>NC_086104.1:67032036-67659536 GCF_963921235.1 Mobula hypostoma | reverse complement strand
TTGCCAATTAACCATTACCATGAAGTTGTATCTCTTGACATCTCAATCTCACTGAAAAAACCTTTTGATATAACTGATGCAGCTTCAGAGTTTTGTGATTTCCATATTTTTTTCTGATGTGTTTTTTGACAAATCCTTAAGTTTGTTAAGATATTATAGTGTTCCTGTTGCATTTGATGAAATGTCTGTGCTCCAGAAAGAATCTGAAAACTGGTTATATTTCAGGAGCAATATTCACCTGCCTTCCATTGTATAAACCAGGATCAAGCGTGGTTATTTATGAAAAAGGAGAAAGTGACCATTTTTGCTTAAAAAAAAAAGCTTGTTCAAAGAGGGTATGAAGAGAGTATTGGAAAGTATAAGTACCAGGATGAGTGTTTGGGCTATATTGAGTAATTGTAAACATTGAAAATAGTTAGAATTTATAGACCATTTTTGATGACAACAAAACAGCATGAGTCATTTCCATCTATTCATTACCTCTGTAATATAGTTAATTTTGTTGTTGAGGGATTGCTGCAGTTCCTAAAATCATGTTTTGATAATTTTAGTGAAGGAGGAAATATTAACCAGGACACATGCAAAGCTTCCTAAGTCTACCTTAATTAGTTCCATGATTTTTTTAATGTCCTTTTCAGAGTTCAGGAGCCTTGGTTGTTTGATCTGAAAAAAAAAGCAGATTGTATGGCACTGCATCATTCTCAAAATAACAGAGAAGTCAGCTAGATTTGGTGCTCAAGTTTCAGAAATGGGACCTAAAATCAGAACCCTCTGTTAATGGTGTGTGATCATTGAGACTTGGTTGGCATTCAATGCAAAAGATATTGATGACAATCTAAAGGCACATTGAAGTTACTGCAGTGTGGCAGAACTGTCAGAGTCTGGCTGTTAAATGTCTGCACATGGTTGGGTCACGTTTACCAAATGTTTTGAATCTTTCAGCTCCTTTCAAAACTAAGGTTCTAATTGACAGTTTACATTTGGGCATATTTTTCATTAATGCCAGTGTAGAGAGAGAATTGATTGCAGATTAAGTAAAACACAGGCAATGAAGCCAATTTAGTACCAACACTATTCAAGTAGGTATGTTACAGTGCTATGGAAAGGCATTCCTGGAATTAATATATTGTTTTATACTAATTGCCTGCTAACATTTTTTTAGATGCAGTAAAGAATTGGTAAGGTGCACACATAGCTAAAAATCAAACATACTTTATGCTTCAGCAGTTAAATGTGATCCCTCCCACAGAGTTACGTGTTGAAATATTCTGATCTGTCCCCACAATGCCTCTGGTGTAGCCATTGCTGGCCATCATTCTTTTTGATTTTCTGCTTCTTTTAGTTTGTTAGTGCCAGCCAGTAGGGAAAAAAGCTTTTTTTTGAAGCGTTATCAGATTGTGTCCTCCTTTCTTGACATTCACCTCGCCTCCCTCCTCACAAAATGATCAGCTTATGTTGAGAATGCCTCTGCATGTGTGTGTGGTTTCATGTTATTGTTACAATTAGCCTCTGTATGAATGTCACCAATAATCCCAATCTTTAGATTTAGTTGTGAGTTTGAGTAATGCAAGAAAGTGAAATTCTCATTCTTAATGGAATTCTCTCATGCAGGGGCTCAAACGTGAGCTGCAGGATAAGGAAGACGCGATCTTAACTGCTCTGGATTCTGCACGATTATTCCTTGCAGATCAGCCCATAGAGGGGCCCGAGGAACCACGGCGTCATTTGCATGTTAAAACTGGTCAGTGAATTAATAATTCTTAAAAAGAATGAACGGGTTTGTTTAAACTCCTTTGGTCCTTCATCCCATATGGCAAGTTGTATCATAATGAGTTCTGCAGGAACTGCTGTGATCTACAAAGCAATTTTGTTAAAACTGTAGTAATAGTGCTGGTGGAACAGCTGAAAGAAAGTTGTTGCGTTGAGTCAGTATTGCCTCAGTTCTCTGAATATGGTTACTTACCAGTTACTTGAATTTTCTAGTAAGAGGATTTTGAAATGAGGCTTTGATAATGAGTTGAATAGCCTTGTTCTATAAATATCTACGATTCTGATTTCCATTTAACTTTCAATTATAGCTTCAGATTTTTGAAATACGCTGGTCTCAACTTAAGTAATTTGAGTCTACAATTAAATATATTTGTTTATATAATCTGTCATATTTTAGAAACCTTTAAAGTGCCTTCTTTGCAGGGAATAGTTCTTTTTAATGCCATCAAATACTCTTAAGCTCCCTCAAAGTTCCTGCAATTCAAGTTTTGGAGAAGAGGGAATCACAACAGAATCTAACTGGGTTCTTGACTACTTCATCCATCACAACAACAATCCCAATCATATAGATGATCTTCTCTAAATCTTGAAATTTGCCCTGGGTAAAATCATTTAGCCTAATTTTAAGCATTACGTGCAGTATGTCTCAACCAGTGTTTTCACTGAGCATTCGTTCTCTTTTTGGGTTTTGGTAATCCATTTAAAGTTTATATTAATACATATATTTTAATTATTCTTCATTACTGAGTATCAGTTTGGGTTGGTCGGTAAAATATTTAAATTCTTAAATTTTTGAAAATCAAGTCAAAACCACGTCAGGACATAGGATATACCCAAGAAAAAAACTTGGTTTACTTTGTGAGCGAAATATCTCATGAAGCCCAAACCCTTCAGTTTGCATTGGGATGTTAGAAAGATCAACTTAATTTGAGTTTATCATCTCCACATGGGAGTGCTCCATTGTTTGACCTACCAACTTTCAATATCCTATCCAAAATTATTCTCCACCTACTACCAGTTTAATTGGCAATTCTTTTCCAAGTTTTTTTATGTGTGGCAATTTATGCCTCAGTTTGCTGCATTTTTTGTCACAGTAACTGCACTTTCAAAATATAATTGATTAAATGTAAAGCATTTGGGACAATTTGACACAAAAAAGTGCTTTATGATTGTGATTGCTGGTTCCTCATCATTTCTAGCAGCCTAATATTTCTCAAGTGGAACTGTTCCATACGAAAAGATACATGATGCATTTGTTATAAGCTGTGCAGCAGATGGGCAGTCATGGTTCTTAAGCTAATTGATGACTGTGTTTTCACAACAAGTTTCAATTTAAGCAACTAAGATCTGGTTTGCTTTGTATATGTCATCTCTGTATTCACTTTCTAATCTTCCTTTGGTGGTAAGTTCACTGATCCAGGAATGATTTGCAGTATGTTGGTGAATTGTTAAATAAACATCCAGTTTACTATTTTGCTGAGATTTAAAATGTATTAATGTGGTTTGGCAGTTAAGTGGCTACTTGAGCCTTTAGTGCTAAAGCACTGAACTTCTGTGGTGGAGAATGGGTTGTCATTCCCAAGGTAATTTCCTAGCAAAGAAATTTGTGTGTTTTTTTTTCTGTTTTCATGTTCAAAATAGGCAATGGGGCTAAGAAGCAAGACTAACTATTGATTTTAATTGATTTCCAAAATGGGACCAAATTGTGGGGGGGGGAGCTCAAAGGGGAAAAGATGAGGGAAGGATAAAAGATAGGAGGAGAAAAAGTATGTTGACTCATACATATTTGTTTAGTACATACTGATTCATTTCCTTAACTGCCTCTCAATCCACCACCACTTTTACTCATGACCTTCGACCACAATTAAACACAACAGCTTAGAGCCTGAACTTTATACACAGTGGATTTCAGTTAACTGGGGTAGCTGCATATTTGGGACAACTCTCAAAAGACAAAAACTAATCGAAATACCAGCTGGGATTCCCTTCATTTCTTTGGGACACTATGCTACTTAATTGGGATACTGAACTGTTGCCGAACTGATTGTAACTGGCAACAGTTGTGTGACCATTAAGTGCTCCGTTATGCTTTAAGCAAATAGTTTTTAAATAGCATTGTTTGTGTGTGCTTGTGTTCAAAAAGCAGTGATATTTGTCACGAATAGTTGGCAAGAAATAAGGAGTAAGATAATTCAGAACTGTTTTGCTCACTGTGGTTTCAAGCATTCAGGCTTGGAGGAGTCAGAAACAGCTTGGAGTGAAAATGAATCTGTTTCACTGCTTCAGCAAATTAGAACCCAGAATGAATTTGAAGGCATCAATAGCCACCTTGAAAATTACAATTAAAATGAAGATTTGGAGGATGTAGTTATCAAAAGCGTTGTATGAAAGTGGACGTTATCTGCACGAGGTGTCTGCACTGATTTTGTTCATTTACTGTCAATCAAAAAACATGCAGCATACACGGGATGAATTCCTTCATTAATAACAATAAGGAACTAATACACATTTTAATAGTAATATTAAATAATATTAATAGTGGTAATATTAATGTTCCAGTTTATTCTGTACAGTATTTCATTTAAGTACATAATTTGCTACTCAGTTAAACGATAGTTTGTCTTTTTAATTATTTCCGTGAAACTTTGGCTAATTGGGGCAGCCAATTAATTGGGCCAAAATTCACTGTTCCTAATGTGTCCCAATTAACTGGAATCCACTGTATAGTCTTTTCACATTCTCAATTCATTGCAAAATGTTTATCAGCAAGTTGAATGCTCCCATGTATGTTACCTGACAGTGAGTTTGTACATGGTAATAATAAAAAGATGACTAGTTACTCTGCTCAACATCGATAGAGAAATATTTGATCGAGAGTTTGGGGATTTCCTGCGCCATTTCATTCAAGCGTCTTGATATTTTCTCCATCCAATGAAGTCAACAGGAGGAACCTGTTTAACATCACATAGTAAAGATGGGACACTGCCATCCTATGCTGAGGATGCTTAAAGAGTAATTGTATTATTATACCTGCATAAATTACTCATAAATTGTGATCTGATCTTCATCTGAGTCACAACAATTGGCAAACACAATCTGCCTCAGCTAATAATATGCAAGCAATTGTACTTTTCATGCCTTTATTGAACACATTGTTTAATCATTCACAGTCCAGCCTGGAAAAAGTATGTAAACCCTTGTATTTAATCACTGGTAGAACCTCCTTTAGCAGTAATAACCTCTACCAAACATTTCCTGTAGCTGCTGATCAGATTTGCACATGCGGAAGAATTTTGTATCATTCCTCCATACACAACTGTTTCGGTTCATCAATATTTCTGGGATACCTTGCATGAACAGCCCTCTTCAGGTCATGCCACGGTATCTCAATTGAGTTAAGGTCTGGACTCTGACGTGGCCATTCCAAAACATACATTTTTTTATTTTTAAACCATTCTGTTGTGGATTTACTTTTGTATTTCGGATCATTGTCTTCTTTCATCATTCAACTTCTATTAAGCTTCAAGTGACAGATCACTGCCCTAACCTCCTCCTGTAAAATGTCTTGATATACAATGTTTGAATTCATTGTTTCTTCAATGATTACAAACTGTCCAGCCCCTGAGGCAGCAAAGCAGCCCCAAACCATGATGCTCCTTCAACCATGCGTCACCGTTGGGATGAGGTTTTGGTGTTGGTGTGCAGTGCCCTTTTCCCTCCAGACATAGCAATGGGCATTTCTGCTAAAAAGTAAACTTCTGTTCATCTGTCCACAAAAAGTTGTCCAAGGAGTGTTGTGGAACATCCAGGTGGTCTTTTGCAAATTTGACACGTGCAGCAATGTTTTTATTGGAGAGCAGTGGTTTCCTCCGTGGTGTCCTTCCATGAACACCATTCTTGTTCAGTGTTTTTCCTGTAGTGGACACGTGAACAGAGACTTTAACAAGTTCCAGAGATTTTTTGTAGGTCTTTTGCTGTTACCCTTATATTCTTTTTCACCTCCTTCAGTACTGCATGTTGTGCTCTTTGTCTGATCTTTGCAGTACGCCCACTCCTATTGAGAGTAGCAACAGCACTGAGTTTCCTCCATTTGTCAACAATTTATCTTGCTGTGGACTGATGAACACTCAAGGTCTTTAGAAATGCTATTGTAGCTTTTTCCAGCTTCGTGCATCTCTACATTTCTTCTCAGGCCCTCTGAAAGTTGTTTTGATCAAGGTATGGTGCACGTAAACAGATCTTTCCTGAGAAGAGCGGGCTCTGTCAGTAATTTGACATTGTGTCTTTTTTTTAATAGGGCAGGGCACCTCTACAGCTCACACCTCTGATCCCATCTCATTGATTGGAACACCTGACTCCAAATAGCTTTTGTTGAGGGCATCACCCCAGAGGTTCACGTACGTTTATGAACCTCGGCTGTGATTGTTTAAATGGTGTACTCAGTGTTGACCAGAAGTACAGTTGTTTATGTGTTACTAGTTTAGGCAGATTGTGTTTCCTATTATTGTCACTTAGATGAAGATTAGACCACACTTTGAGTAATTTATGCAGAAAACCAGGTCACAAACGTTTTCTTGCAACTGTATATATGTGTGTGTATATTTATTTGAGATGCGTTCTATATAGAGTTGCGGTTTATAACTAAGCAAGGAGTGTTGTGTATTTAATATTTCAGTAATATCTGAGTAATGTAAATGTAATGTTTAATTAAGCATTCTTGTTCATTTCAATAATTAATTGTGGGTTATATGTTAGAAACACCTGAATACATTTGTCATGACGCTACCATGTTAGACATGCACAAATCACTTAAAGTAAAAATGAAGTTAAACTGACAGTCTTGACTCCTTTTGTTTTCATTTCAATTAGTTTTTATGTTTTGGAGTTACAAAACACAACAAGATCTTTCTTTCAAAAACAATTCCCTCTATTTTTTTCCGGTTGAACACCCAACCTACTTATATTGACTAAATTTACTTAGAAATGCCATAATTGATCTACAAGTGCTGCTACACACACAAAATGCTGGAGGAACTCAGCAGGCCAGGCAGCATCTGTGCAAAAGAGTATAGCCGACATTTTGGGCCAAGACCCTTCATAAAGGGTCTGGCCTGCTGAGTTCCTCTAGCATTTTGTGTGTGTTGCTTGGACTTACAGCATCTGTGGATTTTCTCTTGTTTCTGATTGGATTACAAGTGCTGCTGCTGTTTTTAAAAAAAATTTTAAGAAGTCAGTGTGAATGTAATTGGCATTAACTTCATATATATATTTATTTGATCCAGCTAACCAGCTCCATTGCCTGTGCTTTGTGCAATAAATTGTCAGCAACATAAGCATTTGCAGATTTTCTTACGTTAACAGCATAATACTTTATTTTGTAATGTTAGTGGTACCATTTTCCTCTTATTGGTATTTGAATAATTATTGAACCTTTAAATATTGACATGTAAACGTAATTGGGTAAACAGTGAGGCCAGTCGGTGTCCAGGAAGATTTTCGCTGTGCAAGCAACACTCATTATTTGACAGTGTTTGTGTTTCAATTGAAAAGGTGATTTAAAACAGGTCTTGTGATTTGTTTGGAATGTGGCTTAATTGGATCTGTAGCCTCACAGAAGACTCCTCTGTAATGATGGGGAAATATATTATCCTCATCTATTGTGAACTTTTAACTCCTGAAGATGAAAGTTGATGTGAGATGTATAAACTGTGTCTACTGTGTAAAGAAGTTTTGAAGAGTTTTTAAAATAAATAATTACTTTATTCCCTCTATTTCCTTTTCACTTTGGTAATTGCAGTTGTGTATTTAATGAATTTTGATGTCTCTTGCCACAGAATGTTTCACTAAAGAACTCATAATGCTAGTCACTATTCATGTGGCCATGTATATGATAGTGCTTGTGACTGACTTTCATTCCTTTGAAAGTATGAAGTTTAGAAAGGGTGTGATGTGTTAAAAGAATCTTTGCTTTTGAAAGTTGACCAGCAATTACATCTGTCCTATTCTAGAGTCTACCCCTGAAGAGAAAGCACAGAGGATTGCAAAAGCAGTGCGTAAACAGTCAACAGAAGTGAAAGAAAATTGGGAGCAATTGAATATTCATGCCAACAGCTGGCAGAAGCAGGTAGAAAAAGCCCTAGAGAAACTGCAAGAACTGCAAAAAGCTATGGATGACTTTGAGGCCCGTGTGGTATCAGCTGAAAGTATCCGCAATGACTGGCAACCTGTAGGAGACCTACTTATTGATTCTTTGCAAGATCACATTGACAAAACCACAGTAAGTACAAATTATTCTGCTTTTTGAACTTCTCCAAACAGAAGTCTTCTAATGGACAGGAAGCGATAAGAACACTGAAATATTGACATTATTTGTATCACTGTTGACATTTGATAAAGTGGAGCTGCTTAATTGACCATTACATTTGATTATCATACTTTATTAATTAGTGTCGCAGCAGGATTTCATGGCATAATTGATTTATGGATTGGCTGCATGATTGCAAGGATTAGTACATTAACAGAATTCAGAATTGGGATGTAAGGTGCTCAGTTTTATTTCTAAGGTATATTTTTGCATGTGAGCTAGTCTGCAATTGGACCTTTTGAAACATTGACCAACTCATCCTCGCAAGATGAGTCAAGTTTTAATTTCATGATTTGTTTCTATTGCATTAGTTGATCCCAGTTGGCACAAGATTAGAATTTCAGTATTTGTTTTGCAGTTCTCATTTAGTCCAGGAGGAGATTAGAATCAAGTATATAAGTACATTGAGGACAGCACAGAACTAGATCGAGGACTGCTACCTCCCCTCTGTCATCCTGAACCCATGAACACTACCTCCCTATTCTGCTTTCTTTTTGCACTATTTATTTACTTTTAAATTTATTTATTATTGTCACTCAGTGTAATCATTCTATGTATTACATTCCATTGCTGCTGCAAAACAACATATTTCATGACATATCTGTATGTCAGTGATAATAATCCTGATTCTAATTCTAATATCCTTGGTCTTGTTGGCATTATTAGTTAAGAATCAGATCGCTTTTGGCATCTTTTTGGCATAACGTACTCATTTGTATGAGTTACCTAGTTAGTCCTGCTTCCTCAGTGTTGATTAGTCCCACAATTTTCTCTGTAAATTGAGGCATTACTGATAGGAAATAGAAATCAGGATAATTTCATTCCTATTGTCAAAATATATAGTGTTTTTTGTTGAGTAATCCATGAATTATTTTTTCATATGAAGGTGTTTAAAATGGCTGCTATGTTGTACCTCTTTTGATTGTGAGTTGAGATAATAGTTTGCTATAAATCAGTAATATACTTTTTTTTATACAAGACCTGAATGGAGGGCTGAGGTACAAATAGTCAAGGTTGAGTGTGTGAGGTTCCAGGGAGGGGATGCATTTGAATTCCCTCATACAGGGGATTCATTGAATGGAGGAAGTATTCAAAGTGGAACAGATTTTACAGATACAAATTTTGTCACCTTATTTTCCTACTTTTTGTTGTAGCTGCAGTTTTAATTTCTATTGGCACTCAAGGTTGGAAATGTTCAGCTGATACTAAAATTTCAGCAAAGGTTTTTGTAAAGTTATTTAGGAATGTTTTGTAAACACCAAGATCTAAATCTGTCAAACAAGCAAACCTACAGGGAAATGGAAGTGTGAGAAGACCAGGCTATGCTGAGTCCTTTGCTTAGTGTTACTTGTCCTGAAGAAGACTGCAAACTGAAGAATTCAACAAAATATTTGGAGAAAAGGGTCAATTACAACAATGGTGCATCAAAACACACTTCATCAAATTGAGCCCTTTTGCATTAATTTTCTTATTTATGGAATTTCATATCTGACAAAGCTTAATATAATTTCACATTTGTGTTTGTACCTCGGAGTAAGTACTCCCAGTATTCATTAGATTTAATCAAAGTAAAAGATAGCAGCGTGGTGGGTGGAAATGCATCTCTACCAAAGGAGCTGTAAGGCACTTCTTCCCTCTGCTACCCTGCAGGTCATCCTTGGGCAAGGTGTAGATCCTGCTTAGCCCCCTGATCAGGATCACATGAAGTCATGCAGCAGGTGGTGGATGGTCATATGAGCAGCTGATGGTTGTATAAGGCCTGGTTGTGCAACCACTAATCCCAGCAGACAATCTCTGAAGAGCATTGATAATGGCCAGGGTCCTCTGTCTTGCAATGGCAAACCAGTTCTGTAGAAAAATTTTGCCATAAACAATCATGGTCATGGAAAGATCATGATCACCCACATCATACAACACAGCATAATGAATAAAAGGATACTGCATTGTGAACATTGGATAAAATTCATTAAATTGGAGGAAGGGAAAGTAAATCACTGCCTCACCTGAAAGGTCTGTTTGGGTCCCTGGATAGTGGGAAAGGAAGAGCTGAAAGGACATTTCCTTTCATTGCATGGAAAAGTGATCAGAGAAAGAGTATAGTTGGAAAAATGGACAAGGAGATGTGATGGGATGGTTCCTTGGAAATACTGAATATGTATGCCTGGATGAAAGGGAATGGATGGAATTTTGTTCAAGGTAGCAGAAATTGCCAGTGAATGAACTGTATTTGTTGCTTGCATTGTGAGTTCCTTTACAATGGAAAAACCAAACGCAATTTGGTTTTGTGACTGCTTTGTCGAGCACCTTCGTTTGCTCTGCAGGGATGATATGAGAGCTCCCTGTTGCTTGCCACATGAGTTCTCTGTCTAGCTCCCACTCCAACTTATTATCTATGCTCGGCTTCATTCTCAGCACGTTGCAGCCTCCTGAACTGTGTTTTAATTTCTATGACTTTAGTTAACATGCCAGCTGTAATTTTCTGCTCTATTGCTGTTGGTTCTAACTAATAGTTGGGCTGTTATGATTTTTGAAAGAGTATGCTGCTTCAAGTTCCTTTTCTAAAAACTCCCAAGCAAAGACAATTTCTTTCATTATGTACATATACATTTTCCTTCTGCATGCAGGACTTTATACTCTGCCCTGCTAAGTTTCTTCGTAATTTCTCCATCACTGTACAACTCAGTTTATTCTCTGTATTAACATTTCTGTGCCTCTGCATCTTCCACGTTCTGTAAAAGTCATGTTTGACCAAGCTCCACTTAATCTGTTATTTACGGAAATAAGAAGCAGTGAAGGTGCAAAGAGAAATTCCCTGGATCCTGCTCGACCCATCTCTGCCAGGCATCCTAAAGAGTATTCTTAATCAGGACGGCAATAAGCTTATCCTTAATCCTTAATAAAACCAAAAGAAATGTAACTTTCTCAAGCAACACACATAAAAGTTGCTGGTGAATGCAGCAGGCCAGGCAGTATCTCTGGGAAGAGGTACAGTCGACGTTTCGGGCCGAGACCCTTCGTCAGGACTAACTGAAAGAAAAGCTAGTAAGAGATTTGAAAGTGAGAGGGGGAGGGATGGAGCCAACAGCTGGACAGTGGATTGGCAAAAAGGATATGAGAGGATCATGGGACAGGAGGCCTAGGGAGAAAGAAAAGAGGGAGGGGGGAAGCCCAGAGGATGGGCAAGGAGTATAGTGAGAGGAACAGAGGGAGAAATAGAAGAGAAAGAGAAAGAAAGTGTGTATATAAATAAATAAATAACTGATAGGGTACGACGGGGAGGTGGGGCATGAGCGGAAGTTTGTGAAGTCAATGTTCATGCCATCAGGTTGGAAGCTACCCAGATGGAATATAAGGTGTTGTTCCTCCAACCTGAGTGTGGCTTCATCTTGACAGTAGAGGAGGCCGTGGATAGACATATCAGAATGGGAATGGGACGTGGAATTAAAATGTGTGGCCACTGGGAGATCATGCTTTCTCTGGTGGACAGAGCGTAGGTGTTCAGCGGAACAATCTCCCAGTCTGCGTTGGGTCTTGCCAATATATAGAAGGCCGCATCAGGAGCACCGGACGCAGTATATCACCCCAGCCAACTCACATGTGAAGTGTTGCCTCACCTGGAAGGACTGTCTGGGGCCCTGAATGGTAGTGAGGGAGGAAGTGTAAGGGCATGTGTAGCACTTGTTCCGCTTACAAGGATAAGTGCTAGGAGGGAGATCAGTGGGGAGGGATGGGGGGGATGAATGAACAAGGGAGTCACGTAGGGAGCGATCCTTGCGAAAAGCAAGTGGGGGGGAGGGAAAGATGTGCTTAGTGGTGGAATCCCGTTGGAGGTGGCGGAAGTTACGGAGAATTATATGTTGGGCCCGGAGGCTGGTGGGGTGGTAGGTGAGGACAAGGGGAACCCTATTCCTAGTGGGGTGGCGGGAGGATGGAGTGAGAGCAGATGTGTGTGAAATGGGGGAGATGCGTTTGAGAGCAGAGTTGATGATGGAGCAAGGGAAGCCCCTTTCTTTAAAAAAGGAGAACATCTCCGTCGTCCTGGAATGAAAAGCCTCATCCTGAGAGCAGATGTGGTGGAGATGGAAGAATTGCGAGAAGGGGATGGCAATTTTGCAAGAGACGGGGTGAGAAGAGGAATAGTCCAGATAGCTGTGAGAGTCAGTAGGCTTATAGTAGACATCAGTAGATAAGCTGTATCCAGAGATAGATACAGAAAGATCTAGAAAGGAGAGGGAGGTGTCAGAAATGGACCAGGTAAACTTGAGGGCAGGGTGAAAGTGGGAGGCAAAGTTAATGAAGTCAACAAGCTCAGCATGCGTGCAGGAAGCAGCGCCAATACAGTCGTCGATGTAGCGAAGGAAAAGTGGGGGACAGATACCAGAATAGGTTTGGAACATAGATTGTTCCACAAAGCCAACAAAAAGGCAGGTATAGCTGGGACCCATATGGCTACACCTTTAGCTTGGAGGAAGTGGGAGGAGCCAAAGAAAAAATTATTAAGAGTAAGGACTAATTCTGCTTGGTGGAGTAGAGGGTGGTAGAGGGGAACTGGTTAGGTCTGGAATCCAAAAAGAAGCGGAGAGCTTTGAGACCTTCCTGATGGGGGACGGAAGTATATAGGGACTGGACATCCATGGTGAAAATAAAGCAGTGGGGGCCAGGGAACTTAAAATCATTGAAAAGTTTCAGAGCGTGAAAATTGTCACGAACATAGGTAGGAAGGGATTGAACGGGGGGAGGGGGGGTTAAACAGTGTTGAGGTATGCAGAAATGAGTTCGATGGGGCAGAAGCAAGCAAAGACAATGGGTCTACCTGGACGGGCAGGTTTGTGGATCTTGGGTAGGAGGTAGAAATGGGAATTGCGGAGTGTGGGAACTATAAGGTTGGTAGCAATGGATGGGAGATCCCCTGAACAGATAAAGTTGGTGATGGTGTGGGAGACAATGGCCTGGTGCTCCCTGGTGGGTCATGATCGAGGGGTAAATAAGAGAAGGTATCCGCGAGTTGTTGCTGTGCCTCGGCAAGGTAGAGGTCAGTGCACACAGCACTGACGTTATCAGCAGGTTTTATAGTAAGGTTAGGTTTAGTGCAGAGGGAGTGGAGAGCAGAGTGTTCAGAAGCAGTGAGGTTGGAATGGGAACAAGGGGCGGTGAAGTTGAGACGGTTATGTCCCGTCGGCAGTTAGCAATAAAGAGATCCAGAGCAGGCAGAAGACCAGAGCGGGGTGTCCACGAAGAGGAGGAGGGTTGAAGATGGGAGAAGGGGTCATCGGGGGGGGGGGGGCGGTGGGAGAGTCCTTGCTGAAGAAGTAGGCTCGAAGATGGAGCCAGCGGAAGAAGAGTCCCGCGTCAAGGCGAACACAGAACCTGCTGAGGTGTGGGTGAAGGAGGACAAAGGTGAGGCCCTTACTGAGGACAGAGCGTTCTACCTCAGACAGTTGAAGGTTGGAGGGGATGGCTACTGCGTTGTAACTTTCTCAGTGCTGTTGTATACGTAAAAGACACACTGGTGACTGGTTGAAGGAAAAGAAGACTAATGAATTGTTTTCTTTCTCTTCCTCACTTAGCTTTTGTTGATTGAGCCTTAATATAATGTGAAACACAAATATTCTTAAATAGTCATTTGGCTCTTCAAGACTGCTCCAGCATTGTTCAAGAACTGAGTTGTGCAGTGATGGAGAGATCTTCTATCACTGAGCCAATTACATGCTCTTGTTTTGATTAATATTGAGGTATCTATCTATCTATAAACCTTCCAAGGCGTAAATCCATAGTCTCATGAGACTAATGGATGCCTTTATCTATCTATAACGGTTTTGAATGAACTTTGTCACTGCTCTCAAAAGTTTTATGATTGTCATCTGCGTGAGGAAATTTGTCCACATCTCCCTACAAATGGTATATACCATCCCGCTCCCTGATGTAAAAATTTCTAAACTTTTTAACCTGATGGTAACCTGCAATGTGGTTGAGCATTTGATCCTTTGTCACCAACTCTTCACGGTTACCCAGATGTGTCCACACTTCCAAGGTACGATTCTGATAGTCGCACAGAATCATGGGCAGTGGCCTCAGTTAAAAATAAATGCACTATTGTTGATCCTCGAACCTTTATTTCTCATCTGAAAATATATGTTCCTGTAACTATACGGATCATAACCACTCGATCTCTCAAACTTTTCACTGTCCCTGAATTGTCAGATCATGTGTTGAACATCAACTGCATGCAGAACAGAATTTATCTCAATTAAACATTGGAGATAGCAAAGCTATCGGCTTCAGTATGCATCACTATCTCCATTCCCCAGTCATTTAACAACCTTCTAAAACTAAATTTGGCTGTTTGTACAGAGGTGTCAGATTTAATGCCAAACTGAACTCAATGGGCCACAAATACACTCCACCAATCAGAATTTTCTCACATTGAACAACTCCACCCAATCTCAGCTCCTCGGATTCTTAAAACCTCATTCACGTCTGCAGTCTCTTGTGTCTTTAATCTACATCTGTCCTTGATTAAATCAGTGCTTTCTTGCATGGCCTTGCACTTTCTACCTTGAATAAGTTTGAGGTAATCATAAACTCTGCTACTCTTTCTTTAACTCTGTGTCCCTTTTGTCCCTGTGCTTGCTGACTTAATTAACACCTATTTCAGCCCACTTCTTGAAATGGCCTTTGAAATCCTATATGTTCTTTAAACGTGAACATACATACACTGTTCAAATTACAATCTCTTGAGCATCTCTGATTTTATTTGTTGTACTAATTATGCCTTCAGTTACATTGTTGTAATATCTGGAATTCTGCAGAACTGTCTTCAGATCTTTAACATTTTTTTCATTTATAATGTTTATTCCAACCTATCTCTTTCAATTTCAAACTAACTGGTAAAATATTATTGGATGCCTTGTTTTTATTAGCAGGCATTTGCCAGGTGGTTTGGGTTATTTTTGATATTAAAGGTGCAATGTAACTTCAAATTGTTATTTCAGACATTATCATAGAAGAATTTTCAGAAGCAAAAGTCTTCCTGTAATTACTGTTTAAAATTTGGAATTCTTTGCTTCCATTTGTTTAACTTATGTCTAATGGTTGGAATAGATTATGAAAACAGTGATAAAGCATGTTGAGAAAAGAAAAAAGGTTGGGATTTATATGTGGGTGTCTTTGAATTTCAGAAATAATGTTGCAGCTGTTGGAAAAAGCAGGTCTTTACATCAAATGAAGGTCAATCTCACTTGAACACTTCACCTTGATCATATCACCACTGATTCTGGTCTGACTCACACCATACTTGCAGAAAACTATTCAGTCCTTGCTTCTGTAAATTTGAAATTGAAACATAGAATCCATGAAACAGTCAGCAAATTCAATTGCCATGGTGGAAAATAGGAGAGAACCAAGTGCCTTTAAATAGTATAGAATTTTCCCATTACATTGACTAGATGCTAATCACTGACTTCAGTTGAGGACTATTATAAAAATTAACAGCATTTGAGACTTGTTAATTTGATGGCTTTCATGAAGAAATGCATTTTCACTGCCATCAGAATTATCAGCACAAGGACAAACATTTTTCACTCCAAGTTCTTGTGTGAGAGTGTGTCCAAAATTGAAGCACAGTTTATTTGCAAACCACATGTTAATCAAAGTTCAAAGTATATTTATTATCAAAGTACATTTGTTATCACATACAATCCTAAGATTCATTTTCTTGTGGGCATACTCAATAAATCCACGATAGAAAAATAACCACAAAAGAGTCAGTGAAAGACTGCACCAACCTGGGCATTCACCCAGTGTGCAAAAGACAACAAACTGTGAAAATACAAAAAGAAAGAAATAATGATAATAAATAAATTAGCAATAAATATCAAGAACATCAGATGAAGAGTCCTTGATAGTGAGTCCATAGGTCATGGGAACATTTCTGTGATGGGGCGAGTGAAATTATTCCCTCTGGTTCAAGAGGCTGATGGTTGAGGAGTAACTTGGTGGTGTTTTGATTTTTTTAAATTTAAAATTGATCAGTTTTGGCATAAATAACTCCTCACCCTCATTGACCACAACCTCAAGATCTCAGCCCCACTGTATGGCATTGTTACCTATCAGCAGCCTTTGTTTTGAATACATCTTGAGCTTTGAGTTTGAATATTGCTTCAATAGCTACTTGTACTCTTGAATATAGAATATCCCAAGGTCCTTCAGAGAGTTATTAGCAGATTTGACAGCAATTTGCATAATCGTGTTATCATTGGTTTCTTCAAAGAGTCAGATTTTAAAGAATGCCTTAAAGGAGGAAAAGAGGTGGAAGGGCAATTAGATATTGGGAGAGATATTTTGGCCATTTGTAGCTGAAGCATAGCAACGAGAGATAAAACAGTTACGTCTGGAGTTGATCAAAGGAGCAGAATTGGAAGAAAACAGAGATAAAGGGTTTGTTTTTTTAAGTGATGTTAATTTCTGAATAAACAGAATACAAGAAATAATATGCTCATTATGTGAAATGGAAACAGTATCAGGTTTTATTCTTTCTGTCTTGTATGGTGTAGAATTTGTTGTTCATATCAGCAGTACACTGCAAAGAAATGACAGGACTATAAATTACAAACCATATAAATAGTGCATTAAAAAAGAATAATGAATACTGCTCAATGGGTCCATAGACCATTCAGAAACCTGATGACAGAGGGGCAAGAAGCTGTTCCTGAATCCTTGAATGTGTATGTTCAGGCTGCTGTACCTCCTCCCTGATGGTAGTGACAAGAAGAGGGCATGTCTAGGGTGGTGAGGATCCTTAATGATGGATGTCACCTTCTTGAATCAGAATCAGCTTTATTGTCACTGACATAAGTCATAAAACTTATTGTTTTGTGGCAGCGGTTCAATGTAGACAAAACAAATTACAGGTTACAATAAAAACAGTGCAAAAGAGGAATAGCGAGGCAGTGTTCATGGATTGTTCTGAGATTGATGGCAGAGGGCGAGAGGCTCTTCCAAAAACCATTGAGTATGAATCTTAAGGCACTTGTACTTCTTCTGTGATGGTAGTAATGAGAAGCAGGCATGTCCCAGATGGTAAGGGTCCTTAACCTCTTGAAGATGTCCTTGATGTTGGAGTGGGTTTTGCCCATGATGAAGATAGCTGAGTCAACAATGGTTTGTTGCAGTTCTATGCGTTGGAGCCTTCATACCAGTCTGAATACTCTCCAAGTTGCTGGAGTCTTTGGTGACATACCAAGTCTCCTCAAACTCCGAATGACGCAGAGCCGTCTTGATGATCGAATCAGCATGATGGGCCAGGGACAGATCCCGAGGAATACTGACAACCAGGAACTTAAAGCTGCGTACCCTTTTCACTGCTGATCCCTCAATGAGGACTGATATGTGTTCTTCTAGCCTTCCCTTCCTGAAGTCCATAATCAGTTGTGTTCCTGTCACGTTGGAGACACAAACACTGTGTCAGATTCCGCTCAGTGCTTCTTTCTGGAATTCACCACACTTTCCCCTTTGATGGACTCAGCTCTGATTGACAACTGGCAGATGTGAAGTTATTTCTTATCATTTTAGAGGTATATAAGATGATGAGAGACATCGAGTGGACGGTCAGAGACTTTTTCCCCAGGGCAGAAATGGATAATATGAAGGAGCATAAATTTAAGGTGAATGGAGGAATATTGAAATCTATTAATTATCGAAAGACCCAGATAGAGTAGATGTGGAAAGGATATTGCCTATTGTGGGTAAGTCTCAGACCAGAGGGCCCAGACTAAGAATAGAAGGACATCATTGGGAACAGATGAGGAAGAATTTCTTTAACTCGAGGGTGGTGAATCTGTGGAATTTATTGCCACAAATATAAATAATTATATTTAAAACAGAGATTGATAGTTTCTTGATTAGTTAGAGTAAAAGGTGATGTGGAGAAGGAGAAGGAAGAATTGGATTTAAAAGGGATAATATATCAGCCATGATGGAATGGCGGATCAGATTTATGTCTTTGGGTTTTATGGAATCTATGTGGGGTATGTCTGAGATAGTTTTTATGATATATGGTGCATGGAGCACACTGCCAGGGTGGTGGTGGAGGCAGATACATTAGGGTCATTTAAAGACACTTAGATAGACACATGAATAGAGGAAAATGGAGGGCGACATGGGAGTGAAAAATGAGAAGATGGATCTAAGAGCTGGTTAAAAGGTCAGCACACATTTGTGGGCCAAAGGGCCTGTACTGTGTTGTGCTCCTATGTCCTTAATTCCTCCATCTTGCTGGTGTTGAGCACGAGATGGATGTTGCAACACCAGTCAACCAGTTGATCCCTATCATTTTTGTGCACTACCTCATTGCCCACTGAGATTTTACCAACAGCAGTGGTTCATCTGTTAAATTATAAATGTCATTGGCCACACAGTCATGAGTGTAGAGAGTAGAGAAGTGGGCTAAGCACCCATGCTTGAGGTGCGCCGGTGTTGATTGTCAGTGAGAAGGAGATTTATCACTGATACAGACTGACTCTCCCAATGAGGAAGTCAAGGATCCAGGTTTTGAAGTTTGGTGATTAATACTGAGTGGTTGATGGTATTGAATGTGAAGCTGTAATCAATAAACTGCAGACCAATGTATGTTTTGCTGTTGTCTTGGTGCTGTAAACAGAGTGGAGAGCCAGTGAGCTTGTGTTCACTGCAAACCTGTGTGGTGGGAATATTTACTTCTGTTTACAGAATATTCAGGGCTCCTTATTAACAATTGAAGAGGGAGATGTAATTTCTGACTGTGCAGTGTTGCTTCAGTATTGCTTTGAAATGTCATCTGAGAATTTTGGTTTGAAGTATGTGAATTGGAATATGAATTTGCTATGTCTTGACTCAGAGGTCAAAGTGCAATCTAATGAGCCACAATTAAATTAAATTGAATTGACTTTATAACTTACATCCTTCATATACATGAGGAGTAAAAATCTTTACATTACTTCTCCATCTAAATGTGCAATTTATAGTAATTTATAATAGTATGTACAACAGGACAGTCAATATAAGATGGAAATACAGTTGTATCAGCATGAATTAATCAGTTTGATGGCCTGGTAGAAGAAGCTGTTCCGGAGCCCGTTGGTCTTGGCTTTTATGCTGCAGTACCATTTCCCGGATGGTAGCAGCTGGAACAGTTTGTGGTTAGGGTGATTTGGGTCCCCAATGATCCTTCAGCTCTTTTTACACATCTGTCTTTGTAAATGTTCTGAATAGTGGGAAGTTCACATCTACAGATGCGCTGGGCTGTCCGCACCACTCTCTGCAGAGTCCTACAATTGAGGGAAGTACAGTTCCTGTACCAGGCAGTGATGCAGCCAGTCAGGATGCTCCCAACTGTGCCCCTGTAGAAAGTTCTTGGGATTTAGGGACCATACCAAACTTCTTCAACCGTCTGAAGTGAAAGAGGTGTTGTGCTTTTTTCACCAGATAGCCAGTATATACAGACTGTATGAGATCCTCGGCAATGTGTATGCTGAGGAACTTAAAGCTGTTCACTCACTCAACCCCAGATCCATTGATGTCAATAGGGGTTAGCCTGTCTCCATTCCTCCTGTAGTCCGCAGCCAGCTCCTTTACTTTTGTGACATTGAGGGAGAGGTTGTTTTCTTGACACCACTGTGTCAGAGAGACAACTTCTTCTCTGTAGGCTGCCTCGTTATTATTTGAGATTAGGCCAATCAATGTAGTGTCGTCAGTAAATTTAATTAGCAGATTGGAGCTGTGGCTGGTGACACAGTCATGGATATACAGGGAGTAAAGGAAGGTCAGAGAGAAAACACTATGAATTATTTCATTTACTGAGGTGATGCAGGTTTTCTGAAACTTCAGTGCTTTATTATCTAATGCTGACCATTTTGTAGGTAAATATGATATTCCATTTATAAAAGGTAATTTATATAAATGTTATATTGCACTGAACATTTTTAAGTCACAGCACTGTATTTTGAACAATTTACAAATGCTCTTTCATGAACAAAAAATCAGTGTTTTTTTCCTGGCTGTTATGTAGGCCCGTGTACTGATAAAATTGCGTTGTGTGAATGAAGTTACCTTATTAAGTTGCACATTATAATTTTACTTGTTGAAAATTCTGTATGTTGTCTTTTTAAGCAGACCTTCTGCACTTCTTAAGCTCCCTCTGTTTTGTTGGGCCAGAATACAGTCTGTTTGATAAGTGATTCTAATCCTTGCATATACTGTATTTTGTCACTGGTGTGAGATTTAATAAGCACTCTGAAGAGGCTTTGTGTTTAAAGGGGAACCTTACATCTCTCAATAATGTACCAGCAAATGCACTGGTGTTTTGTCTTCATATAATTCTGCTACTCATGATAAATTTTCTCAGTAGTTACATTATTTAGCTATGTAATGTTCTGAAAATGCCTTTGTCAAAGACTCAATTTAATTTAAAGGCTAGCATGGTCAAGTATCATACTAAGTACTGAAGCCCAAGGTATTTACAAGTTACTGGTTTCATTAGACAGAAATGTCAAAACAGATATATTTAATCCAGGAATAGCATTGCAGACGCAGCTCTTCAATATTCTGAACAAACTTTAAACCATCTGTCTGGTTGCTCAGGTATCCATTGGAGATTTTTATCTACCACCACTCTGCTCCGTCTAGCAGAATTAGTCCTTACTCTTAATAATTTCTCCTTTTGCTCCTCCCATTTCCTCCAAACTAAAGGTGTAGCTATGGGCACCCGTATGGGTCCTAGCTATGCCTGCCTTTTTGTTGGGTTTGTGGAACAATCTATGTTCCGTGCCTATTCTGGTATCTGTCCCCCACTTTTCCTTCGCTACATCGACGACTGCATTGGCGCTGCTTCCTGCACGCATGCAGAACTTCTTTCTTCCCGGACCTCCTGTCCCATGATCCTCTCGTATCCCCTTCTGCCTATCACCTGTCCAGCTCTCGGCTCCATCCCTCCCCCTCCTGTCTTCTCCTATCATTTTGCATCTCCCCCTCCCCCTCCCACTTTCAAATCCCTTACTCACTCTTCCTTCAGTTAGTCCTGACGAAGGGTCTCGGCCTGAAACGTCGACTGCGCCTCTTCCTATAGATGCTGCCTGGCCTGCTGCGTTCACCAGCAACTTTTATGTGTGTTGCGGAGATTTTTATTGCTCTTTTTTGTCAAGAACTGTCCTTCTATTCATCAGCGTTGAGGATCACTTGCTCTGAATTTCATTGTTTGGACTGTATCTCCTTGGACCTGGTCCTACAGTTCCAGGAGATGGGCAGTGAGACTGGGCTCTGGGTTTTGATACTGTACTCCAGAGTGCCCTGGTGGGCTTCACTGAAGGCAAGGTTGGAAATGGAGCTTTGCCTTCTTTGAACTTTGTAACAATTTTAAAATTCAGACACATTTAAAACTATTAAAAATGATATGTACAAAGTTGATTAAAATGCTTAGAAATTATTAAAACAATTGCATTAAAGTTAAGATGATTAACAAAATAATTAAAAAATAAAATGCTGTAAGTACTGAGCAAGTTATGTTAGTGGCCCCAAATGGATTTCGACAAACGATTGATTTCATTAGTCAGAAATGTCTAAACAGATCTATTCTAGAAATAGCATTGCAGAAGCTACTCTTTAATATTATGCACAAATGTAAAACATCTGGCTGTGGACTTCGAAGACAGATATATTACTCCTCCTTAATTATAGAAACTTCCAACAAATTATTGTATTTTACTCCTACATTCACGAAGTTTCAATTAAGCAAATGGTTGTAATGTTGAGCATTATTTAGAGATTGCTGTACGTGACTTGAATTGGACTGGGGATTTGGCTTGTGCTGCAATATTAAGAGGAGAGCATTAACCCATAAAATGTACTTTCATCAGTCCATCTTATTTGAAGCGATGCTACGAACTGCAGCAACTGGATAGGGACATGGTATATGGAATGTCTCAGTTCCGTAGCCAGCCCTTAATACTTTGATATGTGCAGGAAACTTACAGCAGTACAGCATTTGCTTTGCTGTGACAAATTCTGCCAACGCATCAGCACCTGCCTCAATTAACTGATCTGTTTCACTCATGCCTGTCTCCCCTTCATGTTCACCCATGTGCAGACTATCTTCTCTCAATCCCCTCTTTGAGTTGTGTACAGATGGTCTCAGTTGTTTGTCTTGGTCACCGGATTAATCTTTAAAAAATGCCAGTTGTCATACTCCTGACGAGGGTCATTACTCTCTCTCACCTCACTTGGCATTTTGAGCTTGTTTAGTCTTAAATGTAAATTATGTAGCTCAAAGAAAGCCTTTGTCAGACACCTGTTATGCCTTGCAAGAAAGTATTCTCAAATTTAGTCAAACAGCAACCTCAATGTGAGATGCTGACAGATGTTTATACTTTATTCTGTTTTGTCCAGCTCATTCCATGAATTATTTAGAAAATGAGATTAACAGTGGCTTTTTCAGATTTCAGGCTTTTGTTCGAATTGCATTTGAGCATAGCACAGACCAAACTGATGTATGCTCTGTGTCCAGTATGAAAGTGCACTACACCGTGACCTGATGTGCAATTTCACTGATGTAATAAAACGTTCCACAGCCCACCAACATTTTATTACATGTTTATGTTTCAGTGGATTGAATTTATGGTGGATTTTCCCAAAGGTCATTTGTGTCTATAAATGACCCAAGAATTTTAAATCCGCCAACTTGTCTACCATGACTACCACAGTGATCTTTTGGCACTTATTTTATGACAGGCGACATTTTCTAAATGATCAAATAAACTATAAAATTGAATCCTGGATTCTCTCGGCAACTAGATAACTAGAAAAGTTATTAACACAATGTCAAAAGCTAAAGATCAGCACACAACTGTGTTTGTATGTGTTACCTGTTGCTTTCCCCCTCCTGTTGAAAATCCTTTAGGAAACATTGATTTGCCATTTCTAACTTGTTTAAAACGAGACTGCATCTAATTTGACTTATTATTATTATGTGCCTGTATCGCAATACAACACCATGATCTGGGAGAAGCCAGAAGATCCCATCCGTAAGTATTATTTTCAAGTGACCTTAAAATTGAGGATAATTCCTTGCTCCTTTAAAGCCAGTGCCATCATCTGGCTTGCAAAATAGGCTTGCTGGTTCAAATGTTTTTGAAGTAGAGCCAAGGAGAGTTGCCTCAGTGACCAAAAGTTGACATTTGAGAAACCTACATATCCTCCTTCAGTTATTATTCTTTCTCAGGCAAAAATCACAATTTAGTCATTTGTTTTTCAGGGAGTGATTTCTAACGAGTTGGATTGTACTAGGTAGCGAAACAGCTCCCCACAGAACTCAGACTTGTTAGATGGGTAGTGTTTTGGGCAAAGCTCCTTATTCTCAACATCATTGATCAGGGCACATTCCACAGCACAGATCACTCTACCAATCTGAAATCAATAGCCAGTTTGTCAAAAAAGCTCTGAAGCTTGGGCAGCACCTGCGTGAGCCGTAAAGTGGAGCCTTACATTGGACATATTCATCTCAGTGGTACTGGGTTGCAGAGATGCAAGGGGAAAATGCTAAAACTTTGCATCACTTTTCGTCGTGATTCATCTGTGTTCATGATGCAGTGTCAATACACTTGTGCTTTATGGTAAACTATGGTGCTCAGTAAGTGTTCAATACGTTGTTCCCAACTGATCATATTTTAAATCCATGTGTTGAGCTTTAATCACCTCCTTCTTCCCAGATTAAGGTGTATTCATGATCACAGTTAATTATGGAAGAATTAAGTAAATTCCAAGAGTTGTCACCAAGGTCAAATAGTTCACAATACTTCAAAGTATTGTTAATAATCAAATACCACATGGTGCTCATTTGAACAGATAATATTGGTCTTTTTGCTGAGAAATGATAATTTTTCCACAAACTTTTATTTTATGCTGCAAACCAGTCCCCTTATCAGGTAGCCTGAACATGGCAAGGGGAAAAACTCGGAAGTTTATCAAAAATAGGATCAATGTAATTGTTAAATCTTTGGCCAACTGAACTAGACCAATGTTGGCTAAGTACAATATGCTTCCAGGGAAGAGTACGTACGTTCTCAGTTAAATGTAACCCAAAAAAAATGGATTTTGAATTTCCAGGAGTTTGAATTAACAGTTTTTAAAATGAAGTGATCAGTCTCTTTTGCATATTGAATGAAAGTGATCAGAAACTGAAATTCAAAATTGCACAGCCATGAGCTCCATTGACTCTGGTTCCTTTTTGCCTCCCAGTTTGTGTATTGATTTCCTTCAAGGATCTGCATAATTATTATTGAAATGAAAATGTGTAATGAAGCAAAAAATAAAAATATCTTGGAGTTGATATTCATTAAATATTACATCAACATTGTGATGTTCCAGATGACTCGCATCACTTGATTTTAGTACTGTGTGGTTCATTCTGAAATCGAGATAACAAAACAATTTTTTTTGGTAAGTTTTAAGAAAATTCTGTATTTTTTTCTTTCATCATCCCTATTAGGCTTTTAAAGAGGAAATTGTTCCAATGAAACAAGAAGTCAAAATATTAAATGACCTGGCTGGTCAGTTATCTCCTCTTGATGTCACTTTGTCTCCCAAGACTTCTCATCAGCTTGATGACCTAAATATGCGGTGGAAACTGATAAAGGTAAGAGTGAAAAAGAAAATAATTTACAAAATTAAGCTGCATACTTGTGTATACAAAGAAGCAAAGGCTGCACTACTCCACAATCTAAAGCAAATCATTTCTTTCCAAACCTGGGAAGAAATCAAAGTGTTGCTTCATAGAAGAAGATATTTAATTTAGTTCCTTTGCACTATGAGCAATTCAGTTTTTGTTATCATACTTTACATGAATCACAGTTAATGTCTGCTGCTGATTTGCAGTTTTGCATCGTGTAGTTAAACGCTGTTACAGAGCCATAGCTTCATTATGTTAGAAATGACTACAGAAACAAAATTGCTGAAATGTGTATTCAGTCAAACAAATAGGTTTAGAGTGAAGTAGTATTGAGCTGGAATATTAATGGCTGCACTTTGCACATCTGTCAGAAAGGATTTGGAGGTCGGCTGCTAGGATCTCTTCAGTATTGAAGAGTTTTCTCTGATAATTTATATCCTTGGCAGAGACATGCTGCAAAGAAATACCAAAGTTATCTTAATTGATTTATAGAAAGGAAAAAATATGCTAGTTATGCAGTGAGTTTCTTTCAGCAGTGCCACATTTGGAATTTTTCTTCAAACTTAATCCAAGCAGAGTTTGGAAAAAATAATTTCAGGTTTATGCAACTGGTTTGTCCAGTCTGGTATCTGACACAGACATGACTCCCAATGTTCTCTTTCCCCATACAGATAAATTAAGTAACTAATTTACTACTTGATCTCTGTTTGGATCTTTTGGTTGGAAACCGTTCATGTGCAGGTATTGGGCATCTCCATGTTAAGTAGGCCTTGCATATACTTGGTCAAGCCCCGAAAAATCTTTATGCATTTCACTGAGATCTCTCCTTTTCTAAACTGAAAAATGGAGAGGATTAGACTACTTAATCTCTCCTCTTGAGGAAAACAGGATTCCAGGAATCAAGTTGGTGAAAACATCATTTTATCATTCCTTAATCAGGGATTTCAGATCTGTATTGAAAATTCCAGCTGTAGTCTCTACTCTTGTTCTTAAATCTCATTGCCTTAAAGATTAATATGCTGTTCCTAATTTATTGCTGAAAATGCACATGAAAATTTAGATACACTATGACTTAATGACTTGGCATCTTTGTATAAAATTCTCTCGTATTAGGATTTGTAAAAGCCCTTAACCACAAGGTTATTTATTGACTCTCCTTCATCGTATTTTAGTAGATCAAGTCTACACTCCATGAATTTTTCCTCGGTGCTGTTAATTATTATAAGGTTGCAGCAATTCCCCATAGTGATGGTGGTACCTTATGATCAACGACTTCCAATTTTTTTTCTTGTACCATATCCAATGTTGTTTGGGGCCTGTATCCCTCTCATCCATATTGTTTACCCAGTGCTGTTTCTCAGCTCCAGCCAAGCTGATTCATCATCTTCATTTGCCAAGCTCTGATTCATCCTCGAACATTAGGGTGGCTGTGCAACATTTCCACTTTATCTTTGTCTCTGAAAGTATTGTAGAGTATTTAATTCTCAACCTTGGTCATGAAGCCACCATGTTTATAAAAAGGCTATTATACCCATTTATACCCAGTTCATACCCATTTGTTTTTATTTGTGCCATTAAAGCATCCATTTTGTTGCATGGATTCAGACAAAGAAACTTTGAAGTTGCCTTTATCATTTTCCCCTGCTGAGAGTCTAGTTGTATCTATGTTGTTTGCACCATTTCTTCAAGTACATTCTAGCTATCATTATTTACTTTGCTACCATTGTCTTTCATGTGTTATGCAGTATTTCCCATTACCAAAATCCTCCCACCCTGCATATTCAGTTCAAAGCATATAAACAGTATGGTTATTTAATATGCTAGAATTCAATGTGTTAATGAAAGTTCATTGCATTAAACTATCAGCAATCAATTACAAATGGAAATTCTGCCTCAGCTTCACTATCGGTGTGGCTGTACAGTTGAATGCTTAATTGGCACAGCCTGACAAGTAAAATTGCAACTTTCTGATGTCCCTCTTAATCTGTGCTGCAGTAGTGTTCGCATGCAGAAGCTACTGAGTGAATTCCAGGAATTTAACGTGTCCTACTCTATCGTGTGGGTCAAGTAAAAGGTGTTGTAGGAATGGCCATTATCTGTGCTCCTGATGGTGTCATTCATAATCTGAGACCAAATTTAGATTAGTCAGTGAAACTCAGTAATGTAATTGTAAGCAAATAGAATCAAAACTGGACTGTGAGGTAAATATGTTTGCTTGTCTTGCTCATTATTGAAAATGCAAATATGAGCAATTACATCACGCGTTTATAAGATATAGGTGAGAAAATAACTGCAAAGTCAATTGTTGGAGTCACTCAAGCAAAAGTAGCTAAAATAAAATTGGTCAATATAGCATATTAAGCTACATAATAAATTTAATTATAGCTGATCCCTCATTATGAAATTTGCCTTTGTAGAATTCATAAATGACTGCCCAAAAATTGATAAATGGAATCAAATTTATTCTTTTGGCTAAAAAGTGAGCATTTTCTTGGAACCTAGCCCCTCCCCTGTAAGCAGAGGTTGCCTATATTTAATAGAATGAGAGTAGTTATATATTTGTGATAAGTTTCTTTTGTAGCATAAGCCAGTGACAAAGATGCACTTATGATTTTAAAATAATTGTCAGCTTCACTCTTGTTTGAAGACCAGAAGTTTGTTTCCTGGGGTAAGCGTGTCAATAAACATCATGCACACACCACAGTCTGTAACTTCACGATCTGCATACCCACCCCCACCCCAACCAGTGTACCAGCCTAATCAGCTGTGCAGATAGACAAATATGGGGCAGCGTCAAGTCCACTAAAAGCTCATGGCCCAATTTGGAGAGGGTACATCACAGGACTATCTGTAGGCTAAACAGTAAAAACAGCGTGTATTAGATGGAGTTAGGTGATCCCGTAAACAATGATCAGATGAGTGTAGCCACAACATTTCACAATCAGTTATTGCACAAATTATGGAGAGGAGGAGGGTCAAAGAATGTCATTCTCCTTAAGGACGACGGGGCTCGGCGTGTGAGTGCCAAAGTTAAGTCAGCTTGATAAACTTGCTATTAGTGGCTTTAATGGTTATCATCATATTAGGGAGAATAATGGACACAGTTATTGGTGGTTTATGTCTTAGGATGTCACTGCAGGAATTCCTGATGGCGACTGGCCCAGCTGTCTGTTTTTGCTTTGTTGTTGTCTTTCCATCATTCAATCAGAAACATAACTGTTAGTTGGAGACTGCAGAAAAAAGGGCTTTTGCTGTGTTTTTTTTATCCCCTTCGTCATTAATTGGATAATCGGGCTATTTCATGTAGATTTCAAAAAGACTTTGTTGCTATGCAAATCCAAACCAATCCCCATTATCTTGAAATTCATGACACGTTTTCTGGATGTTATTTCCCTGTGTTAATGTGTTCAGTTTGCAGAGTGTTCTCGTTTTAATCTTTGTTTCGGTGTTGTGATGGCAAATGCAGCCTCTCCAAGGACTTAACGAACTGCAGCATAATGTCAACTTGATGCCCTGACTGCCAGCATGCTATACGTGTCCTTCACCAACTTATCTACTTGCAGAGCCACTTTCTGCAAACTATGCACTTGTATTCTCAAGTCCCTTTGTCCTACCACACTTGTGAGTACCCTGTCATCCACTGTATAAGTCCTATGGCGGTTTGACTGTCCGAAATACAAAAAATAACACTCATCTAAGTTGAAATCCATTTGCCCTTCTTCAGCCCGTCTCCCTAACTGGTCAAGAACTCTTTGTAATTTATTGTAACTTGTTTCACTATCAGTAAGACCTCCTAATTTAGTATTATCTGCAAACGTGCTAATCATACCCTGTATGTCAAAGTAATTTACATAAATAATGAATTCCAGGAGTCCCAACACTGATACCTCTCATCAGAGAATCAACTTTCAACCATCTCCTTTGTAAAATTAAAACTTTTAAAGCATTCTTTTACTCTCCACCCACACTTCTGTGAAGTCTTTAACTACATTTTTCTTTCATGCCCTATTAAGTGCCTGGAGCATAATTTTTACTCTGCCCCTAGCACAATACTCAGCTGAACCAGACCCAGGCTTGTTTGGTGTCCTTGAATTTCAGTGAAATTGCTTATTTATATTCCCACTCTCCTCCATCGTAGCAAAACACTAGCTTACACCTTGATTAACAGAAGAATTGTGTTTTCCTTGCTGATCCGCAATCATCAACTCTGCATTTACAGTCTTTGCTAACCTGCAACTAGTAACTTAACCTCTCTTCTCTTTTAAGTCCCCTACAAATTTCACAACATATGCTGGTGATATTAAATCTGATTCTGCTATAAAATTTTACCTTTGTGAAGTGTTACTGATCACTTGGGTGATGGCTTCTTCCTTTTCAGGTTTCTCATTCTTGTCTTCAAAACACTTGATCTGGAAAAATTTCTGCTGCCAATCCCTGAGTGCAGCTTGTTTCCTCCTCTGACTTTACATTACTGCTCTTTCACTACTGAGGGGTCAACTCTCACAACTCTCCCTTTGGAACACTAGTTGTATGTTTACTGAGTGACCTCCCTTTCTGTCTTTAAAATCGTGTTAAATTCATCCTATCTACTCCCATTCTCATAAATATGAACTTTTTTTTTGCCTACGTTTTGCCCACTTGCTGTGTTTGTTCTGATGTTGTTCTTTTTTCTGTGCAATGAGGAAAGAGAAATAATTTTGTTCTCTGGGGAACTTGCAAAAGCTCCAGGCTAGCTTTTCCCACTATCTGAGAGTTCCCAGTTCCTAAAGCAATGGAGTGAAAATTGTTGCCTAATTTGGGGGGGGGGGGGAGGAAGGGAAGAAAAACTTGACAAGCAAGTGGCTATTTGTTCTGCAGGTTATTGCATTCATCTGCACAGATAGAATCTTGAATATGTTTCACAGTTCAAACCTGGACATGGCTGCGTGATTCCTAAAAGATGTATGGTCAACATGAATTGCAAATTAAATGGCAAGGTTGAATTTGATCAGAGTCTAGATTTGGGGGAGGACTTTGCTTTCTCTATTGAGAAAATCGGTGTGATAAATCTTTTGTCAGTGTGAGTCTCAGTGGCTCTGTTTATCATTCCAGGTTGCTGTTGAGGATCGAATCAAGCAGTTGCAAGAAGCATACCGGGACTTTGGTCCATCATCACAACATTTCCTCTCCAGTAAGTCAGATGTATAGAAACCTAATATGTTTTAAATATAATAATGCTGCAGGTAGACCGTATTCAGAGCTTTAATGCACTTATTTGAAAAGCCATGGAAGACATTTACTGCGCATTTGCATAATGAACTGTATGCGTTGTCACCAAAAAATGGGGTTTAATGTTTTTCAAAGCTTTATGTTTAATGGATTGTGAGCTATGCAAGTGCATTTCACATATTTTTGTCACAGTTGAGTTCTAATCCATTCTTTTTATTTCTCTAGCATCTGTTCAGTTACCATGGCAGAGAGCTGTATCACACAACAATAAAGTGCCATACTACATCAAGTAAGTTTTCTCTGTGTTATAATCAACTGCCTCAATGGATGGCTGGGATTTTCACATGGTATGGGTAGGAGTGATTGCCGTAGGTAGGAGTTGCAAGTGAAGTTCATGGGTGGGGAGACAGGTAAGTGAAATTGAAATATTATGACATCAACAATTGCAGGATAAATTTTTTTTTTGTCTGCTGAATATTCACTGCCCACATTTTCACAGGGAAGAACCAGGCATGCAAATTTGCAGTACTGTTTTCTGCCTTCTGGATTGCTCAGTTCCAATATCTTATACCTCAGCTTCACTGGCTGCCCCTGCCACCTTGCTGCCCCTAAAACCTTTGTGGTTAGACTTGTAATAAAGTTTTAAAGAAAAAGAGTTGTTTTGATATGGCATGCCAAATAATCCAGATAATATTTACTCTGGATTCATCAGGATCTTGTACATAGCAACGTGTGGCCATTCAACCTATTGTATTTCATTTTTGTAAAATTCGCGGTTATTGTCACATGTACAAGTACATGTATGCACACGTGCAATGAAAGATTTATTTGCAGTAGTGTCACAAGATTAGAGACATAAAATGATCAAGAAAATCATATATCAAACATTTATGCAAAATGATACAAAAAATAACATAATTAGAATAAAAAGTGTTGAAGTGAGGTGTGATTAAAGTGGTCATCATGTTGCTATACTGAGATAGTATTAGGGTTGTGCAGGTCATTGGAAGAAAGAATGGCTGAAGGGAAGCAGCTGTCCTTGAACCTAGTGCTGTGGGACTTCAGGTTTCTGCATCTCCTACCTAGTGGTAGCTGTGAAAAAATGACATGGTCCGAAGGCTGGGGATCTTTGTTGATAGATGTTGCCTTTTGGAGACAGCGCCACATTAGATACTGCCAGTGGTGTCTTGGGCAAAGTCCACTACTCTCTGCAGCACTCTGCATTACTGTGAATTCCAATTTTCACTAGTCCTTCTCAAGCAGATATTGTCAATCCCTTTCACATGGGCATTAGGCCTCAAATAACGCTCCCTAGACCTCTAACACTGCCATTTCACTGAGGCTATGTCCACACTAGACCAGATAATTTTAAAAACGCCGGTTTCACTTAAAAACAATAGGTGTCCACACCAAGCGTTTTTGAAAATAGATGTGTCAGCCATAGCTGGCATAAAGGTGAGGGGACAGGTGGGAAGGGTATTTGACCACGTAGCTCAGCAAATTTAGGAATGCTCCAGGAATCAGTGATGTCCAGAGACAATGAGATGTAACACTTCTAACTCCAGTGAGTTCCATTGATCAACACTACAGCTCAGAATTGCAGAAGTCTGGATGCATGGGCCTCATGCTGCAGCTGGCAAGGGTTTTCCTGCAAAGTTGCTGGCTCGTCAACAGCGTGTTCCAGCCCTTTATTGCAGATTGGGAGATGAATACAAAAGTTTCTCAATGATCCTCATATGCCAGAAGTATGTATTGGAACATAAATTATTTGGACCAATGTAAGTGCAAAACTCTGTATATGGGATGTGGTTGCATAGGATTGGCCCATCCATTGTCATTCTTGAGCAGGTGGTTGTGTGCTGCTTTCCTGAACTATTGAAGTTCTCATGTTATGGGTGTATCCACAATGCTGTTTACAATTTTGACCTGGGAATGGTGAAGAACAACAACATATTCTATTTTAGTGGCTTGCAGGGCATCTTCCAGGTGGTCATGTTCCTGAGCTTTTGATGCATATGTTCTTCTAGCTGGGAGAGGTCGTGGATTTGGAACATCCTGTGTAAGGAGCCCTTTCCAGCCATTACTTATGTCTCGTTATTGATGTATAGGATATACATTGGTAAATGTGCCCAATTGTTTGTTCAGAAAAAAAATTACAAAATAATAATGATACATACTTAGTCTTGAGCAAATACAGATAGCTGCAGTTCGACAATAATTTGTAGAAAATGCAGGTCATTGTTAAGTACATCGTCAAATTTTTAGCTGCATTTTGAATCAAGGTAATCATTAATAACATCAGTACTTTTGGTGTGCAGTGACGAGATCCATCATTGTCTCTAAGTTGTCAGATGGCTTCAAATTATGCCTGCGCAGAATTTCCTCCAATTGAACAGCAAGAAGATGGTGAACAAAAAGGCTTATAGATCTCATTCTTACAATTCAAGTTTAATTATGTTATTTGGATTATAAAAAAAAAGAACTATGCAAGAAATTTTGTGGAGCTTGCTTTGGATTTGGAGTTGATCTCTGTATTTTCTTTCTAGCCACCAGACTCAGAGTACCTGTTGGGATCACCCAAAAATGACAGAACTCTTCCTTTCCTTAGGTAGGTGGACCCTCTGTAAATATTCTTCAGTTATTCATGAAGTTTAGGACAGTGAGGAATGTGGCCAAAGAATACAGATCAGTTGGAAATATGGGTGGAGAATTACAGATGGAGTTTAATATGAAGTGTGAAGTTTTCTCTTTTGAAAGGTCAAATGTAAGAGGAAAGTGTGCAGTAAATTGCAAGACTCACAGTCTTTGATATACAGAGGGATCTTAGGAAGCATGTCCATGGTTCTCTGAAAGTGGCAATGTGAAAAGGGTGGTGAAGATGTACGGCATACCTTATCCTTTGGAGCACTGAGTATATAAGTTGATAAGTCATGTTGCAGCTGCGTAAAACTTTGGTCAGGCCACCTCTGTGTGCATTTCAGGTCACTACAAGACTGGAAGGATGGAGGAGAAATTCACCACGATGTTCCTTGGATTATAGAGTGCTAGCTGTAAGAAGTTGGAAAAATTCAGAGAAGTTGAAATCTCTGGATCATCATCAGCTAAGGGGCACCAATAAAATATAAAAAATAATGTGAGGCAAAGATTGTTTTCCTGGATGAAAATATCAAATACTGGAGAGCATTGACTTTAGTTGGGAAGGGAAAAGCTTAAAGATTTACAAAGGAAGTTATGTTTTCAACTCAGTCTGCAGTGGTTGCCTGGAATGCACTGCCAACGGAGGTGGCGGAGCAGATACAATGGCAACATTTAAGAGGCACTTAGACAGGTAGGTGAACCCTGCAGGGATGGTGGCTGTCGACCACGTGCAGGCAGATGGGATCAGTTTGAAATCGGCATCGTTGTCAGTGCAGGCATGGTATGCTGTTTGTGTACTGTAACAAATTGTGACAGAATGAGTAGCAAAAAGAAACATCAGGTTGGAGCGTTTGCATTTTACATCTATTTAAAATGTAGGCTTGTGCACGAAGCAATATTTTGAAGCAACTAAAAAAAGGGCTACAAGAATGGCATAATTATTAGTGGATTCTGACTGTAGATTTGAAGATCAGTGCTCATGATGTATTGAAATAGACATTCATAATGAGTTGCCCCTTAAGTTCCAACTTGCACAAGGTGGTGAAAGGAATGCATAAGATATGTTAGCATCTCTCCAGGAGCTTGAAAATAGCTGCTTAAATTTCAGGCTTTTTGGTTAGTTGATCAGTTCCTACAGCCTCCATAGCCCAAAGCCATTCCTTTCTTTGCTGTTTTTTTTTGCCTCTAAAGATGTTCATTTAAACTTGTATTTTTGATCTGTCTAGTTATTTTGAAGTTTATAATTATACTGCATATTGTGATAACTTGCTACTTAAAAGTTCTGCACAAATACAGGTTCTTTTTAAAAAAATCATTGATAAAGAAATTGCAGTCCTGGGCCTTAGATTTACCTCCTTTTCCCTGTCTGCTGCCCTGACCCCAAACCTCCCCTCCCCATCCCTAAGCTCCTCTTTTGTTTGTCTCCTGTTTCTCTGTGGTAGCTGCTACCCATAATCTTTTCCATGGTTTTGCTATCTTCCCCCACCCCTACCCATTTTCCATTCACCAACAAACCATATAAAGTGAATGATGCAATTTATTATCCCTTCTGTTTATAAAATCCATCTCATGCTGTGAATCTTAAAGATTAAGAATGGAGCTACTTTCATTTTCTTTCACTTGCTTTGTATTCTTCAGCATCTCGTTTCGTTTCTTAAGTCAGTTGTGTGTTTTATTGAAGTGATTTGCTTGTCCTTAAGCACTCTTAACAGTAGCAATATTTTCTGATGCAGGTGATTTGAACAATGTGCGGTTTTCTGCTTACCGAACTGCTATGAAGATCCGCCGACTGCAGAAAGCACTCTGTTGTGAGTTGCCTTCATATTCTCCTGTCCTGTAATCTCCAGCTTTATTTGAGGATTCTTTGCATGCATTTTTACCTGTTTAACTTGTTGGAATTGGTCAGAATTTTCGGCAACAGGGCAATTAGCTGGAGTTATTTTGCATTTTCGGTTCAAATTTTGTCCAATTGAATGTGCGTTGGTAGCAGTACAAGAGAAATATTACAGAAGGACTCGAGTGGACAGGGTAACTAAAAGACTGTTTTTTATAAATTGTTGAGCTTAATGGAAATGAATATCACCTCAGAATACATGAATTAAAAAATGAGCTTTAAATCAAGTACAAAGAGCAAAATAAGGGTAAGTAAAGCAAGTTTGAATTGGATGAAATGACAATAGGAAGAGAGCTCAATTGGCAGCTATTAACACTTCTCAGTATAAAGCTGTGTTCTTGCGTTGGCAAGACCTAACTTAAAGAGGTATATTTTACTGGGAAAATGCAAAAAAAAAATTTTAAAGCATGGCAGTAGTTAGGTTCAAGATGCCATTTTCTTGAAAATGAGCATGAAGCAATTCAGTCAACAAGTTGTGATTATTCACATTCAACCACGTGCCTGCCCCTTGTCCGAGGTACTTCAGCAGTGCTTTGTGGTCAAGGATGAATTCATTGTGTCACTTAAGCATAATGCTGAAAAATGGCATTAATTTTTTATTCTTTTTACAGGGATTGGGGTAGTCATGGAAGGTTTTGAAAATGAGGATAAAACTTTTGAAACTTGAGTTGTTGCTCGCTAACAATCAGTGCAATCAACCATCAGAGGACTAAGTTGAGCACAGTACTTTCTTGGGTGCAATGGCGGCGCCAGAGATTTTTTCTTGCTGGTGCTACAGTGGGACTGAATTATTCAGTGACGGTGCTGAGGGTAATATGTATGGTAATATGTATTCGCAAGGCCAGACGCATGGCGTACAAAAGTCAATTTCAAGCATTATGTGCCTACTATAAATGCCTCTGTTGATTCACAAGCAACAGCAATTGATAGTTCCAATATAGAAGTGAACTGTGACAGTGTCAACAGCATCGGAGACAACCCCCGCTACACAGAGCATAAACAAACAAACCAACAGAGCATCCGAACCACAGTGCACAACATGAATCACACACCAATTCAACGTCAAATGCGTGCTTTTCAACTGAAAAACACAACACTAACCCACAATGCCCACTGCCATTCGCATTACATAGACAGACAATGCCAAAAGATACACTGTTATTAAAGTCAAATAAGGCAAACAACAGATGCAAGGCTTTACCAGGAGTTGGGCAAATCGTACTCTGACCATGCAATACCTCAATTAATTTGGCTACTGAACTTAAAACAAAAATCAACAGAATCACCACTTGGAAGTCTAAGCAAAACCAGGAGGCTTAATAGCAGTAAAGGTAATATTTTGGGATTTGCAGGAAACAAGTACTACGGGGTATCCAGCACAAAATAATAATAATAGTAATAATAATCAGCATTAGTCTTGGATCAAATTTTTCAAAAAATCAACTGCACTCACCATTGATGTTTTCAGAGAAGCACAATCGGTCTGTTGTTGTGATTGATGGTGAAAGCATCAATGATTTTCTGGATGTCAAGTACTTTGGTCCTCCAGCTGTTTATGGCCAACGGGCAAGTTGCTGTTCCAAGCATCGCCACTGCTATTCCTTAGGTAGTTTTTGAGGTGTCTGAGGCAAGAGAAACTCCATTTGCATGAAGCAGTGTCACAGATAGAGTCAGTGATATGCAGATTAGTTTGTATAAATCTATAAATGCATCGCGGTAGGATTTCATTAGAGCTAGAAATTCCACCGTGTCATTCACTACTCAACCACTGTTCTCATATACTCACAATTTTCTTGAACAATCTTTGCATGTCCTTTGTCAAGCATATTTCCCAATCTTTAACCATCTTGTTTTCTCAATCTGAATTCGGCCCATGCCTCCATAGCAAACTTATGAGCTGCACTTACATGGTGGGTTTTGAAAGCTGTTGTAGCTTTCCGCCAGTTGTGGTAACTGGTGTCAGTGAAGGTAGACTCAGAATGGAACCCATGTCCTCAACACAGGAAATGCCTGCATGCGAAGCAGAACATAGTATCTTTCGTGATCGAATATTCCAGTCAGTCAAACCAGCCACGAATAAAACTCCTTTGCTGATTGCCAAACTGTTGCGAAGGGTACTTTTTCAATGCTGGCCGACGGGGTCCTTCCTCAGGCTGCTGGCTAACTTCGCTAACAGTATTCCCACTAGCACTAAGAGCAGCTTCATCCACGTTCTCTTCCGAATCCCACTCCATTTCTTGTTCCTGTACTTCGCCCTCACACTCCTTCGTGAACTGCTGTCGTCCTCATCCCCACTTACTTCTTTCTGCATGTCACTTTCAATTAAGGCAGGCTCAGACTGAGACACCACTGATTCCTCACTAAAAATCGATTCATTTTTCATGCCGACCAAAACAATGCACGTGCCAGGCCCATGCTAGTTTGAAAAAGCACAATGTGTGTGTGTGTGGCATCCGTTAGTCTCACAAGACCATGGATCTGCGGCTGGTTGTATACTATCAGTCTCTCGTCTGAGTTACATTACCACCTTAAGTGATCTTAGATCAGCTTAACTGATCTGAGGACAGCAATGGCAAGACATTGACAACGAATGAATAAGCAGAAGTGTGGAGTGGATCTGACAGAGTTTATAACTTTATTGCTGCGTGGGTGCTATGGTAATTGGGGGCGCTGTTTCACTAGATCAACTGGAGAAACACGCTGCATTCAAAACTATACAGAAAGCAAAGCAGCTGCAGTTTGTATGTGAAATTTCAGTTAATTTCTTGGTGGTGCTACGGTGGTGCTATTGTAATTTCTGCTGGGGCTATAGCACCAGCGAGCACCACTTTAGCGCCACCCCTGCTTGGGTGTCATGGGTAGCAGAGTTTTGTTCATCCCTTCAAGTATGACATCAAAATTGCATATTTTCTCTCTGTTTCAGACAATTGCCAAGGTGTTGGGTGTGTAGTGGGGTTCGTGATTCTATTTTAAGCAGTCTCCTGAATATTCAGTAGGAAGAAATTTCTGGACAAAATAAGTTATTAAATAAATGTGAAATATTTTAGGCATGAACTATTGCATAGCTCTTTCCTGGTAGCTGACTTGGTGTGATATTTGTATTAGCTCTGATAAACGAATATAATACATGTTAATTTAAATCTATGCTTTTGGCAGTTAGTTGGGCTAACTGAGAGTTCTATTATGAATAAAGTAGCGCAAGATGGAGCTTGAATTTGACTGTTTGAGGCAAAGCCCTGGGGCTATAGAACACAATGTAGGACATAGAACAATGCAGCACAGAACAGGCCCTTCAACCCACAATGTTGTTGTCAACCTTTTAACCTACTCCAAGATCAGACTAACCCTTTCCTCCCACAAAGTCCTCTGTTTTTCTTTTGTCCACGTGCTTCTTTAAGTCTTCTAAATGTCCCCATTAAATCAGCTCCGACATACCACTACCTCTTGTAGTGTATTCCATGAACATACCACTCTGTGTACAAAAAAAACTATCCCTGAAATCACCCCCCAGAGTCCAATCACCTTAAAATTGTGCTCTCTCATATTATCCATTGCCACGCTGGGGAAAGGTGTTGGATATTTACACTATCTATGCCTCTTGTCAAGTGGCCTGTCATCCTCCTTCACTGCAAAGTGAAAAGCCCTAGCTGACTGAACCTTTCCTCTTAAGACATGATCTCTAATCCATGCAGCATCCTGATAACTCCCCTCTGCAATCTCTCTAAAGCTTCCAGATCCTTCCTATAATGAAATCACCTGAACTGAACACAATACTCCCAACCACAGTTTTATAGAGCTGCAACATTACCTCATGGCTCTTGAACTCAATCTGCCGACTACTGAAGGCCAACACACCATACGCCTTCTTAAACACCTTATCAATTTGTGTGGCAGCTTTGAGGGATCTATGGGTGTGGACTCCCAAGATCCCTCGGTTCCTTCACACTGCTTAGAATCTGCCATTGACACTGTATTCTTTCAGTAGGTTTCAATAGGTACGTTTAATGTCAGAAATGTATACAATATACATCCTGAAATTCTTTTTCTTCGCAAACATCCACAAAAACAGCAAAGGGCCCCAAAGAATGAATGACAGTTAAAACGTTAGAACCCCAAAGCGCCCCCCCAGCTCCCCCCTCCCATGCATAAGCAGCAGTAAGACAATGAACTCCCTCCCCCCACCTCCACCAGCAAACAGCATCAACAAGCATGCAGTAAAGCATCAATAAAGACACAGACTTGCAGTGCCCTCGAGACTACTCATTCACTCGGTAATGTGACATATCACAGTCTCTCTCTCTCTCTCTCTCTCTCTCTCTCTCTCTCCCTCTCCCTCTCCCTCTCCCTCTCCCTCTCCCTCTCCCTCTCCCTCTCCCTCTCCCTCTCCCTCTCCCTCTCCCTCTCCCTCTCCCTCTCCCTCTCCCTCTCCCTCTCCCTCTCCCTCTCCCTCTCCCTCTCCCTCTCCCTCTCCCTCTCCCTCTCCCTCTCCCTCTCCCTCTCCCTCTCCCTCTCCCTCTCCCTCTCCTCTCTCTCTCTCTCTCTCTCTCTCTCTCTCTCTCTTCCCCCCCTCTCCCTCTCCCTGTAATAAGGGAAGAAGAGGTGTGTCTGTTTCACAGTGAGAGGGATGACATAATAAACAACTCGCTGATTTTCGATGTTAAAAGTCTGTTGCGTCGCTTTTTCTGAGCTTAGTGCCCAGAGAGTCGGCACCAGAAAGGTGCAACTGTCCATGCAGCTAACCCGCTGCTCCCAATGTTCCATATACTCCCATGAGGCTTGAGTCAAGGGGTACCAGCCTAGAATCAGCATGTCTCCAGAGCCATGAAAATCTGGAACCCTGAAGGTATACTTGCTTTCCAGGCCGCATCCTTGGTATGTCGAATAGCAGCCAGTCGTGAGGCCCTGAGAGCAGGTCCCATCCCCACAAAGAACCAAAGTTAGAGTGTAATTCCAGGTCACAGTCTTCAAAAGAATCTTGAAAGTTGAAAAAAGATAGAAATAGAAGATGCATGCAAAGGTGTCGCCGTTCAGCAGCATCTTGACTTCGCTCTGCCTCCAGAAGTCAGAAACAGGCAAATGTAAAGAACAGGAGAATAGAAGTATACCTAGAGAGAGGCTAGGATTGATCCACATTCAGTTCACCTTCCAAAGTGAATCACTCACATTTTTCCAGATTGAACTCCACCTGCAATTTCTCAGCCCTGCTCTGCATCCTATCAATGTCCCGTTGTAACCTTGGGTGTGTCTTGTCCAGTCCTGGGGACTTATCTATCTGAATGTTTTTCAAAAGTTCCAGCACATTCATTCTCAACATCGGCATGTTCCAGCATGTCAGTCTGTTTAATGCAGTCTCTCTTGCATCAAGATCCCTCTCACTGGTGAATACGAGCGAAGAATACTCATGTACCACCTCCGACTCCAGACACATGTTTTCGTTCTTATCCCGGAGCAGTCTTAGTCTCACCCTAAGTGTTCTCCTATTCTCCTGTTCTTCACATTTGCCTCAGGGTTTTCCTTAGCCTTGCTTGACAGGGCCTTCTCATGCCTCTTTCTAGCTGTGCTGAGTCTCATCTTAGGTTCCTTCCTGGCTACCCTGAAATTATCAAGAGCCCCGTCTGATCTTTGTTTCCTAAACCTTAAGTATGCTTCCTTCTTCCTCTTGACTAGATGTTCCATTTCTCTAGTTAACTATGGGTCCTTCACATGACTGTCCTTTCCCTGTCTCAATGGGGCAAACCTATCCAAAATCACCTTGCAAGTACTCTCTAGACAACCTCCATGTTTTCATTGTAGATTTCTCTGAGTTCATCTATTCCCAATTTACACTTCAAAGTTCCTACCTAATAGTATGATAATCTGCCCACCCCAATTAAATACTTTTCCATCCTATCTGTCCCTATCCCTGTCCAAGGCTGTACTGAAGGTCAAGGAGTTGTGGTCACTGTCTTCAAAATGCTCACCCACCAAGACATCTTCCAGCTGACCGTATTCATTGCCTAGTTCTAGATCCAGTTTAGCCTCTCCTCAAGTTGGCATGCCTACATATTGTGTCAAGAATCCTTCCTTGGCATGCCTAACAAATTCTGACTTGTCTAAACTTTTGCATTAAAGAAATGCCAAACGGCATTAAGAGCGTTGAAGTCAGCTGTGACAAAAACCCTGCTTTTTTTGTACCTTTCCAAAGTCTGCAGACCGATGATCTCCTCGGTGTCTCTGTTGTTATTGGGGGAGGGGTAGTCTATAGAATACTCCCAGAAGTGTTATTGCTTCATCCCTGTTTCTGATGTCTACCCACACTGTCTCAGTAGGTAATCCCTTCATGGCATCTTTCCTTATTGCAGCACCCTCCGTTATTGTGATGCCACTTCCCCACCTCTTTTACGTCCCTGTCCCTTTTGAAACAGCTAAACCCTGGAAGATCCAGCAGCCATTCCTGTCCCTGTGACAACCGAAATCTTTCTAATGGCTATAATGTCATAATTCCATGTAGTGATCCATACAAGTTTATCACTTTTGTTCCTGTTACTTCTCACATTAAAATAGACACGTTCAGCCCATCTTTATGCTCTATCCACTGCCTATCCTTCCTCACAGTCTCCCTACTTGATGCATCTACCTTTACATCAATTGCTGCCCTATTTTTCGGGTTCCCATACTCCTGCCAATCTAATTTAAACCCTCCCCAACAGTTCTAGCAAACCTGCCTGCAAGGACATTGATCCCCCTTGAGTTTGGGTGTAACCTGTCCTTTTTGTACTGGTCATACCTTCCCCAGAAGAGACCGCAATTATTCATCAATCTGAAACCTTGTTTCCTGAGCCAAGTCTTTAGCCACACATTCATCTGCCATACCATCCTCTTCTTAACCCTGTTGCCCATGTGTCTCATCAGGCTTAAAATAGATTCCAGAGTATTAATGGGGTCTGGGATCTCTTATCCACTGTTCTTATCGGCAAAATTTGCAACACAAGAAGGTGCAGGAATATTAAAATATTTATTTGAAAATCCAGCAGATTTTTTTTTTGGAATGCAATCTCATTTATGGTTAAAAGTAGTTTGCTAGAGTAGTTTTTGAAGAGCTATTTATCCAAGAGATTTAAATGAAAAAAAAAACTGAGGTACCGTTTTGTAACGTATTTGGATCTTGAACTCGAATTATCAACATTTGGCCAAACCAGCAACATTTTGGAAGAGTTTTCTGGTGTGGTATGGTGAAGCATGTGACCAAGTGGTTAAGGCATTAGACTAGCTACCTGAAGGTCGTGAGTTCGAGCCCCAGCCGAGGGAACACGTTGTGTCCTTGAGCAAGGCACTTAATCACACATTGCTCTGCGACGACACTGGTGCCAAGCTGTATGGGTCCTAATGCCCTCCCCTTGGACAACATAGGTGTCGTGGAGAGGGGAGATTTGCAGCATGGGCAACTGCTGGTCTTCTATACAACTTTGCCCAGGTCTGCGCCCTGGAGAGTGAAGACTTTCCAGGCGCAGATCCATGGTCCCGCAGACTAATGGATGCCTTTATTTATTTATTTATGGTGAAACACTGATGGTTTCCTGAGAAATTAGGGGAGAATGGCCAAGAAGGTAAGCAACCAGTGACAAGAAAATTAGATTGATGTGAATACTGTTTTCCAAAAGATACCTTTCTGGGTTGGAGAAGAAAAAGTGCTAGATGCTAGGAACTTGAAATAAAATAAGGTGCTGTAAATATGCAGAAAGTTTGAAGCTAATAACTCATCAGGGGTGATTGTTAAGTTCTTGGCCTAAGGTAGAAGGAGATGAGTTATTAACTTCAAACTTTCTGCATAATCACTCAGAGTTGACCTGCATGTGCGTGTAATGAGAACTGTATAACTCATCTCCTTCTACTTTAGGTCACGAACTTATCAATCACCCTTGCTGTGGACATTTTCTGGAGGTCATAGTCATACTTTATTGATCCCGAGGGAAATTGGTTTTCGTTACAGTTACACCATAAATAATTAAATTGTAATATGTAAATTATGCCAGGAAATAAGTCCAGGACCAACCTATGGGCTCAGGGTGTCTGACTCTCCAAGAGAGGAGTTGTAAAGTTTGATGGCCACAGGCAGGAATGACTTCCTATGACAGGTGGAATGAGTCTCTGGCTGAATGTATTCCTATGCCCAACCAGTCCATTATGTAGTGGGTGGGAGACATTGTCCAAGATGGCATGCAACTTGGACAGCATCCTCTTTTCGGACACCACCGTCAGAGAATCCAGTTCCATCCCCACAACATCACTGGCCTTACGAATGAGTTTGTTGATTCTGTTGGTGTCTGCTACCCTCAGCCTGCTGTCCCAGCACACAACAGCAAACATGATCGCACTGACCACCACAGGCTCTTAGAACATCCTCAGCATCGTCCGACAGATTTTAAAGGACCTCAGTTTCCTCAGGAAATAGAGATGGCTCTGACCCTTCTTGTAGACAGCTTCAGTGTTCTTTGACCAGTCCAGTTTATTGTCAATTCCTATCCCCAGGTATTTGTAATCCTCCACCATGTCCACACTGACCCTCTGGATGGAAACAGGGGTCACCGGTACCTTAGCTCTCCTCAGGTCTACCACCAGCTCTTTAGTCTTTTTCACATTAAGCTGCAGATAATTTTGCTCACACCATGTGACAAAGTTTCCTACCGTAGCCTTGTACTCAGCCTCATCTCCCTTGCTGATGCATCCAACTATGGCAGAGTCATCAGAAAACTTCTGAAGATAACAAGACTCTGTGCAGTAGTTGAAGTCCGAGGTGTAAATGGTGAAGAGAAAGGGAGACAAGACCATCCCCTGTGGAGCTCCAGTGCTGCTGATCACTCTGTCGAACACACAGTGTTGCAAGCACATGTACTGTGGTCTGCCAGTCAGGTAATCAAGAATCCATGACACCAGGAAAGCATCCACTTGCATCGCTGTCAGCTTCTCCCCCAGCAGAGCAGGGCGGATGGTGTTGAACGCACTGGAGAAGTCAAAGAACATAACCCTCACAGTGCTCGCTGGCTTGTCCAGGTGGGCGTAGACACGGTTCAGCAGGTAGACGATGGCATCCTCAACTCCTAGTTGGGGCTGGTAGGCGAACTGGAGGGGATCTTAGTGTGGCCTGACCATAGGCTGGAGCGGCTCCAGATCAAGTCTCTCCAGGGTCTTCATGATGTGGGAGGTCAATGCTACCGATCTGTAGTCATTGAGGCCACTGGGGCGCGGCGTCTTCGGCACAGGGACAAGGCAGGACGTCGTCCACAATACAGGAACCCTCCGGAGACTCAGGCTCAGGTTGAAGACATGGCGAAGTACTCCACTTAGCTGAAGGGCACAGGCTTTGAGCACCCTGGTACTGACACCATCTGGTCCTGCAGTCTTGCTTGGGTTGAGATGTTTCAGCTGTCTTCTCACCTGTTCAGCTATGAAGCCCACCGTGGTGGTTTCATGTGGGGAAGGGGTATAGTCATGAGAGCAGGGTGGGGGACTGTGAGGAGGGGTAGGAGGGGAGAGTGTAATATGTGTTGGTTGGGGGCCGAACACAGATGAATCATGTGGGGGATGGGCAGGGGCCACAATGTCAAATCTGTTAAAGAACTGGTTAAGTTCATTGGCCCTGTCCACACTGCCTTCATCTCCTCTGTTGCTGGTTTGCTGGAACCCAGTGATGGTCCTCATCCCACTCCAGACCTCTCTCATGTTGTTCTGCTGGAGTTCCTACTCAAGCTTCCTCCTATACCTGTCTTTAGCCTCCCTGATCCTGGCTTTCAGGTCCCTCTGTATTGCTCTCAGCTCCTCCCTATTTCCATCTCTAAACGCCCTCTTTTTAGCGTTCAGGATGTCCTTAATGTCCTTTGTTACCCATGGCTTGTTATTTGAATAACAAAGCACAGTTCTTGTCGGAACATTGCAGTCCACACAGAAGTTGATGTAACCAGTGATGCACTCTGTGAGCCCATCAATATCCTCTCCATGCGGCTTACAGAGTGCCTGCCCTAGAGGCCACGAACTTATCAATCACCCCTCATATTTCTCGCCAACTATCAGTGAGAAAAATCACAGATTTTTGAACACAAACATGCAACTGACACTATTTAAAAACTGTTTGCTGTATGCATGGGTAGTGTCTTCTGGCCACGCGGGTGCATGGAACTGATGCTTGTTAGTAACTGTTCCCCATCCCAATTAAGCGGCCTAGTGTCCCAAGTAAATGAAGGGAATCTCAGCTAATTTTCTCAATTAGTTTTCGTTCTTTAAGAATTGTCCCAAATAACCAGCTGCATTGATTAACTGATAGCCCAATTAATGGGAATCCACTATACTTTCCCAAGGCACTGTATTCTTCTATTTTAAAAATGTGTTAATTTTATTCAGATGACCTATGTAAACTGTATCGTTAAATTCAGTTCAATTTCCTCTTTGCAGTGGATCTGTTGGAATTGAGTACAGCACATCGCATCTTTGAACAACATAAATTAGTGCAAAATGAGCAGCTTCTAAATGTGACTGAGGTGATCAACTGTTTAACAACCATTTATGATGGCTTGGAGCAAAATCACAAGGATTTGGTTAATGTGCCACTCTGTGTTGACATGTGCTTGAACTGGTTACTTAATGTCTTTGATACGTAAGTACTGCTTTTATAATTTCAGTTGACTTCAAGTTAATTTAACTATCTGTTGGCTTTTGATACATCCTTTACCAGTTAAGTAAATTAGGCTTCTGTTAAACTGAATAAAATTGGTGGTAATTCATTTTTTTATAAGATATCATTTGGGTTAAAATGTAGACTAGTTAAGGTGTGTTTTAAATTAACTATCCAAATCCGTGAAACTCACCAACAAGGCATTTTCCACACGGTTTGTCATTGGTGGTCTTTGTAAGGATCAAAGCTATTCAGTCTTGCCACATCTAGCAAATAAGACCATTTGCATTCTCATCTCAGCTCATGAGTGCCAAAAATAAGCTTGGTGCATTTGCAAAAATATTCACCTAAAGTGACAAGTGACATCATCCTAAGTTATACACCACCTGGAATCTGGTCTTCAGCCAATTCATTGCAGCTGCTGTGCACAAAGAAATGGCCAACAGCATTAAATAAAGCAAATAAACTGGGATTAGTAATGTCCCAGTTGTAGTGCTGAAGAACTGAAGTACTCAGTAACCAGCTAAATTGTTCGAATACAATTCCTACACTAGCATCTTAGAAGCCAATGTGGAAAGTTGCCCTGGTCTGTGTTGTCACCAACATATGCCCAGTTACAGTCACTTCATTCTCTCAATCATCAACAAAGTGATGGAAAGTGTTGCCATCTGTGTTGTTGACCTCAGCCTAAACACTAATGAGCATTTAAAATGCTTGATTTGACTTTTGCCAAGGCCTCTTGACTCAAGTTTACATTGCTGCTTTAGACCAAATGTGTTCAAAAAGAGCTGAATTCCGAAGATGAGACAAGATTTAATGCTGCTGAACCAAAAAAGCAAACCTTAAAGTGTTGCATCAAGGTATATTAATGAAATTGATTTAAGTGGGAATCGGGCAAACTGGAATCACATAAGAATATGTGCAGACTAATTTTCAAAAATAAGCCATTTCTGGCACCATTGGAGTTCTTCAACGTTGTCCTCAGCCCAACTATCTTCAGCTGCTTTTTATTGACCTTCAGGAAAAGGCATGGATACTGATGACTGCAGTGGTCAGCTGCTTTTCAGATCAAGGAATTAATGCTGCACACAGCAAGACTTGTACATAAGTTCTCAGCAAAGACCATTGCCAGCTGGAGAGAGTTAAGGCACCCCCCTTCATTTTCATTGACCAAAAATGAGACGGGTTACCTGAAACCTAACTAGATTAGTTACATTAATAAGACAAATATATTGCAGGTGGGTAGAGTCTGGAACAAAACAAAAGAAAACCTTGAACTCAGAGGGCCAGGTAACATCTGTGGAGGTGATAAGTTTAATTCGATGCTTCAAATCAAGACCTTTCGTCAGTCTGAGAAGAAAGAGTAAAGATTTCCAGTATGGCCAAGGGGCAGGAGTGTGTGATAGAAACAGTTAGATGATAGGGGAACCAGACGGAGAAGGGATGATGTTCCAATTGAACCAGGCACATAGAGAGGGAGAAGGCAGAACTGAACAAAAGGAGAAGAAAACTAAACTGAGAAATGAGTGTGTGTTTTTGGAGAGCACTGGAGGGGGGTGATGGTTGGGTTACCTGAAATTGGAAAATTAAATTTTCAAACCTTTGGGTCAATAGATGTTATTCCAATTTGAATCTGGCCATTCCATAGCAACGGAGAAGGCCAAGGGCAGACAGATTGGTATGGTGACTTGGAAAAGTGAGGAGTCATCTAACAGAAACAAATTCTGAGTGTGTTCAATGGGTAAATGCTAAAAAGACATTTCCCCTCTCGGAGGACTCCAGATCTTGGGGCAAAATTTCAGAATTGGGTGGAGATGAGGAAGATTTCTTCTCTGGGTTGTTATGTTTGGAGTACTCTAGTGAACTGTGAAGGCAGAAAAATTAATGACATTCAGGTCTCATATAGATGGTGGTTTGACTGCAGGAGAGTCGAGGGTTATGGTGAAAAGGTAGGAAGCCAGATTCAGCCATACTACTGAATAATGGTGCAAACTGAGTGGCTCAGTGGCCTGCTTTACTCCTGTTTCTTGTGCTCTTAGGGCATAATTTTTGGCAAAGCAGCCTCTTTGGTTGGCACTCATTTCAGCATTTGGCCACCTGGTTCTTCAGGCTTATTCTGCCATTGATCAAAATGAAACTGATCTTCTACCTGAACGTCGTTTTCCTTTCCCACCCCTGTATCCACAATTTCTTTCTTATTTAGACGTTTATCCATCCCTCTTTTGAAACAAATTTAATGACTCGACAGCTCTTTTGGATAGAAACTTCCAAAGATTCACCAATATCTGTTAAGTCCGAAACAAGTGGCATCTTATTCTGAGACTGACTTCTAACCCTAATGCATCCATCCTTTTAAACCTGCAATTTTTTTTTTTAACAATTTCATAAGCTGATCTCTCATTCTTATAAACTCTTGTGAATGTGGGCTTGGTCTCGTCGATTCCTCCTCGTATAGCAAACCTTCGATCCTTGGAATCAGTGTAGTGAATCTTTGTTGAACTCCCTTTATAACAAGTGTATCCTTCCTAGATAAGGAGACAAAAACTCCATGTTAAACAAGAACCAGCACAATAGCAGTAAGACATACCGCACTTGATTTCAAATCTTGCCAAAATAAAGGCTGACATTTATCTCCCCTGCCATTTGCTGCATCAGCATTTAGTTTTCAGTGACTTGTGTAAAAGCACATATATTTCCTTTTCTAAATGTACATTGCCCATTTCTCAACTTTTTAAAAAGCTTCTCTGATTTTCAGTTTTGTGTGTTTTAAAAAAAAAGTGGATGACATTACATTTTTCCAATTTATGTCCCATCTGCCACATTCTTGTCCACTCATTCAGCTCGTCAGTTTCACCTTGAAGCATTTTGTACATCATTAGAATTCAAAACAGGGTAATCGGTCCCTCTGGATATCCTTAATCCTGACACCAGGCTCTTTTCAAAAACTGCAAAGAGCATTATCAATTTCCCTGTATCACTACCCCTTACTGCTGGAATGCTGTGTCTCATTCATCCTCAGTGGTCTCCTGTACTGCAATGCCATTAATGGGGATTATCCATCCTTCAATATCAGATTACCTTTTGTGGAAGGTAATCCCAAACTTGTCCAACTCTTCGGACACAGAAGTAATTCTTATCTTTCCTTCTGTGAAGCTTTAATTTTTAGGAATGCCTCTTTGTTCTAGATTATTTAAACAGGGGAAAGAGTTTCCCCTTCATTAATTTCATAGGATCGTAAGACATAGAAGTCGAATGTGGCCATGCAGCTCATTGAGTCTGCTTCATCATTCAATCATGGCTGATTTATTTTCCCCTCTCAACCAATTCTCCTGCCTTTTTCCCTGTAACCTCGGTACTACGCAAGAACCTAGCAATCACCACTTTAAAAATACCCAATGACTTGGCCGCCACAGTTGTCTGTGGCAATGAATTTCACAGATCCTCTGGCTAAAGAAATTCCTCCTCCTAAATGCCGTATAATCTTCTAAATTCTAGAAAATGCAAATCCTGATTTTTGGTAAGTTAACTATGGAGACCTAACATCCCTCTGATAAATCTGACCTATATTTCCTGCTGGACCCATATACTTATTCTGTAATGTGTAATTGGTGGTGCTGCCCACTTCCCCACTTACTGGACAGTTTCAATATTTGAGGAATAGCAAATTAAAGTGAATTCTGCAGTTATCAACAAATGTATTCACTTCTGTCCTTGCAACAGAAGCAGTGTGATTGGTGAAGTAGCTGAGGATGATTTGGCAGCTTTAATTGGCTGCTCTTCTGAGCTTTCACCAAAGTCCTGGTTCCTTACGTCAGCTGGCACAATGGCACTAGTTTATTCTGTGAAATGTGTAAGACTTGGGGCCACCTTTGATTTCTCTTTCTTGCGTCACCTTGTGTTTTTGCTCCCAATGTTTTGCTTTTCTCAAGTATTGTTGAGGGAAATGAATTAATTCTAACTTTGTTCCCCTTTCCCAGTTAGAAAATCACATTAGGATAAAAGGAAATTAGGGATATAAAATTAATGAATAGATCTCCTTTTATTTTCTTCTTCTTCTTCTATATTATGTATTGCATTGAACTACTGCTAAGTTAACAAATTTCATGACACATGCTCATGATAATAAGCCTGATTCTGATTCCTTGCTTGATTTAGGATTGATTAAGAATCAACCAAGTTGGAGGAGTTGTTTTTATTTCTGTGACCTTGTTTCTGGGGTTTATGGATGGCATTTTGAAACATTAAGATGTTTGCATTGATGCTTACGTTGTTTCTCTTTATCCTGAAAGTTGGAAAGCCATGCATCTTTGGTAGAATATATGTGAACGGCATTGCTGACAAAGTTGATCCAGTGTCTTGAGCAAGTGTAGCCAAATAAGTTTAATTATCCAGATCCAAGAATTGAAATCTCATTAAATCAAACCAAGACAAGCTTCATTGTTGAAGTAAATTAAAATCTCCTCTTGAATTTAGTTGCTGGTTTGCCTTTTCTTGGAGACATTTTAAATTGGCGTGGCTTTTGTTCATAAAAGGTTTTGTTCAAAACATCTTATTTATATTGTAATTGTTCGACAAAAGAGATATATAATCAGACAAGTTTCCTTACGTTCTACAGTTAGGATGAACTGGATCTCTCTGATCTTCCCTTTTCAATATATTTTGCCTCATAATGTTGCACCAGATATTCACAAACCAGGATACAACTCAAAAGTTCTATTCAAAAGAACAGAACTATTTTATTAAAATAGTTATATAGTTAATTGGGTGGCTTAATATTATTCTTTTAACCCTTCACAATTAATTAGCTGACAGAAAGTTGAAGGAATAATTTGATTCAGTTTTGATATTTGAATTGTCAGTTTACATCTGTCATAAAATAATTACTTAATGCTCTTCTCTGGAAGAAAGTGTTTTCACTATTTGAGCAATAAGATATATCGAGAGGTATCGTGAATTTATGTTTTAAAATTTTATTAATTTTATCAGTAAGTCAATTTATTGAGTTAACAATTGTGACTGAACTGTACTTAGTTACTGACCCGACTTTACTGATACCATGTACAGATTTGTAAAACCAAAGTTCACCCAAAGTTTTCATCTTTTTTTCTGGTAGCTGTTACTAGTTGTGCTGAATGTCTTGTTCCACATTCTATAGAAAGTGATTCACAACTTTTTAACTATTTAAGCCAGAAAATATAGTTTATTTTAGAAATTAAATCTGAAATTAATAAGCATTGTTTTATGTTTAGGATTTGTGCCCGACGCCGGCTCCCTAGGCCTGAGTCGACGTAGTAGCATGTTTAGGATCACTGATAACTTTCACAATAAAATCTTGGCCTTTTAAAAATGTTCATTTCCAAGATTTCTGGGCTTTCTCAGCATTTTAACTGAACTATACCACTAACGCTTCTTGGACTCAATCTATTTCATTGTGTTATAACAATGAAGCAATAGCTGCCTAAACTTTTCGTGTTGAAGGAAATTTTCTGGGTATTCATGTACAACTTAATCTATTGCTGATGGAAGTCTGTATAGTCAGAACAGCAGTACGAGGTGGACCTTACACTAAACTCTATTCATGAATGGTCATATCCCGTGTGGGTGTTTTCATTAAATCATGCACAGTTGAAAGTAGTATAATCCACACGTAAGCTGAACGTGGCTTTTGGTTCAAATTCAGGTTACAGTGGTGGAAAAGTGAAATACAATTTTTCTCAACCTGGTTAAGGTACAGAAGGCAACTAAGGACAACCACATACTCCCAGTTAAGCTGCATCGGTAAAACAGTATTTGTGTTTTGAAAATGGGCCAATGCTGTACTGAAATCTGTAAAAATGATCTGTTTTCTTCTATTAGGGGTAGGAGTGGAAGAATCAGAGCGTTATCTTTGAGGATTGGATTGATGTGCCTATCCAAGGGTCTTCTGGAGGAAAAATATAAATGTGAGTATTAGACCACTCACTGTAGGTACTGAGTTGAATATTGTTTTGCCTAAAGCAGATGCAAGCCTGTGTGCCAGCTCACTCTGTATGGATTTGAGTACCACTCACTGGTTCATTAGCATGGCTTTACCATTTCCCTCACTATAAAACTTAAATTCTCTGCATTGTAAACATTTTTTTTGCTAAATGAAAGCCATTACTACTTACCTGTACCAAAGCCATGCACGGATTTCTTTAAAGTGTTTATGAGGAACTTAAGGAAGTGACTAGTGAAATTCTTGATACATTAATTATAGTTCCTAAATTTCCAAATCCCTTTGCGGATATTGTTCCGTTAGAAGATAGAGGATGTAACTTCTTTATTGAAAAAGGGAGCAAAACAGAAAAGGGAACTACTAACCAGTTAGCTGAACATTTGATATTAGGAAAATGTGAGAGTCTATGGCTGAAGATGTTAAATGAGGGCACCTGGAAAAATTCAGAATCAGGTGTACGGTCACTGATATATGTTGTGAAATTTTTTGTTTTGTAGCAGCAATACAGTGCAATGCATAAAAATTACCATGTTACAATAAGAATATATATTCAAAAATGCAAAAATAGAGCAAAATAGTCAGGTAGTGTTCATGGGTTTATGGACTATTCAGAATTGATGACAGAGGGGAAGATGTTGAGTGTGTTCAGGTTCCAGTATCTCCATTGATGGTAGTAATGAGAAGGAGTCATGTTCTGGATAGTGAGGGTACTTCATGATAGATGCCACCTTTTTGAGGCATCACATTTTGAAGATGTCCTTGATGGTGGGGAGTCTAATACCCATGATGGAGCTTACAACCCTCTGCAGCTTTTACAATCCTGTGCATTCATGCCTCTGTATCAGACAGTGATGCAACGAGTCAGAATGTCCTCCCTGGTACATTTGCTAGAGTCTTTCCTAATGAAGTATAGCTGCTGGTGTGCCTTCTTTTCAATTGCATCAAGATGTTGGGCCCAGGAAAGATTTCAGAGATGTTGACACCCAAGAACATGAAGCTGCTCACCCTTTTCGCTGCTGACCCCGTGATGAGGACTGTTGTGTACTCACCTGATTTCCCCTTCCTAAGTCCACAGCCAATTCTTTGGTCAGACTGATGCTGAGCGCAAGGTTGTTGTTGTGACACCATACAATCAACCAATCTGTCTCATTCTTATGCATCACTTCATCACCATCTGAGATTCTGTAACAAAAGTTGTGCCATCTGCACATAGATGAAGTTTGTGTCTTCCCCAGTCAGAAGTCGTGGATGATTTTTGGGCTAAACTTGAATCAATGAAGGATGCTTGACAGTTATGGCAGGGCTTGAATACTAACACCTCTGAAAGTTAAATCAAGTGACAAAGGCAACAAAAGGGCTTCCAAGTGAGCCCAATGCCATCTATGCTCACTTTGACTGTCAAACATGGACGAACCATCACAAACTTCTACATCCCTTGATGACCCTTTGATTTCAGTGTCTGAGGCTGATGTGTGAGCATCCTTCAGGATGTGAACCCATGAAAAGCATCCTGCCCAGACAGGGTATCTGGTCGAGTACTAAAGACCTATGCTGATCAACTGGCTGGAGAGTTCACTGAGATCTTTAACCTCTCGTTTCACCTGCTTCAAGCAGGCTTCAATTATAATGGTGCCTAAGAAAACGTGGTAACCTGCCTCCATGAGTATCATCCAATAGCACTTACATCCACAGTAATGACACATTTTGAGAGGTTGATAATGAAACATATCAACTCCTGCCAGAGAAGCAACTTAGTTCCAGTCCAATTTGTCTCTGAAGCACCAGGTCTACAGCAGATGCCATGTCATTGGCTCTTCACTCAACCCTGGAACATTTGGACAGCAAAGATGCATACATCAGGATGCTCTTTATTGATTACAGCTCAGCATTCAATATCATCATCCCCTCAAAACTAATCAATAAGCACCAAAACCTTGGCCTCAATATCTCCTTGTGCAATTGAATCCTCAATTTCTTCACTTGCAGACCCCAGTCAATTTGGATTGGCAATAGCATCTCCTCCACCATCTCCATCCACACAAGTGCTCCACAAGGCTGTGCGCTTAGTCCCCTGCTCTACTCACTGTACACTGTGACTGTGTGGCTACGCAGAGCTCCAGTACATTATTCAAGTTTACTGACAACACCACTGTTATTGGCCAAATCAAAGGTGGGGACTAATCAGCCTGAAAGGAAGGTAGATTGAAAATGTGGCTGAGTGACGCCATAACAACAACCCCTTACTCAATGTCAGCAAGACCAAGGAGCTGATTATTGATGTCAGGAGAAGGAAACCAGAGGTCTATAAGCCACCTACAAAAAGTAGTGGATATGGCCCAGTCCATCACAGGTAAAGCCCTGAAAGGTTGTCGCAGGAAAGCAGCACCCATCATCAGAGACCCCCACCACCCAGGAGATGCTCTGTTCTCACTGCTGCCATCAGGAAGGAGGTACAGGAGCCTCAGAATTCACACTACCAGATCCAGGAACACTTATTACCCCTCAACCATCAGGCTCCTGAACCAAAGGGGATCACTTCACTCACCCTATCATTGAAATGTTCCCACATCCTATGGACTCACTTTCAAGGACTCATCTCATGTTTTCGATATTTATTGCTTGCTTACTTGTTTGTTTGTGTATTTATTTTTCTCTCCTTTTTTGTATTTGCACAGCTTGTTGTCTTTTGCACAGTGGTTGAATACCCAAGTTGGTGCAGTCTCCCATTGATTCTGTTATGGTTGTTATTCTATAATAGATTTATTGAGTATGCCACAAGAAAATGAATGTCAGGGTCATGAATGATGACATATATATACTTTGATAATAAATTTACTTTGAACTTTGAGCTATGCCTAGCTACACAGTCAAAAGTGTTGATAAAATAGAGCATTGGGCTAAGCGTGCATCTTTGAGGTGCACCTGTGTTGATTGTCACTGAGGAGGGGATGTTATTTCTGATCTGCACTGACTATGGTTTCTCGACAAGGAGTTCAAGGATCCAGTTGCAGAGGGAGGTACAGAGGCCTTGGATTTGAAGCTTGTTGATTAGGACGAAGGGGGTGACAGTGTTAAACACTGAGCTGTATTCACTAAGCAGCAGCCTGACTTAGATATTGCTGTTGTCCAGATGGTCCAAGGCCGATTGGAGAGCCAGTAAGATTTCATCTGCTGTAGACCAATTATGGTGGCAGGCAAATTGCAGCACGTCCAGGTCCTTGCTCAGGCAGGAGTTAGCTCTGCCTATGACTATTCTCTCAAAGCATTTCATCACAGTGGAAAGTGCTACTGGGTGATAGCTGTAGAGGCAGCTCACCCTGCTGTTCTTGGCACTGGTATGATTGATGCCATTTGAAGCAGGTGGGAACCTCCGACTGCAGCAGTGAGAAGTTGAGGATGTCCTTGAACATTTCTGCCAGTTGGTTGGCACAGGTTTTCAGTGCCCTGCCGTGTAGGGCCTGATGTCTTGTGAGGGTTCACCTTACTTATTAAAAGATGTTCGGACATCACCCTTTGAGACAGATATCACAGGGTTGCCAGATGCTGCAGGGATTTTCAAAGGTGAAGTTTTATTCTTCCTTTCAAAGTGTGCAGAAAAGGCACTGAGCTGATCATGAAATGAAGTATCACGGCCATTTATGTTAGATTTTGTCTTGTAGGAAGTAATAGCATGCAAACCTTACAACAGGTTACATGCATCCAATTATGTCCCAAACTTCACTCGGAATTTCTTTTTCGCTTTTGCAATAGCTTTCGTAGGTCGAATTTGGATTTGTAGAGTTCTGGATCACCGGTTTTGAATTCCACAGAACCAGCCCTCATCAGACTGCGAATCTTGTGAAAAAAGCTGTTTATTTGAGTTTATTGGACAAGTAATTTAAGCTGTGAATAAAGTGACAGTACATCCATGCGTACTTGGATTTCCAGAAAGCCTTTACATACACTCAGTGGCCATTTTATTAGGTACCTCCTGTTTGTTGGTCATCTGCGGCTGTAGCCCATCCACTTCAAGGTTTGACGAGTGTGCATTCAGAGATACTGTTCTGCACATCTCGTCACTGTTGTAACACATGGTTATTTTAGTTACTTTGTCCTTCCTGTCTGCTTGAACCAGTCATGCTGTTCTACTCTGACTTCTCTTATGAGCAAGGCATTTTTCCCCTCTGAATTGCCACTCACTGAATATCTTTTGGGTTTTTTGCACCTTACTTTGTAAACTGGAGAGTTTTCTAAGAATGGTGTGAACTCTGTAGGCTAGAGCAAGTAATTATGATAGCTAAAAATGGCATTGTTTGTTGCTAGGAGAACTGAATATGAAAGAATGGCGACTTTATTTCTGTCAACTGAAGCAATGGTGAGATCATGTTTGTCACTGATTCCCTTAAAGAGGATAAACATGCATTGGAGGCAGTTTAGCAAAAGTTTATTGGACTGATAACTGGAATAGATGAGGTGAGATTGGATAAGCTCAGCTTGCATTCACTGGAGTTGAGAGTCTCGTATGCTTTCGTCACCTCTCACTTTTCTAAGATATGGTGTATATTGTTCCTCCTAAGGGAGATCCAATAATGTAGCTATTATTTAAAAATAAGGGTTATAATTGAGTTTTTTTTCTCTTCTGACTGTTCTGTGTACTTGAAACTCACCTACAGCAGGCAGGAAAGAGGTGAACATGCAGGCAAGGAGGAATGTGGAAGTGAAGTTTAGTCAGCTCAACCATGATCTTGGGCTCTGAGGCTGTGAGGCTTAATTCTGCTCCTAAATCATGTTTGTATTTTAGCAAATTAACAGCTGTGTGTCATTAGCAAAGATAATTACTCTTCCTGACAAGCCTCTAAAAGAGGTGCAAAGCTATATGCATGTCAGGGTCAATAACTTTAAATTTCTTGGCATTGTCATTTCGAAGGATCTGTCCTGGGACCAGTATTTAAGTGTCATTATAAAGAAGGCACAGCGGCGTCTCTACTTAGAAGTTTGCACAGAATCGGTATGACATCTAGAACTTTGACTAACTTCTTTCAGTGCACAGTGGGGAGTATCCTGACTGGTTCCTTCATGGCTTGGTATGGAATCACCAATGCCCAAGAACGGAAACGCCTACAAAAGGTGGTGGATGCGCCCAGTCCATCACAGGCAAAGCCCTCCCTCCCACTAAGCACATCTACAAGAAAGTGATGCTTCAAGAAAACAGCATCCGTCTGCAAGGCCTCCCATCTTCTAGACCATGCTCTGTTCTCATTGCTGCCAGTGAGAAGGAAGTACAGGAGCCTTGGGTCCCACACTACCAGGTTCAGTAACAGTTATTACCGTTCAACCACCAGGCTCCTGAAGTAGAGTGGATAACTTCACTCACCTCAACTCTTGACTGGTTCCATAACCTGGGGACTCACTTTTAAGGACTCTAGACCTCATGTTCTCAGTATTATTTATTTACTTATTTATTCTTTTATTTGCAGTTTGCCGCCTTTGAATCCCAGCTATTTTCTCAATTATTTTCTGTTCTTTAAGATTTGCCCCAAATAAGCAGCTATCTCAATTAACCAATGACCCAATTAACTAGAATACACCATACTCAAAACAAATGATCAAGAAAAATTGGACTTATTGAATTCTTCGCTGCCTATCTGAAGATTAACAATACTGTATTTCCTTGCTGTCATCTTTTTACAGATCTTTTCAAGCAAGTAACTGGACCCAATGATTTGTGTGACCAACGAAGCCTGAGTCTCTTGCTTCATGATGCAGTACAAATCCCTCGCCAGCTTGGGGAAGTAGCTTCGTTCGGAGGTAGCAACATAGAACCAAGTGTCCGCAGTTGCTTCCAATATGTAAGCTTATTTAACGTAATTCCAGTTCATATTTGATGGGGGCTCATAGTCTGACACTAATTCTTAAAGCAAATCTGATAGATCTAAGTATTGTTCACAGGTAAATGATACTTTAAAAGATTTAGGGATGAATCTCTTCATCAAACGAGAGCATGACTAAATAGAGTTTTACAAAATTTCAGAACCATTCATGGAAATAACATCGTTAGTTAATACTGATTCAATGCATCATTATACAAGGCCTCTCCAAAGGTGTTGAAATCACAAACAAATTTCTTGACATCCAGTTCTCCCTTGCTCCTGCTCTTTCAACATTGTGGCTCACACTGACTCCTGCCTCTCAGGCAACCCAGTTCAGCCTCAACACTGCTCTCAAAAGGAAGGAACCTCTTCGAGCTCCCTCACAAGGATTTTTGATTTTCGCTTGGAATGGGACTTTGACCCTAAGAACTTCTGATTCAGAAGCAAACAGGCTCCTATTATTCATAGTTAGCATCAGCAAAAGACAATGTATTTAAGTCATTGAATTATATTTTATTTTTGCAACATAAAGTGAGTAAATATCCATTATTGAATTGATTTTAAGTCATGGAGGAAGCAGTAACCTTTGACAAGCTATTAACAAAGCTTGAATTTCTCCTTTTCTAGGCTCAGAACAAGCCAGAGATTGATGCTAAACTGTTTGTAGAGTGGATGAGACTAGAGCCTCAGTCCATGGTCTGGCTACCTGTTTTACACCGAGTAGCAGCTGCTGAAACTGCAAAACATCAGGCGAAGTGTAACATCTGCAAAGAATGCCCGATCGTAGGCTTCAGGTAAGATGTGCAACCTTGCAAAGGCGTGTGCTGCAAGGAAAGAATTCACACTTAATTCAACAAATTCCAAACCAACAAAAGTCATCATAGCAGGAATTAAGCTTTCAAAAATTAATTAATAGCAGTTTAACCTCTGCAAATGGAGATGCATAATTGGAGTTGTTATCATTTAGACAGTCTCATGAGATAAAAGAAGATGCTCGGGTGCTTCTGAATCTTGGATTAGAGCTTTAAGACTTTGGAGGTGTGGGGAGGTGAATGCAATTAGTGCAAATTGAACTTGAAGATATTAACAGTGTTGGAAGAGCTAATTCACACATGTTTTGGATGTTTATAGGCACTGATCACAAGTGATAGGAGTTACAGTTCTGAATCAGCGTGCAAACTAGTGAAAAAGCAGATTTGGTGAATGTCAGTTTGTAAAGAAGCGTTGTATTTCAAACAAAATTTGTTTGACATTTGTTCTTCCTTTGCAGGTATCGGAGCCTCAAGCACTTCAACTATGACATCTGCCAAAGTTGTTTCTTTTCAGGGCGTACAGCAAAGGGACACAAACTGCACTATCCAATGGTGGAATACTGTACCCCGGTATGAATATATATTCACTTTGTGTCATTAGCTGCAATATGAGATGTTCCACAAGAAATATTTGATGACTCTCTGTTTACCACATCATTGAGTTACAGAATGAGTTGAAATTGATGTTGTCATTGGAATATTCTGTAATTCACCCAAACTTTTAGCTCCTTTCACCAAATCAGTTTAGCATCCAATTTGTGAACTCTTCCTGGATCCCATGTGTTTTAACTTGCTGGACCAGTCCACCACTGGGGCTTTGTCAAAGGCCTTGCTAAGGTCCATGTAGCTAACATTTGCAAGTCCTGTCCTCTTGATTACCTCTTCAGAAAAAAAAGACCAAATTCGAAGCGACAGTATTCCCAACTATAAAGCCCTGTTGACTATCCATAATCAGTCCCTGCCTTTCGAAATGCAAATAATCCTATCCCTCAGGATCCCTTCCAGTAACCTTCCCACCATTGATATGATGCTTAGTGTGTATAGATGTCAGGTGGTGTAGATGAAAAAGGAACTCTAGATATAAAATATACAATTCCCCAAAATCAAGTCAGTTTGACATTTTTTATATGTGAGGAATTATGAGTAATATATTTCTTCAAAATATGGTCACCCGGGAGGGTGGAAGAAGAGGAGAGTGGTAGTGATAGGGGACTCGATAGTTAGAGGTACAGACAGGAGGTTCTGTGGTCGTGACAGAGACTCCCGGATGGTTTGTTGCGTCCCGGGTGCCAGGGTCAGGGGTGTCTCTGATCGCGTGCACAGCATTCTGAAGTGGGAGGGTGATCAGCCAGATGTCATGGTACACATCGGTACCAATGACATAGGAAGGAAGAGTGAGGAGGTCCTGGAGAGTGAGTATAGAGAGCTTGGTAGGAAGTTAAAAAGCAGGACCTTGAGGGTGGTAATCTCAGGATTGCTACCTGTATCATGTGCCAGTGAGGGTAAGAATAGGATGCTCTGGCAGATGAACACGTGGCTGAGGAACTGGTGTAGGGGTCAGGGTTTCAGATTTCAGGATCATTGGGACCTCTTCTGGGGCAGTTGGGACCTGTACTAGAGAGACGGGTTACACCTGAACTACAAGGGGACCAATATCCTTGCAGGGAGGTTTGTTAGTGCTATTGGGGAGGGTTTTAACTAGATTTGCAGGGAGATGGGAACCAGAGTGCCAGAGCAGATAGTGGAGCGGAGGCGAAAATAAATGATGTTAAAAGTTCATGCAAAGTCACAAATAGAAGGGTTGTGTGTGGTGGTAATAATCTTCTGAGCCGGGTCTATTTCAATGCAAGGAGTATTGTGGGGAAGGCAGACGAGCTGAGGGCGTGGATTGACACATTGAATTGTCAATTGTCAATTGACATTATAGCCATTAGTGAAACTTGGCTACAGGAGGGGCAGGACTGGCAGCTTGATGTTCCAGGGTTCCAAAGTTTCAAATGTGATAGAGGCAGAGGAATGAAGGGTGAGGGGGGTGGGGGGTGGCATTGCTAGTCAGGGAAAATGTTACAGCAGTGCTCAGGCAGGACAGATAGAGGGCTTGTCTACTGAGGCCATATGGGTGGATCTGTGAAACAGGAAAGTTATGACCACATTAATGCGGTTGTATTATCGACCACCCAATAGTCAGCAAGATAGCAGAGAGATAGCAGACAACTGCAGGAAACATGAAGTTGTGATAGTAGGGGATTTTAATTTTCCACATATTGATTGGGACTCCCATACTGTTAAAGGTCTAGACGGGTTAGAGTTTGTAAAATGTGTTCAGGAAAGTTTTCTAAATCAATATATAGAGGAACCAACTAGACAGGATGCAATATTAGATCTATTAGGAAACGAGTTAGGACAGGTGATGGAAGTGTATGTAGGGGAACACTTTGGTTCCAGTGATCATAATACCATTAGTTTCAACTTGATCATGGATAAAGATAGATCTGGTCCTCGGGTTGAGGTTCTAAACTGGAAAAAGGCCAAATTTGAAGAAATGAGAAAGGATCTAAAAAGCGTGGATTGGGACAGGTTGTTCTCTGGCAAGGATGTGATTGGTAAGTGGGAGGCCTTCAAAGGAGAAATTTTGAGAGTGCAGAGTTTGTATGTCCCTGTCAGGATTAAAGGCAAAGTGAATAAGGAACCTTGGTTCTCAAGGGATATTGGAACTCTTATAAAGAAGAAGAGAGAGATGTATGACATGTATAGGAAACAAGGAGCAAATAAGGTGCTTGAGGAGTATAAAAAGTACAAAAAAATACTTAAGTAAGAAATCAGGAGGGCTAAAAGAAGACACGAGGTTGCTTTGGCAGTCAAAGTGAAGGATAATCCAAAGAGCTTCTACAGGTATATTCAGGGCAAAAGGATAGTAAGGGATAAAATTGGTCCTCTTGAAGATCAGGGTGGTTGGCTATGTATGGAACCAAAAGAAATGGGGGAGATCTTAAATGGGTTTTTTGCATCTGTATTTACTAAGGAAACTGGCATGGAGTCTATGGAAATAAGGCAAACAAGTAGTGAGGTCATGGAAACTTTACAGATTGAAGAGGAGGAGGTGCTTGCTATCTTGAGGCAAATCAGAGTAGATAGATCCCCAGAACCTGACAGGGTATTCCCTCAGACCTTGAAGGAAATTGACCCAGTGTTGAAATTGCAGGGGCCCTGGCAGATGTATTTAAAATGTCGGTATCTATGGGTGAGGTGCCGGAGGATTGGAGGATAGCTCATGTTGTTCCGTTGTTTACAAAAGGCTCTAAAAGTAATCCAGGAAATTATAGGCCAGTAAATTTGACGTCGGTAGTAGGTAAATTATTGGAAGGAGTACTGAGAGATAGGATCTACAAATATTTGGATAGACAGGGACTTATTAGGGAGAATCAACATGGCTTTGTGCGTGGTAGGTCATGTTTGACCAATCTACTAGAGTTTTTCGAGGAGGTTACCAGGAAAGTGGATGAAGGGAAGGCAATGGATGTTGTCTACATGGACTTCAGTAAGGCCTTTGACAAGGTTCCGCATGGGAGGTTAGTTCGGAAGATTCAGTCGCTAGGTATACATGGAGAGGTAGTAAATTGGATTCGACATTGACTCAATGGAAGTAGCCAGAGAGTGGTAGTGGAAGATTGCTTCTCGGAGTGGAGGCCTGTGACTCGTGGTGTGCCACAGGGATCAGTGCTGGGTCCATTGTTATTTGTCATCTATATCAATGATCTGGATGATAATGTGGTAAATTGGATCAGAAAATTTGCTGATGATACAAAGATTGGAGGTGTAGTAGACAGTGAGGAAGGTTTTCAAAGCTTGCAGAGGGATTTGGACCAGCTGGAAAAATGGGCTGAAAAATGGCAGTTGGAGTTTAATACAGACAAACCAAGGTAGAACATACAAGGTAAATGGTAGGGCACTAAGGAGTGCAGTAGAACAGAGGGATCTGGGAATACAGATACAAAATTCCCTAAAAGTGGCGTCACAGATAGATAGGGACGTTAAGAGAGCTTTTGGTACATTAGCCTTTATAAATCAAAGTATTGAATACAAGAGTTGAACTGTTATGGTGAGGTTGTATAAGGCATTGGTGAGGCCGAATTTAGAGTATTGTGTAACCAAATTACAGGAAGGATATTAATGTTGAAAGAGTGCAGAGAAGGTTTACAAGGATGTTGCTGGGACTTGAGAAACTGAGTTACAGAGAAAGGTTGAATAAGTTGGAACTTTATTCCCTGGAATGTAGAAGAATGAGGGGAGATTTGATAGAGGTATATAAAATTATGATGGGTATAGATAGAGTGAATGCAAGCAGGCTTTTTCCACTAAGGCTAGGGGAGAAAAAAACCAGAGGACATGGGTGAAGGGGGAAAAGTTTAAAGGGGACATTAGGGGGGGCTTCTTCACACAGAGAGTGGTGGGAGTGTGGAATGAGCTGCCAGATAAAATGGTAAATGCGGGTTCACTTTTAACATTTAAGAAAAACTTGGACAGGTACACGGAAGAGAGGTGTATGGAGGGATATGGTCCAGGTGCAGGTCAGTGGGACTAGGCGGAAAAATGATTCAGCACAGCCAAGAAGGGCCAAAAGGCTTGTTTCTGTGCTGTAATGTTCTATGGTGCTTCTGCATGGTAAAATGGATATAATATTTTCTTTGGTTGGAGAACGGTGCATTGATGGGATGGGTGTTCAAACATCACACTGCAAAAATTCTCCTTCCAAAATTTTATGATTTAATTTATTGGGTTAATTTTCCTTCCAAAGAATATGCATTGGATCACTTCAGATTGAATGAAACTAGTGAACCCTGCTGAACTTGTTTTCTCAATGTACAGGAGGATATTGCAGTGCTTAGTGAGGCAGTTATTGATGGACTTCTCATCGTTCAGTAGCATCCAGCTGAGCTGCAGAACATTTGCCTGATGAAAATGAATGTTTCTTTCTTTCTTTCTTTTCCTTATTTGGCTGTTAGGTAAATAGAAGTGAAGTTGTTTTTAGTTGAACGGTATTCCAATTTAAAACATTGATCTTTTAGAGTAGTTACATCTACTCCAGCAAGCTAATCTCCAAATAGTCGTTTTCAACCCATGATACCAAAACTATTTGCTCCCTTTACCAGAAGTAATGGCTTGGAGCCACTGATGTTAAGGAGTTTGTGAGAATTGAAGAGAGAGCTGAAGAGAAATTGGTATTTTAAAAAGTGATTGGAGCAGGGAATGTATTACCTCTGCTGGTGGTTGGAATTGGTTTATTATTGTCACATGTAATGAGATACACTGAAAAGAATTTGTTTTGCATGCCATCCAGACAGATCATGGCAAAGATAATTACATTAAGATAGTAAAAAGAAAACAGATTGCTGAGTATAGTAACATGCACAAAATGCTGAAGGAACTCAGCAGGCCAGGCAGCATCTCGGAAAAGAGTACTGTCAAGTTTTGGGCAGAAGGATTTTGACCTGAAGTGTCGACTGTACTCTTCCAAGATGCTGCCCGGCCTGCTGAGTTCTTCCAGCATTTTGTGTGTGTTGCTTGGATTTCCAGCATTTGCAGATTTTCCCTTGTTTGTGCCGAATATAGTGTTGTCAGTGATATCTGGACTCAAAACACTTGTGCACTTGCTGCTGAAACATACTTTATTTTACTTGTGCACAAGGAGAACAGCATGGTCCCTGTCGCCACACTGTTCTGAATTCTGAATAGCATTTTTATACAGAATTAGCTAGCAATTACGGATGTTGACCATTCGGTAAATATATACATTTGAATTCCTTAGCTGCAAGAACAATCATCCTTCACAATACTGGTGTTAAAAATAAATAGAAATTACAAAGTAACACACATCAAAGTTGCTGGTGAACGCAGCAGGCCAGGCAGCATCTCTAGGAAGAGGTGCAGTCGACGTTTCAGGCCGAGACCCTTCGTCAGGACCGACGAAGGGTCTTGGCCTGAAATGTCGACTGTATCTCTTCTAGAGATGCTGCCTGGCCTGCTGCGTTCACCAGCAACTTTGATGTGTGTTGCTTGAATTTCCAGCATCTGCAGAATTCCTGTTGTTTGAGAAATTACAAAGTGACAACTGATGATCTTTGAAGTTAGTACAGCAATTGTCCCACAGTTGGTGTGTGTGCCTTGGAATGCTTATCTCGTCTCCAGATCTCGAGTGTACAAAGGGAAGCTGTCCCCTTCGAAGAATTTTCTTTCCTGGGCTGTCTGCCGTCTATCCTTGCCTGGATATTATATTATTCCTTGCCTTTCCACAACTTTCATGATAGTGTTGCAGTTTCAGAGAAGGTACAGTGCAAGTAGACATGAAGTGCAAGATTCGTAGCAAGGTAGATTGAGAGATTAGCAGTGGAATAGACGTTATCATTGAATCTGCTAATGTCTACCCTCAGATTTTTTTGAAATCAGGGTTATTATCACTGTCTTGTATGATGTAAAGTTTGGTGTTTTGCAGCAGCAGTACTATACAAAAATATAATTACTATAACTTACAAAATAGTCTGAGAAAGCGGAATAATGAGATAGTGTTCATCGGTACATGAACTTTTTGGAAATCCGATGATTTGCATTTGCTGTGCAACGAGAGAGAGAGCCGAAGGAAAAATGACTGTGGTGGGAGGTGTCCTTTATTTTCGAGGCTTTCCTGAGACAGCAGGATGTGCAGACAGAGTCAAAGGAGGGGAAATGAGGCAAAGACCGTTGCATCTTGAGAAAATTAAATGAGGCTAAAGCAAAAAGAAACAAAGGGTAAAGAGAGAATTGGGCACCACCAGTAAGTAACTTCAGAAAGCAACTGACCGAATATTGTGATCTCTGTTTCTAAATCTATCAACTTTGGTCATCCAAGCATATTTCATGAAGCAAGATTGCTGACTGTCTTTCCCATGCCTTTTCAGAAATTAATTTTATTCTGTTCCTGTTTGATCCATATAGCCACTCCAACCAGATATCCCGGTGTGTCCTTCCGTGTCGTGCTGCTGAACAGCAGCGCTGATTAGTTCCTCCATGCCTCCTCCCTTGGCATAACAACTCACTAATTCTGCTGGGCTTCCTTTTCCTTCTCCCACCAGGAAGAGTGATGAGGTTGACTGTGCCTTCTCCTTATTAAACATCATTCCATCCTCCTGACCCTCCCTCAGCAGGAGGTCTGATCAGTGATTTTAAATAACACCCACCTCAGGCTTGAATGCTGAAAAAAATATTCAAACCTCACTTCCCTGAACCAGAATGTCAGATAGTGCAGACCAGGGTTATGGAATGATTGGCACTGAAAAACGACTACCTAATAAATGAAAAGACTGTAGGGAGTTTTGCAGAATAGAGGAACGTTAGAGTACAAGTACAAGGATCCCTGAAGGTGATGGCACAGGTATTGTAGATTGGTGGTGAAGAAGCCATACGAAACACTTGTCTTCATTAGTCGGGGGATTGAATACAAGTACAGTAATATTATCATACAGCTTAAAAGCAGTGGTGTAACACTGCTGGAGTACCGTGTGCATTCTTGGAACGATGTGATTCTACTGGAGACAGTGCAGAGGGGATTCACCAGGATGTTGGTGGGATGAAGAATTGTAGTTATGAGAATAGACAGGATAGACTTGTTGCAATTGGAGCAGAGATGTTGAGAATTCTCCTAATAAAATTGTGTGAAAGGTATAGATTCAGTGGATAGTAGGAAACTGTTCCCCAGTGTCTTAATTAGAGGGCAAAGGTTTAAGTTAAGGAATAAGAGTTTCAGAAGGAATAAGAAAAACATATGTTTATTCACTGAACGGTTAGAATGAGGAACTCTTAAAACATTGAAGATCAGAGCTGGAATTGCCAAGGCACAGAAGGCCACAAGCCTGATGCTGGTAAATGAAAATACGATAAACGTCAGGAGTGCAGATACAGGCACCACCCAGCTAACAGGCATCACCTGCCTCATGTTTCCAGCAGCCTATTTAAACCCATTGCTCATCCACAATCCTTGTTCATTCATGCCAAACAGCCTCAGCCAGTTGCTTCTTCTTTTCAGTTACCTTGTTGCTTTGTCATGTTAAGTATCCATTCTCTCTTATTTTGTGCCCCCCCCCATTGCTTGTTGCTTTGCAGTTTATTATTAAAGAGATTGCTCACCACTAAATCATCTCCACTGTTCTACGTTTGGGTCAAGCCTTGCCTACATTTCCTCGCAGTGAAACAAAAGTTGACCGAGCAGAGTATGCTCGCCCAAAGGAAGTCATCCATCAACAGGAGCAGACGTTCTCAAAGTAGCAGGAAACCACTTATCATCTGCTCACCACTGTCAACCAACTCTCCATCTTGATACAGCAACTCAGCACCAGTCAACCTCTTCCCTCGAGGGCTGAATGGGAAGACACACCCTTGTGCCACCTTCTCGCACAAGTTCAACCCTATAGAGTGCCATTTTGGAGCAGGAGATGGAGCAAATTGCCATCGTGTGCCTTGGAGGAATGGATCCTGGGAAACACCTGATGCCACAACTTGCAGTCCTTGTGCATCTTCCATTTTGAGCTCCAGACATCTCTGTACATTACAAACTGAACTAAATTGCCTTTATCATTTTTCTCTTGAATGGGTGAGCTCCGGTCTGGGCTGTCGCTAACTGGGACAATAAAACCATCATTTGCAATAAATATGAAGGTTTTACAATTGAGATGCGCTAGGTTTTTAACCATCTGGGAAGCGAGTAAAGGATTGAATACTTAACCTGCGTCAAGGCTCACAGTCGGTGCTGGATTATACTGTGAAATTCAAGGCCCTTGTGACTGCCGGCCCATTAAAAGACTTGAAAGACAAGTTCTCTACCCAGGAGATGTTCAACGATCTCAAAAGCTTTCTCAATCTAGTCCTCCAAATTGACAAGCATCTTATGGATCTGCCTTCCAGATCATCAGCCAGAACCCCAGTTCGTTTCCCAGAAATATTTCAGGCTGCAGGACCCTCATCATCATTGACTCCAGAACCCATACGGTTAGGGAGAGCTCTCTTAACCCTCCCAGAGTGAGCGTCAGTGGAAAAACAGTGTGTGCGTACCACAGAGCTGCTGATCACCCACGCATCAAATACTCACTGTGTCCAGGAAAACGACACCGCCATGTAGAGATGAGGGGCCTTCTGTCTGGTAAGGTCCCCACAGCCTCTGCACTTGAGCATCGGGTAGTGCTGTGAGTGAATCCCATTCCTCCTTATTGACTCACCCAAGACTATGCTCACCTTGGGTAACCCCTGACTCTCGATACACAACCTCAGTTTGCCTGGTCATCTGGTTCTCTGCTGACTTGGGGACCCACCTGCCTGCAAACTCAGCTGACTTCACCCCAGAAGTCCAAGGGGAAGGAGAAAACTCAACCTCGCTAAACTCCCACAGCAATACCACAACTTATCTATTGCCTTCAATAAAAGGAAAGGTGCCTCATAGATCACATAACCAGGCGTCAACCTCCCGGGCACCACCCCTCCCTGAGATCATTTGTTCTCCCGCTCTCCTCGAGACCTAAACCATGAAAGACAACATCGCCAGAATACTGCTGCACGGTTTCATTCGACCGCCACAGTCCCCCACCAGTGTAGGATATTTCTTTGTCAAAAAGAAAAATGGGGCTCTTCTTCCCTGCATTGACTACTGTGGACTAACAATATCAACATTAAGAAACACTACCCTCTCCCTTGATGGATAGCACATTTGAAGCACACTGTAGGGCCCAGATCTTCACCAAACTGGATCTGTGGAATATGTACAACTGCATCTGCTAGGATGAGTAGAACATGGCGTTCGTAACATCCAGTGGGCACTAGAATACCATGATGCTTTTCAGAGTTTCCAACAGTCCAGCCTTTTCCAGTCTTCATTACCAAGATCCTCCAAATATTCTACACAGGTAAGTGTTTGTCTACCTTGATGACATCAGCAGTTTCTTCAAGGACCCCCAAGACCATATGTGTCATGGCCATTCAGTCCTTTAGTGTCTCCTCGAAAACCAGCTCTGCTGCAAGTAAGAGAAATGCCACTTCCACACCCTAGTAATTTCCTTCTTGGGTTACATCCTTTCACCCCAAGACATAACCACAGACTCAGAGAAAGTGTGCGCTGTTGTTGAATGGCCCCCGACTGCACCCCCTCAAATAGCTACACTGTGTCTTGGGTTTCTCCAGCTTCTATGGCTGTTTCATCTGAAACTACAACCAAATCGCCACTCGTCTCACCTCCCTCACCAAATCACCTACTTCTTGGATAATCGGCTGTCCTGCAGCAGACCATGCTTCCGAGGAACTCAAGACTCCGCACCACTGCTCCCATTCTCTGCCATCCGGACCTTTTGTGTGGCAGAGGTGGGTGTTAGGGCCATCCTCTCCAAGCGAGGACCAGATGGGAAGAGACACCCTTGTGCCTTTCTCTTGCGCAAGTTCAACTCTGGACAGTACCGCTTTGGAATAGGAGAGGAGCTATTAAACTATTAAATGAGGCATGGAGGAATGGAGACTTTGACTGATAGGAAACATCAAGCCATAACTGATCTGTACGGACCACCAGAACCACATATCCATACCACAGACCCATGAACTCAACCCATCTTCAAGCAATTTCAATTCACCATCTGCTACCAACCTGACTCCAAGAACACGAAGACGGATGTCCTATCAAGACAGTTGGACCCAGCTGAAAATGAGATCAATCCTCAGCCCATTATTCCATCCTCCCAGATTCTCGCCCTGATCGTCTTGGACCTTGAGAACCAGATCTGCAAGATCCTGGAGCACGAACATCCCTCGGCCAACACCCACATGTGCATGCCGGCAGCCGTGTGCTCTGAAGCACTCCAGTGAGCCCAGTCCTCACTCTGGTTCGGCCATCCAGACACACGGCGGACCCTGGATTTTCTGAGACCCCATTTTTGGTGGCCCTCAGGATTGCAGATGTATACCAGTTCGTCACTGCCTGTCCTGAATGTGCCTAGTACAATTACTCCAACCAGTCAATTTCTGGGATCCTTCAATCCCTGCTGGTCCCTTGACAATCATGGCCCACATTTCCATGGTTTTCATCGCTGGTTTGCCAACTTCTGATGGGGTCACAGTGATCATGATAGCGGTGGTCTGGTTCTCCAAGGTAGCCTACTTCACTGCTCTCCCTAATCTTCTGTTGGCTAATGATAGGGTAGACCTGGTTTCTCCATCATGTAGTTCGCCTCCATGGCTTCTCTCAGGATGTTGTGTCGGACCGAGGTCCACAACTCATCTCCTGCTTCTGGTGAACCTTCTGCTCCTTCCTCTGTACCTCAATGAGTTTCACCTCTGGCTATCATCCACAGATCAGCAGACACTCATATAGAGTCAATCAGCAAGTGGAGATGTTTCTGTGATGCTTCACTGCTTCTAACCCTTCTACATGGAAGAAGTATCTGCTCTGGGCTGAACTGTCCCTTGGTCTACACACCTCCTCTGCCACAGTATGTCACCCTTTAAAGTACATCATGGCTACCAACCCCCATTGATTCTCATGGTGGCATTCCCTTCTGCCAGGGCCTTGGTTCACCAATGCTGGAATGCTTGGAAGAGGGCATGGAGTCCATCCTATCTGCCAAATGCACCTACTGACACCAGGCGAACCATCATCAGCACACAGCCTGGGGACTGTGTCTGGCTGTCCACCCAAGATATGCCCCTGTGCACGAACTACCACAAGCTCTTGCCCCTGTTCATTTGCCCCCTTAAGATTATCCATCACATCAACCCAGTCTAGCTGGCATTGTCCCTCAGGGTCACACCTACCTCAAGCCTGTTGTCCATGGACCATTCAACCCAGCTGAGCCTGAGCCTCCAGAACCAAGGATGGTAGAAAGTTGTTCAATGCACACAGTTCACCAGTTGATGGATTTATGTTGTCATGGATGGTGTGTGCAGTATTTGGTCAACTGGGAATGGTAAGGCCCAGAGAAGAGGCTATGGGTGTCATTCAGTTTCATCTTGGGTCCATCGCTCTTTTGAAGAGTTCCATCAGACCCACCTGAATTGCCCTGGATCACCAGGTGCCAGCCAGAAGAAGGGTGGGTCCTGTCCAGTGTGCACAGGCAGGCACCTCCCACTCTCCCCCCTCCCCCCCCCAGCTAACAGGAGTCATCTGCCACTCATTTTCACCTTATCACCTGCAGCCCATTTAAACCCAGCTCTCATCTGCAATCCTTGTTTACTCATACGAACCAACCAGCCTCAGCCAGTTGCTCCTACCCTTCAGTTACCCTGTTGCATTGTCAAGTATCCACACTGTTTTGTTCTGTGGCCCCACCTTGCCTGTTACTTTGCAGTTTATTATTAAAGTGATCACTCACTGCTAAACCTTCCCTGCTGTTTTGCTTTTGGGTCAAGCCTCGTCTACATTTCCTGACAATTATTGGGTGTTTGACTAACATGGAGATGGTGGGCTGAAGTGCTGGTCTCAGTGCTCCATGACTAATAGATAATTTTGAAGCAAATTTGGTCTAATTGCTTGAAATATTTCACCTTGGAAATAGCCCTTTCATCAAGAATGCAACTGATTTGACTGGTGGAACTACCAACTTCCTGAAATCTCTGAAGTGGTTAGAAACATAGAAAATAGGTGCAGGAGTAGGCCATTCGGCCCTTCGAGCCTGCACCGCCATTTATTATGATCATGGCTGATCATCCAACTCAGAACCCCGCCCCAGCCTTCCCTCCATACCCCCTGACCCCCGTAGCCACAAAGGCCATATCTAACTCCCTCTTAAATATAGCCAATGAACTGGCCTCAACTGTTTCCTGTGGCAGAGAATTCCACAGATTCACCACTTTCTGTGTGAAGAAGTTTTTCCTAATCTCGGTCCTAAAAGGCTTCCCCTCTATCCTCAAACTGTGGCCCCTCGTTTTGGACTTCCCCAACATCGGGAACAATCTTCCTGCATCTAGCCTGTCCAATCCCTTTAGGATCTTATACGTTTCAATCAGATCCCCCCTCAATCTTCTAAATTCCAACGAGTACAAGCCCAGTTCATCCAGTCTTTCTTCATATGAAAGTCCTGCCATCCCAGGAATCAATCTGGTGAACCTTCTTTGTACTCCCTCTATGGCAAGGATGTCTTTCCTCAGATTAGGGGACCAAAACTGCACACAATACTCCAGGTGTGGTCTCACCAAGGCCTTGTACAACTGCAGTAGTACCTCCCTGCTCCTGCACTCGAATCCTCTCGCTATAAATGCCAGCATACCATTCGCCTTTTTCACCGCCTGCTGTACCTGCATGCCCACTTTCAATGACTGGTGTATAATGACACCCAGGTCTCGTTGCACCTCCCCTTTTCCTAATCGGCCACCATTCAGATAATAATCTGTTTTCCTATTTTTGCCACCAAAGTGGATAACTTCACATTTATCCACATTAAATTGCATCTGCCATGAATTTGCCCACTCACCCAACCTATCCAAGTCACCCTGCATCCTCTTAGCATCCTCCTCACAGCTAACACTGCCACCCAGCTTCGTGTCATCCGCAAACTTGGAGATGCTGCATTTAATTCCCTCATCCAAGTCATTAATATATATTGTAAACAACTGGGGTCCCAGCACTGAGCCTTGCGGGACCCCACTAGTCACCGCCTGCCATTCTGAAAAGGTCCCGTTTATTCCCACTCTTTGCTTCCTGTCTGCTAACCAATTCTCCACCCACACCAATACCTTACCCCCAATACTGTGTGCTTTAAGTTTGCACACTAATCTCCTGTGTGGGACCTTGTCAAAAGCCTTTTGAAAATCCAAATATACCACATCCACTGGTTCTCCCCTATCCACTCTGCTAGTTACATCCTCAAAAAATTCTATGAGATTCGTCAGACATGATTTTCCTTTCACAAATCCATGCTGACTTTGTCCGATCATTTTACTGCTTTCCAAATGTGCTGTTATCACATCTTTGATAACTGACTCCAGCAGTTTCCCCACCACCGACGTTAGGCTAACCGGTCTATAATTCCCCGGTTTCTCTCTCCCTCCTTTTTTAAAAAGTGGAGTTACATTAGCCACCCTCCAATCCTCAGGAACTAGTCCAGAATCTAACGAGTTTTGAAAAATTATCACTAATGCATCCACTATTTCTTGGGCTACTTCCTTAAGCACTCTAGGATGCAGACCATCTGGCCCTGGGGATTTATCTGCCTTCAATCCCTTCAATTTACCTAACACCACTTCCCTACTAACATGTATTTCGCTCAGTTCCTCCATCTCACTGGACCCTCTGTCCCCTACTATTTCTGGAAGATTATTTATGTCCTCCTTAGTGAAGACACAACCAAAGTAATTATTCAATTGGTCATGGTTAGTCTCATGGTCGATCATGAGTTGGTACACTTTGTTGGAGTTGGTCCAATGTGTATCACGGTGAGACTGAGTGAGTGAATGCTAGAGGTTCAGGCCTTTATTTGGAGTGACCTGTTTTGGTTTCCCTGTCCATGTGACTCTTGTAGTAAGGATGGAGAATCATGGTGTTTCTATGCCTTTTGAAATCTATCAGTAACTTATTTGAAAACTTTACCCCTACATCATGTCATCTGCAGATTTTTTTAAAAAATCGTTCCTTCAGGTCCATTCAAATCTGAATAATTGCCATGTATTAGGAAGAGCAGTGCTCCAAACTCTATCTCTCAGAGAACATCAGTCTTACAGAAAAGAACACATAACTATTTTCCATCCCTCAGAAAGTTCCTTCTCCACGCAGCAGCCTCTCTCTTAATTACATTGGCTTCATCCTTGCTAACAAGCCAACAAAAGACTGTATTCCAGCTACACTGCAGCAACTGCGCTCTTGTCCCCTCTCATCAAAAGTCAATGGATTGGCTTTTTATGATCTGAGATTCTACTAATTAATCCAAGTTCATGTAACAGACTGTTAATTTAATCCTGGATTGTTGTATCTAACCACTGAGGTTAAACTGTGTGGCCTGCACTTGCTGGGTTAATCTTCATTCATTTTTTTCTTTGGAACAAAGGGATAATACTACACCAGCCCTTTGGCACCACCCTGAAACCCAGCAAAAGAAAATCATTCCAAAACAGAAAACTGCCGAGAGAACTTTGAAGACTGGAGAATACCAAAGTCTTGCAACCCAATTTTTGTACATTCACATGCCCGCCCAGAAGTCTGTTAAGTGTCCTTATTGTATCATCCTTCACCAACTGTAGCAGTGAATTCCAGGCACACACTACTCAAGTCCGACATCTGACATCTCCCCTAAATTATGCTCCACACCCTTTAATAATATTGGGGTGAGTGGATATTTCCTTGGGTGTTCTCCTCACTACAATTTTCCACCTGTCATCTGCATAACTGAATACAATTCAGTTGGTCCTTCCACCCAGTACATTAAAATAAAGTGTAAATACGTGAGGCCCAGCACTAATTCCTGTGGCACCCAAGTAGTTCCTGCTTTCTGATTTTAGTCACTTAATGAATCCTCTATATCTGCTGTTATATTACCATCACTGGCAATGGCTTTTTTATCTTGTGCAGCAAGTTCTATTTGGGACCTTGCCAAATGTATTTTGGGAATCAAAGAAAATCTACATCTACTGATTCCCCGTTGTCCATCCTGCCAGCCAGTCAATTAAATTTTCAAATGCTATTTTTCTTGCATAAAACTTCACTCACCCTGCTTCATCATTTTATGATTTTCCCCAATTATCTTTTAATGAATTGTAGAATTTTCCCATGTCGGATGTTAAGACAACTGGCTTAAGCTCATACATTCTTTCCCTTCCTCCCCCCTCATCCCTTCTTAAGTAAAAGCATTACATTTGCTTCTTTTCAGTGTCTTGAGACATTTCATGAACAGAGGGAATTTTGGAAGATAAGCAAACAGACGTTAAATGTCTTTGCAGGCACTTCCTTTAGAAACTTAAGAATACAGACAGAACAAATTATAAGCAAGAGTGTGCCAATTGACGACTCATAGCTGCTGCACCATTCAGTTCGTCAATCTTTCATCTCGGTACAATTTATCAATGAGTAAGCAATATCGAGCAGTCTTGTTACACCAGGGAGTGCTGATGCCTTGTAGTTGCTGTGATCCCAGTTCAGTCATCACTTTGGGTGTCATCTGGAGGGTGTTGGTTTGTTTTTCTTGTGACTGAGGGGGTTTCCTCAGTTGTACCACTTTCCTCCCATATGTCTTAGTTGATTGATAGATGAATTGGCTATTGCAAGTGACCTTCGGTGTAGGTGGCCGGTAGAATTGAGATGGAGGTGATGGGCATGAGGTGGTGAAAAGAGTATCAGAGGGATCTTGGGGTCCGAGTCCATAGGACGCTCAAAGCAGCTGTGCAGGTTGACTCTGTGGTTAAGAAGGCATACGGTGTATTGGCCTTCATCAATCGTGGAATTGAATTTAGGAGCCGAGAGGTTATGTTGCAGCTATTTTGGGCTCTGGTCAGACCAGGACCCCACTTGGAGTACTGTGCTCAGTTCTGGTCGCCTCACTACAGGAAGGATGTGGAAGCCATAGAAAAGGTGCAGAGGAGATTTACAAGGATGTTGCCTGGATTGGGGAGCATGCCTGATGAAAACAGGTTGAGTGAACTCAGCCTTTTCTCCTTGGAGCGACGGAGGATGAGAGGTGACCTGATAGAGGTGTATAAGATGATGAGAGGCATTGATCGTGTGGATAGTCAGAGGCTTTTTCCCAGGGCTGAAATGGTTGCCACAAGAGGACACAGGTTTAAGGTGCTGGGGAGTAGGTACAGAGGAGATGTCAGGAGTAATTTTTTACTCAGAGAGTGGTGAGTGCGTGGAATGGGCTGCTGGCAGTGGTTGTGGAGGCGGATGCGATAGGGTCTTTTAAGAGACTTTTAGATAGGTACATGGAGCTTAGAAAAATAGAGAGCTATAGGTAAGCCTAGTAATTTCAAAGGTAGGGACATGTTCGGCACAACTTTGTGAGCCAAAGGGCCTGTATTGTGCTGTAGGTTTTCTATGTTTCTATGTTCTATTACAGGAAAGTAAGTCGGGGAACGGAAATTTTCTTTGCAGGGAGTCGACCTGTTGGCCGTACTCACTGTTGTGAGAAAAACATTACTGTAAAAATATACTCAAATTTCAAGTTTAATTATCATTCAAACATACATGAATAAAGCCAGACAAATCGGCGATCCTACAGGGCCAAGGTGCAGAACGCATTTCCAACAGTGTATAGCCATTGCACATATGGTTACAATTTCAGAAAGAACTGTCCATCACAAAGAGGGAAAAAAGCAATATATTCTACGTCCCAGCTCCCTGAGTTGTCCTAGACCGGCTTGTTCTTCCACTGAGTGAACACTAGGGGGCTGCACTGATGGGTAGGGCAGCTCCCAACCCTGTACGAAATCAAGCAGCACACAGTCAGCTCCAGCAACCACAGCAGGCAAGTCCAAGGCCTTGTCTGCGCAACAACCAAGGCAGTGCAGCTCCCCTGCTATCGGGTTGCGTGCTGTCTTGACACAACGGTATGCACCAAGTCCAGGCAACAATACACAATAAGTCCAGCCCCATTGCTATTGAGCAACTCCGTCATGGGATAGTTTTGCAGTAATTGATCTTAGTGTCCAGCAGTGACTTGTGATCATAAAAGAGACATGCAGGACAGATAAATACACGTTTGATTGGACCCAGAGTGGTCGCTGCATCAGAGTGCACCGCCATCTTACTGAAAGGACTTGCTCAGCGACAGAGCCTCCACAGCCCTCTTTAAGTAGAGAGTTACAAAGATTCGCTGCCTTTTAAGTGAATGTTCTTTTCAAAATGCCCTCTTACTTTGACACTCCAATTCCTGGTTCCTGAGACCCAAGACAGGAGAAGCATCAACTTCATATCTTTACTTTCAAATACTGTAAGAATTCTGTACGTTTTACCTCATTTTTCTAAATTCAATAATTCAGGGCTACTTTGTTTAATTTTTCTTCCTATGTCTAAACGACCATTCCAAGAATCCAACTGATAAGCCTTTCCTCCACTTCACTAGACCTTTATACAAATTCTGGATGTTTCTCATCAGCCTGCTATGTAATTGGATTAAGATCTTTTGGACAGAAATCCTCTTACAGTAAAAGCCAGCACACTTTGCCTTTATAATTGCTTGCTGTACCTGCAATTCTGGCATTGATTTGTGCAGCAGCACACCCAAGGCCTCTGAACGCCAACATCTCAGTTTGTTATTCTATCAAAATGAACATCTTCAAATTTTTCCATGTTGTATATAATTTCTTCACCTCTTCACTTGGTCTATCAAAATCTTCCAGAGTATCTCTGCATGTTTTCACAATCTACACCGCCACTTTGCTTTGGATGAGTCTGATTAGTTTGCCTACTATTATTGTTTTGATTTTAGTGATTGTTTTCAGTTACTTACTTCCTTTTTCCTCAACATTTCTTATTTTGTCTTAGTATATCCTCCTATGGAGAAAGGTGCAAAATAATTATGTCATGTCCCTATAATTTTGAAATTCATCTTTATCAAATCAACCTTTTTAGATTCTGAGGGACCAATGGGTTCCCTCTGAGGTACACGAGTGTGCATGTGCACAGATTATTTGCTACCAATGCACAAAGAAACTTAAACCGTGCACAAAAGGTTGTCACCCTCTACCTTGTTGGCATGTTAAATGTATTTCACAATCATACACAATCATGTATCCTTTTTTGGTTTCTGATGCAGACGGTGTTGACAATATGGTATTTTGCTGCATTCATTTTATCCTCCACCTTCACAAACTCTCTAGGGCCTGCTGCACTGAAGCATCCCCACAGTTTGATGCAGCCACCACCATGCTTCACGGGTTTTGATGATGTACGGTGTTTCGCTTACACCAAACATGGTGTTTAGTCTGAAGGCCAAAAAGCTCAATTTTGGTTTCATCAGACCATAGAAATTTCTTCCGGCTAACTTCAATGTCTTCCACACGCCTTCTGGCAAAATCTGGCCAAGATTTCATGTGAGTCTTTTTTTAAACAGTGGCTTTCTCTTTGCCACTGTTTATGCAGTCGTAAAGCTGCGACTGGTGAAGCACCCGGGCAACAGTTGTTGTACGCACAGACTCTCCCATCTCAGCCACTGAAGCATGTAACTCTTCCAGAGTTGTCATGGGTTTCTTGGTGACCTCCCTCATTTGTCCCCTTCTTGCACAGTCACTCAGTTTTTGAGGACGGCCTGTTCTAGGCAGGTTTACAGAGGTGCTATATTCTTTCCATTTCTTGATGATTGACTTAACTGTACTCCAAGGGATATTCAGTGACTTGTAAATTTTCTTGTATCCATCTGCTGACTTGTGCTTTTCAAGAACCTTTTTGCAGAGTTGGTTGGAGTGTTCTTTTGTCTTCATGGTGTAGTTTTTGCCAGAATATTGACTCACCAACAGTTGGACCTTCCAGATCAGGAGTATTTTCACTACAGTCAATTGAAACACCTTGACTGCACACAGGTTTCAAAAAACAGATCTCTATTTAACTAATTTTGTGACTTCTAAAATCAATTGGCTGTGCCATTTGGTATGCCATTATTAAAGGGGTGGGTGTGAATACTTATGCAATCAATTATTTTATGTTTTGTATTTGTAATTAATTTGGATCACTTTGTGGGGATCTGTTTTCACTTTGACATGAGAGTCTTTTTCTGTTGATCAGTTTCAAAAAAGCAAAATTAAAGTCACTGTAATTCAATGTTGCAAAAGAAAACTTCCAAGGGGGTGAATTATTTTTATAGGGACTGTATGTTTTATGAGAGTGCAGATGAACAAAAGTGAAGATGATCAAACCCAGAGGAGGTCAAAGTTCTTATTGACAGATACTTTAATTCTTTTAAATAATGAACAGCCAACTAGAATTGGTAGTTTATTATCCTTAGAATAGCTTCAGGTTTGCTTCCACTTAAGAATTCAGTGTCAACATGTTGTTGTCAAGGGGCAAAAGATTGCAAAGCACAAGATTTTTGTGTACACTGGTCATTACAAATTAGAGAGAACATTGTGAAGAACTAATATTTTCTTAGGGTGCTCTCTTTCATTTAATATACTGGTAGAACTTTTAGAATCTGTTTTTGTATTTATTGCCAGTTTATTCCCTTATTTTTACCTTCATCAATTTTTTTCAGGAAACCTTTCCTTTTTTCTGAACTTAATCTAATCCTGTATAATATCATTATAAATTTTTTTCAATTTACTGTCATTCATGACCTTTTATTTCTGCATACATAGACTTGATTCTTGTGGAGCCCTTGTTTCTCCATGCTTCATATCTTTTGTTAACAGTTATGAAATACTATTTCAAAAGTTTGCCTTTGCTATCATACATTTTAATCCAGTTTCCCCATTCACTCTGACTAGCTTTTCATTCATTGTCACGTAATTGCCTATATTCAGAATGTAGTTTAGTACCAAGTTTTATTGCTCTCAAACCAAATGTAAGATATATTTTATCATTTCATAATCATTCTTCCCAGTGGACCCTCAATAAGTAGGTCATGAAATAATTCTGTCTCATTGCACTTAACATAATAAAATAACCTCCTTCCCAGATGAGTTCATAAAGTACTTTTCTGGAAAATTGTCTTGACTGCATTGCACGAACTCATCCTCGAGATTACTTTTTCCAATTTGATTTGTCCAATCTATACAAAAATTAGATTTGTCCATGATTATTGCATTTTGTTCATCACAGTGTCCATTATTTCATGATTAATACTCCACCCAACATCATATCCACTAAAGTAGCTCTGATTGACTATCCCCACCAATCATATATTTGCTACTAATACACATACTAATCCTGTTTTCTGATACCATGTGCCAAGATGTTTTAACTCCACTGTTGTGATATCAGCCTTCCTCACCAAAGCTCTCCAATTCCTTTTCCATTTTCCATCTCCTTTGACTTTGAGCGTGTTCTGTCCTGGAATTTGTGTCATTGTCTTGGGTGATGGAATTACTGGTTCGGTTGCAAAGTTTACAGATGATCTGAAGATAGGTGGAAGGACAGGTAGTTTTGAGGAAGTAGTGAAGCTCAGAAGAACTTGGATAGATTTGGAGAATGGGCAAAGGAATGGCAGGTGGAGTAGCCTTGGGAATGTATGGTCATGCACTTTGGTAGAAGAAATAAAAGGGTTGACTATTTTCTAAATGGAGTGAAAATACAAAAAACTGAGGCACCGAAAGACCTGGGAGCCCTCTTGCATAATTCCGTAAAGGTTAATTTGCAGGTTGAGCATGTTGTGAGAAAGGCAAACATGATGTTAGTATTTATTTCAAGAGGACGAGATTATAAAACTAATGATGTAATGTTGAAACTTTTCATAAAGCACTGGTGAGGCTTCACTTGGAGATTTGTGAGCACTTTTGGGCTCCTTAGAAAGGATCTGTTGAAACTGGACAGTGTTCAAAGGAGCTTCACAAAAATGATTCCACGATTGAATGGTTTGTCATATGAAGAACATTTGAATACTTTGGGCCTGTATTCACTAAAATTCAGAAGAATGAGGGGTGACCTTATTGAAACCTGTTGAATGGTGAAAAGGCCTTGACTGAATGGATGTGGAGAGTATGTTTCCTATGGTGGGAGAGTCTAAGACCAGAGGACACAGCCTCAAAATAGAGGAGCGTCCTTTTAGAACAAAGTAAGGAGGAATTTCTTCAGCCAGAGAGTGGTGAATCTGTGGAATTGTTTGCCACGGGGGGCGCTGGAGGCCAAGTCTTTATATATGTTTAAGGCAGAGATTAACAGTGCAAACATGAGGAAATCTGCAGATGCTGGAATTTTAAGCAACACACATAAAAATTCCTGGTGAACGCAGCAGGCCAGGCAGCATCTATAGGAAGAAGTACAGTCGACGGTTCAGGCCGAGACCCTTCATCAGGACAAACTGAAAGAAGAGATAGTAAGAGATTTGAAAGTGGGAGGGGGAGGGGGAATCCGAAATGATAGGAGAAGACTGGGGGGGGGGGGCGGGGGCGGTATCTGGAAAGTTGATTGGCAAAAGGAATATGAGAGGATCATGGGACGGGAGACCGAGGGAGAAAGGGGGAGGGGGTAAGCCCAGAGGATGGGCAAGGAGTATAGTGAGAGGGACAGAGGGAGAAAAAGGAGAGAGAGAGAGAGAAAAAAAAATAAATGAATAAATAATGGATGGGGTACGAAGGGAAGGTGGGGCATTAACGGAAGTTAGAGAAGTTAATGTTCATGCCATCAGGTTGGAGGCTACCCAGACGGAATATAAGACGTTGTTCTTCCAACCTCTACTGTCAAGATCTGTTCCCATTCTGACATGTCTATCCACAGTCTCCTCTACTGTCAAGATGAAGCCACACACAGGTTGGAGGAACAACACCTTATATTCCGTCTGGGTAGCCTTTCAATCTCTACTATCTTTTTTCAGTTAGTCCTGACAAAGGGTCTCGGCCCGAAAAGTTGACTGTACCTCTTCCTCGAGAGATTGATAGCTTCTTGATTAGTCAGGGCATGAAGGGATATGGAGTGAAGGCAGGAGACTGGAGCTAAGGAAAATTGGGTCAGTCATGATGAAATGGCGGAGCAGACTCAATGGGCCAAATAGCCTAATTCTGCTCCTATATCTTATGGTTTGACAGAATATTGCATTTGCAGCCATGGCCATCCTGAACCATATTTCTATAATAACTGATCCTGCTTATTTTTCTTTATTTCTGACATTATTTTGATATATATTGAATGCTAACAATATTGAGATTTAGATTATACATTGAATTTAAAAGAGCTTAAAATTTAGAATTTTTTTAACCGTTCTCATTTTGATGTGGTTTATTGTTCTGTCATTCACTCAAATGCAATTCAATAGAAACATGGTGTTGCTTTCGGAGGAACTATCAAAGGTGAAAAAGAAGCAACAGCTCATTGCAGAGTGGCATTTGCTGAGCTTTCGCATCAGATCATCTATCCTGTGCTAAGCTGGTAAATGGTGAATGAAGAGTGAAGGGAGAATCTGGCACTTGGTTTAAGAATAGTTTATGATTATGAACCATTCTCAAATTTTGAGTGAAAGCAGTGGTCAAAGTTGAGCTTAATGTCATATATACAAGTACATGTATGCATAGGTACAATGAAAAATCTACTTGCAGCATCACGGACACATTGTACCAGGTACACAACAGTCATAAGAAAAACATAAATTATGGAAAATTGTCTAAGAAAAGCACAATTAGAATTTTTGAAAACATTTCATTTTCGTTTTAAGTGGTCATAGTGCTGATACTCTACTGTGATAATTAAGGTTGTGCAGTTTGGTTCAAGAACTGTTGAACCAACTGATGGTCGCTGCAAGAAGATGGCATGGCCCAGGTGGTGGACTTGACACCCATGACTGTGTGGCTAGGCGTAGCTCAAGTGGCACCTGTAAATTTGCTGATGATATAACCATTGTTGGTAGAATCTCAGATGGAGATGGGAGGGCGTACAGGAGCGAGATATACCAGCCAGTTGAGTGGTGTCACAGCAACAACCTTGCACTCAGTGTCGGTAAGATGAAAGAGCTGATTGTGGTCTTCAGGAAGGTTAAGACAAGGGAACATGAACCAATCCTCATAGAGGGATCAGAAGTGGAGAGAGTGAGCAATTTCACGTTCCTAGGTGTCAAAGTCTCTGAGGATTTAACCTGTTCCCAACATAGTGATGCAACTATGAAGAAGGTAAGATTGCGGCTATATTTCATAGGAGTTTGAGGAGATTTGGTATAAAAACTTCTATAGATGTACCATGGAGAACATTCTGACAGACTGCATCACTGTTTGGCATGGGGGGACTACGGTGTAGGATTGAAAGAAGCTACAGGAAGTTGTAAAATTAGACAGTTCCATCTTGGGTACTAGCCTCCATAGTATCTAAGACATCTGGAAGGATCGGTGCTGCAGAAAGGACCCCCATCACCCAAGGTGTGCCCCCTTCTCATTGTTACTCTCAGGAATGAGGTGCAGAAGTCTGACGGGACACAATCAGCGATTCAGGAACAGCACTTTCCCCTCTGTCATACGATCCCTAAATGGACCTTGAGCCCATGAATGCTAACTCAATTTTTAAAAAATATATATTACTTCTGTTTCTATACCATTTTAATCTATTTAATATACATATATATACTTAATATAGTTGATCTACTTTTTTTCTTTACTGTCATGTATTTCATTGTTCTGCTGCTAAGTTAACAAATTTTACAACACACGCCGGTGATAACAAGCCTGACTCTGATTCTCACTGTGATGATGCATGTTGTGCCTCATGTAGATTGAAATTGGGGAGTTTTGTGCCAGTAATGTATTGGACTGAATCCATTACTCTTTGAAGCTTCTTGTGCTCCTGCATATTCAAATTACTGTACCAGATCCTGCAAATGGTCAGGGTATTTTCAACATCTTCTCTGTCATTTGTGTTGTTTATTAACTAAGGGAAAATAGTTTAACTTCCACTTAATGATTGTTCTGACATTTCCAATGTTTTTTTTATAATCTGAGCAGTATCATTATCATCAACTGATCTATATTAGACATTTCACGACGCAACTCTTAATTAATCAAAGCTTGCAGTTTGTTGTCTCTGCACAAATATCAACGTAACTAAGCTGACCCCTGACCAACAACAAACATGAATTTTACTGTTACCCTGTACTAATACTCATTCTGACCACTTGTCCAATTTATAACACTGAAATAGGGCTCCCCCATTGGTCAAATGATTAATCATTCTCCCAGCCACTGGAATAGGGGTCTTCCTCGCAATAGTTGGTCTCTGGAGTACTTGCTGCTTTGCATTCAAAGGCCCTCATATTTGTGCTCTTTTCTTATCAATTCGAATACTGTATTTCGATATTGTTGGCTCAAGCCTATCTGGCTAACGTGTGGCACCATCCCATTAGCTCTCGTCAAAGCTAGCACCATTTTATTGCCCTTCTCACAAGTATCAACTTGTAATTAATGTCTCTGTTCTGAATCAGAGCAAAACAGCCAGTTACTAGGTTCGAGTTATTCAGGTCAGACACAGACTCCTCTATAAACCTCCGTGTTCTGTCTTAGCAAAGAACATCTCACAAATAACTTCTTCTTTGAAAATTATTGTGTCCATTTTAATACAGGTTTCAGGCCAGCTTCACAAAATGACAGCCTCAATTCCTTCAACCACATGGCATTTGTTTTCTCTATTTCCACTGTTCTTGACTCATTTGAATTCAATGTTTTCTTCCTTATATTAATTACTTCATGATCAACAACTATAAGGAAACCTTAGGCCTGATCCTCAGGTACAAACATAATTACTTCCCTGACAAGACTTCGTCCAGTTAACATGCACACATTTTGCATGAGATGAATGGCTGAATTAGCAGAGCACTTCATGAGAATTCATAATATCTTTTGCATTTTTAGACAACATCAGGTGAAGATGTACGTGATTTTACTAAAGTGCTGAAAAATAAGTTCAGATCAAAGAAGTACTTTGCCAAGCATCACCGTCTGGGTTACCTGCCCGTACAAACAGTCCTGGAAGGTGAAAATCTTGAAATGTAAGTTTGACAATGTGTGGCTTTTAAGTGATGAATAATTAGTTTTGCACTATAGTGCACCCTTTGTTTTGAAGGGAACGAAAGATTTTAAACTGTACATGTATAATATAGTATACATTCAGAAAAGCACTATATAAAAATAAGAAGGCCAAGTGATGAAAACATTGGTCTCCTTCGTGCTTGTCTCCAAAATCCAGTCATTGAGTAAGACATTATCCTTGTTGGACCAGCAACTTGCCACCTGTTTTTGTGATTTCCATTAGACTGATTTCTGTCATTGATAACCACACTTATTTCAGCTGGACCAACTGTTGTGACTTTGCAGTGTTTTGAAGCAGAGGAGGAGAGTGAGATGAACGGGCCAACTGGTTCATTTTCTGATTCTGCTTGTTTGAGCATTTTCAGTGTCAGTTGTCAGAAACCAAAATAAGTTCCAAACTGATAGCACTTTTCTTTTAACACTAAATTGATTTTGCCACTGTTGGAGTGAAACCAAGTACTGCAGAGAAATTTGTTCTACTGGTGGGTAATCCGATTAGAGAAGAAAAGCTCAAATAATTTGCAAACTATTCAGTTACCTCCCAAGAAAAGGACATTGAAATGAGTAACCATGTTTAATTGTGATCATCCCATGAATCAATATCGGGATGGTATTTGGTCTAGGTTCAAGCACATCACCAATATGGTCATTGCTTCTGAAGAGCACCTATGAACGTAATGTTGAGTAACAAACTTAACACTTTCAGGCGTAGGTGAAAGACATTTTGGAAAATAGGCTGTGCTAATACAGAATATACCATTCTCCTTCTCTGCTGTATGAAGGAGTAAGTGTGTTGCTGGGTTCAAACAGAAAGACACAAGAAGTAAATTTGGCGAACACAATTCACGAGTTAAAGGCAGATAGAGACTGTTTGGTATTGGGCTTTAAAGCTTAAGTTGATTTGAAGTTCATTGGCTTGCCTGTGCAGAAGGTAAAACAAAAGGACAGAACATGAATGCTTTCCTGACTAAGGTGGAGTGATATTTCAAGAGCAGTGTTAGGGAGGTGCTTAGAAAATTCAGAAAATATCGGTGTCCTAGTAAAGTAGAGAGGGAATATTATTTAACAACAATGTAATAAAATTGAATAATTTTTCCTTAAGGCACCAAGAGCCAGGCTTATTAATGATGGATGTGTTGCCTTTGATGTTTACTTGAATTGCACCAACATCCTTAGTATGCGTGTTTCATTACTGTGCATTGTTGTAAAATATTTCATCAATTTTTGAGTGGCATAAACAACGTTCTGTAATTTTCTCTCTTTTGCAGCCCTGTCACACTCATCAGCATGTGGCCTGAACAGTATGAGTGAGTATATGTTACTGTCTTGCATGCCAAATACATCACCTCAACCCAACAGCAGTTTGTTGCTGTGTTAAGTACTGAATGTCTTCCTTTTGCCGGGGACTAGAGAATTTATCATTTCCCTTTTGTGCTTTCAGTTAATGCATCTGTCATGATTAAGAATTTGTTTATTTTAAATGGAAAACAATAATAGAACACTCAGACATGTAGTTTTGTATTATGTCAACTTATTGTGCTCTTTCCCGAGAAATCCCCCTGCCCTGCAAACCATGCTCCCCTGTTAGTCAAAAATAAAATAGTAACTACAAAGGGATATTTCAACATGAGCATTACATCATTAAGAAGGTATCGAGCTGATCTGATCAGCATTGCATATGCACTTTTTGTTTTTATAGCATGCAGAGCATTAAATTACTGTATTCTTCCACCTTAGTCTTTTGTATCACAAGTAACAAAAGCTATGGAAAGCTGCTTAAAATGGGGAACTAAAGATAATGTTAAACTAGTGTTGAAAAGGAAATATAATTCCCATTCCATTTTACTGCACATTTCATTTCTATTGCAGTAGATTGTAACATCTACCTTCATAAACTTAACAATGCTAAAATAATGATGAAATATATTTGTTTTGATGTTTAAACTGAAATATTAATAATCAGATGTTTTATTATTATAGCCCCACACAATCTCCGCGGCTGTCCCAAGATGATACACATTCCAGAATAGAACACTATGCCAACAGGTAACAAAAATATTCGCAGATACTAATTGAAATTGAAAAGGTGTTACGAGATGAAACTAGTTTGTTCTGTTCAGATTCTTGGGTTTCAAAATGCTCATTTTAACCAAGTTGAAATTTAGTTTCAAATTAAGTTTTGCAATTAAACAAAAATAGATAGCAATCTCATCGTTATACTTCATACCTTGTGTATTAATTTTGGCAAAATTTGATAGATTGCTGTACATATTGATGAAGGATCACAGCCTGAAACATGACTGTTTCCCTCCATTGATGCTGGTTGACTGAAATTCCTCCAGCATTTTGTGCATGTTACTCCAGATTTCCAGCATTTCCAGTCTGTTGTGCACCCACAAGGCTGTTAAGACTTCTTCACCATTCAATAAGGTCATGGGTGATCTGAGTATAACCACACATCTGCATTCTTGTCCATTCTCAGTCAGTAACATTCCACCCCATTGCTTATCAAGAATCTGTTTGTCTCTTCCTTAAAAGTTTACGTAGACCGTCTCCATTGGACTTTAAGGAAGAGAATTCCAAAGACTCTCCAGCCTGCTGAGATAGGGAAAAAAAATCACCATGCCTTTTAGTTAAATAGGTGTTCCTCTGGATCTAGATTTTATGTGAGACTATCTTTTCTGTAACCATGCTGTCAAAACTCAGTAGGATCTGGTAGTTGTCAATCAGGTCCTCTCTTGCTCTGAACACAAAATAATCTGCAGATGCTGGGGTCAAAGCAACGCTCACAACACGCTGGAGGAACTCAGCTGGTCGGGCAGCATCCGTGGAAAAGATCGGTCGACGTTTCAGGCCGGAACCCTTCGTCAGGACTGCAGAGGGAAGGGGCAGAGGCCTTATAAAGAAGGTGGGGGGAGGGTGGGAAGGAGGAGGCTGGTAGGTTCCAGGTGAAAAACCAGTAAGGGGAAAAATAAAGGGGTGGGGGAGGGTAGGCAGGGAGGTGATAGGCAGGAAAGGTGAAGAAAGAATAGGGGAAAACACAATGGGTAGTAGAAGGAGGCGGAACCATGAGGGAGGTGATAGGTAGCTGGGGGAGGGAGCACAGTGACATAGGGAGAGGGGGAGGGAATTACCGGAAGTTGGAGAATTCTGTGTTCATACCAAGGGGCTGGAGACTACCTAGACGGTATATGAGATGTTGCTCCTCCAGCCTGAGTTTGGCCTCATCATGGCAGTAGAGGAGGCCATGTATGGACATATCTGAATGGGAGTGGAAAGCAGAGTTGAAGTGGGTGGCTACTGGGAGATCCTGTCTGTTTTGGCGGATGGAGCGGAGGTGCTCGACGAAGCGGTCCCCCAATCTGCGTCGGGTTTCACCGATGTAGAGGAGGCCGCACCGGTTGCAATAGATGACCCCAACAGATTCACAAGTGAAGTGTTGCCTCACTTGGAAGGACTGTTTGGGGCCCTGAATGGTGGCAAGAGAGGAGATGTAGGGACAGGTGTAGCACTTACGCTTACAGGGATATGTACCGGGTGGGAGATCCGTGGGGAGCGATGTGTGGACCAGGGAGTTCTGGAGGGACCGATCCCTGCGGAAAGTGGAGAGGGAAAGATGTGCTTAGTGGTGGGGTCCTGTTGAAGGTGGCGGAAGTTGCGGAGGATAATGTGCTGGATCCGGAGGCTGGTGGAGTGGTAGGTGAGGACAAGGGGAACTCTGTCCCTGTTGTGGTGGCGGGAGGATGGGGCAGGAAATGGAGGAGATGCGGGTGAGGGCGTCATTGATGACAGCAGAAGGGAAAACACGATCCTTAAAGAAAGAGGACATTTGAGATGTCCTGGAACGGAAAACCTCATCCTCGGAGCAGATGTGGCGGAGACGGAGGAACTGGGAATAGGGAATGGCATTTTTGCATGTGGCGGGTTGGGAAGAGGTATAGTCGAGGTAGTTATGAGAGTCAGTGGGCTTGCAGAAGATGTCAGTGGACAGTCTGTCTCCAGAGATGAAGACCGAGAGATCGAGAAAGGGGAGAGAAGTGCTTCAGACCTCCGGAATTTGAAAAAGTCTTTCCTCAAGGAAACTTACCTGCTCTAAGTAGCAGTCAAGTAAACTTTTTCTGAACTTCAAACAGTCATTGGAGAACAACCTCCGCAATGTCTGGCCTTTTGCAAATATGTAAACATGGGACTCCTTAAGACTGCTTATTAAGATATAAGTAATACTATAATTCAAGTACTCTTCTAATTTTATTGGAATCTAATAAGATAATCTGGCACCTTTTATTCAGGCTGGCACAGATGGAGAGAACTAACGGATCTTTGCTCACCGACAGTAGTTCTGCCACAGGAAGTATGTAAGTAATTTGAACGATTAGTGCACTCAGTATGATTTATACATAGCAGCTTGAACTACAGTGCATCTTAAATAGTGATATTCTGGTAATAGGTAAGGAACATACCACCTAAATAAAAATGTAATGTTTTTAAATTGTAATTGAATCAATAACCTGAAGATATTTGTGATTTCCTGTTGGAGCGGGGACAGTTGCAGATTACTTGCATGAAATTATAAAGATTTTAAAAATACATATTTTTACATTACAGAAGAACTGTAAAATGAGTAATGTATTCTTTGTACAGTGATGATGAACACGCACTAATTCAACAGTTCTGTCAAACACTGGGGAGTGAATCACCTATAAGCCAGCCTCAAAGTCCTGTTCAGATCCTCAAGTCAGTAGAGAAAGAAGAAAGGAGTGAATTGGAGCGCATCATTGCTGATCTTGAAGAAGAGCAAAGGTGAATTTGATTGTTCTTACAATTTTTTGTAACCGTATTAATCCCCTGAAGGCAGTGGCATATTCCATTGTTATTTCATGATCCTCCAAATGACTGTTGTTCAAATTAAAGATCATGTCTACAGTGTTCAGAATACACCCCTTCACCATGAACTCAGTCTCCTCACCTCATGCAGCTCTTCAGAATCCACCAAACTTCTCATTATTAAGATTGTGTGCAAAAGACAACAAACTGCAAATACAAAAGAAAGTAATAGTAATAATAAAAAATAAATTAGCATTAAATATTGCAAATATCAATGAAGAGTTCTTGAAAGTGAGTCCATAGCTTGTGGGAATGATTTGGTGAGGGGCAAGAGAAGTTGTGTGAAGTTATCCCCTCTGGTACAACGGCCTGATGGTTGAGGGGTAATAACTGTTCCTGAACCTGGTGTTGTGAGTTCTGGGGCTCTTGTACCACCTTCCTGGTGAAAGCAGCAAGAAGAGAGCATGACCTTTGTGGTGGGGGTTCCTGATGTTGGATGCAGCTTTCCTGTGACAACGCTCCATGTAGGTGTGCTCAGTGGTGGGAAGGGCTTTACCCGTGATGGGCTGAGCTGTGTCTGCAACTTTTTGTTGAATTTTCTGTTCAAGGGCGTTGGTGTTTCCATACCAGGCTGTGATGCAGTCAGTCAATATACTCTCCACCACACACCTATAAATGTGATTTTAGATGGTGTGCCGAATCTTCGCAAACTTCTAAGGAAGTAGAGGTGCTTCCGTGCGTTCTTCGTAATTGCATTTACATATGCATGAAATGTCCTCTGAAATGATAATACTGAGGAACTTAAAGTTGCTGATCCTCTCCACCTCTGATCCCCTGATGATAACTGGCTCATGGACCTCTGGTTTCCTCATCCTGAAGTCTATAATTGGCTCCTTGGTTTTGTTGACGTTGAGAAGAAGTTGTTGTGGCACCGCTCAGCCAGATTTTCAATCTCCCTGCTATATGCTGGTTTGCCACCACCTTCGATGTGTCCATGACAGTGGTATCATCGGCAAATTTCAATATGGCATTGAAGCTATGCTTAGCCATACAGCCTTAAGTAAAAAATGAATAGAGCAGGGGGCGAAGCACACAGCCCTGTGGGGTACCTGTGCTGATGGAGATTGTCGAGGAGATGTTGTTATCAATGCAAACTTACCCAGTCTGCAAGTGAGGAAATCGAGGATTGCACAAGGAGATAATGAGGCCAAGGTCTTGGAGCTTATTGATTAGCTTTGAGGAAATGATAATATTGAATGCCAAGCTGTGGTCAATAAAGAGCATCCTGGTGTATATTCCTTTGCTATCCAGATGCTCCAGGGTTGAGTGAAGAGTCAATGAAATGGTATCTGCTGTGGATCTGTTGTGCTGGTAGGCAAATTGGACTGGATCAAAGTCAGTTCTCAGACAGGAGTGTATATGTTTCATTACCAGCCTCTGCACAAGACCATAAGATGTAGGAGTGGAATTAGCCCTCTTGGCCCATTGTGTCCACTCTGCTACTTCATCATGGTTGATCCAGTTTTCCTCTCAGCCCCAATCTCCTGCCTTCTCCCTATTTCCCTTCATGCCCTGACCAATCAAGAATCTATCGACCCCTGCCTTAAATATACATAGAATTGGCCTCCCCAGCTGCCTTTTGCAAAGAATTCCACAGGTTCAGAATTCTCTGGCTAAAGAAATTCCTCTTCATCTCCATTCTAAAAGGACGACCCTCTTCTGAGACTCTGTCCTCTGGTCTTAGACTCTCCCACCATAAGAAACATCCTGCCCACATCCACTCCATCAAGGCCTTTCACCATTCGATAGGTTTCAATGAGGTCACCCCTCATTCTTCTGAATTTTAGTGAATACAGGCCCAGAGCATTTAAACACTCTTCATATGACAAGCCATTCAATACTGGAATAATTTTCGTGAACCTCCTTTGAACCCTCTCCCGTGTCAGCACATCCTTTCTAAGATAAGGGGCCCAAACCTGTTCATAATACTGCAAATGAGGCCTTACCAGTGCTTTATAAAGTCTGAACATTACATCCTTGCTTTTATATTGAAATGAATGCTAACATTGTATTTGCTTTCCTCACCACAGACTAACTTGTAAATTAACCTTAATGGAATCTTGCACAAGGACTCCCATTCCCTTTTCACTTCAGTTTTTTTGTAATTTCTCTCCACTTTGGAAATAGTTGACCCTTTTATTTCTTCTGCTGAAGTGGATGAGACCATACACTTCCCAACATTGTATTCCCTCTGCCTTTTTTTTGTCCATTCTCGTAATCTGTCTCGTCTTTCTGTAGCCTCTCTGCTTCCTCAATACCTGCTCCACCACCTATGTTCATATCATCGACAAACTTTGCAACAAAGCCATCAATTCCATTATCCAAATCACTGAAATATAACATAAAAAGAATCAGTCCCAACACAGACCCCTGTGGAACACCCTAGTCAACCAGCCAGAAAAGGCTCCATTTATTCGCACTCTTTGGCTGTTGCCAATCAGCCACTGCTTTATCCATTCTAGATCCATTCAAAGGCCTTCTGACATTCCAAGTGCACATCAACGAATTCTCCCTTGTCTATCCTGCTCGTTATTTCTTCAAAGAATTCCAACAGATTTGTCAGGCAAAACTTTCCCTTGAGGAAACCACGCTGACTACAGCCTATTTTATCATATTCCTCCAAGTAACCTGAGACCTTATCCTTAGTGATCCACTTCCCAACCACTGAGGTCAGACGAACTGATCTATAGTTTCCTTTCTTCTACCTCTCTCCCTTCTTGAAGAGTGGATTGACATTTGCAATTTTCCATTCTTCTGGAACCGTTCCAGAAACTAGTGACTCCACAATCTCTTCAGCCACCTTTTTCAGAACTCTGGGGTGTACACCATGTGGTCCAGGTTACTTATCTACCTTCAGACCTTTCAGTTTCCCAAGAACCTCCTCTCTTGATATGGTAACTTCATACACTTCATGCCCCCTGGAACTTACACACTACTACTGGTGTCTTCCACAGTGAAGGCTGATGAAAAATGCTTATTCAGTTCGTCCAACATTTCATTGCCCCTCACTTGTTCCTCTCCAGCGATTTTCTCTTAAAACATTTCGTCACTGTAGATGTAGGTTCAATTGGATGATGGTCTTTGAGGGACTGGTATAATTGAAGTGTGCTTGAAACAGGTGGGTACATCAGACTGCCAAAGCATAATGTTAAAGATCTCAGTGAACTCTCCAGCCAGTTGATCAGCACAGGTCATTAGTACTCCGCCATGTGCCTCATCTGGGCTGAATGCTTTCTGTGGGTTCACCCTCCTGAAGGAAACTCTCACTTTGGCCTCAGTTTTCTAGTGTGTTGGGATCTCTGGTGCTACAGTTTATATGTTGATGGTAATTGAGCAAGGATTTCTTCAAACAAGCCTGATTGAAATCCCCAACTATGGTTTGAAATATGTTGGGATGGACTGTTTCATTTTAGGTGACAGCAATATGCAATGTCTCAGGCGCATGATTATACTCGGCTGCTGGTGGTATTTAAACTGTATTCAGGATTACGGAGGAGAACTCTCTTGGTAAATGGAATGGTGGACTTTTGATCATTAGGTGTTCAGGGTCGGGGGGAACACAAGAATGACAAAACCACCACATCAGAGCACCATAGGGAGTTTATCATGAAACACACACCCCCATGTTTGGCCTTTTCCGAGCTGTAAGATCGGGCCATCCTGTGTATTGAGAAGCCTTCGGGTCTGATTGCTATATCTGCTGTACTCTGAGCAAGCCATATCTCAGTAAAACAAAGAACACAACAATTCCTCATTTCCCTCTGACACAGCGATCCTGCCCATTTACTAACTTTGGGTAGAGCAGGCCTCATCCATCTGTGTTTCAGCTCAGCTTGGAGTCCCATGGCAGTGAACCTTGATCCGCGTAAAGGGGCCATACCTGCTTGCTTGAGAGTTAATTCTGCTGAGTCCTTCAGAAGATTGTGAAGTCTGTAATTCTTCAACTTAAATTTCCAGAGGGGATCTTTGACAGTTCTCTCAATAATTACATAGTCACCTATCACCATCTCATTGATGTTCATGTTAAATTTAACCACTCAACATAAGACTTTGATTCACATATGGACAAAAGAGCTGAATTGTGGAGGCAAGGTGACATAACAGCAGTACTTTACTAAGTTCAGCATCCAGAAGCCCTTAAAACTGAAATCAGTTGGAATTGAAGGGATAACTGAGGAGAGAGAAACAGGTGATATTAACATAGAGGAACAGGTATCAGCCTGAAACATTAACCATTGTCTGACCTACTGAGTAATTCCAGCACTTGTGGTTTTATTTCATATTTCCGTTGTTTTGCTTTTTGAAGGGATAACTATCCAGTAGCTGAAGTTGCATTTATTGCAAAGTAGTTATCTGGTCATTTGAGGCTTGGATTCAGGAAATCACTGCAGAGGTATTTTAGGCTTGAGCCTTCGGCACAGCTTTCTCCGGTTGCTTTATTAGTAACCTTGCAGTGACCACATCATCAGGTTTGATGTGGAAGTCTTTGCTAGTGTGCGCACAATGTTTTGTTCTCTTTGCAGTTCTTCTGATGATGAAGTAGTCTATACTTACATGCACAAATACATGTTTAATCTTGAGATTTGGGTCATATTATTTGCATAATGCAATCTTCTGATAATGTTCCTATGATACTCAACAGCTTTGCCAAAATCCCCCACCCAGCACCACCACCACCGTTAATATACTGAGATTACTAATGATCAGAAACTCGGCTGGACCAGCCACATGCATATTGTGGCCGCAAAAAACTACGTCCAAAGCAAGTGACTGCCTCCTGATTCCTCAGTGTCTCCACCATCCATCCATCAGAAAGTTACCAAGAGTGAATACTTACCAGTCACATAAATGAGTGTAGCTCCACCAAAATTCAGTGCTGTGCACCAAACAGAACACATCAAGCTGTTTAATTAGAACCACATCTTCCACCTTTGAGTCATTTACAGGATGTTGTTCGGTTAGATTACCTTCAAATAATAGACATAATAAGCTCCAAAGAGTTTGCAAGATAGTTCTAAGTGTGTAAATTCTGTAGCTGTGTCATGATTACTGATTCTAAGTATGAGGCAGATTAATTGAAGCATTATTTGAAAATTGAAGCAGCGCATTTTAATTTGTGCAATAATTAACTGAAATGGGCAATAAACCTAAATGAATAATGCTGAATATTGTGCTACAATGGGCAAATAAAAGTATCCATATAATGTTTTTGAAGATATGTTAACAGATGTTTTATCTTCTGCTGGTCATACTCAGCATCATTTTAATTGTATTTAGCGTGTTGTCTTTTACATCGACTTTCAAAAAAAATGATAATTTCACTTTTAGTGGGATTTATATCTTTACAGCAGATGTTGTTTTCACTGTTGTATCTAGATCATACGTGCTGCTGTTGTTTTCTTCAGCAAAGTACTTCCACTTCAGTTAACTCACATTCATGATATGTTTTACATGCGGGTTTTATCATCTAATTTTTTTCCATATTTCTTTTTCCCAGCTGAAATAATAATTTATTCATAGCATGTATGCCTTTTCACCCAATTTTTCTATCACTTCTCCCCTCCTATTAAGAACACTACTCCATTCGTAAACAGATGTCATAGATCCTTTCTCAAGGGCATATTGATAGTAGCAACTTCAATGTGTAGTTTATTGTCATAGTTTCTATGAACATTTCAGGCTATAGACACATTAACCTTTTCTCTGAGGCAGTTGTGACGGCTATGAATAATTCTACCAAAGCATTTGGCCAGAAGAAGGTATTTGTGAACATGGAATCTGTTACTGGACTGATCTGATTGCAAATGATGTAGCCAGTGATTATCTTGACTTTGCTACTAGTGTCATAAGGAGTCTGAAACTGGAGCCCGGTGGCTGTTTATCTAAATGCAGGCATCTGATACAGGGTAAAGCTTAGAGATGAATACAGTATCTTTTTGGCTGATCTGAAAATATCTTTTAGGAATGAATATATATTCAAGCAATGTGGAGTTGGTTAGATCAATTGAAAATGAAACAGAATTTGAATCCTGATTAAAAATATCAAGTGGTATTTTCAAAGATAGTGATTAGGAAATGAAAATATTTTCTGGCTTCATTGTCATATCCGTATACTGTCAGCACTGAAGGGCTCTTTTGAACGTCATCTTGAGTCTGAACACAGAGCAGAGGCAACAAGCACTGAAATCTTCCTCATTAATGAAAAGTCCAAGTGAACATTCTCATTGTTCTATATAATGTACAGGTTGAGCAATCTGGAAGTTTCAGCATTCCAGTGAACGTTTAACCTTTAGAGTACATTGTCAGCTGAAATCTATACTTGTTCAGTAATCACCAGTGGTTCTTGAAGTAATTTGTACCAATTTAGATCAGGAGTTGACTTATCCAGTGTAATGCAAAGAATTGATAGAATTCCAGTTTCCCAGAGCGAGACACATCATAAACATCTTCCCCTACCCTTTCATTCGTGCCTGTTTAATCTTCCACACTCTCAGTTAGTGGACTTGACATCCACTAACAATAGTGGGAAAAAAATAGCTCTTGTCAAAACAGCTTTTAAATAAATTACATTATTTTCCATTGTTGGGCAGTCTTGTTTTCAATCTCCAGTTCAAATATTACTCCATTCATCTTTGTTGAATACCTCAGTATCCAATTAATGTTTTATGCAATACCATCAAAATGACAAAACTTAATTCAAAATGCATGTACAGACTTAGTCAAATCTATCATTATGTAAAGCATGTTTAGTAAAATCGTCATTCTTGCTGAGCATCAGCAATGATGCTACTGAGACATATTTTCCAAACATCCCAAACAATTTTATTTGCCAAACAGAATTTCTGAATTTGCTAACTAATATTAGATTTGTATTTGACATAGTTATTATAGAATTGTCACTATTGTAATGTCACAGTTAACTGTATACCTGAAGTATCTCAAGGTGTTTTGTTAGGTTCTCTGGAATTATCTACCCACAATGTTTTGGAGGTTCAGTCACCATCCATATTCAAGGCAGATAACAATGAATTTTAGGTATTGAGTGAATTGAGAGATATGAGGTTCATGCAGAAATAAAATGGAAGGAAAAATAAGGCACATCATTCCTTTCAGGTCAATGCATCCCAAACTGTTGTGCTGATACATATAAAGGCTCATATATCTTGGCGTCAATAGTGACAAACAGTACCCATGACAATAGAGATTAGACGTGCCTGGTTCTGTAAATGGGCGACATAAGAAATAGAGAAAGCAGTTGACCACCTTTCGCATCCGCTGTGTCATTTGCTAAGATCATGGGTGATCGTCTACCTAGCCCTGCTTTTCTTGTTTGAACCTCGTTTCTCTTGAATTGCTTAATTTTTAAAATCCATTATTCTCGTGCCTTAAGTATAAACACTGACAGATCCTCCACAATTTCTTGGACAGAGAACTCCCAAAGAATCTTGAAAAACTAGCTGTTAGAATAACTGCCAGCTTCCTTTGAAACAGATGCACCCTGAGAAGTCCCTGGTGTTTTCCATTTGTGTTGGACACTCTTTAGGGTGCATTTGTTTTGAAGGAAACTGTACAAAATAATATACACCATGTGGCCACTTTATTAAGTATGCCTCATTAATACAAATATATAATCAGCCAGTCATGTGGTAGCAACTTAATTCACAAAAGCATATAGACATGGTCAACAGACTCAGTTGTTGTTCAGACCAAACATCAGATGGGGAAGAAAAGTGACTTTGACCATGGAGTGATTGTTGGTGCCAAATGGGATGGCTTGGTTATCTTAGAATCTCAGTTCATTGCCTGGGGTTTTCACATACTACAGTTTCTAGAATTTACAGAATCAGAATCAAGAATGGTTTAAAATAAAACAAAAAAAAATCCTGTGAACAACAGTTGTGTAGGTGAAAATGCTGTTGGAGAGAAGTCAGAGGAGAATGGCCAAACTGGTTCAAGCTGACAGGAAGGCAACCGTAATCAAATAACCACTCATTACAACAGTAGTATGCAGAAGGTCATCTCTGAACGCACAACATGTCAAACCTTGCAGTAGCAGCAGCAGAGAAGGGTTTCGCTTCTGTGGCCACTTTATTAGGTACACTCCTGTACCTAATAAAGTGTCCATTGAATGTATTTTCAACTTGCGGTGATTTTGATAGCTTCTTTTTTCCCCAAGATGAATTGGTTCTGTGAGAAAATATTATAATATTGGTTTTCAACCCTTGGGCCCAAGGTGGTGTGTGTGTATATGAAATGACTGGGGAAACTTGTCAAGAGACTGTCATAGCGTACCACAATAATATTTGCACAGATGATTAAAGCTGTGTTTGTTGAAACCAACTAATAACCATTACTATTTCAATCGTATCCTAGGGACTCTTTAAGCAGTCTAATATTGTTCCTAAGTCTCCAGGCTTGCAAAACCTATACTTCAAAAGTGACAGGTATTCATTACATCCAACTTTCATTAAAACCATTTTATTTGCTTTTGTGAAGTTTTATTAGAATGGCTAGCAGCCTTGTAAAAAGAATTAGTAGTCTGGATCTCATTGAGTAGAGACATGAACTGCTTTAAAACTTCTCATTTATCTTGTCCACATCTGGAAGGTTGATCTTGCTAGCTAAGACAAAACAAAATATTTGAAAAGAGTTACAGAGATCTCTTGTCCTCTAAACAGGCAGTTTAAAGGACAAGGAGTAGGTCATTTAGTCTTTCACCTCTGCTCTGTGATTTGGAAAGAGCATTCTGCAACTGAGAGGCAAGGCTTAACCTGGGGCCAGGCTTCGCACAGCGTAACTGAGTGATGGATGATCCAAAATAAACCCCTCCCAATGAACGCCTCTGAAAACCCTTGAAGGCAAACAATATCCCCAATTTTACCCCTGGTCAGATGTGTCAAATTTTAGTTGTCCCTGCATTTTAGAAACATTTAGAAACTCTTAGCAAGGATATAATTATCAGAATCAGGTTTATCATCACCGGCATGTGATGTGAAATTTGTTAACTTAGCAGCAGCAATTCAATGCAATACATAATATAGGAGAGAAAAAAATGAAAAGAAAATAATAATAAGTAAATCAATTACAGTATATGTATATTGAATAGATTTTAAAATGTGCAAAAAAGAATTACTGTATATTAAAAAAGTGAGGTAGTGTCCAAGGGTTCAATGTCCATTTGGATGGCAGAGGGGAAGAAGCTGTTCCTGCACCACTGAGTGAGTGCCTTCAGGCTTCTGTACCTCCTACCTGATGGTAAAAGTGAGAAAAGGGCATGCCCTGGGTGCTGGAGGTCCTTTATAATGGATGCTGCCTTTCTGAGACACCACTCCCTGAAGATGTCCTGGTTACTTTGTAGGCTAGTACCCAAGATGGAGCTGACTAGATTTACAACCTTCTGCAGCTTCTTTCTGTCCTGTGCAGCCCCTCCCTGCCCCCATACCAGACAGTGATACAGCCTGTCAGAATGCTCTCAATGGTACATCTATAGAAGCTTTTGAGTGTATTTCTCGACATACCAAATCTCTTCAAACTCCTAATGAAGCATAGTCGCTGTCTTGCCTTCTTTATAACTACATCGATATGTTGGGACCAGGTTAGATCCTCATTGATCTTGACACCCAGGAATTTGAAACTGCTCACTCTCTCCACTTCTGATCCCTCTGAGGATTGGTATGTGTTCCCTCGTCTTACCCGTCCTGCAGTCCACAATCAGCTCTTTCGTCTTACTGACGTTGAGTGCCAGGTTGTTGCTGCATCACCACTCCACTATTTGGCATATCTTACTCCTGCAGGCCCTCTTGTCACCACCTGAGATTCTACCAACAATGGTTGTATCATCAGCAGATTTATAGATGGTATTTGAGCTATGCCTAGCCACACAGTCATTTATATATAGAGAGTAGAGCAGTGGGCAAAGCACACATCCCTGAGGTGTGCCAATGTTGATCGTCAGCGAGGAGGACATGTTATCACCAATCCGCACAGATTGTGGTCTTCCAGTTAGGAAGTTGAGGATCCATTTGCAGAGGGAGGTACAGAGGCCCAGGTTCTGCAGCTCCTCAATCAGGATTGTAGGTATTAATCAGGATTGATGGTATTAAATGCTGAGCTACAGTCTGCCTGACATAGGTGTTTGTGTTGTCCAGATGGTCTAAAGTCATGTGGAGATCCATTAAGATTGTATCTGCCATTGACCTATTGTGGGGATAGGCAAATTGCAATGGGTCCAGGTCCTTGCTGAGGCAGGAGTTCAGTCATCATGACCAACCTCTCAAAGCGTTTCATCACTGTAGATGTGAGTGCTACTGGGCGATAGTCATTAAAGCAGCTCACATGCCATATTATAGTTGATTTTTTTTTTGCAGTACTGTGAATTATTTTTGAATGTTTTGTACAGGAATTAAATAATCAAAAACATTCATTGTAAAAATAAACGTAGTCTTTCCTTTCTTGTAGAAATAAAGTCATCATTGGAATGACCATCCTGAAGGATTTTTTTTTTGGACAGGTTTAACTTGATATCTACAAACAGTTTTTCCCACGCTTACCTTTGGAGAATTCCACTAAGCTCCTATCCTATTTTTGATTCCATACTGGTTTCAATGTTGAGTGCAGTTGGGTAGGAGCCCACTGAGTTACTTGGGCTTGCAACTCACCAGTATTTAAAGAGAGTAACTACCTTGGGTTATATGTGGAACTGTTGACCAGACAAAATCTGGATTTGGATTGCCTTTGAGATTCACAAAACTGGAAGGCAGATGATTTGAGCCGATTATGATCTTATACATCCTTGTGCTTATCACTCTGATTTTCAGGCATCATTTACCCATATTATCAGGAGTTTGAGGAGATTTGGCATGTTAACAAATACATTCAAAAACTTCTATAGTTGTACCGTGGAGAGCATTCTGACAGGCTGCATCACTGTCTGGTATGGAGGGGCTGCTGCACAGGACTGAAAGAAGCTGCTGAGGGTTGTAAATCTAGTCAGCTCCATCTTGGGTACTAGCCTACAAAGTACCTAGGCCATCTTTTGGGAGCGGTGTCTCAGAAAGGCAACACCCATTATTAGGGACCTCCAGCACCCAGGGCATGCCTTTTTCTCACTGCTACTATCAGATAGGAGGTACAGAAGCCTGAAGACACACATTCAGCGATTCAGGAACAGCTTCTTCCCCTCTGCCATCTGATTCCTAAATGGACATTGAATCTTTGGACACTACCCCACTTTTTTTTAATATACAGTATTTCTGTTTTTGCACATTTTTTGTAATCTATTCAATATATGTAATTAACTTGTTTATTATTTTTTTCAATTTATTTTTTTCTCTCTGCTAGATTATGTATTGCATTGAACTGCTGCTGCTAAGTTAAAAAATTTTACATCACATGCTGGTGATAATAAACCTGATTCTGATATCCATTCCAAAATTAAATGAGCACATAAATTGACCCATTTCAAATCCAGCAAAGGCAGATGGAGTATAGTTTCCTGAACACTGTGCTACTGTTTGTGGCAGTGCAGTGATGCAGCCAGTAAAGATGCTGCCTTAGAACCTCAGCAGCCCTTATATCGTACACAATCTGGGTGAAGTTTGCCTATTCTCCTCGTGAACAGCTTTCTCCCAGATGTTCCACCTCATCGCAGGACATGCTGAATGCCATGTCAAATAGCCGCTAAATAGCACCTCTGTTGATGATTAGTAGTATTTGGGCAGAGTTGAAGAGAATCTGGGGAAAACAATGGGATCAGTGTAGATGGGTGTTTGATTGCTGACAAAGACTTTGTGGGCCAAAGGGTCTGTTGCCATGCTTTTTAACTCTATGACTTTGTGACTTTCAGTTCAACACAAAAGTTGCTACAGCATCTGTTCATACTTGAGTGTACTTTTTTTCCCCCAAGATATTCCTGCAGCTATCTGAATAACTGCCAGTTGATACAGTCATAGAACAGGTTTTAAAATTAAAAAAAACACAAGAGATTGTGCAGATGCTGGAAATGTGGAGCAACGCCTACAAAATGTTGGAGAAACTCGGGAGATTTGGCAACATCTATGGAGGGAAATAAACAGTCAATGTTTTGGGCCAAGACCCTTCATCAGGAGTGGAAAGGAAGGGGGCAGAAGCCAGAATAAGGTGGCGGAAACAGTGAAACGAAGAGGGGGGATACATTCAGAAGTTTGAGAAATCAGTGCTCATGCCATATGTTGGAGGCTACCCATACTAGTGGTGTTACTCCTCCAACCTGAATTTGGCCTCATGTAACAAAGTGTTCCCCAATCTGAGTCGAGCCTCAGTAATGCAGAGGATATTGTACAGAGCCCACTGAATACATGAGATGACCCCAACAGACTGGCAAGTGAAACATTGCTTCATCTGGTAGGACTGTTTGGAGCATTAAATAGTGGTGAGGGAGGAGATGAATGGGCAGGTGTAGCACTTCTCCCTCTTGCAGAGTTGTTGTTCAGGAGGGAGATCAGTGGGGAGGGACATGTGGACAAGGGAGTCATGTAGATAGAGTGATAAATTTTCATCACTTGAATTTGGGCTGAAATTGGAATTGGTTTATTATGGTCGTATGTACTTGGATGTGGTGAACTACTTGTCTTCCATACTGTTCATCCAGATCAAATCAGTTTATTAGGGTAGAACAAGGTTAAACAATTACAGAATGCGGAATAAAGTGTAACAGCTACAGAGAAAGTGCAGTGCAGGTAGACAATAAGGTGTGACTACAGTCAAAAACAATGTGTGATTGTCTCTGGATAAACAGTGAACTATTCAGGACTGAATCTTGGAATTTCAAGTCAAGTCAAGTCGCTTTTTATTGTCATTTCGACCATAAACTGCTGGTATAGTACACAGTAGAAACAAAACATCATTCCTCCTGGACCCTGGTGCTACATGAAACAATACAAAACTACACTAGACTATGTGAGACAGCACAAGGGTACACTAGACTACGTAAGACAACTCAGAAACTACACTAGACTACAGACCTACATAGGAATACATAAAGTGCACAAAACAGTGCAGGGCAGTACAATAAATAATAAACAAGACAATAGGCACAGTAGAGGACAAATTACAATATAATAATAAATTATGTAGATGTCAGTCTAGTCTCTGGGTATTAAGGAATCTGATGGCTTGGGGGAAGAAACTGTTGCACAGTCTGGAGATATGCATAAGCACTTTTTGATCAATTATTCAAAATTTGTTTATCTAGCACTGTAAAGTTATCCAGGTTTTTAGATGGTGAAAGACATGTTGGTTGTTGTCAGTTGCCTCAAATGTACAAGGTAAGTGCAAAGATTTGAAGAGAGGAAGGGTTGATGGGAATATGGAGAATAAAATGGAACTGATGTAAACATTGAAGATTTGGAGTGAAGAGCCTGTTACTGTGCTGTATCATGTGATTAGGTGAACTGAACTGAATGAGCTCTCATTGTTATTTTATTACAGGAATCTACAAGCTGAGTATGAACGGTTAAAGCAACAGCAGGTTCTGAGAGGTGTAAAGCCCCTGCCATCACCACCTTTCTCACCAACTCAACAGAGCTATCAAGATGCTGAGCTATTGGCTGAAGCTAAGCTCCTCCGACAACACAAGGGGAGACTGGAGGCCAGAATGCAGATTTTGGAGGACCACAACAAACAGCTTGAATCACAGTTGTGCCGGCTGAGAAAACTATTGGAAGAGGTATGATTAATCAGGCATTGGTCTCATGAAACAAGTAGGTGAAGCTGCGGCTCTGTGCTTTCTTGGTGTTGAACTAATCGGAGTTCAGTCTCCAGCTATGGATACATTGACTTTGAATGTATGAAAGAGTTGAAAATAGGAGAAATCTGTGAAAGAAAAGAGCAGCCTGGGAGAAAAGGCTAATTTTAAGTCATTTGAGATAGTGAAACAAAAGGTTTCATGATTTGGCAAAGTCTCAAGGCCATATCCAAAACTAGCTGAAGCTGAGAATGGGGTCATTAGGTTGGTAATACATCTGAGATTCTGCTGGATACTTTTCTTCATTTTATTTCTTTTGTGTTGATTAATTTCCAAGACTTGGTAAGCTGTGCGTATCAAGTTCAAGTTTAATTGTTATTCAATCAGACACACGTATACAGATAAATGAAACGTCGTTTCTCCAGGGCCAAGATGAAATACATGGTGCTGTACAAACAGTAACACACTGCACAGATAGTTACAATAGCACATCCAGTCACTAAAAATATATTAGTTCTTGAATGGCTGGCCCAAAGGTTGGTAGTGAATGGGATGTTGCCCTGAAGTCACAGTCCTACAAGATCCAGCATGCAGCAGTTCCTCACCTCACACTGGTTCAGCAGACGCAAGCAAAATACCTTGTCTCGTGCTGGGCGAGCCGTTGCAATCCAGCTGATCTTTCACAGAACAAATACTGGGGAGCAGCACCGACAAGAGAGGCCAGCCCCTGATCCAGCACGCCCGCTGCTCCTCTGATCTCCCCCACACTGCCTCCAGTGCCTCTTCCCCTGGGTGGCTGTAACAGGCAGCATCATGGCACGAGGGCCTGGTCTGCATACAACCAAGGCCGTGCAGCTTCCCCACCTTCAGTCTCACCAATGAACTGGACTTGCAATATTTTATATTACCAGTGTCCAACAGGGTCTTGCAATCACAAGAAAAATGTGATACATTTGTGCCGTTTGTCGGACTTGAAGAGGCTGCTGCAACGAAGTGCACCACCATCTTAGCGGAGCTTACAGATGTTAGCTCCCTGTCCTTACTGAATTACCATTCCTGAGTGAGTACGGCAAATATCACCTGACTTTCTCACTAGAAACATCGTGTGCTATTGCAGTTCTACAATTTCATATTTACTAAAAGCTATGGAAGTTGAGGCTATATAATTGGGGTGAGAATGTTATTTTCAACAATTGTATGTCTCATTTTAAAACTTTAATATAAATGGCAATTCTGCACCACTTGAGGCTCAGTTGAATTGTTTATTGTGACCTAACCCTCAGGGATTTGTCAATTTCATTTTCATGGCATGCATTGTTTAATTATTGTGAGCACCTTCTTCCCAAATGTGAATTATGTGGAATTTTCTATTGAGAATGACCTGAGGCAAACTACAATTGATGAGTCACCAAGAGTCTATAAGCTAAATAAATCAGATTTATTTTGGTTCTAATAGACAGGAAGTAACATGCTGCATATAACACTTAACTAAGTCATCTTCCTCGCTATGCTTGCTTTGGGCATTCCAAATTGCTGACATTGCAAATACAAAAATAATTGGTGTGGAGTTGCTTAGACTTGGGAGCGTCCATAAATCTAAATAAAAGGCATCTAAATAAAACAAAGCAAACAAAGAACGTCGCACACAGTAGTTGCCCTTGTGTGTATGTAACACTCGCTTTGCCAGGTGGCATGATCTCGGGGTGATAACCCCCTGCCCGGCAAACCTTAGCACTCTGGTTTGGGTGGATGCCGTGCGTTGTGTCCCCTGTGTAACATCAGTACCCCAAAATAACATTCAATCCACAATGTGTGGTTAAACATCTCCCCCCACCAAATTTAGTCATATCCTCATGACTTCTAAATAACTCGCCAACCCTTTCTGCAGACACAAAAACCCAAACAGTGACATTGCTCCCCAAACAGTAGACCTTACGCCCTGTTCCCCAGGCGCCACATAGGCAAACCTATCTGGGAGTTTCCTAATCCTCCAAGTCCTCCGTACCCCCTCACTTAAACCCTTCAGGCTCGGACACTACTAGGGATACCTCAGGTCTGCTTGCCAGCTCCTCTCTCAATCTCTCACTCATGCCCCCACTGCAACCCGGAGCCCCCTGTCCCATGTCCAGGGCCCCGCTTCTTTTCCTTCAGGGTCCTGCAGTAACCCAGGCTGCCCACAACTAGCCCTCCCCACTACACCTGACTCAGTGGGAGAAGGGCCAAAAGTCTCTTAATCAAGGGGAAGTTAGCAAAAGGCAGCATGTACCACGCATCCAGCACATCATCCTTCGAATCAGTATTCTTCCTCATTTCCTCGATCGGTAGCTGCTTTTTGATCTTCTCCAGACTGAAGCACTTGGTCTGGGCTGCCTCTGCAGCCTCTTCAGCCTCCTGTAATAGAGGCGTCAGCTTCTTCTCTGACTCCCCCAACTCTCGCTACAGTCTCAGCAGTTCTGACTCACGCTTCTTGGCCATCTCAATCTGAGACGCAGTTACTCCACCAGCTTCTTCCACCCCAATCTGAAAAAGTTTTTCCACTTCATTTAAACTGTCGATGATTATCTTCAGATTCCCTTCAAGCTTTCACTTCCCTCTTCCAAGATCTGTCCGCAATTGCTTCACCGCCTCAGAAGTATAGTCAAACCCCCCTCTCTGGGCTCTCAGTTTTCTGTTGGCCGATGTCACACAGTTTCCTTGGTCTTCCCCAACGTGCAAGTCTTTCAGTCTTTTCTGGATTAATTCATCAGTAAGTGGCCGCAGTTTCTGCTCGAAATTCCGGTTCTCCGTCTCCACGTTGAGGAGCGTGGACTCTCAAGTCTTAAAGGTTTGTCCCAAAAGTGCGGCACTCAGTCTCCAGCCTGCATTTCTGAGCACTCAGTTCAACGGTGCAAATCCCCTCTCTCCCCAGAATCTCATTTTGATTGATGACCTGGGTTTCCAGCCCCAGGTCCACCACCGTCTGTTCCAACACCAGGAAGTTCAACTGGTATGTCGGGTCATTTCTCTCAGATTGCCCCAAACTCCGCCGGCCAAAAACTACTCCACATTTTACACTTCGCCTCTGTCGCTTTTCCCCCCTCCCTTTCTTCTCCAAGGGAGGGTAGCCACACAGCAGCAGTTTCAAGGGGTGCTGCACTTTGCTGTAGTCCCTGGTGAATCTCCAAGAATTACCGTAGAATTCCACAGCTGAACACAGAGCATGGATGAACTGCATCTTTCTCCAGACCTGGCACTCGTCCAAAGGAAGTTTTAAGTCTTTAACTCTTTGTCGCCTGGGCTTTGGCACTCGCCTCGCATCATCGTCCCCCAAGGCGAATCCAAACCCGAGGCGATCATCCACATATGCCAAAACTCCAAACACTTCCACATCCCCCATGGTCTTCCCCATGCCCCGCAGGAAGGTTGCAGGGGCTCCAGATATTCCCTGTGGCATCTTTTCAGACTGGAAGAATCCCAGGGGACCTATAACAGCCATCTTCTCCTTGTCGGCCTCACTCATCGGGATCTGGCAACATCCACTCCTCAGATCCAGTACATTAAACCACGTTGCACCACACAAACAGACCATCGCGTCTTCAGCCCTCAGGACCGTATTCTGGTCAATGACAGGGGCCAGTCGCTGCGACCTCTCTCTCACCGAGGTGTTTTCAGCGGTCATTTTGCGCCCCCCCCCCCGCCACGTGGTATGTCACAGCATCCACTAAGAGGGTCTCACCCTCAGATACTTCCCCCAGGCCGTACCGCCATCAGATCTCGTTTAAATTCGGTACCGGCCCAATGCTGCTACACATGGCTTCACAAGCAGCTTGAAACACTGAGTGCACAGACAACGCCCCCAAACAGCTCTGACCCACCTCCTCCTGGCAGGCCCCTATGTGCCTCCTCATCAGCGGGGCGTTGGTCCTCCCCAGAATCGAAACGCTGCCCGTCTCAACAGTGTCCGGACACATCAGCATTAACGATTCACGAACCTCAGACACCCCCACCTTGGCCTCCGAGAACTCCAGTTTCACATACCCATAATCGTCTTCGAAATAATCCCTAGCACTGATATTCCGAATTTCCAGTGCCCTGAATGGTGTCGAGAGTAAATGCTTCAAATACCAGTTGTGAAGTGAACTATACAGCAACTTGACCTGCGCCCCGGTATCGAGGATGGCCTTAGCATAGCTTCCATCTATCCGTAATGACACACGGGCGTGGTCCCTCTAAGCCTTCAGGAATAGGGTCTTTCCCTTTTGGGAGTTCCTTGGTGCATTGCTGGGAACGTGTTTCCAGAGACCCCAAGCCGTTCCCCCACTGGGCCTCCACTAAGTTTCCTGACACCTCTCTGATCAGCTGAACAACTGAGGGAGAGGCTGTTCCCCTTGAATGATCCCCCTGGCACTGCAAGCAATTTAGCTGCCCCCCGAGCCAGAGAAGATACACTGAAAGCTTTCCCCCAATCTCCTGACACAGGTATGGAAAGCCCCCGAGGTGCTGCATTTTACTTACAGTCGAATCAAATGCATTTTCCCACGCTTGCAGATAACTGGCAGCTGTCACAACGAGGTAATTGACCCTGACAGTTCTAACACCGTCAACAGCCCACCAACTCAAACTTTCAACCAATCCCTGTGGCTTTCCCTCAGCCAAGCACTGCCACTCACCTAACAACTGAGGGGTCCCCTCCGCCCCTTTTTTATTCCAAAGACCAGGCGGAGCCTGCCATAGAGGTAACATTCTGACCACTCTTTCTCCTCCCTCCTGACAGTATGGATAGCCCATGGCCCCGCCTCACCCAGGGCACCAACAGATACTGGCAATCCCACCTCCGTGACGTCAGCGTTAGCCCACGCTGAAGCAAGGTCTGAGCCCGCTATTTTATCAAACTTTTGCGCTGCAGTTTCAACTTCCCCATCAGCTTTAACTGCACTCAAAAATCAAACTAACAATTCATCCAAGGTACAAATATCCACCCCACTCAACCCGTGACTAACCGCAATCCCCAAAGACACACATCACTAACCGCAATCCCACAGAGACACAGCAGCACTGATTCAAACAGGGCAATCACACAGCACCCCACTGAATCAAATCCATAGACGAAGCTCCCAAATGTAACACTCGCTTTGCCAAGTGGCATGATCTCGGGGTGATAACCCCCTGCCCAGCCAAACCTTAGCACTCTGGTTTGGATGGATGCTGTGTATTGTGTCACCTGTGTAACATCAGTACCCCAAAATAACATTGTCCACAATGTGCAGTTAAACGATTAAGATTTTATATTTAAGTATGGGGTTAGTAGAGAAACAAAAAAAAAAGGAAAACAAATAAAAGGCGCCAATAATCTCATAAAAATGTCCAGTGCACAACGTTGGAGCTCACGGATTTCCTTTCGCTGATCCTCCTTCACTCATCGTCAACCCCTGGGCTCTTGCCCCCAGCCCAGGCCCAGCGGGTCCGGCAACCATCTCCTCAAGCCATTTCTTCTCTCTTCATCCTCTTCACGCCTTCTCCCCGAAGCCCACGCAAACTAACAGCTTTCACACAGACAGAAAGAATAACATCTATCCCAATTGGTTAGCAAACGAATACAAGTCCCGTTATCACTAACTGCTATAGAGAACCACTGTCTCAGCAGTTAACAGTACAGAGAAGCCATTTTATTCCCCTTAGCAGTAACATAAAAGGAGAAACCCTTACGTATATATGTCACTGACTCACAAAATTAAAGGTGGCACATCAGTGGTTAGCATAATGCTTTACAATACCAGTGACAGAGTTCAATTCCCACCACTGTCTGTATGTTCCTCCCATGGCTGTGCGGGTTTTACTCCAGGTGCTTCAGTTTCACCCCACACTCCATTGACATTCTGGTTGGTAGGTTAATTGGTCACTGTAAATTGTCCAGTGATTAGGCTGGGGTTAAATCGGGGGATTGCTGGGCTCAATCAATCAATAAATTAATAAAAACATTAACAATAATGACAAGTCAGTGCATTTAGTGTAAGTTCAAAACTATTGTACTCAGTTGCATACCCTGTGGAACCTTTCATCTCTGGATTACACCCTTCTTGGGGCATTTAATAGCACTTAACATCTCTTAATTTTGACCTGTGTTGCAATTTGTCATCTGTCTATCCTTAATGCACCCTTGGCTGCATGTCCTTCAGTCATATTGACCTCTGATTCTCAGTGTGTCTGTCAAATTTTGTCCTGTTCACAAAATAATGACCATATCCTTAGGCTGAACTCACTGTCACCACTGATATCCATTTTTATCTTCATGCAGCACTAGAGTATTTTTTTCTGAACCCACTTCCTAAAACATCATACAATTCACTAAATGGTTATGACTGTGCCAGAAATTAATTCATTCCATTACATTCATTTTTCAAATTTACCACAAATTATGCTTATCATTAATTAAACTATGCATATTGCCATGTGTGCAGGACTGGTGCTTTAGAATTGTGCTGTGGTTGATGACTTATTTCTCTTCTGAAGCTTGTGTTATAACCACACTAATTTTTGCCATGGTAGTGCTTGGGATTTTGGCTAATTGAAATTGACTTCATATGAGGTGAAGGTTGGTAATTGCAAAGAGGGAGACTTGCAATATTTATATTGCATTTCATATTCATTAAGGTAATTAGGAAACACAGTTTCTGTTGTCAAGTAGGAAGTGTAACTACAGGTCCCTCAAACAGCAATGTAAAAGTTACTAGATATTCTGTATTTTAGTAATACTGATGGCCTGGCCTCAGGGTAATTCTCCTGCCACAGAAAGCGAGTGTGGAACTGGACATTTTTTGTTATAGTTGGTGAAATTGCAAATGTGAGGAAAAATACTGATCACCTGGACAGCTGGTCACCTCAGGGCTACCCAGAATGTTATTTAATATCTTGAATTTGGCATGTTCTCATATCATCAGAAGTATGACGAACATAATGAAACAGACTTTACACGAAAGCATGTTGAAAATACAAAATCTATTTTTTGAATAAACAGCACAATTTGATATGTCACGCCTGAAGCCACCTCAGTGTGCTTCACCCATCATTTTATAATACAATTTTATATTAAAAGTATGCATTTACTACATTTGGAATTTATTTCACAAGCTTACGTTTGAGAAAGTTCAGTTGAGTGTGAATAAAATTGACGTCATTACATCTGCTCCTAATCAAGTGGAAGGCAGTCCATCAGGACTCAGGCAAGAGTATTTGCTAATGAATTGATTACTTTCAACTTCTTATTTGCAGTCATGCTGCATTTTTGAGTCAAATGGTAGAAATGTCAGCATTGGAGAATGTGTCTGTGGCGTTGCTTTGCTAAATTGCACTTCAATCTGTCCGCATGGCACATTCCTGTGACAGTAATTACAAGGTGTCAAACCGAGGGTCCACCCACTGATTTGAAAATATGCGGTTCTGCTTCCATTTGCAAACTAATTGTAGGGTTATATAACATTTGCTAAGGCCTCAAATTATCCAAAATTACTTTGCAACCAATCAAGTATTCTTAATGTCTAGTTACTTTTTCCACATAGACAAATTACTTGATCCATGGCAAGTTCCCACAAATGTGAGAATGCCATCTTTTTGGTAATGTTACCTGTATTGATTATCCTCCGAATATTGCCACAGAATCTTCATAATTCCTTCTGAATGAATAGTTCGATTTCTCATCCTCACTTTGCTCTGGACCAGCTAGACAACAGGAACTTGTACTTCAGGCTGCTGTTCATCGACGACAGCTTGGCGTTCAACACATTATTCCATCAAAATTTATCATCAAGGTTTGAGATCTGAACCTCTGTATCTCCCTCTGCAACTGAATGCCAGAGTCAAATCAGCAGACTTCAATTAGTGAGGATTGGTAATGACATCGCCTAATCAACACAGGTGAACCTCAAGGTGATGTGCTTAGGCCCTATCCTACTCTCCATATGCACTTTATTGGCTAAGCACAGCTCCAAAGCAATCAAATTACCTTATAACTCTGCTGTTGTTGGATGAATCACAGGTGACAATAAGTCAGCATACTGGAGTGAGATAGGACAATCTGGTTGAGTTGTGCCGCACAAATAACTTCTCATTCAACATGAGCAAATTAAGGAGCTAATTGTTGACTTCAGGAAGGGGAAGGAGGGGAAACATGCGCCAGTCTGCATTGGGGAATTGGCAGCGGGGAGAGTCAGCAGCTTGCAGTTCCTGCGTTTAATATTGGACAGCTTGTCCTGTGCTCAGCATCTTAACTTTCACAGGAAGCTTCAGCTTGTCATCGAAGACTTCAACAAAAGATCTATAGCTGTACTTTTGAAAATATCCTGACCAGTTGCATCATGGTCTTTTACTGCAATTGGAATGCATGAGAATACAAGAAGCTGCAGAGAGTAGTGGTTTTGGCCAAGTATATCTACTCCCCATTATCAGCCATATCTCAGAAAGCACAACTTCAAGAAAGCAACATCCATCATCAAAGATCCCAGGCCATAGCATAGAAACATAGAAAATAGGTGCAGGAGTAGGCCATTCGGCCCTTCAAGCCTGCACCGCCATTTATTATGATCATGGCTGATCATCCAACTCAGAACCCCGCCCCAGCCTTCCCTCCATACCCCCTGATCCCCGTAGCCACAAGGGCCATATCTAACTCCCTCTTAAATATAGCCAATGAACTGGCCTCAACTGTTTCCTGTGGCAGAGAATTCCACAGATTCACCACTCTCTGTGTGAAGAAGCTTTTCCTAATCTCAGTCCTAAAAGGCTTCCCCTTTATCCTCAAACTGTGACCCCTCGTTCTGGACTTCCCCAACATCGGGAACAATCTTCCTGCATCTAGCCTGTCCAATCCCTTTAGGATTTTATACGTTTCAATCAGATCCCCCCTCAATCTTCTAAATTCCAACGAGTACAAGCCCAGTTCATTCAGCCTTTCTTCATATGAAAGTCCTGCCATCCCAGGAATCAATCTGGTGAACCTTCTTTGTACTCCCTCTATGGCAAGGATGTCTTTCCTCAGATTAGGGGACCAAAACTGCACACAATACTCCAGGTGTGGTCTCACCAAGGCCTTGTACAACTGCAGTAGTACCTCCCTGCTCCTGTACTCGAATCCTCTCGCTATAAATGCCAGCATACCATTCGCCTTTTTCACCGCCTGCTGTACCTGCATGCCCACTTTCAATGACTGGTGTATAATGACACCCAGGTCTCGTTGCACCTCCCCTTTTCCTAATCGGCCACCATTCAGATAATAATCTGTTTTCTTATTTTTGCCACCAAAGTGGATAACTTCACATTTATCCACATTAAATTGCATCTGCCATGAATTTGCCCACTCACCCAACCTATCCAAGTCACCCTGCATCCTCTTAGCATCCTCCTCACAGCTAACACTGCCACCCAGCTTCGTGTCATCCGCAAACTTGGAGATGCTGCATTTAATTCCCTCATCCAAGTCATTAATATATATTGTAAACAACTGGGGTCCCAGCACTGAGCCTTGCGGTACCCCACTAGTCACCGCCTGCCATTCTGAAAAGGTCCTGTTTATTCCCACTCTTTGCTTCCTGTCTGCTAACCAATTCTCCACCCACACCAATACCTTACCCCCAATACCGTGTGCTTTAAGTTTGCACACTAATCTCCTGTGTGGGACCTTGTCAAAAGCCTTTTGAAAATCCAAATATACCACATCCACTTGTTCTCCCCTATCCACTCTACTGGTTACATCCTCAAAAAATTCTATGAGATTCGTCAGACATGATTTTCCTTTCACAAATCCATGCTGACTTTGTCCGATCATTTCACCGCTTTCCAAATGTGCTGTTATCACATCTTTGATAACTGACTCCAGCAGTTTTCCCCACCACCGACGTTAGGCTAACCGGTCTATAATTCCCCGGTTTCTCTCTCCCTCCTTTTTTAAAAAGTGGAGTTATATTAGCCACCCTCCAATCCTCAGGAACTAGTCCAGAATCTAACGAGTTTTGAAAAATTATCACTAATGCATCCACTATTTCTTGGGCTACTTCCTTAAGCACTCTAGGATGCAGACCATCTGGCCCTGGGGATTTATCTGCCTTCAATCCCTTCAATTTACCTAACACCACTTCCCTACTAACATGTATTTCGCTCAGTTCCTCCATCTCACTGGACCCTCTGTCCCCTACTATTTCTGGAAGATTATTTATGTCCTCCTTAGTGAAGACAGAACCAAAGTAATTATTCAATTGGTTTGCCATGTCCTTGCTCCCCATAATCAATTCACCTGTTTCTGTCTGTAGGGGACCCACATTTGTCTTTACCAGTCTTTTCCTTTTTACATATCTATAAGAGCTTTTACAGTCACTTTTTATGTTCCCTGCCAGTTTTCTCTCATAATCTTTTTTCCCCTTCCTAATTAAGCCCTTTGTCCTCCTCTGCTGAACTCTGAATTTCTCCCAGTCCTCAGGTGAGCCACTTTCTCTGGCTAATTTGTATGCTTCTTCTTTGGAATTGATACTATCCCTAATTTCTCTTGTCAGCCACGGGTGCACTACCTTCCTTGATTTAATCTTTTGCCAAACTGGGATGAACAATCACCAGGTAGGAGGTACAGAAGTCTGAAGTTCCTCACCACCAGGTTGAAGAACAGCTACTACCCTTCAACCATTCATTTCTTGAAACAACTTGCAAAACCCCAAGTGGTGCAGTTTAGCAACACCACAACCACTTTGACTGCCTTGCACTAAAATGCAAGGTAATTGTTCTAATTGTGTTTTCTAGTAAAAAGATGTATATTTGATTCTTTTTCTTGTGAATTCTGTTGATGTGTTGCTTTGTGACAGTGGTGCTGCTGTATGCAAGTTATTCATTGCATCTGTGCACAGATGTCCTTGTGCATATGACAATATACTTGACATTGGCTTTGACAAAAACTGGCATCTCTAGCAGGGCAACAGACTCTTGCAGATGTGGTGAGGTACTGAGAAGATGGAACATAAAACGGTACAGGACCGCACAGATCCTTTATCCCATGATGTTATGCTGACCTACATAAATCGACTCTACAATTAAGCTTCCCTCCCATACACCCATAACCCTCCACTTTTCTTTATATCCATGTGCCTATATGAAGCTCTTAAATGCCCCTATTCTATCAGTCTCTACCACCAGCTCTGGGGGTGTGTTCCAGGCACCCACCGCTCCGTGTAAAAGGAAAAACCTATCTCTGACATCTCCCCTAAGCCTCCCAATGCTCACTTTCAGTGGATCTCTCTGGCATTGGCCCTTGCTGCTGTGGGGAAAAGATGCACAGATGTCTCGGCTCCAGCATCTGGAGTAGGATTTAAATCTAAAACCCTTTAGACCAAGGTGCAGAAATGGTGTATTCTTGGAGTCTTCACTGAATGTCCTAATAGAAAAAAGATGTTCACAATTTATGGTCAAATTGGAAATACCTGTCCAAATATATCACTAAATTGGAAAGCTGTTTCCACTGTACCAGCTAATTGAGAATGATGCTCACTGTTGACCAACTATTTTGAATTATCTTCCATAATATGTTAATCACAAATACTGCTGTGACCTTGGCAGCTAAAAACAAATGCTACTTCAGTCTTTTAGCTAATTGGGGATGCTCTTCCTATTCTTTCAGCTAATTGAGAAACTTGGTTCACTCAGTGAAATTTGTGGAGTTGGGACCATATGAGACACTGGACTTCAGAAAATAAACCAATTAATGCAAATATTAACTCTCTCTCTCCTCCCCCCCCCCCCCACAGCACAGTGGTTCTCATCAGGAGCCATATCTCCCACTGCCCACCACTCTCTCTCCCCCCCCCCCCCACGGCACAGTGGTTCTCATCAGGAGCCATATCTCCCACTGCCCACCACTCTCCCCCCCCCCCCCCACGGCACAGTGGTTCTCATCAGGAGCCATATCTCCCACTGCCCACCACTCTCTCTCTTCCCCCCCCCCCACAGCACAGTGGTGCTCATCAGGAGCCGTATCTCCCACTGCCCACCACTCTCTCTCTCTCCCCCCCCCCCACGGCACAGTGGTTCTCATCAGGAGCCATATCTCCCACTGCCCACCACTCTCTCTCTCCCCCCCACCCCCACGGCACAGTGGTTCTCATCAGGAGCCATATCTCCCACTGCCCACCACTCTCTCTCTCCCCCCCACCCTCACGGCACAGTGGTTCTCATCAGGAGCCATATCTCCCACTGCCCACCACTCTCTCTCTCCCCCCCCCCCACTGCACAGTGGTTCTCATCAGGAGCCATATCTCCCACTGCCCACCACTCTCTCTCTCCCCCACCCCTCACGGCACAGTGGTTCTCATCAGGAGCCGTATCTCCCACTGCCCACCACTCTCTCTCTCTTCCCCCCCCCCTCACGGCACAGTGGTTCTCATCAGGAGCCGTATCTCCCACTGCCCACCACTCTCTCTCTCTCCCCCCCCCCTCACGGCACAGTGGTTCTCATCAGGAGCCATATCTCCCACTGCCCACCACTCTCTCTCCCCCCCCCACGGCACAGTGGTTCTCATCAGGAGCCATATCTCCCACTGCCCACCACTCTCTCTCCCCCCCCCCCACGGTACAGTGGTTCTCATCAGGAGCCATATCTCCCACTGCCCACCACTCTGTCTCCCCCCCCCCCACGGCACAGTGGTTCTCATCAGGAGCCGTATCTCCCACAGCCCACCACTCTCCCCCCCCCACCCCTCACGGCACAGTGGTTCTCATCAGGAGCCACTCTCTCTCTCCCCCTCCCACAGCACAGTGGTTCTCATCCGGAGCCATATCTCCCACTGTCCACCACTCTCTCCCCCCCCACCCCACGGCATAGTCGTTCTCATCAGGAGCCATATCTCCCACTGCCCACCACTCTCTGTCTCCCCCCCCACCCCCACGGCACAGTGGTTCTCATCAGGAGCCATATCTCCCACTGCCCACCACTCTCTCTCTCCCCCCTCACCCCTCACGGCACAGTGGTTCTCATCAGGAGCCATATCTCCCACTACCCACCACTCTCTCTCCCCCCCCCCACGGCACAGTGGTTCTCATCAGGAGCCATATCTCCCACTGCCCCCCACTCTCTCTCCTCCCCCCACGGCACAGTGGTTCTCATCAGGAGCCATATCTCCCACTACCCACCACTCTCTCTCCCCCCCCCCTCACGGCACAGTGGTTCTCATCAGGAGCCATATCTCCCACTGCCCACCACTCTCTCTCCCCCGCCCCCCCACGGCACAGTGGTTCTCATCAGGAGCCATATCTCCCACTGCCCACCACTCTCTCCCCCCTCCCCCACAGCACAGTGGTTCTCATCAGGAGCCGTATCTCCCACTGCCCACCACTCTCTCTCTCTCCCCCCCCCCCCACGGCACAGTGGTTCTCATCAGGAGCCGTATCTCCCACTGCCCACCACTCTCTCTCCCCCCCACCCTCACGGCACAGTGGTTCTCATCAGGAGCCATATCTCCCACTGCCCACCACTCTCTCTCCTGCCCCCCCCCCCCCACGGCACAGTGGTTCTCATCAGGAGCCGTATCTCCCACTGCCCACCACTCTCTCTCCCCCCACCCCCACGGCACAGTGGTTCTCATCAGGAGCCATATCTCCCACTGCCCACCACTCTCTCCCCCCCCCCGACGGCACAGTGGTTCTCATCAGGAGCCGTATCTCCCACAGCCCACCACTCTCCCCCCCCCACCCCTCACGGCACAGTGGTTCTCATCAGGAGCCATATCTCCCACTGCCCACCACTCTCTCCCCCCCCCCACAGCACAGTGGTTCTCATCAGGAGCCATATCTCCCACTGCCCACCACTCTCTCTCTCCCGCCCCCCCCCACGGCACAGTGGTTCTCATCAGGAGCCGTATCTCCCACTGCCCACCACTCTCTCCCCCCCCCCCACGGCACAGTGGTTCTCATCAGGAGCCATATCTCCCACTGCCCACCACTCTCTCTCTCCCCCACCCCTCACGGCACAGTGGTTCTCATCAGGAGCCATATCTCCCACTGCCCACCACTCTCTCTCTCCCCCACCCCTCACGGCACAGTGGTTCTCATCAGGAGCCGTATCTCCCACTGCCCACCACTCTCTCCCCCACCCCTCACGGCACAGTGGTTCTCATCAGGAGCCATATCTCCCACTGCCCACCACTCTCTCTCTCTCCCCCCCCACCCCTCACGGCACAGTGGTTCTCATCAGGAGCCATATCTCCCACTGCCCACCACTCTCTCTCCCGCCCCCCCCCCACGGCACAGTGGTTCTCATCAGGAGCCATATCTCCCACTGCCCACCACTCTCTCTCCCCCCACCCCTCACGGCACAGTGGTTCTCATCAGGAGCCGTATCTCCCACTGCCCACCGCTCTCTCTCCCCCCATCCCCCACGGCACAGTGATTCTCATCAGGAGCCGTATCTCCCACTGCCCACCACTCTCTCTCTCCCCCCCCTCACGGCACAGTGGTTCTCATCAGGAGCCGTATCTCCCACTGCCCACCGCTCTCTCTCCCCCCATCCCCCACGGCACAGTGATTCTCATCAGGAGCCATATCTCCCACTGCCCACCACTCTCTCTCTCCCCCCCCCCCCCCACGGCACAGTGGTTCTCATCAGGAGCCATATCCTGCAGCAGCCACAGGTTTAAAATCAAACAAGAAATGCGGAGTCACAGGAGTTTCTGAAAGTGCCATCATAAGTTTATTATTTTAATGAAATATGACTAAAATGTATAAATAAAAAAGAAATTCGTATATGTAATTTAATTGGAACCCCAAATGAAACGAATGGGAAAATGTGCCTGATGATGCAAATGAGGCAGCTAAGCAGCTTTTGAGTGGAGGGGTGAGTGCTACACATCAGTCATCATCTCTGTTCTGCCTGACCACACACAAATAGCCGTTCTCACCCGACAGGGCTGCTGAGCTCTGCTCCACATCCACCCCCAAATCACTGATTATACACTGAGCAGGCGGGCGTGACCCTACGGGATACCCTGCAACCTGCTCCACCAGTTTGTGATTATGATCACTTTGTCATAGATAATTACATGTTAATAGGGAACCATCCGCATCTAATTCCAAACGAAAGACTGTCAGAAGTTGCCAGGATTTCCATTTCAAAACCTATATCAGAAGGGGATTAGTATGGAGGGCCTGGCATGGCCCATGTTGTAGTAATCTCATTAAAACAGTTATGAGTATCACAAACAAAGCAAACATTGGGCAGGGCTGTCTCCAACAAGGCCAGTCAGTGATGTTGTGTATGTGGCCTGGTTACCCAACAATGTTACTAATAAAAACACTGGAGAATGGAGCTAATTTCATGGTTCTTTTTGGCAGAAACCGAACTCGGCACACAGGTACAGATCAATACACGCCTAATAGCGCATGCAACAACGTGTTACTAAAACATAAAGTAGTCCCTTATTATAATGTAGGCTATACGATACACTCCTCCTTTTATTTTAATAGTGTATCAACTGTTTTTTACTGGGGCATTATGCTAAATAAGTAAGTTTACCCTTAACATACAAACATCTACCATTCGTTTACTTTGCAACTTAATAATATCAAATGAAAACAAAGTAACTTAATGATATCAAATTATAGCAAACCTTTTTTTTACTTTTGGTCTAAGACCCATTTATAACTCAAGTCTCCAGGGCGGGGGGAGGGGAGGGTCTTCCCTAGGTTGACCAGCATTGAAGCAAATAGGTCTTCACTCTATTGTCTGGAATAAATTAAACAATCCACAAATTGGCAGGTTCCAGCCATAAAGAGTAGTCACCTCCATTTTGCAAAGATGACGAAAGCAAAGTGAAATCCGTGAAAAGGTGAATGTTATTCTTAAAAATATGTGCAATCATCAAACTGAGATGGCATTGGAAAGTGTCTTCAAATAGTGTGTTCTTCATTCCGTGAATAAACTTGTTTGTTTTAATACAGATTTCCATATAAAAGTCATGAAAAGTTGACCTCTGAGCATAGGGAGTTAAGAAGATGTGCGCCTCCAACTTGCTAAGAGTTCTAGGCAGCAGATTGCCTCCATATAATGAAGACTCCACTCTGCAGCTGTCCTAGATATATACAAATCTCTGTGCTATCACTTGTCTTCCTTACCCATATCTCATTTGTTCCAACTGAGCTAATTACACAGCCAATCTATGTATTCTCCTTAGATTCCAGATAGATAGCCTGACCTTTATGACACCATCTCTTATCGTAATATAACTTTACATCTTCTATTCATGCTTTGTATCTTTGAGCTGGTGATTCCGCAGGAGTGCTGGGAAGATGCTCAGGAGAAGACAGATGCTGGTCTTTTCGGAGATTTAAGCTTATTGAGAGTTTGCAGATCTTCCATTATCTGTTCATCTGTTAACAAGTAATTTAACTGTGCAGGTGCAGGTTTTAGTCTTTTGTCTGTAATTGGGACAGGGTCATTAGGTCTCCTCCTTAGTTTCCTAGTCATTATTGGCTTTACCTCCATAGAATCTCCTGTGAGCTCCATTGTTAGCCTCTCATTCTCAATCATCTTTTTCTTTTCTAACTCAATCTTTTTATCTTCAAATTCCTTCACTGCTGCTTTCTTCTCTTTAATATAATTCCTTTCCATTTGTTCTGTCTCCAGTTGCAGAAAAAGCTCTGCATTTCGTGTTCTTTCCTTGTATTGTTGATCTAGTTTCTTCATCCTTTTCTGATACTCTGCAAAGTGCCTTCCTGTAACTGCCATATCTGTCTTTTGAGAGATATCAGTATCTGCTCTTTTACTTCCAGGTAGTCTTCATCATCCTGCTTATTGGCAATATGTCTCCCTTGCATCCTCTGTATCTTCATCCGAGTTGCAGCCACAGATACTACATTCGTCCTCATTGTCGACGCTCTCTAGCTCCACCTTGTTGTAATAGTCAACAATGGGTGAGAGGAGAGCTGCGGACATCTTCCCCACCAAGCTGTCCTCCTTTGTTGACACATCTAGTGCCTTGATGGTGTGCCAATCTAACTGGATTTTCCTGAGCCATTCCCATCCCAGCAACGGTGGTCCTCCATTTCTCAGTACATAGAGGTTCAGCTGCTGTGTTTTGTCTCCATAGGTCACTGTCACTTTAATTTTACCTTTGGGACACACTTTCTGTCCTGTGTAAGTCTTTAGCAGTGGTTTAGTTCATTTCAGAGGTATGTGAGAAAACAGTCATTTGCAGTCGTGTACAGAGATTACTGTTAAAGTTGAGCCTGTGTCCAACTCCATTTTCAGTCTCACACCTGCCACTTGTGGAGTGATCCTTATTACTCTTCGATCATCTGTCTCTTTCAGGCTGTAAAGTTGCAGACAAGACAATTCACTTTTGACTGAGTCTTTTTCATCAGAACTGCTTTCTTCCTTTTTGTGTACATTGTTGTATTTTCCTTTCTGGGGTTTCTTGTTTCTCTGTATTTTGTCCTTTTTCTGCTGTTTACTAGCTTTGCATACTCTGCCAGTGTGACCCTGTTTGCCACAGTTTCTGCATTCTTTGTCTTTAAACCCTCAGGGTCATGTGACATGTTCCAACAACGGTAACATTTCTTTCCTTCATTTCTGTACAGTGACATTTTATCGGTAGCATATTCCAGAGATTTTTGTTGTATCTCTGAAGCACCCCGTGCTGCTGTGTTTCCGTTGATATTGCAATGTTCAGTGCCTTCTCTAATGTAAGATCTTTTTCACTCAGGAGTAGCTTCTGTGTGGTTTCACAGTGCATGCCACACACTAACCCGTCCTTCAATGCGTTCGATAGACCAGCTCCAAATTGACAATGTTCTGATAATTTGTGTAATTCAGCACAATATTCAGAAATGCTTTCACTTTTGCTCTGATTCCATTTGTGAAATTTAAATCTTTCAGTAATGACCAGTGGTTTGGGGATTAGGTGCTGTTGGAGAGTGTCTACTGTTTGCTTGAACGTTTTGTCAGCTGGCTTTTCAGGGGTTAACAAGCTCCGTAGCAGCCCGTATGTTTTTGCTCCCGTAACACTGAGTAAGGCTATGTCCACACTAGACCGGATAAATCCGTAACTGAAGCTTTTTCTCTTGGTTTTGACCCTCCGTCCACACGAAACAGCGTTTTCCTCTCCCGAAAACGGAGCTTTTCTAAAACATTCTCCAGAGTGTGTAAATCTGAAGACACTGGTTGGGCGGTGTAGTGTGTACAGGGTGACTGGAGCTTTAAAACGCTGTCATGACGTGCCGGGACAGATGGTGGCGGCAGCAAGGCATTTCATTGTTTTCTTGAACGCAACCTCCAACACCACAACAACAATGGCGGACAGCTTCATGCGTGTGTTGTTTATTATCCACGTTTATAGCTGCTTTTTCCAGCGGAGGTTTTCTTTGTATTCCTCAAAGACGTTGTTGAAAACTTTTTCGCTGTTGTTGTAGGTACTCTAGTTTTTGACCAATGGAAATAGCACAACGCCACCGTGGAAACGGAAATAGTATACCGTTTCCTCTTCGCTTGTTTTCTGTAAATGTGTCCTGCGCATGCCCAGTAGGAGGAGATTCACCCAAATACCCGTTTTAATGTGGATGGAGGTATTTTCAAAAATGCCTGGTGTGGACGCCTATCGTTTTTATGTGAAACTGGCGTTTTCAAAATTATCCGGTCTCGTGTGGACGTAGCCTAAGACGCTGGCTTTCTTTTCATCATTAACACCATTAGCATCACAATATAACTCCACTCTTTCAATGTTAAGTTACCCAGTTTTCAATGCCACTATCAAATACTGTAATGATTCCAATCATTGCCATCTTCGTTATGTTAATTTATCCCGTTTTTCCTTGTTTCCTTTTTAGCTAGCTCCTTGCAGTCACAGCACGTTTCACTTGACTCACGTGACCTTTTTGCTAGCGCAGGCGCACTCCATCTAAATGCGTGTGTCGCTCCTTTTCATCTCCCTTCTGGGGCAGGCAGTCTCTCAGTCCCTGGGATTCAGCGCTGGCTGTGGTCTCGCCTGGACGTGCTGCGACTCCGACTGTGTCTCTTGGTCTCGACCCTGGCTGTACTCCCATTTCCTTTCGGACTCGCGGCCTTGCTCTGCCTCCTTCTCCTGCTCCTTGGCTCGTTCCTTGCGCTCTTCCTCCGAGTGTCGTTATCAACTAAAACCCGGCGTTCCGATAAGATGTAGGTTCATTAACTTCGTAGCCAAAGCAATGTCCCCTTGGATCCCATGCCTCCTTACTTTCTCAATAAGCCTTACATGGGGTACCTTTATCAAATGCTATAATAGTTCAAGCAAAATTTCTGGGTAACAACTGATATTTAAAATAAGTTTCAACAACTCTGAGAGAAAGCAAAGTTGATTTTAATTGGACTTCCCAATCTCTTATCCAGTTGAATGTGGTTTTAGTCAAGCTTGTAACTCATAACAGTCTAGATGTTGTGAAAAGAGGTGATATTCGATAATCTTTAACCAAGTTGCAACAGAGATATTCAAAAACTTGCTGGCTTGCATCAGTCACATGGATATCACTAAATACCCAAAGTAACATTATTAAGTACTTTTTCATTGTTGTTGGAAAGAATATTATCTATATTTTAAATAAAATATCTATTCAGAGCTTTGAAATTGTTTTATTTTTCATACACACCTATAAAATTATACTGAATATATAATAATATCTGTAACCTGTTAAAATATAAATATTGACTGGATATTAGAATAATTAGTACAGCTGACCCAAAAAAAACTTGGAACGATGGAGGGTGGAGAGCTGAATGGAAGTCACAAGTGGGCCACGAGCTGAAAAAGGTTGAGAACAACTGCATTTGCAGATGTCGAAACCTTAAATGCAATCAGTGTATTTGTCCAATGGCCTAAAGGAAGCTGGCATTTCTGTATAAATATTTATTTCTGCTTCATGATAATTACGAACTACCCCAAATAAGGGCTGCATAAAATGCTATCAGAATCATGAAGAGAACAATATAACCCATAGTCTTTAATTTTGCTAAAAAAAAATCACTTTGCATCCAGACCATAAGATACAGGAGCAGAATTAGGCCATTTGGCCCATCGAGTCTGCTCTGCCATTTCATCATGGCTAATCCAATTTTCCTCTCGGCTCCAATCTCCTGCTTTCTCCCCATATCCCTTCATGCCCTGACCAACCCAGAATCTATCAACCTCTGCCTTAAGTATGCATAAATATTCGGCCTATGGCAAAGAATTCTGAATATGATGCAGGTGGATGCTTTCCTGGTGTCATGGATTCTTGATTGCCTGACTGGCAGACCACAGTACGTGTGCTTGCAACACTGTGTGTCCGACAGAGTGATCAGCAGCACTGGGGCTCCACAGGGGACAGTCTTGTCTTCCTTTCTCTTCACCATTTATACCTCGGACTTCAACTAATGCACAGAGTCTTGTCATCTTCAGAAGTTTTCTGATGACTCTGCCATAGTTGGATGCATCAGCAAGGGAGATGAGGCTGAGTACAGGGCTACAGTAGGAAACCTTGTCACATGGTGTGAGCAGAATTATCTGCAGCTTAATGTGAAAAAGACTAAGGAGCTGGTGGTAGACCTGAGGAGAGCTAAGCACTGGTGACCCCTCCAGGGGGTCAGTGTGGACATGGTGGAGGATTACAAGTACCTGGGGATACAAATTGACAATAAACTGGACTGGTCAAAGAACACTGAGGCTGTCTACAAGAAGGGTCAGAGCCGTGTCTATTTCCTGAGGAGACTGAGGTCCTTTAACATCTGTCGGATGATGCTGAGGATGTTCTATGAGTCTGTGGTGGCCAGTGCGTTCATGTTTGCTGTTGTGTGCTGGGGCAGCAGGCTGAGGGTAGCAGACACCAAGAGAATCAACAAACTCATTCGTAAGGCCAGTGATGTTGTGGGGATGGAACTGGACTCTCTGACGGTGGTGTCTGAAAAGAGAATGCTGTCTAAGTTGCATGCCATCTTGGACAATGTCTCCCATCCACTACATAATGTACTGGGTGGGCACAGGACTACATTCAGCCAGAGACTCATTCTACCGAGATACAACACAGAGCATCATAGGAAGTCATTCCTGCCTGTGGCCATCAAACTTTACAACTCCTCCCTCGGAGGGTCAGACACCCTGAGCCAATAGGCTGGTTCTGGACTTATTTCCTGGCATAATTTACATATTACTATTTAATTATTTATGGTGCAACTGTAACAAAAACCAATTTCCCCCGGGATCAATAAAGTATGACTATGACTATATTTCACCAAAGTTTAAAACAATATGGCATGATTACTGTATAACGTGGATTTTTTTTTCCAGCCATTAACGGAATCAAAGCTGAATGGAGTTAATGCTGTTTCTCCATCTGCGTCCTTTCAACTCGCTGAAAACGGTCAAACATTTAATGAGGACTTCAGCTCACAGGCAGGTTAGTGATGATTATTTTATAAATTCACCAGCTGAATTGCCAGAGAAGTGACCCTTACCAATCAGACAAGTTAACCATTGTTAGCAGCATTGCTCAGAATGGCACATGTGTGAACATAGAATATTAAAAAGCCACTTAGCCCATTAGTTTACTTTGGCTGTAAACTCTGCTTTTGCTTTTCTATCCCTCAGTCTCCTGACAGATGAAAGCTCCAAATATGTTTCATTTAAAATTACTTCTCATATTATGCAACCTTAAGCATTGGATTCACTTAGCTGAAGGACATTGCAGCTCTGGAATTCAGAAATAGGGAAGGTAGAATTTAGAAAAAAACCCACTAAAATGGAGGAACTTTTACCTGTCTTTGTTGGATTAAAAGTGAATAAATTATCAGCTCCTGATGAAATGTACTAAAGGCTCTGGTGGGAGTCAAGGACTCTGACAGAGTTTTAATTATTTTCTGGCCACATGCCAAGCGTCTGATTACTGAGGAGAGCAAATGTGATATCTTTGTTCACGAAGGGCAGCAGGAATAAATCAGGTAATATAGGCAGTGAGCCTATTGTCAATGATTAGTAATAACTGAGGGATAAGATTAATCTACGTTTGGGAAGATAGAGATTAGTCTAAATTAGGCAGCATGAAAGGGGGAGGGGATATCCTTTCAGACCAATTCAACTGAGTATTTTAAAGAACATACCAAAGTGATTTGATGAAAGCAGTGTAGTTGATGTATCTCATTAAGGCCTTTGACCAGATCATGCATAGCAACCTCATCCAAAGGATCCAAGCCAAGCTGCCCAATGCATCCAAAATTGGCTCGATAATTGGAGGCACAGAGATGGCAGTGGGAAATTCTGCCTTTGGAATTGTGTGACAGGGATCTATGCTGGAACTTGTCTGTTTGTTATGTACATATTTGATTTAACTGTAGGAGTATGAATTGTTGGTAAAGGCAAATGTAACATCAGCATTCATTTCAGGAGGTCTAGAATAAAAGCAAGGATGTAGTACTGAAGCTTTATAAGGGGTTAGTCATACCACATTTGTAATATTGTGAGCAATTTTGGACCCTGTATCTGAGAGAAAATGTGCTAGCGAGGGTCCAGAGAAGGATCTGAAGAATGATTCTGGATATGAATTACTCGAGCCACTGTTACAACACTGCAGGCTGTTCTGGTTGCCTCTGAACAGGCAAAAATGTTATTGCACTTTGGAGAAGAGCAGATTACCCAGGTTGTTACCTGGAATAAAGCATCTCAATAGTGAGAAGGCACTGGGTAGGCTGGCTTTCTTTTGCTTTGAGCAGAGTAGACTGAAGGGGAACCTAATGAAGTATACAAAATTCTGAGTGGCATAGACTTGGTAGGTCGTAAGAAGCTTTTCCCCACAGCAAAGATAAGACCATAACAAATTGGAGCAGAATTAGGCAATTTGGCCCATTGAGTCTGTGGCTGCCATTCCATTATGGCTGCTTTATTATCTGTTTCAACCCTATTCTTCTGCCTTCTTCCCATAACCTTTGACACCCTGAATAATCAAGAACCTTTCAACCTCTGCTTTAAATATACTCAATAACTTGGCCTCCACTGTAGTAATGAATTCCACAGATTCACCACTCTCTGGCTAAAGAAATTCCTCCTCATCTCTGTACAAAATTGGACGTCCCTACATTCTGAGGCTGTGTCCTCTTGTCCAGACTCCCCCATTACGGAAAATATCCTCTCCATATCCATTCTGTCTCGGCCTTTCAATATTTGATAGGTTTCAATGAGATTCCCCCTCATTGTTCTAAACTCCATTGAGTATAGGGTCGGAGCCATCAAACACTCTTCATACGTTAACATTTTTATTTGTAGAATCATTCTTATGAACCCCCCCGGACCCTCGCTAATGCCAGCACATCATCTTGTTGCTGCCTGTAAGGAGTTTGTACGTTCTCCCTGTGACACGTGGGTTTCTCCATGTCCAGGTGCTCCGGTTTCCTCCTACAGTCCAAAGGCATATCCGTTTGTAGGTTAACTGCTCGTTATAAATTGTCCCATGATTAGGATTAAATTAGGCTCGGATTAAATCCAGAGACTGCTGGGCGGCGCAGCTCAAAGGGCCTATTTCACGCTGTATCTCAATAAATAAATAAGGGGCCCAAAGCTGCTCACAGTACTCCAGGTGTGGTCTGACCAATGTCTTAAAAAGCCTCAGCGTTGCATCATTGTTTTTGTCTTCTGGTCCTCAAAACAAATGTTAACATTGCATTTGCTTTGCAACATACACAAAATGCTGGAGGAACTTAGCAGGCCAGGCAGCATCTATGGAAAAAAGTACAGTCAACATTTCAGGCCAAGACCCTTCAGAAGGACGAAGTCTACACTCTTTTCCATCGATGTTACCTGGTCTGCTGAGTTCCTCCAGCATTTTGTGTGCGTTGCTTGGATTTCCAGCATCTGCAGATTTTTTTTGTTTGTGATTGCATTTATTTTCCTTACCACAGACTCAAGTTAGCCTTTAAGGAATCTTGCACAAGAACTCCCAAGTCCCTTGGCACATCTGATTTTTTTTTTGAATTTTCTGCCCATTTAAAAAAAAGTAGTCTACACCTTTTTTCCTTTTACCATACTCTTCCCTACACTATATACCATCTGCCAACTCTTTGCCAGTCCTTCTGCGGACTCTCTGCTTCCTCAACACTACCTGCCCCTCCACCTATCTTTGAATCATCTATAAACTTGGCCACAAAGCCGTCTATTCTGTCATTCAAATTATTGACATATAACATGAAAAAAGCAGTCCCAGCACTGATCCCTGTGGGACACCACTAATCACTGGCAGAACACCAGAGTATGCCCCCTTTATTCCCACTCTTTGCCTCCTGCCAATTAATCAGTCTTCCGTCCATTATCTTTCCTATAATACCATGGGCTCTTATGTTGTTAAGCAGCCTCATGTGCTGCACCTTGTCAGAGGCATTCTGAAAATCCAAGTAAACAGCATCAACTGACTTTAAAACTCAAAAGTCTTAAGGTGTATAAGTCACTTGAGCCAGTTGAATTACATCCCAGAGTCCTGGGAGAAGTTGCTGAAGAGATAACGGATGCATTGATCATGATCTTTCCAGAATCACTTGATTCTGGCACAGTCCCAGAGAACTAGAAGAATGCAAATGTCACTCTACTCTTTAAGAAGAGAGGAAGGCAGAAGAAAGGAAATTGTTGGTCAAATAGCCTAACCTCAGTGCTTGGGAAAGTGTTGGAGTCTATTATTAAGGATGTGATTTCGAGGTACTTGGAGACTAATGACAAAATAAGTCAAAGTCAGCATGGGTTTTGTAAAGGGAAATCTTGCCTGATAGATCTGTTAGAGTTCTCCAAGGAAGCGACGAGCAGAGTGAACAAAGGAGAGGCAGTGGATTTACTTGGATTTTCCGATCGGTCTGATCATTTCCTGATTGGTCAGGACATCAAAGGATATGGCGAGAAGGCAGGTGTATAGGGTTGAATGGGATCTGGGATCAGCCATGATGGAATGGCAGAGCAGACTCGATGGGCTGAATGGCCTAATTTGACCCCTGTGTCTTTTGGTCTTTCCTTTGTCTCTCCTGTCTGTTGTTTCCTCAAAGAATTCCAACAATTTTGTCAAGCAAGGTTTCCCCTTGAGGAAACCATGCTGACCTTAGCTTATTTTATCATGTGTCTCCAAGTATCCTGAAACCTCATCCCCAATAATGGACTCCAACTTTTACCAACCATTGAAGTCAGGCCAACTGGCCTTATATTTCCTTTCTTCTGCTCCCTCCCTTCTTAGTGAGTGCAGTGACATTTTTTGCAATTTTCCTGTCCTGTGGAACCATTCCAGCATCCAGTGATTCTTGAAAGGTCATTACAAATGCCTCCACAACCTCTTCAGCTACCTCTTTCAGAACCCTGGGATGTAGTCCATCTTGTCCAGGTGACTCTTCTACCTTCAGACCTTTCAGTTTCTCAGGCACAACTTCCTTAGTAATAGCAACTGCACTCACTTCTGTCCCCTGGTATTAGCAGTATGCCAAAAATTTCCTCTGCCATTTCTTTGCCCCCTATCCCCCCCCCCATTGCTACCTCTACAGCATCATTTTCCAGCAGTCTGACATCCACTCTCACCTCCCTTTTACTCTTTATATATCTGAGAAAACTTTTTTCCTTTTTATATTATTGGCTAGCTTACTTTCATATTTCATCTTTCTGTCCTTATGGCTTTTTAGTTGCCTTCTGTTTTTTTAAAGCTTCATATTACTCTTAACTTCCCATTAATATTTGCTATATTATATGCCCTGTCTTCTCCTTTTATGCTGTCCTTGACTTCTCTCATCGGCCCTGGTTGCCTCATCCTCCTTTTTGAAAAATATTACTTTTATCTTTGGGATGTATCTATCCTGCACCTTCCAAATTGCCCCAGAAACTCCAGCCTTGGCTGTTCTTGTGTCCTCCCATCAAGATGAATAAAACCTGTGAGAATCGGGTAATAGTGAGGAAGCTAAAGGGGATCTCGGGAAGAAGCTACTGAACCAGAGGGTGTTTGGAATCTCGAACATGATATCTGAGGGGGTGGTGGAGATACATTTTAGAAAAATCAGGATGAGCACTTGAGTTGCCAAGGCATAAAAGAATATGGGTCAAGTACTGGAAAATGGGATAAGATGTGTTCTTGATAGTCACCATGCTTGTGGTAGGGTGAAGGGCCTGTTTCAATTATGTATAACTCTGTTTCTTATTTAATATTATGTAATCAAGGAGCCATGTTGCACTCTTTTTTGAAGAATATTTAATTGGTTGCAATTATTTTTGTCGCCATGTTCTATATTCTGAAATCTATATTCAAAAGTGAGTGAATTGTGTGTTGAAAGCTGTATGCCACTAATTGCAACATAGCTGGATTGTGAAGCTTTGACTTTTTGTTCAAATATATCTCTATTTATGAATGATGCTCTGCTGCACCTGGGCTGACCTGGACCATGGGATGGTTTTGGATGTGGCTCACACTCTCAATTTCCAGTGGTGGAATTTTTCAATCTCAGCTGTAACATCTCAGGGAATTATCATTGTAGGTCAGCTAACTAACACTACTTTGAAATTACTCTTAAAAAGCAATTTAAGATTTATACATTTTGAAATAAAATAGTGTTTTACTTTTTTTAGCATTTTCTTTTCAGATGTTCTGTAGTATTGAGCATAAGATTTTTACCTGTTTTGTTTCTTGAGTGCTTCCCTGGATTTGATTCTGATGAAAAGAAGTTTAATTGGATTAACTTGAAAACTAATCAAAAGTTTCAGTCTCGAGTGCAACATGGAGCACTGGTTCAGTATCGACAGAAAAACCATAAATTAATTAGAGACCATTTAAAATTATTAATTTTTGAGAGACTAAAACCTGATGCATAAAAAATATTGCAGATAAATGGAGTGGTAGGAGGTTGCCATTCAATCTATCCATGGAACTGCAATTCCTCGTCCATTCACGTAAATCTCTTAATTAATCCTTTCCTGATAAATTGACCAAAACTTCCTTTTGCACCCTATGCATTTGAAAAAGCATTTGGACTCCATGATTTTTAACATTTCCTCTCATCTATTAAGATTTGAGTATTAAAAACTTCCAAATCTCTCTTCACATTCACCTCTTAAAAGTATATTCCATATATTATTGTCCTTTTGTCTCATTCTTCTGATCAAAATGCATCATGTGAAACAATTTTTTGCATTCATTTTCATCTGCCCATTTCCCTAGCCTGTCAATATCTATTACTTTAAGTGTTTTCAAGATTTGGAGGTTATGGGTCATCTGCCTATCTGAAAATGATTCAATATGTTGTTGAATCCAAGTAATCAATTTTGAGGGCAAGAAGGACTGGGAGAGCTGTTGAGGTAATGATGTCACCTCCTCCTGTTGCCAGTCTGCAGTAAAAAACAAACTTGTGGAAGAGATCAGCAAATCGAGCAGCATTCGTAGAGGCAAAGCGATAGTGTTGGGTTATACAATGCAGTCGTTCTTCTGATGCCAGCTGACACTTTTAATGAGACCTAAAGGGCTCGTTACTGCCAAGTTGCTAACGTTTATATGGGCGCAATTAATAGTTGCTGTTTTTTACCCCCGAGAGATTTCAGTTATATTTTCCCTCGAGATGTCTGAAACAGGACCAGCAAATTGCAAGTCCTAAATGGTTGCTGTTATTTTTTTGTGAATTATATCATTAAGTTATCTTGCCCGAATTTGATGTGCATTTAAATTTTTATGTCTCCATTCAAACTGAAGTCTGGAAGATGATGAGCAACTGCATTCACTTCTATCATCCAAATATAGCTGCTGGTCATTAAGAGATTGCTTTGCCAGATTTTTTTTCAGAACACAACTATTCTGCAACATAGTGGTACCCTCTATTTTGAGCAAAGTTAATGTAATTGTCCTCAGCCAATTCAACACAGCTCTACCAAGAGGGATTTCTCGCAGGTCAGAGGCAGTAATTTAAAAAGGGAACTTTGAGGGCATTTGTCCATTGTACTTGGACTATCAGCCACATCAACAGAGCTCTATGAACTAAATAAAAGTACCGAAAGGATAAGTGGGGCGGCCATTATACGAGAGTAGGTCAGTGGCAAGAATAGAAGCGACAGGCTTTGGCTCAAAAGAGGCTCTGGCTCGGAAGAGGTGTCGGCTCTGTGTAAAACGTCTGTTAGGGTTTCCTTTTTATTTCTTTTTTCCCTCTCCTTCTGCACCATTTAAATGGCTGTGGTGTGCTCTTCGTACCGGATGTTAGAGAACCGGGGGATACAGAGTCTCCTAGGAAACATCTGCATGAAGTGCATCTGGCTGCAGCTTCTTGAGGACCGTGTTAGGGATCTGGAGCAGCAACTGGATGATCTTCAGCTTGTACGGGAGAGCGAGGATATAATTAATCAAAGTTACAGGGAAGTAGTCACCCTGAAGTTGCAAGAGGCGAGTAGCTGGGTGACCGTCAAGAAAAATGGAAATAGGCAGTTAGAACAGAGTACCCCTGTGGCCATTCCCCTCAAAAACAAGTAACTGCTTTGGATACTTTCGTGGGGGATGACCTCCCGGGAGAATGCCACAGCGACTGGGTTACAGGCACTGAGCATGGGTCCATGGTGCAGAAGGGAAAGAGAGAGAAGGAGGGAGTGGTAGTGATAGGAGACTAAGTAGTGAGGGCAAACAGACAGGAGATTCTGTGGACATGGACGTGAACAGGACACCCGGATGGCATGTTGGCTCCAAGGTGCCAGAGTCAGGGATGTCTCAGATGGAGGGGGGTGGGGAGTAGCCAGATGTCTTGGTACATATTGGTACTGATGACGTAGGAAGGAAAAGCAATGAGGTCCTGAAAAGAGCATTTAGAGAGCTAGGTAGAAACTTGAGAAGCAGGACTTCCCAGGTAGTGATTTCTGGATTGCTGCTTGTGCCATGTGCCAGTGAGGATAGAAACAGTTTGATTTGGCAGATAAATGCGTGGCTGAGAAGCTGGTGCACGGGGCAGGGCTTCAGGTTCTTGGATCATTGGGGTCTCTTCTGGGGGAGGTATGGCCTGTTCAAAAGTGGCGGGTTGCAGCCTAACCCGAAGGCAAGCAATATTCTTGTGGGCAGGTTTGTTAGAGCTATTGGGGAGGGTTTAAACTAACCTGGCAGGAGGGTGGGAACCAGAGTGAAGGGACTCAAGAAAGGACGGATGGTAAAAAAGTAAAGATAGCATGCAGTCGGATTGTCAGGAAGGGCAGGCAGGTGATGGGACTTAGTTGCAGCCAGCAGGCTGAGTATCAAATCATTGGGGATGCAGAGTCAGAAAGGGCAACAAATACGGTACTCAAGGTGTTGTATGTAAATGCATGTAATATAAGAAATAAGGTGGATGATCTTGTTGCAATATTACAGATTGCCAGGTATGATGTTGTGGCTATCACTGAACCGTGGCTAAACGATGGCTGTAGTTGGGTACTGAATGTTCAAGGTTGCCCGTTATATCAGAGGGATAGGAAGGTAGGCAGAGGGGGTGGTGTGGCTCTACTGGTAAAGATTGGCATCAAATCAGTAGAAAGATGTGACATTGGGTCTGAAGATGTTGACTCCTTGTGGGTTCAGTTAAGAAACTGCAAGGGTAAAAGGACATTGATGGCAGTTATATACAGGCCTCCCAACAGTGGCTGGGAGGTGGACCACAGGTTACAACAGGAAATTGAAAAGGCAAGTCGAAGGGGCAATGTTATGGCAGTCATGAGAGATTTTAACATGCAGGTTGATTGGGAAAATCAGCTTGGTAATGGATTTCTGGAGAGCGAGTTTGTTGAATGCCAAGAGATAGCTTTTTAGAGCATTTGTCTATAGCTACTAGGGGATAAGCTATACAGGTGTCCCCCGCTTTTCGAACGTTTGCTTTACGAAACCTGTTATGAAAGGCCAACGTTAGTTCCCTGTTTTCGCTAACAGAAGGTGTTACAAAAAAAGGCAGCACTCAATAAAAAATCAGTGCGCGCCCCGAGCAGCCACTCTCCCCTGGATTCAGAACTGCATTCTCGCCAGCATTGCTTAAACACGTGCCTCTGAGCAGCCGTTAGTAAGTTGAGTTCTAAGGTATCGGAAAAGCCTGAAAGGGCTCATAAGGGTGTTACACTTAGTGTAAAACTAGACATAATTAAGCTTTAGATGGTGGTGAACGAAGTAAGGACAAAGTGAGTTTGGCTTGTGGAAGTTGACAAAGATGATGTTGAAGAGGTTTTGGCATCTCATGACCAATCACTGATAGATGAAGAGTTGATGCAATTGGAAGAGGAAAGGATAACAATCGAAACCAAATGAAGTAGCGAACGGACCGAAAGTGAAGTTTTTTTGGTTTTTTTTGTCACGGTAACAAGTCAAAGCTGCACCCTCTCTAATATGCTGGTAGAGGGAGTTTATTTGGGTTTTCTTTAGCGCTGGAAATGGTTACATCCCGACACGCGGGACAGAAGCAAAGTCGCATTGTGTATTCCACGGACCAGCAAATACCGGCCAGTTTAGCGAACAGAGCGACGGACACCCCTGCTGAAATCCAGAGGAAAACCCACAGAGGATGCAGAGGGGGATCACAAAGCCGAGGAAAGAGGACCGGGTTGAGACAACAGGGACTTTTGGAGAAGAGGAGTTCGGTGGATAATACCATTCCGGCTGACCGTAAGAGCGGTAAGCATAAAGGAGTTGGGTGCTTACTGATCTGGTTAACAACGGATGGTGCAATCCGGGGCATATTACGATCGAGGAACGTGTTTGCAGACTGGATATTGAACTTTTTACTGTTGGACTTCGGTCACATTCCACCGTGATACAACACTTGGCAGCACGGGAGGTCGTTCCTGCCTGTGGCCATCGAATGTGCAGCTCCTCCCGTGGAGGGTCAGACACCCTGAGCCAACAGACTGGTCCTGGACTTATTTTCCATCTGGCTGCAATGATAAAGTACGACTTTAATTTTGAAAGGGTACGTAGGTTTAGGGCAAATTTGCAAGATGGTTTGAGTGCTAACAAAGAACTGTATGATAGAAAAATGCGCGAAGCTCAGCAGTCAAGCATACTATCGTTTCTCAAGCCTTCCTCATCAGCCACAGGAGACGACGAACCTCGACCTTCAACATCGAGGCGGGCAGTCATAGGAGAAGATGAGCTGCCTGCCCTAATGGAAACAGACGATGATGAGATGACACCCCAGTGTCCCACCACCCCAACCCCCAGGCCACAGACAGGTACCAATTTGCGGAGAATGCAGCGGTAGCCAGGAGGCACACAGCACATCTTTAAGGAAAAGGCCGAAATAAACACGCTAATTAATTAGGTGCCGCCCAGCATGTAATTGTCGACCCAGATCAGAGGCGATGCAATTAAGATACAGTTAACCGGAAAATGTGACCAGACTGAGGCCAGTCATTATTCGGTTTCCTTATGTCCATGATAAGGAATGAGTTATTCAAGCTGCTCGGAAGATAGGTATGATCGAATTTTGAGAATTCAAGTTCAGAATTGTTGAAGACTACAGCCAAGACGTACTGAAAAAATGGATGGCGTATAAACCACAGATGGCAGAACTTTATTGTCGGGGCTATAAAATAGCGTTACTGTTTCCAGCCCGTCTAAGAGTGGTTACGCTGGACAACTCGCGTAGCCTGTTTAAAAATCCGATGGAAGCCCAAAGTTTCCTTAATGATCTGCCTCTCTCTGCAGAGGATTAATTAATGTATCGGTTTGTTTTCTCTCTCGTCTTTGGTTTGTGTAGTTCGAGGGTTTCTTTTTTCTCTTGATCTTGCAGTGTAGGTTCGCTTTATATTATTAAATGATACGATGCTTTTCTGTTAGTGATCTTGTATGTCTTACTCTTAATACTTTTTGAAAGTTATACAGTTACAATTTTAATGCTTGTTTTCTTTCTGAAATGTTACTGGAGTATTATATTTTTTTAAATGGTAAATTGTTTTCTTCTTCCCAGAACTCTTTCTGTCTCTAATATCACTTCCGATCATTTATATATGAAAAATTAATACAGTAATATGATCTAACATTTGATGTTCTTTGAAATATGAGTAAAAAGGAACTATTCGATGCTATTAATCGTTGTAAGCTGTTTCTTACCATTATAGCTATTTTTTTACTTTTTCTGAATATGGGCAGTATCTTTTTTGATAACATATTTCTTTTGGGTTGCCTTCTGGAAAGATGGGGGTAGGATTAGCTTTAGATATAGCATTGGCCACTGTCTGGCTTTTTTCTGGGTTTTTGTGGGAGGTGGGTGGTATTTTTGTTCTTATTTTAATTTCATTTTTGCTTTTTAAATGGGCTGACCTGAAACTACAAAAATGTCTGAAATGTCATAACTTCCGGTTCCTCTTCGGACCTTTATTCCTCTTCCGGTGTCATGAGTATGTACTCTGGTTAACCCTTTACATACCTTATACTTGAGCTCATTACGATGGATAAAATTATTAATTTGGTTTCTTGGAATACAAATGGCTTAAACCACCGGGTTAAACAGAAAAAAAATTTAAAAGTATTCCATAGGATGAATGCTCATATTATTTTTGTACAAGAAGCTCATGTCCGGAAAGAGGATAATCAGCGTTTTTTTAGATTCTGGAAAGACTAACAGTACTACAACTACTCGAATTCACAGGCTAAAGTTTAAGGCGTTTCTATTTTTATAGATCCATCAATTTCATTTCTGCATTATGAGACGATCTCAGATCCCAATGGCAGATTTTTGTCAATTACTGGATTGCTATTTAACAAAAAAGTTGCTATGCTTAATGTTTATGCCCCAAATGTTGACTGTCCTGATATTTTCAAGAATCTCTTTACATCTCTTCCTAACTTAAATAACTTTCTGCTGATTCTGGGTGGAGATTTCAATTGTTGTTTAAATCCTTTGATGGATAGATCCAAGTCCAATCAAGTACTTCCGAACAAATCGGCTACCCTTATTAACTGACTGTGGAATCTCAGAAATTTGGAGATTCTTATATCCAGATGAAAAAGAGTTCTCATTTTTTGCACATGTATATCAGCACTATTCAAGAATTGACTATTTTTTATCGACTCTCGATTAATTCCTCTTGTTACTGGCTGCGAATATGATTCTATTGCTGTTTCTGACCATGCACCGTTGAAATTATTTATTAACTTAAGGGATACATTTACTAATTCTAGACAATGGCGTTTTAATACCACTTTACTTCAAGATTCAGATTTTGTTAGGTTTATTGAGGAACAGATTAATTTTTTCTTTACAATGAATTCTACAGAGGATATTTCTAGTGGGACACTTTGGGATACTTTAAAGCATATATTGGTGGACAAATTATTTCATATACTGCTGGATTAAGAAAGCGAACTAATAAGGAAATACTTAAACTGGTTGGCAAGATTAAAGAAGTTGATAAGAAATATTCTATAGCTCCTAATCAGGAACTTTATAAACAGAGAGTTGAAGTTCAAATGAAACATAATCTCTTATTATCATCTTTGATTGAAAGTCAATTAATCAAAACTAAGAGTCAATTTTATATACATGGTGATAAAACTGGGAAACTTTTAGCTAATCAATTGAAATCAGCCTGGGTTAAACGACAGATTCTTAAGATTCGTAAACAAGATGACACTTTGACAGTTGACCATGACAAGATTACTAAATCCTTGCAAGAATTCTATGCCTCCTTATATCAGTCAGAATTTCCTGATGACTCTTCTATAATACATGAATTTTTAAAGAAATTGAATATTCCAAAATTATCATCTAATGAATGTTCAAAGCTAGATGTACCTATTACAGTAGAGGAAATAAAGAATGCTATTTTTCGATGAACTCAGGTAAAGCACCTGGCCCAGACGGATTTACAGTAGAATTTTTTAAAATTTTTCTCTACTACACTGACTCCTTGGCTATGTAGTGTTTTTAGGGATGCAGTATCTATAGGTAAATTACCACAATCTTTTTATCAAGCTTCTATTTCCCTAATTCTTAAAAAAGATAAGGACCCCATTGAATGTGCATCTTATAGGCCTATATCTTTGCTGAATGTGGATTCTAAGATTTTTTCTAAAATATTGGCAAAGAGATTGGAGAATGTATTACCTCAAATTATTTCTGCTGATCAGACTAGATTTATTAAAAATTGTTACTCTTTTTAATATTAGGAGATTAATAAATATTGTTTTTATGCCTTCATCCAAAATTCCAAAATGTGTAAACGGGACCTTTTCAGAATGGCAGGCGGTGACTAGTGGGGTACCGCAAGGCTCAGTGCTGGGACCCCAGTTGTTTACAATATATATTAATGACTTGGATGAGGGAATTAAATGCAGCATCTCCAAGTTTGCGGATGACACGAAGCTGGGTGGCAGTGTTAGCAGTGAGGAGGATGCTAAGAGGATGCAGGGTGACTTGGATAGGTTGGGTGAGTGGGCAAACTCATGGCAGATGCAATTTAATGTGGATAAATGTGAAGTTATCCACTTTGGTGGCAAAAATAGGAAAACAGATTATTATCTGAATGGTGGCCGATTAGGAAAAGGGGAGGTGCAACGAGACCTGGGTGTCATTATACACCAGTCATTGAAAGTGGGCATGCAGGTACAGCAGGCGGTGAAAAAGGCGAACGGTATGCTGGCATTTATAGCGAGAGGATTCGAGTACAGGAGCAGGGAGGTACTACTGCAGTTGTACAAGGCCTTGGTGAGACCACACCTGGAGTATTGTGTGCAGTTTTGGTCCCCTAATCTGAGGAAAGACATCTTTGCCATAGAGGGAGTACAAAGAAGGTTCACCAGATTGATTCCTGGGATGGCAGGTCTTTCATATGAAGAAAGACTGGATGAACTGGGCTTGTACTCGTTGGAATTTAGAAGATTGAGGGGGGATCTGATTGAAACGTATAAGATCCTAAAGGGATTGGACAGGCTAGATGCAGGAAGATTGTTCCCGATGTTGGGGAGGTCTAGAACGAGGGGTCACAGTTTGAGGATAGAGGGGAAGCCTTTTAGGACCGAGGTTAGGAAAAACTTCTTCACACAGAGAGTGGTGAATCTGTGGAATTCTCTGCCACAGCAAACTGTTGAGGCCAGTTCATTAGCTATGTTTAAAAGGAAGTTAGATATGGCCCTTGTGGCTACAGGGGTCAGGGGGTATGGAGGGAAGGCTGGGTTCTGAGTTGGATGATCAGCCATGATCATAATAAATGGCGGTGCAGGCTCGAAGGGCCGAATGGCCTACTCCTGCACCTATTTTCTATGTTTCTATGTTTCTATGTTTCATTGGATGCTGAGAAAGCTTTTGACAGAGTTGAATGTACATATTTATTTAACACCCTTGAGAAATTTAATTTTAGTTCGATATTTATATCTTGGGTGAAACTGATATATCTGACCCCTTTGGCTTCGGTATTTACTAACAATCAAAGATCTCCTCTTTTTCATCTATTCTGTGGCACTAGGCAGGGCTGTCCTCTTAGTCCACTACTATTTGACATTGCTTTGGAACCGCTAGCTATTGCTATTCCTGACTCCCCTAATATATTTGGCATTACCTGTGGAAATGAGACTCATAAATTATCACTATATGCAGATGATCTACTATTATATATTTCTAACCCAGGAAAATCTATTCCGGCAATATTAACTTTGCTTGCTCAGTTTAGTAGTTTTTCTGGTTATGAATTGAACCTAGGTAAGAGTGAACTTTTTCCATTAAATATGCAGGTTTCCACTTAAAGAAACTCTCCCAGACATCCCACCTCTCCCGGAACTTCCAGGAGTCTCCCGCATATTAATAGTGGCTCCCTGATGTCCGCAAATTACATACAATATCACGGAAATCAATTTTTTTGAGAACGAGAGAGAGCGCGCGCACGAGAGAGCGAGAACGAAGGCCAGTGAGCGTGCAAGAGAGCAAGCGAGAAAGCGAGAGCGCGCGAGTGACCACGAGAGAGAGAGAGAGCGTGTGCGCGCCATGGCAGAGTGTTCCAAAAAAAATATAAAACATACGTCACCCCAGACTACACTAAAGTGTACCCCTGCCTAATAGGGGTCAAAATAATGACAGTGTTGCTTGCTGCACTGTTTGCAACAATGACTTTTCTATTGCCCATGGTGGGTTAAGACTGTAAAAGACATGTTGAGGTGAGTTTAACAAGTGTCATTCGTTCATTAGCATAGCTAACGTTATTTAAACTAGCTGACCAGCTGCTGAGGAGCTACTCTGTTGCAGACATCCCACCTCTCCCGGGAGTCTCCCGCAAATTGATGGTGCTACCTCCCTGAAATGAGTTTTTGCAGGGTGGGATGCCTGCTCTCCATTTAGAGTGACTACTGACTATTTTACTTATCAGGGAGTTAAAATTACTAAGAGACATAAGGATCTATTCAATTTTAACATTTTACCATGAATTAATCAGGTTAAACAACTGATTACTAAGTCGTCCCCATTGTCTCTATCATTGATTGGCCAAATCAATGCTGTTAAAATGATTATTTTACCTAAATTTTTATATTTATTTCAAACAATACCAATCTTTATTCCTAAGTACTTTTTTGATCCTATTGATTCTAAAATTTCCTCTTGTATATGGCAAAATAAAAATCCCAGATTAAGCAAAAAATACTTACAGAAATCTAAGAAAGTGGGTGGTTTGGCTTTGCCTAACCTAAGATTTTATTATTGGGCAATTAATATTTGATATTTAATATTTTGGATGCAAGATTGGAATATAACTCCAAGCCCATATTGGGTAAACCTTGAAGGCCACTCTGTCCAAGGGTTTTCGTTAGCTTCCATTGTAGGAACTTCACTTCCTTTTGTACTATCTAAATTGAATAAACAAACGTTTAACCCTATAGTTAAACATATATTGCGAATATGGTTTCAATTTCGTAAATTTTTTGGCCTGAATGAATTTATGTTATCAAACCCTATTATATCTAATTTCTTTTTTTCAACCCTCGGTAATGGACCAGGCCTTTTTGATATAGAAAACGAAAGGTATAATATGTTTTCGTGATATATTTCTGGATAACTGTTTTATGTCTTTTGAGCAGTTATCTAAGAAATTTGATTGCCTAGATCTCATTTTTTAGATATTTACAAATAAGAAATTTTTTAAATACTACATTGCCTACCTTTCCAACTTCAAATCCTACTAGTATTATTGATAAAAATTTAGGGTTAAATCCTTTTCAGAAGGGATTAATAGTAATTATTTATGATATAATTATGAAATTACAGCCAGATATATGGGATAAAATTAAAAACAAATGGGAAAGGGAACTTCAACTTTGTCTACCTATAGAGAAATGGGATAAAATTTTTCAATTCGTTAGTACCTCTTCTATATGTGCCAAACATACATTAATACAATTTAAAGTAGTACATAGAGCCCATATGTCTGAAGATAAACTAGCTCGTTTTTATTTGGATATAAACCCTATTTGTGATAGATGTCACTCTGAGGTGGCTTCTTTAACTCATATGTTTTGGTCCTGTCCTCTTTTGGAAAAATATTGGAAAGATATTTTTGATATTATTTCACTAGTTCTATGTTTTGTTTTAAAACCCCATCCTATTACGGCAATTTTTGGATTGCCAATGATAGAACATAGATCTTTGTCTTCTTCAGCCTGTCGGATGATGGCATTTGTTACTTTAATGGCTAGAAGATCTATTTTATTGAACTGGAAGGAAATCAATCCTCCTACCACATTCCAGTGGTTTTCTCAAACTATATTAAGTTTAAATTTAGAAAAAATTAGAAGTGATATTTTTGACCCTTCGGTTAAATTTGAAGAAACTTGGAAACCTTTTATGCCACATTTTCATATGATGTAATCTGACCTTTCCGAATTTTTTTTTGAACTTAAATTATATGAATAGAGGAGCGGAGTTGACAACATTACTGAACGTGTCTGATTCAAGATATTGGTCTAGCCCTGTTTTGTTCTTTTTTTGGGGTTTTTTTTTTCTTTTTCTTTTGGGGATTTTTCTTTGTTTATGTATATTTTTTTCTTTTTATTTCTTTTTTTTATGACTAATTTCATTATGAGTTTGGAAGTCTATTATACCTATGTTACTTAAAATCCTTTTTGTATATGCTGATTAAGATTATTCCAATCTCTTTGTACCAACTTTATTAATTTTCAAAATTATAAACTGAATAACAAAAAGATTTAAAAAGAAAAAGATGAAGGCCAATGCACTGTATGGCTTCTTAACCACAGCGTCAACCTGTACAGCAGCTTTGAGTGTCCTATGGACTCAATCCCCAAGATCCCTCTAATCTTCCACACTGCCAAGTGTCTTACCATTAATACTATATTCTGCCATCATATTTGACCTAGCAAAATGAACCACTTCACACTTACCTGGGTTGAACTCCATCTGCCACTTCTCACCCCAGTTTTGCATCCTATCAATGTCCATCCCGCTATAAACTCTGACAGCCTTCCACACTCTCCACAAATGTCATCAGCAAATTTACTGATCCCTCCCTCCACTTCCTCATCCAGGTCATTCGTAAAAATCACGAAGAGTAGGGGTCCCAGAACAGATCCCTAAGGCACACCACTGGTCACCAACCTCCATGCCGAATATGACCTATCTACAACCACTCTGCCTTCTGTGGGCAAGCCAGTTCTGGATCCACAAAGCAATGTCCCCTTGGATCCCATGCCTCCTTACTTTCTCAATAAGCCTTGCATGGAGTACCTTACCAAATGCCTTGCTGAAATTCATGTGCACTACATCTACGGCTCTACCTTCATCAACATGTTTGGTCACATCTTCAAAAAATTCAAGCAAGGCTTTTAAGGCAGAGCCTGCCTTAGAGAAAGCCATGCTGACTGTTCCTAATCATTATGCTCTTCAAATGTTCATAAATCCTTGCCTTTCAGGATCTTCTCCATCAACTTACCAACCACTGAAGTAAGACTCACTGGTCTATAATTTCCTGGGCTATCTCTACTCCCTTTCTTGAATAAGGGAACAACATCCGCAACCCTCCAATCCTCCGGAACATTTCCCATCCCCATTGATGATGCAGCTCATTGCCAGAGGCTCAGCAATCTCCTCACCTCCCACAATAGCCTGGGGTACATCTCGTCTAGTCCCGGTGACTTATCCAACTTGATACTTTCCAAAAGCTCCAGCACATCCTCTTTCTTAATATCTACATGCTCAAGATTTTCAGCCCACTGTAAGTCATCTCAACACTCGCCAAGATCGTTTTCCGTAGTGAATACTGAAGCAAAATACTCATTAAGTACCTCAGCTATCTCCTCCAGTTCCATACACACTTGATTGGTCCTATTCTCTCACATTTTATCCTTTTGCTCTTCATATACTTGTAGAATAGCTTGGAGTTTTCCTTAATCCTGTCTGCCAAGACCTTCTCGTGGCCCCTTCTGGCTCTCCTAATTTCATTCTTAAGCTCCTTCCTGCTAGCCTTATAGTCTTCTAGATCTCTATCATTACCTAGTTTGTTGAACTTTTCATAAGCTTTTCTTCTTAACTAGACTTAGAACAGCCTTTGTACACCACCGTTCCTGTACCCTACCGTCCTTTCCCTGTGTCATTGGAACGTACCAATGCAGATGTCATGAACATTTTGGTGTCTGTTCGGACACCAAACGTGGACCACTTTCCGTACCTTGGAAGATACCTCTCCTCCAATGTCGACCTCAATGATGAGATCCAACATCATCTTAAAGGCGCTGGAACAGCTTTTAGACATTTCCGAACAAGAGTCTTTCATGATCGTGACATCCGAACAGACACCAAAATGTTAGTGTACAAAGCAGTGGTAATCCCAACGCTCCTGTATGCATCACAAAGCTGGACAACACACCGACGACATCTGAAGGCACTTGAAAAGTTCCATCAATGCTGTCTTCGAAACATCTTAAGTATCAGCTGGGAAGATAGAAGAACCAACATCGATGTGCTAGTTGAAGCAAAAACAACAAGCATTGAAGCCTACGTCATCAAGAACCAACTAAGATGGAGTGGTCATGTTGTTCAGATGAAAGACGAACGTCTGCCGAAACATATCTTCTACTCCCAGCTTTAGAAAGGCAAATGTAAAAGAGGCGGACAACAGAAGAGATTCAAAGATGTCTTAAAAGCCAACATGAAGAAATGTAACATCGACATCAACAATCGGAAAACCAATGTCAAGTTCAGGAAACTCTGGCAAGCCATCATCCGAGCAGGAACAGCAACTTTCGAAGCCAACAGATGTGCAGAATTAGAAAAGAAAAGAGAAGAAAATGGAAAGAGGCAGCAACAACCAAAGCCCGATCTGCCATCTGGAACTACCTGTCCTGAATGCAGAAGAATGTTCAAAGCCAAGATTGGAATCATAAGCCACTTGAGAGCCCATAAGTAGATCAACAGAACGAAGACCATCATCCTTGACCTCAAGGGTTAGCCACCGACGACGACCAATGCAGATCTGCACACAAATATCCCCTGAACATTTGCCACATTTCTTCCACACATTTCCGGGGACATCTATTCCCAATTTATACTTCCAAGTTGTGCCTGATAGACTCATATTTCCCCTTACTCCAAATAAACACTTTCCTAACTTGTCTGTTCCTATCCCTCTGCAATGCTATGGTAAAGGAGATAGAATTGTGATCACTATCTCCAAAATGCTCTCCCACTGAGAGATCTGACAGCTGACCAGGTTCATTTCCCAATACCAGATCAAGTACAGCCTCTCCTCTTGTAGGCTTATCTACATATTGTGTCAAGAAACCTTCCTGAACACACTTAACAAACTCCACCCCATCTGAACTCCTTGCTCTAGGGAGATGCCAACTGATACTTGGGAAATTAAAATCTCCCATAGGGCATCAATGCCCTATGTTCTTAGCCCACGCTCTACTCGCTTTACACTCATGACTGTGTTCTTCGCCATATTTAAGTTTGCTGACAACACCACTGCTGTTGACTGAATCAAAGATTGTAACAAATTAGCATATAGGAGGGAGATTGAAAATTTGGCTGAGTGGTGCCACAACAACCTCTTACTTAATGTCAGCAAGACCAAGGAGCTGATTATTCAGGAGGGGGAAATCTGAGGTTCATGAGCCAGTCCTCATCGGAGGATCAGAGGTGGAGAGGGTCATCAACTTTAAAGTCCTCAGTGTTATCACTTCAGAGGATCTGTCCTGGCCCTCTGCAATTATGAAGAAGCATGACAGTGCCTCTACTTCTTTAGAAGTTCGCAAAGATTTGGCATGAAATGTAAAACTTTGACAAACTTCTGTAGATATGTGGAGGAGAGTATATTGACTGGCTGCATCACAGGAATGGAAACATCATTGCTCTTGAACTGAAAGTCCTACAAAAAGTGGTGGATACAGCCCAGTCTGTCACACTTAAAGCCCTCCCCACCTTTGAGCACATCTACACGGAGTGTTGTTGCAGGCAATCAGCATCAGGGACCCCCACCAGCAGGTACAGGAATCTCAGAACTCAGACCACCAGGTCCAGGAGCAGTTATTACCCCTCAACCCTCAGGCCTTGAACCAAAGGTTATAACTTCACTTGCACCATCATTGAAAAGTTCCCACAACCAATGGACCCACTTGCAAGGACTCTTCATCTCATGTTCTCCATATTTTTTTTTGTTTTTGCAGAGTTTGTTGCCTTTTGCACACTGGTTGCCCACCTTATTGAGTGCAGTCTTTTATTGACTGTATTATGGTTATTGGATTTACTCAGTAGGCCTGCAAGCAAATTAATCCCAGGATTTTATATGGTGACATACATGTACTTTGATAATAAATTTACTTTGAACTTTAGTTCCCTTCATCATAAATTCTGCTTACTTCCCCCCCTAATACTTGCACCACCCTGACTTCAGCTCAGCTGTTATCCATACCTTCATCATTTGCAGACAGTATTCTAATAGCACGGTAACAAGCCTTCATCTTGCACCATCCATAAATTTAAGATCACTTTTTATAACAGCCCGTCACACCATCTGATTCTAAATGGTTTGTGGCCTGGCTTGTAACTTACAATTGAAGGAAACTATCAAGTATATATTCTTTAAATGGAAGGATTTCTGTAATATCAATGTACAGAAACTTTAATTACATTATAATTAAAAGTTTCAGGCTGATGAAATTTCTCCAGATATGACGAGTGCTCTTGAACCTAAGATGTTAACATTTCTTTTTCCACAGATGCTACCTGATCAACAGTTTTTTTCTTTTTTTTTGTTTTTATTTCACATTTCCAGCATCTGCATTTTTTAAAACAGCTATCTGGTTGACCCCTAAATGCATATTTACACCAATTCCAAGCGACTCAAAAGAACCCAAAAGCTGGAACTGTGGTAAAATTGGATGAAATGCTTGGAATAAACCAGAGCATCAGATTCGGATGCAACAATATGATTGATACTTTACTACTCTCTGAAGTGTCCTCACAACACACTTAGTTGTACCAAGCAAACTGATAAAGAGTAAAACCTGGCAAAGTACCTCATATTAACTTTGGTATCAAATCAAAGTTCAGCAAAGTTACTCTAAGCTCATTTCACCTTAGGAAATGCTGCTTCCAAGAATTTGAAAATTGGGAATGTTGTCTCAGAAACTAGTTATGCAACCGCTTGACCCCACTTTCATAGTCCCTGGTTTGTTCCACTATATTAGCAGACCCACATAAGGATGACTGGACAGTGATAAACAGGTGGGATGGAGTGTGCTTGGAAGTTGTTAACGTGGCTCACCTCTCAATCGTCTAAAGCCTGTCCACAGTTCTAAAAGGCATGGGGCTTGACTTTGGCTGGTTCAGAGTATCGAAATGAAGTGTTCGTGTAGTGCAGCAGTGAGAAGAAAGGGCAGCAAGTCAAGCTGCTGCCTCAGTGTCGAAGACCTGGTTTCAATCCTGACTTTGGGTGCTATCTTTATGCAGTTTGCACATTCTCTCTTTGATTGAGTGGCAATTCACTATATACTCTCATTTCCTCATACACGCTAAAGTGTGTAGAAATGTGGTCGAATTTGGAGCAAAGGGAAAATAATGGGATTAATGTAAGATTAAAATAAATGAATGGTTGATGATCAGCACTGAAGGATCTATTTCCTGTTGTATTCCTCTGTGACTCCAAACGGCTTCACCCAGGATGATGAATTTTTGGAATTTACTATGCAAAAGGTTATTTGATGCTCAGCTTCTTACTATAATCTGGCCGGGCTTTTGAATGTCAAAGTAACAAAGGATAAGAACAAAGTGATACTGAGATAAAAGGTCGGCCACAATTTTCTTGAATGCCACAGCAGACATCGGGGTCTAAATGGCCGCTTTCTGTTTCTCTTTCTCATCTTCTTTAATCTTGTGCATGACATAAGCTGCATTTAACTGACTGAAATTCCATCAATTCTGAGGAAGCACAGCACTGTCTTGGAATGGCAGTGCACTCCAATGACACCTTATTGACCATGTCTTACATTCCCTTCCCTAGCCACTCGATCATAGTGGTAATTGAATGTAGCACTTTGATCGGGTGGAGAAACAGATGTTTGGACTGCAGTCATTGCAGTTTCCCAACCAAGTTGGACTCTGACTCTATTTGGAAATAGTTTACTTTTCTCCCATGCTGGATCAAGCCTTTGGAACTCTTCATATTCCTCCTCTACAAGGATTTCTTCACAACAAGATCTCCAGGTAGATCACCATCATCAAGCATTAATTGTGACTGAATCCACTTGGCATTAATATGAAAGGAAGAGGTTCTGTCTCACATAGATAATATTTTGAGGTGGAGGGATCTGGTTGTTGGGAGGAGATATGATGTTTGTAGTTGCAGAGGTACCTGGAGGTTTGTGTGACTTTAGATAAATTTTAAAACAAAATCACATCATGTTTGAACTTCAAAAATTTAGGGTTTGGCTTTTGGTGTTATGTATACTTGTGCGCTTAACATTTTTGGAAGATTGTCTGAACTTTGGTGAGGTTACACAGGAGGCTTACTGGACTAGTATAGGAGGATTTAGGGACTTGAGTCCCAAGGAACAGCAAGAAAAGCTGGTATATTTCACATTTGATTTGGAATGGTTAAATAGGGATTTAATAGAGGTGTTCAAAGTTAGAGTGGATTTTGCGAATGCAGATTAGATCTTGAAATAGATTGAAATGATCTGGAACACACCAGGTAACAATAACGGAAGCAGCCTCCACAGGGGTTTCCAAAGACATATGGACATGTACTTCAAGAGGACTCATTTGCAAGGTTGAGGGGAAATAGCTGATGTATGGGATTCATTAAAGACTTAGCACAGGCACAATGACTTAAGCTGTCTCCTTCAAAGCCCTGTGATTCTTGATGAGCAGTTCCAAAGTGCAGCTCATTAACATGTTCTTCCACAGATCATTAGATCCTTGTTTAAATACTAGCTGTCATTCACATTAGTGGGTTTTTCCACTTCAACATGAGTTTACAAGGTTATTTAGACCAGAGTTTGAAACAAGAGAATCTAAACTACAATGTCTCAGTGAATTAAGAACAAATATTAGTAAATTAGACTGACACAAGAATTAAGAACACACAGGCTTAGATACATTCCACAGCCTTTCTGCATCCATTTGTAATCCCATTGTACCATAACATCTGTGGATGTTTTTTTGTTGCATATATTTTAAAAAATGCATTCTCTGCTACACATCTAAGTGATATTTCTGAGGTAACACAGGAAATGCTTAAGACACTGCCCAAAATGAAACAGCTAATTTTTCAGCTGGAAGACCTTTTGTCAGAATGGGGAGAGGGAAAACAAATTAATTTTAAATTGCAGAGAAGGTGAAAGGATGAAGAATTGGACAAAGGATGAATGTAAACAGCTGAAAAAGATTCTGCAAGCTCTCTCCTTCTCAACTCTGAATGTCACCTTGTAAGGGTCCATCTTGTTTCTCTTAATATGACAGATTTCACCTTGTCCCAATTTAATCAGCGATTTGCATACTTGATACATCGACAAATAAAGGTGAATGTTATTTGGCCTTATTAATAGAGAAATCTTAGGAGGAAATGTAGAGTTTTCAGTTAATTCTAGAAAGTTGTACCGGAATGACAATTTTTGCCACCTCTATAATTGAGCCCAGAAATGTTGCTACCAGGATACAGTATTTTAAAATAAGATGTTCTATTTACTGCAACAGATAACATGTATCTTTTACAGAGTAAATATAAACTCTGTTGGCCACGTGGCCAAGTGGTTAGGGCGTTCGTCTAGTGATCTGAAGGTCGCTAGTTCGAGCCTCAGCTGTGGCAGCGTGGTTTGTGTCCTTGAGCAAGGCACTTATCCACACATTGCTCTAGTGTCTGTGTGAGGAGTGGCGCCCCACACAGACTTCTGATCTGTGCCTTGTCTGAGTCGACATTCCCTTCCCCTGTTTAAATAACAGGAAGTTGGCTTGAACCAATGGTTTCATTCTTGGTTCTGAGTTTGCAGGTTGTGGATCTAAGAACATAACATAACCGCCTTTGACTTTGCATGATCAGGAGAATACAGTACAGTTGTAGCGATCTTCTGGATAAATTGTCTCTGCTAAGGCAATTGAGCAAGTTAAATGGCACAACAGGAAGGGAAATAACATAGTTTTTCACATCAATGTTTAGCCCTCAGCCAACACCACCAAAGAAGATTATTTTGTTATTTATCTCATTATTTTTGCAGGAACTTGTTCTGAGAAAATTGCCTGCTTGTTAGGTCGCAAAAGTTTGTGAGAATGACTGGGGTAGAGAACTTACTAAATTATTCTTCAAAGGAGGTTGTACACACTCTATGAATCAAGTGACCTTTAGTTCTGATGAGCCATTCTGTGGCAACTGTTATGCTAAGCTAAAGCAAAAATGAAAATTAGAATCATCCTAATATATATATAAAATATATAATGATTGTAATTTTATATATATTATATGTATGTGTGTATGTGTATATATAAAATCAAATTCAATTGGCTTTAAATAATTGTTACTTGTAGATTCACACAAGTTGTGCAATTGGTGCATACAGTTCATCTTCATATTAGAAGTGGCTACTCTAAGTTGTCTTCTGAATTTTCTGATTTCTGATTCTCCTGATTTCAGATGAATTATTGATTCCACCCCAGGACACAAGTACAGACCTCACCGATGTCATGGAACAAATCAATAGTTCTTTCCCCAGTTGCAGCCGTAAGTACACTGATAGATTTCTCAAAAATATATGAATTTTATTCTTTATTTCATTGTATGTGTTCAATGAATTAGTAATTACTATTGAACTTGTGCTTAGGAACAGTTCCATCAAGATTATTGATTCATCTGTCCTCAATAGCTACGAATATTTGTCCTTCTACAAGTAATGTGCTGGAAAGTTCTTGCTGACATTATTAAGCCAGGGTTTATCATAGTCTTCTTACCTTTTAAAACTTCTCAACTTGTTTGTTTTTCAGGTGTGTTTTACCTGGGTATAAATAAGGAGAAAAGATTTGTGGCATTGCACCTTGTCACGTAGAAGGCAGAATGTTAAAAAGTTGCAAGATTTCACCTACTGTGTTGATTGTTAACTGAGCAGGAAGTTGCCAGCAGACTTAAGTTTGTCTTAATTTTAGTGTCTTCCCTAAATACTTAATTAAATCAAATAATTGCTTACCAGTTTTACTTTCATAGTGTTTGTTTCGGAAAGTTGAATTCTCACTGTAGCTTAATTCTCTGTAGAGCTCTGTGAGTAAAAGTGCTCCATGTTAGCTGCTGCAATTTCAGTTTAATCATTTTATAAAACACATTGATAGCTTTAAAGTGATTTAGAAGTAATCCACATTCAGTGCTGAATTTGTTTAAAGATAATGCACTGGGAACTGGAGATGGCTGATGAATCAAGAATGGCATTGGCACTTAGTGTCTTTTTCCATTTAAACTCTTCATTTACAGTCCCTCAGTCTGTCATTAAACAATCTCAAACTAATACTTCTCCCTATGACCTTGAGAATAACATTTTGTCAGATGTAAAATTCAAACAAAAAATTAGAAAACCTGAAAAGAAAGTTTTCATTTTAACCATTGAGATGTAAACTGGTTACCTTAATAAAGCTGAGATCTAAGTCGGAATGTTTTTAGCTCCAGTCAGCTAAAGCCATTATCAGCCAAAGTCTTACTCTTAAAGAGCTTCTCCCCCCACCCCCACCACTCACCTCCTTTCCTCCCTTGACCACATTGCTGCTTTAAAAAATTACCCAGTGCCTTTCCAAGCCAGACAGCAAAGGCTTCTTGCCCAATTGAAATGTTGTGCTTCATTGAATCTCTCTCAAAGTTCAAGATGTTTATACGCATTTTCACTTTCTATCCACCTGTTCTCCAGTTATATCAGAACCAGCAATGCAGTTTTGTTCCTTTGTGAGATAGTATTTTTTTCTGTTTCCAGTTAATCTCACTTAAACCTGCATGTGGTTAACAGGAGCTTCTGTATATTTTATACTCGTGAATGGGAGGCATTATTCTTTAATGGCTTCCTCGTCCTCTCATCTATCTGTGATGTACTTCCCGTTTTTATATAGTCTGTCAATGTTGTTATCCAACCAGGTTATGGATAAATCATGAATAGCTACTCTTGGTTCTTCAGAGAAACTATCTGACCAAATGAAGAACCCTTCCCATATTAATACTGTCTCCTACCTCCCAACCTATTATTAAACCTATGTCAAAGTGATTGGACCCTTTATACCTGTCACAGCTACCTATTCCATCGAAATAGTGTCTTGCCAGTCATAATTCCATGATTGTCCTAACTAGACTAACGGTCAGGACATGGCTCTTGTTGCCATATTGCATTTTGTTCTGTCTTCTCATCCTCTTCCAAATTCCTATTTAAATATTTCACTTCATTTAGTGCACAAATGAACCTCATTAACATATTGACTGGTACTGTTGAAGACTTGTGCTTCATAATAACCTGTATTTCCAACAAAATTATTGCAATGCAGCTGTGGTACTGTTATCACCTCTACAATGTAGAAAAATTCTCAAGTTCTCTTCATGTGCATTTGACCAAATTTTAGAGATGAACTGAGTGTCACTACATCAGCAACAAGATAGAAGTGGCTTACTTATGACCACTGGCCTCAAAAGAGATAACTGGCTACAGGCCGACCGAGCCAAAGGAATATAACTGTGATTGTAAATCAATCCCAGGACATCAGTGCAAAATTCTGTGCCAGTTAATAACCTTCTCTTCAAATCGTCTGAAGCAGAGTTTTTTGCTGATTGAATTGCATTTTATTTTAGTGAAGCAACCATGCGTGCATGTTGCAAGAACTGGTCTATATTGAAGCATGGAATTTTAACTGGAGCAACTTAAATCCGCTCCAGTTTTGTGTACCGGAGACCTCATTTGCAGTATGAGGGACCGATCTGCTTCAAGCAGTTGTCAATTATACTCGTGCCTGATGGAGAGATTTCCTGGTGGTGGCTGATGGAGTAACAGCAATCTGCCGTTGCTCCAACTCTAATTATCTTACTATTTCCAACCTGTCTTGAAACTTCTTCTTTAAGTGTGATATTCTTTCATTATGGCTGGAAGGAGTGCCAGAGGTACTAAAAAGGATGATTTTCCTGCCTCTTTGGATTCTATTATGGATTTGCTGCAAAGTCATACATGAGAAGCCTCTGAGAAGTTTCAACAATTCAGCACTGAAATTAAACAAATAAATGGTAAATTGGACTCTATTCAACAAACTCTTAATGAATACGATAAATGTATTAAAAATAATGAGGAAAATTTGTCATCTCTGGAAACGGAAGTGGATGAATTGCAGAAGCTCTGTGAAAAGCAATCAAAAGTCCAATGAAAAGTTAAGACAGAAGATTATCAACCTAGAAAATAGAAGTAGAAGGAACTACCTACGGGTTCTGGGTCTCGAAGAATTAATCAAAGGTAATCATCCTATGGAGTTTTTTTGCAAGAATTATTTCTGGAGATTTTGACGTCTGTACCTATGATCGATCGAGTTCACAGATCTCCTGCGTTTAGACCTCCTAACGGTCAGAGACCAAGATCAGTAATAATCTGTTTTCAGGAATTTAAAACAAAGGAACTCTTAATTCGCGCATCTCGTCAAAGAGGCATGATTACTATAATGTTCACAAGATTAGAATTGTCGAAGATTATTCACCTGAGGTTATGCAGGAACGCGTTAAATTCAAAGAAGTTATGTCCAAGCTTTTTAATAAGGGCTTCAAGCCTTGCCTTCGCTACCCAGCCTCACACTTAAAAACGGTTCTTTCAAATGGTTCCGCTGGACTGTTCAAGCACAAAAGTTTTTAAAATCTGAAGGCTAAATCTGAAGGCTAGCTGTTTAGTTTCTCCTTACATGAAGACACAAGATTAAATGAGAAACTTTTAATTCACAAATCCCGTCGAAGGGGCATGATTGGTTATAGGGTGGAATATTAAGATTCTCGAAGATTATTCACTTGAGGTTATGCAGGAATGTGCTAAGTGTAAACAAGCTCTTGTTGGAATTTTTTTTAATAAGGGTTTTAACCTGTCCCTTAGCTACCCAGTTTAACTGAGAATTTCATTAAAGATGGATCCTTCGAATGGTTTCGTTTGCTGAAGCACAAAGATTTCTTAAATTTGAAGGCTAACTGCTTAGTCTGTTTTTCCATGAAGATATAAGATTAGTGTTTAATGTCTATCTGTATAAATAATTGTATCTTTTACTTTTGGTAAACCTTTATAACTAAATTTCTTTTGTATTTTTTAATACTGTATTTTTGATATACGAGAATTAAATCTCTTGTTTGGGTATTGTTTAGTCTAGGTTGGAATATAAATAACCTTGAAACTAATTGGAGCGATCTCCAGACTTTTGGGGGGGGAGCTGTCTGTAGTTATAGATGCCGACTTTCTATTGGTCGGTTTTCTTTCTTTGGGAGGTGGGCGGGGGTATGATTTTCCCCCCAGAAGCTGTTTTCGAATTTTTAGCCAACTTGTTGCTTGGTTACCATTTCTCAAGGTTTATGGCTTGGTTTTTAACTTACATTTTAATCCTTCCTCTAAATAATATTAAAAATGGGCCAACCTATTAATTTACTTAGTTTTAATGTGAAAAGGTTAAATCACCCTGTTAAACATAATAAGATTTTTGCTTATATTAAGAAATTTAAGATAGATCCCTTTTATTTTTTTTTACAAGAAACTCACATACACAAATGTGATAATCTACACTTTTTTAGCCGTTGGAATGGACCTTGTTTTCACTCTTCTTTTCAGGCTCAATCTAGAGGAGTTTCGATTCTTTTCGATAATACACTTTCCCTTGTCCAACATAAAGTAGTGTCTGATACTAATGGACGTTTTGTTGCTTCAGGAAAACGAGATAATAAATTAATAGTATGTGTATGCCCCAAATGTAGATGATCCAGGATTCTTTGAGCTTTTTTTTTGTTTTTACCGGATCTGAATCTTTATTCTTTGGTGATGGGAGGAGATTTTAACTGTTGGCTAGACCCAATTTTAGACCGATTATCTTCTAAACCAGCGTCTCTTCATAAATCAGCTTTGTTTATTCAATCCTTTTTATTGAAGTGTGGTATAGTTGATGTCTGGTGTTCTTGACATCCTTTAGATAGGGAGTATTTGTTTTTTTCCCCCATGTTCATCGTACATATTCCAGAATTGAATATTTTTTTTATCAATAGTCAAATGATTTCATCAGTTCGTTCCTGTGAATATAAAGAGATTGCTGTTTCAGATCATGCTCCTATATTTCTATCTTTAAAACTCCCTGGTCTTCCTCAAACCAACAGATTTTGGCATTTTAATACAGCTTTGTTATCTGGTAAGGAATTTTTAAAAGTTCTGGAGAAGCATATTATTTTGTTTTTTGAAGAGAATAAAAAGGAAGAGACTTCTAATCTTATTGTATGGGATACTTTCAAGGTCTATATTAGAGGACAAATTATTTCTTGTACTGCGCTTGTTAAGAATAAAGCTAATAAAGAAAGAATTGAATTAGCCAATCAATTGAAACAATGAGATCAAAAATATGCTATAGCTCCAGATCCTGTTTTATATAGAAGACATGTTGAAGTTAAAACTAAATATGATCTTCTGTTAACATACCCAATTGAAACTCAACTTCACATTCACGGAGATAAATCAAGCAAAGTATTGGCCAACCAATTAAAAACTTATGTAGTTAAATGACAAATTAAAGAAATTTGCAAAACTAATGGTGGTAGGACAATTGATTACTCTGAAATAAATGATACCTTTAGAGAATTCTATTCTAAACTTTATAGTCCTGATTCCCCTAAAGATATTACTGTAATGAATAATTTTCTGATCAATTAAATATCCCTGCACTTTCTGCAGATAATTGCAAACAGATGGATCAATTCATTTCTTATGAGGAAATCGCTGAGGCTCTACATTCATTACACTCGGGGAAGGCTCCGGGTCCAGATAGATTTTCTGGAGAATTTTATAAGGCTTTTTCTTGATTACCTATACCGCAGTTACACTTAGTCTTTTTGGATTCTTTCAAATTGGGTAGTTTGCCTCAGTCTTTTTATGAAGCTTCTATTTAGCTTATCCTAAAAAAGAACGAGAATCCAACTGAATGCTCTTCATATAGGCCAATTTCATTACTCAATGTTGATACTAAAATTCTTTATAAAGTTCTGGCTCGTAGGATTGAAAATATTTTACTTTCTATTATTTCTGATGATCAGACTGGATTTATTAAAAACTGACATTCCTATTTTAATATATGCCGTGTATTAAATATTACTTACTCTCCTTCTCAGGAGATATCGGAGTGTGTGATATCCTTAGATGCTGAGAAGGCCTTCAATCGGGTTGAATGGAATTATTTATTTAAAACCTTAGAAAAATTTAATTTTGGACCAGATTTTATTCAATGGATTAAATTACTTGATTTATCTCCTTCTGCTCGGGTTCTTAATTTTTAAAATTCCAAACCATTTAAACTTCACCACGGAACTAGACAAGGCTGTCCGTTGAGTCCTTTGCTTTTCAATCTAGCTTTAGAACCCCTTGCCATTGCTTTTTGAGAATCTAATGATATCTGTGGTATTTTAAGGAGAGGTATTACCCACAAAATCTCGCTTTACACTGATGATATACTGCTTTTTATTTCTAATGTTGAGACCTCGTTACCTTGCGTGCTGTTCTTTATTCTCCCGTTTTAGCCAGTTTTCAGGATATTATTTCCTTTAAATAATTTGGTATCAATTAATACTAATCTCCCTTTTAAAATTGTAAAGGAATCAATTTATTTATTTGGGTGTAACAATCACTAAGAATTACAAACACCTGTTTAAAAAAACTTTCTTACTTTTTGAACCATGTAAAAAAGATATTATTAAATTGGTCACCTCTTTCAATATCGTTGATTGGACAAATTAATTCTATTAAAATGAACATTCTACCTAAATTTATTTATCTTTTTCAGGCTTTACCCATTTTTATTCCTAAATCATTTCTTGACTCTCTTGAATTTACTTTATCCTCCTATATATGGAAAAATAAATTTCCTCGTTTAAATGAAGTTCATCTTCAAAAACCTAAAAAGTCTGAAGGTTTAGCCTTTCCTAATTTTAGGTTTTATTACTGGGCAATTAACATACGATATCTTACGTTTTGGCTATATTATACTAATCGTGTAGACTGTCCGGTATGGGTTTCTTTAGAAGCTAACTCTGTTAATAAATTTCCTATTATTTCTCTTCTTGGATCCTCACTTCCTTTACTTGTAAGTAAACTAACTGATAATTTAATAGTTAAACATACTCTGAGGATCTGGATACAATTTAGAAAACGTTCTGGTTTATAGAGATTTTCCCTTTCTAGTCCCATTTATTCTAATTTTTTTTAAACCCTCCATGACATTTAGTTTTTAAAGAATGGGACAGGTTGGGTGTTAAATGTTTTTGGGATCTGTTTGTTGGAGGAAATCTTTCATTTGAGTAATTGTCAGCTAAATATAGCTTACCCAAATCTCACTTTTTATCTACAAATCAGAGACTTTCTAAGATCTCAATTATGCACATTTCCTATAAGCTCAGATAAGAACTTACCAGACATAATTTTTAATTTGACACCTTTTCATAATGGTTCAATATCTAATATTTATGGTATGTTACTGGAGACGAGGAATATTCCTTTAGACAAAATTAAGAATCTCTGGGAACAAGATTTACAGACATCAATATCTGAGGAAACTTGGAATGAAATTTTTAAATTAGTTAATACATCATTGCTATGTGCTCGCCATTCCTTCATACAATTTAAGGTGGTACATAGAGTCCATATGACTAAACTATCTCATTTTTATTCGGATATATCTCCTTACTGTGACAGATGTAATAATGGAGAAGCTTCATTAATCCATATGTTTTGGACTTGTCCATGTCTTGAAAAATATTGGAAGGAAGTCTATCAAACTTTTTCTTTACTTTTCAAAGTCAATTTTAAGCCTAATCCTCTGACGGCCGTATTCAGTATTGTTGCAGGACAAGATATCAACCTGAAGACATTTGATTTACATATTTTGGCCTTTAGCTCTCTTATAGCTAAGAGGGCACTTTCGTTTAAATGGAAAGATGTTTCTCCTACTCATGTTCAAGGGTTATGCGACGTTATGTCGTGCTTTGATTTAGAGAAGATTCATTGTTCAATTTCTGAATCTCGTCAAGACTTTCAAACATTGTGGGGACCCTTTCTGAATTAGTTTCAAAACTTTCAAAACCCTCAATTCGTTATTTAAATTTAGATGTTGGCTACTATTAATTTTTATTATACAAGAAGGTGTTTTACCTTTTTTCTCCTTAATAAGCTTCGGTCTTGGTAGGGGTTAGATTCTTTTTTTGTAATAAATTACACGTTTGTAGTATATTTCAATATAACTTCATCTAACCTACATGATTACGGGGTTACGGAGATTGTTATTATGAATAGATATAATGTAATTGGTAGATTTTTTGACCTTTATATATACTTTCTTGTACTCTGTATTCTTCTATGTAGAAACTAATAAAAATATTGATAGAGAATTATACTGGTGCCTAAGAAGAACATGGTATCCTGCCTTAGTGACTGTCAGCCAGTAGCACTTACATTCACAGTGATGAAGTGTTTTGAGAGTTTGGTATGAAAGACATCAACTCCTGCCAGAGAAGCGACTTAGTTCCACTCCAATTTGCCTACCAGCACAAAAGGTCCATAGCAGATGCCATTTCATTGGCTCTTCACTCAACCCTGGAACATCTGGAAAGGAAAGATGCATGCATCAGGATACACTTTATCGACTACAGCTCAGCATTCAATGCCATCATCCTCAAAATTAATCAATAAACTGGACTTTGGCCTCAATACCTCATTGGATCCTTGATTTTCTCACCTGCAGACCACAGTCCGTTCAGATTGACAACAGTATCTCCTCCATGATCTCCCTCAGCACAGGTGCACCATAAGGCTGTGTGCTTAGTCTGTACTCTTCTTGCTTTACACTTATGACTGTGAGGCTAAGCACAGCTCCAATGCCATAGTCAAGTTTGCTGACGACACTACTGGCGTATGGCCAATTCAAAGGTGATGATGATTCAGCATATAGGAGGGAGATTGTAAATCCGGCTGAGTGGTGCCATTAGAACAATCTTTCACTCAATATCAGCAAGACCAAGGAGCTGATTACTGACTTCAAGAGAAGGAAACTAGAGGTCCATGAACTCGTCCTCATCAGAGCGGATCAGCAACTTAAAATTCCTTGGTGTTATTTCAGAGGATCTGTCTTGGACCCAGCGTTCAACAGCAATTATGAAGAAAGCACGGCAGCACCTCTATGGGTTTTACCTTCGGAGTTTGTGAAGATTTGGTATGACATCTAAAACTTTGACAAATTTTTATAGATGTCTAGTGGTGAGTATATTGACTGGCTGCATCACAGCGTGGTATGGAAACTCCAATGCACTTGCACAGAAAACAGTATAAAAAATATATAAGGCCCAGTCCATCATGGGTAAAGCACTCCCAACCATTGAGTGCGTCTCCATGCAATACTATCACAGGAAAGTAGCATCCATCAGGGACCCCCACTACCCAGGACTTGTTCTTTTCTCACTGCTGCCATCAGGAGGAAGGTCCAGGAGCCTCACACCACCAGGCTCTTGAACCAAAGGGGTAAATTCACTCAATTTCACTTGCCCCGTCATTGAAGTGTTCATGCAATCAATAGACTCATTTTCCAAGGACCCTTCATCTCATGTTCTGTATATTCATCATTGATTATTATTAACTTCCTTTGGTATTTGCACAGTTTGTTGTCTTTTGTACATTGGTTGAACATTCAACTTGGTGCTGTCTTTCAGTGATTCTGCTATGATTATTTTATGGATTTATCGAGTATGCCCGCTAGAAATAAATGTCAGGGTTGTACATGGTGACATACAGATACTTTGATAGTAAATTTACTTTGAACTTTAAATGGCATGGAACATTCAAGTTGGATATGTGCAGGTAATAGCCATTGTAAATAAGGAAGAGTCTCACCTTGCCCTCCTGGCAATCAATGACATGACCATCAAATAAATTATAAGAAAGATATGACAGAAAAGATACCAGCATGGATAGAAAGTTTGGTTGACTGGTACAAGACAAAGAATGGGAATAAAGGGCGGGGGGGCTTTTTTGTTTGGCTGCCAGTGAGTAATGGTGTTCCGCAGGGGCTGGTATTGGACCACTTCTTTTCACACATTATGTCAGTGATTTGAATGATGGAATTGATGGCTTTGTAGCCAAGTTTGCAGATGATGATAAGATAGGTGGAAAGGCAGGTAATGTTGAGGAAACAGATTGCAGAAGGACTTAGATGAGGAGAATGGGTAAAGAATTGGCAGATGGGATATAGTGTAGGGAAATGTATGGGCATACACTTTGGTAGAAAGAATAAAAGCATAGACTATTTTCTAAATGGGGACAAAATTCAAAATTCAGACATGCAAAGGGATGTGGGAGTCCTTGTGCAGGCTGAGTCGGTGGTAAGGAAGGCAAATGCAATGTTAGTATTCATTTTGAGAAGAGTAGAATTAGGAGCAAGGGTGTAATGCTGAGCCTTTTGTAAGGCATTGTTCAGACAACATTTGGAATATTGTGAGCAGTTTTTGACTCCTCATCTAAGAAAAGATGTGGCATTAGGGAGGGTCCAGAAGAGGTTCATGACAATTATTCTGCAAGTGAAAGAATTAACGTATCAGGAGCATTTGATAGCTCTGGGCCTGTACTCGCTGGAATTTAGAAGAAAGAGGAGGGATCTCATTGAAACCTATTGAATATTGAAAGGTTTGGATAAAGTGGATGTAGGGAGGGTGTTTCCTGTAGTGCAGGGTCTCCCAGTCTGTCATTCATAACCCTTCAGTTAGTGGTAGGGGTCCATGGGATAAATAAAGGTTGGGAGCCCTGCTGTAGTGGATGAGTCTAGGACCAGAAGGCACACCCTCAGAATAGAAGGATGTCCAATAGAACAGAGATGAGGAATTTCTTCAGCTAGAGGGTGGTGAATCTATGGAATTCGTTGCCACAGGTGGCTGTGGAGGCCAAGTCATTGGGTATATTTAAAGTGGAGGCTGATAGGTTTTTGATTAATCAGGGCATCAAAGATTTCAGAGAAAATGGGGTTGAAAGGGATAATAAATCGCTAAGATGGAATGGGGGAAAAAGACTTGATGGGTTGAATGGCTTGATTCTGCTTCTGTGCCTTCTGGTTTTAAGATCCCTCATCGCCCTTCTGGTGATCACCTTAACTGACACTGGTATGTCATTTACTTCCTCACTCCCCACCCAAGAGACATCTCAGCTATATAATACAATTCAAACAGTTCTTGAGAAGACATTCCATTCACCATTTTAAACACCTATTTGTCACACTGAATTTTTTCTTCTTCCATACCAGAGTTGGAAAATACATTTCACTAACCAACTGTGGATTCCTTGACAGCATTCCCAGACGTGCAATCCTCACCCCCTTGGAAGCGTGGCAGGCATATAGCAGTACTGTTTTAGATATTTTAAGCAATTGTTTGGTGACTCTGAAAGGCATTGCTTATTGCCCATCCTTTATCCATTTAATGATATGATCTATCAATATTTGATTTGGGACAGGGTCACTACAGGCAAGGTCATGCACTTGAAAAATTGTTGCACTGTAAACTACATTGTCCTCATTATTAGTGAGAAATTGTGCATGAATTTGCCATGGACAACAAAAGCTGGGTCCATTTTCTTTGTACTCAACATGGCCCAAAACAAATATATTGTTCTAACGTGTAAATATTTATAAAGCATATTATTCTAGTATGTTTTATAAGTATTCATGCATTAGAATAATAATTACACAATGTTTATATACCTTAAAAGAAATTGGATTAGCAAGCAAACGAGTTCCATTGAAAATAATTGGCTTTGAAAGCACAAGGTATAACTGTGTGCACGATGACTCTCCTCTATTCGAGCATTGCAGGGCAGAGAATGTTATATATTACAAGCTATGTGCCAGAGATAGTTTTGCTGCTGTATGCATCTGTATGTTTGGTTCTCAAGTTTAATTTCCAGCCAAAATTGATCATGCTTTTTCTGCATTCCACAGATAATGATGCAGCAATTTGTCCCACTCACCAGAAACATTGAGGTTACCATTTCCTGCAATTACCAACAGCGGTTATGAAGAAAAGGAGAACTGAATCAGACCTGAAGAGAATCATTCATTCCACAAGTCTGCCTTGCTGAAGGAGCTTAACTCTGAAGATCCAGCCCCTAGTAGTTTTAACTATTGCCTGCTCTTCTTTGCTTTTGCTATGCAATTGTAAAATAATGAAATGTAAAATGTTGAAGTTTGCAAAAAAAAAGTACCTTTATTTGTACAAACATGCACCTAGCAGGAGGAAAACTTTTTATCACTTTTTACTCATGGTGTGAGAGAATGTTGATACAACATTCACAAACTCTTTGCATTTTACACTGTTTTAAAGAAAATAATACTCTCTAACACCAGCCTCTTAGAAAATAGCCTTACAAATAAGTCTCTGAATGTTCACTAAAGAAAGTAGCTTATTTTTGAAGTTCTGCCAAAGTCTTGCAAATATGTGAGGAGAAATTTTCTCCTCTTTAGTGTGAATTTTAATGATCTGTGCCCAAGCAAATTTTATGAATAGGAAAGATATTTTAATGTATTGTAGCCATGTAAAGCCATGACCACCTTTCTACCTCAAGCTCTCCTTCCTTTGTAATCATTCTCACACAGTACATTCCATTGCATATTAAGCTTTCATTTGCATCATACCAAATGGCAGAAGGGTCTAAGTATTTGGTTAGTCCTGATTTGCTGGTGTCTTCATTTCTATTTGATTATTTTGCTAAAATATAATTAATGAGAATTTGCCCTACATCCTACTTAAAACACCCACCCCTGTCACCTGAATGACAGAATCACTGACCCATAAGGTAGGTTCCACCACCACACTACAAACTTTCACATTATCTTCCTTCAGTAATTGACATTATATTTTAACATGTGAATTCACCATGTGATCTTTGAGGTATATAAACTATATCTTAAGTCCTGATCACATCTGACATCACTACATAATTCATTCAAAATAAAGTTCATTTATACAACAAACAAAAACAGAAAATGCCGTGTCATTTTTATCACTGTGGCTTCACTGTTATTGTTGGTTGCTTTGTGATGTTTGCTGTGTTCTCTTGAAGGAAATGCAAAGCTTTTGGCTGCTTACATTCCAGTGCTTGAATAAAAAAAAATGTGTGGTCTGGTGTTAACAAAAATCAAAATATATCATTTAATATTGTTCTTTGCAATGTTAGGTTTCAGATTTCATACCAGCCTTACTGGACACCAAGAAATTCCAGTATTGTCTCTTGCTAAACTAACATGCTTCAACCCATTTCTTGGCTAGAGGGCAAAAAGCTGACATTTCATTCCAAAGTTCTTCTATAGGAGAAAATAGAATAAGCATCAGTAAATTTCAATCCAGCAGCAGAGTAAGATAATTGACATTGAAACGGTAGATATTGTCTCTGTACATTTAAACTTGAGAACAAATAATCAACTTAAAACGGAGAATTTGTAACAGAAAAACCAAGACGTAAACCTGTTGTACTGATCAAAGTACATTTATTATCAAAGTACGTATGCATGATGCAACCTTGAACTTCATCTCCTTGCAGCCAGATGTGCATACATATTTGAAATGCATTATATGGTTGCTTCCTCAGTAGTTTTGTCCATAACTTAGTTTTTTGAACTGAACTTAGAAATTATTTGATAAGCCAAAAATTATGCTTAACTCCATGACAGATTACTTCTGCAACTTCTGTACATTTGTGTTTAGAATATAAGGTAGTAAGTACAGCATAGGAGAATGCTCTTCAGCCACGATGTAATCCCAAACTAAACACGTTAATAATCAAATGTTTAACGGAACTAATCCATTCTGCCTACACAATGTCCATATCTTTACATTTACTGCAAATTTTTGAGCCTATGAGCCTCTTGAATTCCTCTATTGTTTTGCCTCCACTTCCACCCAGGCAGCGCATCCTACACACCACCCTCCTTGTAACAAAAAAACGTGCACTGCACACTTCCTTTGAATTTGCCCTCTCTCACCTTAAATGCATGCCTTCTATTATTAGACCTTTTGTAAAGTAGCTTGTGAACATACCTAAGCTTTTCGGGAAACAAGAAAGATGCATGGGATGCAGCAGTTCCAGGAGGAGACTCGCCCCCCACTTTTTAAAGGCAAGAAAAGGGCATTAAGAATCAGGGACAGCTATGTTCTGTGAATGATTTTTTTAAAAGATCATTGGAAAAGAATGAAATTGGACCAAAATATGATGTGAATTAGCTGCCAGAGGAGGCTTGTATTAAATAATATCAAGGAGTTGGAGGATGAAAGATGCCTGTGAAAATGGCTAGTCCTGGTGAAGAATTACTGCCAGGTGAAAAGCTGACAAGAAATAACATTGATTTGTTCTGAATTACTTAGTTTAATTAGCAAAGTAGTTTGTTTCCATAATACATCTTTAGGGTTACTTAACTGCTAAAATATTGCTTTTAAATGAAAGCAGGACTAATAATGCGCATGACCCAAGGCGTACATAGTTTTAACATGTCATTGTTAATATTTCATTACAGCTCAGCATTGCTGCAACTTATTTATATTAGGCCATCAACTTATTGCCTTTTTTTTTGGAACTCACTTGTGTGCAAATTAGCTGTTATGTTTCCAGTCTTAAAAGATTTTTGTTGGCCATAAAGCACTGGGAATATGCAGAGATTAAGAAGTAGCCTGTGTAAATATGTTTATGATCCAATCATGTCTTGGCTTGTCCTTCTGATAAAATGCTGTTTGTGATAACAAAACTGTTCCAAGCCTGTTACAATACCCTTTGCTACTCTTTGCTGATAAACCCTTACCAAAGGATGAAGCTTCCCAGTCTGATGTTGAAGTTGCCCAGGAGTTTGTGTCATGTTAAGCCTCTTTGATCTGATCTGAAGTTTTCAGGACTGGATGCCAATGGTTGTCAGGTGGCTGATAATCACAGAGGGAGTCGGTCTTGATATAAAACTAGCCTATTCCACTTTCTTTGTAAAGATGTTCCTCTACAGTTGGTGCCTCCCCACTGCCACACTCTCCACCCCCTAAAGAAGAGCATTAATCACATTTAGCCCAGTGTTATTGTATCTGAGTAGTAGATAACATTCAAGTCTGTCACTTTTTGGATCTTGTCCAGACTTCATATTGTGTAATGCTTGGGTGTAGTTTCTTTTAATGTGGGGCAATTATGGCACATAGTCTTTGGGGACTAAGATGCCCAGCTCATCAAGAAGGTTACACTTGGAATAGAGGGACTAAAGAACAAGTAATAGTTTTTTGTATGTGGGGAGATTAAGTAGTTTAGGCCTGGACATAGAACATCTCATTGAAACGTGCTAAAATATTAGAAAGCTTGACGTGAGAGATGTCAGCATATTTTCCCGGTTGGGGTGTCTTAAAGCAGGGATAACTGAAATTTGTATTTATAATGCTTTTCTGTGAAGGGAAATGGAATCTTCATAGTTATTTTATAGAGAGCTGTCATACACCTCAAGTTAGACTCCCCACAACCACCTCAATACCAAAGAGGAACATTTTGGATCCAATCCAACTCTTCCTTTGATCCCATGTGGCTCTACTTTCAGGACCAGCAGATTGTATTGAACATTGCTAAAGCCTGTGAATATCAAATGCACTTCCCTCATTAACCCACCAAAAAAATCAAATCTTTAATCAGATAGATCTATTCGTTAGCAAAGCTACACAGTCTTAGATTAATCTGTGCCATCAAAAAGAAGGTTTATTCTGTCCTTGTGATTCAATAATTTGCCTACCTCTGAAATTGAACTAATTGCCCTGTGGTTGATTGTTTTATTCCCCTTTTTAAACAACAGTACATTGGTATAAATTCTATCCTCTGGTACCATCCCTGTGAAGAGGAAGCAGTGGAAAGTAATGGCTAGAGCTTGGCAATTTCTCCCAGTGTGTACTGTGACAGCTTGGAATATATTTCATCTGAGCCTGATGATTTATTCACGTCTCAGGATGCTAATATTTACTCTTTTACCTCATTTTTTCCATTATTATTCACATTGGTCCTCCCCAAGAGCATCAACTTTTGTGAAAGCTATAAAGCAGTCACTGAAAAACTTACCCACACCCTTCGACTCCACAAGCAAGTCTTACATATCTTCTTGCTCTTGTTGTACAATATATTAGGTTTCTTTACATATGACCTCACTTTTTCTTCATATTGTCTTTTGCTTTCCTAATTTCCCTATTAAATTTAATTTGAATACTTTGCATCTTCCTTGATAATTCAGAGGCACTTAGCTCTCAATATCTCACAAGTTTGTTTCCATTGTTTGTTCTGAATATTTTACATCTACGCATCCTGTCATTCAATGGACTAGATGTAGCAGATCCATTCTTCCTTTGTGAAAACATACTAACCCTGAGCTCCGTGAATCTTACTCCTGTGCACCTTCTCCTGCTCTGAATCTGCTTCACCTTAAAGAAACTGTTGGCAGTCCACTTTTGCATAACTACTTCAGTTAAATAAAACTGGCTTAACCTGGTTAGTTTTGATTGATTTCACTTTGTGATATTGCAGTATCACTCAAATTAAGCTTGTTTCAAAAAGTTGTTTTCTTTGAAGTGTACAGTTTTATTTGACAGAAGTACATTCAGAAGAAACATAGAAAGTTGGATTAATTGAGGGAAGATGCTATTTCATGACATGATTTATGCATTTATATCAGTTTTTGAGCACTAGAGCTAGCGATGAACATTTTTCAAAAGGGGTGTTTCAATGGAATGCAATGCCTCCTCCAGAACAGATAGGAAGCTAATTTACTCCTCAATGAAGTCCAGATTGTACCATCTGAATTATATATAGAGAATATTTCTGTGAGGATATTTCAGTAGAATATTCAGGGAATTGCTTTAAAGCTTGTAAAGAAATTGCATTTGAAAATCTGTTCATAAGAGAAACCCTTCTGGCCTAAATAATGATGAGAGAAACAGAAGTAGGAGATACTGGTTATATAATAATTATGATAATAGTTAGTTTCAGTTGTAAAACTGGTAAAGAAGGAAATTATTGTACTGGTAATGAAGGACAGTGCCTGGGTAAATAATGATGTGGAAATAATATAGATAAAGCTAAGAAACTCCAAAGGGCACATTGTTTATTGCAGTTGTTGACTTCCAACCCTGCCCCAGTCAGTGGTAGTGTTAGTAAAGGAAGAGAAAGAATGAAACTAGAAATTTAGAGACATGTGGGAAAGAGGAACATTGTGGCATCCATTAGTCTCGCAAGACCATGGATCTGCACCTGGAAAGTCTTGCATCAGTATGTGTTGGTAGAGCAGTGTCTGTTGTGGCTGTAGAGGCCCCACACAGTAGTGACAGTCTCGGCTGCAGCGACTGCACTTCAAGGTGCTGTCCTCCAGTGTTGTCTTGGTGCTGTTTTTCCGAAGAGGAACAACTTTAATGACTTATCTACCAGCTGAGTATTAGTCAATAAATCCTATATAGACAACCACCAAGTTTCTTTTTCCCCCAAGGGGCTGGTATGCCCAGAAAATGGTCCACATCAAAATTTTCCATAACTTAAAGCTCTATCATTTACACACATATCAAGAAATTTGAGTTGGAAAACATTTATTTTTCCACTAAATTCTATGAGAATAATTTATCATATTTTTTGTGTAGTGATGTGGAAATTTTGAAAGGTCAGATTTCTGTTGCCCAAGTGGCCATAATGTACAAGTTACCTGCAGTGTGTGCAAGCTCTTAAATGGCAAATGGAACCTGTTAGAGAAAATATGATAGGCTAGATATTGCGCAATGTGAAAGGAATATCGACAGTCTTGCTAATACACAGTGACTAAGGAAGTGTGATCTAACTTGATGGAATTCGTCATGGAGATAGAGAATGAAGTTAACTAAAGCACTGAACATGAACAAAAAAAACTATGAGGGTACGAGATTTAAATTGGCTATGATAGATTGGGAAATGATAGTGGTAGGCAATGGATAATATTTAGAATGTAGACATGAATGGCAACAATCATCAGGCTAGGCAATAAATTTGGAAGGAAAGCATTATCAAATTTGCCAGAAAAGCAACAGACCTGAACACTGAGAGCAATTTAAAATTCTGCAAATGAGGACATAAAGATTAAGAGGAGGGAGATGGGAGTTGGAGTGCAAGGTTGCTGGGCATATTATAACAATTGTAGAAGTGTCTCTAAATATGTGAAGAGACCAAGTTAGGTAGACAAATGCAGGTCCCCTTCTACCAGAAAAAGAGAAGATATAATTGAAGCAAAGAAATGGCAAAATAATTTGACCACACTTACCCAATAACAAACCAGATGGGTTTGGAGAATCAAGAATTTAAAGGGGGGGGGGAGCTAAAGCAGATCACTATTAGTTTAAGAAATAATCTTAGAGAAATTAGTGGGGCAAAGGACAAGCTGTTTCCCAATACCTAATAATCTATTTACCAGAGGTTAAACAACATGCCCCAGAAATAGTGACTGCATTGCTGGTCATCATCCACAGTTCCATGGACTATGGAGCATGACAAATGTCACCCCATCACCCAAAACAGAGAGAAAAATAAAAACGGGATTACATTCTAGTGAAACTAACATTAGTTATGATAAAAATCCCTTTTAGAAGTTATAGCATGAACACTGGAAAATATTAGCAGAATTAGACAAAGTCAGCATGGGTTAATGAAGAAGTCATATTTAACATTTTTCTTGAATCTACAAAAGGAAGTAAATAGTTGTATTAGGATTTTAGTGAACTTTTGGCGAGGTTCCCCAAAATAGGTAGTGAACAGAAGTCAAGTACATAGTGTTGTTTCGGGTCAAGACTCTTAATCAGGACTGGAAAAGGAGGGGGAAGCAGTTTGAATAGGAAGGAGTACTGGCTAGAAGGGGATAGGTGAAACCAGATGGGTCGGGGAGGGGTGATGAAATAAGCTGGGAAGTGATAGTTGACGAAGGTGGGGAAAAAAGAATCTGATAAGATAGGAGAGTGGACCATGCGAGAAAGGGAAGGAAGAGGGGTACTGGGGAGGTATAGGCAGATGACCACAAGATATAGGAGCAGAATTGAGCTATTTGGCCCATTAAGTCTGCTTCATCATTTCCCTCAGTCTCAATCTCCTGCTTTCTCCCTGTATCCCTTCATGCCCTGAACCTATCAAGAATCTATCAACTTGTACCTTAAATATACCCAATGACTTGGCCTCCACAGCTGCCTGTGGCAATGAATTCCACAGATTCACAACTCTCTGGCCAAAGAAATTCCTCCTCATCTCCATTCCAAAAGAACAACCCTCTATTCAAAAGCTGTGTCCTCTGATCTTATATTCCCCCACTGCAGGAAACATACACTCCACTGAGGCCTGTCAACATTCAATGGGGTTCAATCTTCTGAATTCCATGAGTACAGACCCAAAACCAAAAGCCACTCCTCATCTGTCAAGCCTTTCAATCACGGAATCATTTTTGTGAACCTCCTTCGAACCCTCTCCTATGTCAGCACATCTCTTCTTGGATGGCCCAAAACTGCTCATAATGCTCCAAGTGAGGCCTCACCAGTGCCTTACGAAACCTCAACATTAGATCCTTGTTTTGATATTCTGGTCTTTTTGAAATGCATGCCTTCCTTACCACAGACTCAACCTACAAGTTAACCTTTAGGGAATCCTGCACAAGGATTCCCAAGTCCTTTTGCACCTCAGAATTTTGAATTTTCTCTCCATTGATAGTCTACACCTTTACTCCTTCTATCAAAGTGCATGGCCATATTCTTCCCGACACTGTATTCCATCTGCTGTTTCTTTGCTCGTTCTCATAATCTGTCAAAATCCTTCCATAGCCTCTCTACTTCCTCAAAACCACCTGCCCCTGCACCCATCTTGTATTTGGTCTAGGTAACTTATCTCCCTTCAGACTTTTCAGGGAAGAGAAGAGCTAAGAGGGGAGCTGCAGCAGGGAATGGAATAAGATGGAAAAATTACTTGACGTTAGAGACATTAATGTTTATGCCATCAGTTTGGAGGCTACCCAGATAGAATATGAGGTGTTTCTCCTCCAACCTGAGAGTAGCGTTGTCATGGTAGTAGAGGAGGCTATGGATTGACATGTCCGAATGGGAATGGGGACTGGAATTAAAATAGTTGGCCACCGTGAAATATTGCTTATGCAGATGGTGCAAAAGTGCTCTGAAAACAGTCCCCCAATCTTTGTTGGGTGTCACCAATGTAGATGTCACATTGACAGCACTGGATACATAGGCGACCCCAAAAGATTTGCAAGAAAAGTAAGGCACATAGGTTTGGGTTAATGCACCGGCATGATTAGGGACTGATCGACAGACAGAAAATAGGGAAATTGTATCACTTGGATGGCAGGTAGCAACTAGTGGGTAACTGTATGGATCAATGCTTGGGCTTCATCTTTCACTCTAATTCACTGCTTCTCCCCACCTCATCACAGTTCTAAATATGATATCCAGTACCACGAGTCTTGTCCTCCTGAATCTTCAGCTAAATCATCTGTATATGATCTGTTCAGTATTAATTTTTTTTGTGTTCCAAGCATCAGTGAATACAGACTTCACCTCCTCAGGCAGAAGTCCTGTCATCCCACAAATCTGTCTAGTAAGTGTACATTGCAGTCCCTCCATTAAAAGGTCATCTCTCCTCAGATAAGCAGATCAAAACTCCAGGTGACATCTCGCCAAGCCTGTTTAAATGCAGCAAGATATCCTTGCTCCATTATTCAAAACCTTAGAATGAAGACTAACATTCCTTTTGCTTTACCCAATCTATTACTGTTTAGAAAATAATATGCCTTTTTTTAAACAAATGGATAACCTCATGAACATATTATACGTTGTCATACAGCTGCATATATTTTTCACTCACCCAACTTGCTGAAATCACAATGGAGCTCTTTGGCTCCTCCTCATAGCTCACAATCCTCATTGCTTCATTTTATCTGTAAACTTGTATATACTGCATTTAATTCCCTTTTCAGGATTATTTAATGGGAAAAAATGCAAATGGCAGTCAATCCAGTGAAACAAGATGTAATTTCTTTGGGATGCCACACAAGGCAAAGGAATGCACAGCAAACGGTCGGGTACTCAGAAGCACAGAGCAACAGAAGCATATTTATAAATCCCTGATTTCAAGGTCTGCAGTTGGCCAAGGAAATTGTGCAGGAACTGTGTAAATTATTACTAAAGGCATAGCTGGAGTATTGCATGCCGTCTGTAAAATTCTGCTGGTGTAGGAGAGGATGCAGAGGTGATATGTAATGTTCCTGTCTGGACATTCATAGTTTGGAGGAGCAACTGACTGTGCTGAGATTGTTTTTTTTGAGAGAAAAATGAGAGGAGGAATAATTAAAATGTACACAATTTATGACAGGCTAAAAGTGTCCTTTGTCCAAATGGTCTTTTGTCTGAACATAGATTTAAATTAATTCATAGATGATTTCATGGGGGACTTCCTGGGGGGAAAAAGATAACTTTCAACATATGATTGAAAGACAAATGACAGTCATTTCTTTGTCCCCCATTACTTCCTCTCCTGCATCATTTTTTCAGCAGTCTGATATCTACTCTCACCTCTCTTTTACTTTTCATATATCTGAAAATAAAACTGTTGGCATCCTCTTTTATGTTATTGGCTAGCTTTTTTTCATCATATCTCTCCTTATGGCTCATTTAATTACTTTCTGTTGGTGTTTAAAAGCTTTCTAATCCTTTAACTTCCCACTAATTTTTGCTTTGTTGTATGCCCTATCCTTAGCTTTTATCCTGTCTTTGACTTTCTTTGTCAGTTACCTAGTCCACTCTTTTGAATATTTCTTCATCTTTGGGATGTATCCACTGTTCCTTTTAAGCAGCGCTCATGCACAGTCGTGCAGTAACTGAAATGTTCCCTGTGCACATAGCTTTAGTTGCTGAACAGTTCAAATTTTCTTTTGTATAATGTTAATATAACTTTAAAATTATACTAATGTTATTTTGAAATCTATGTTAATATAATTATGAAATACCCTGCAATTACATTAATATAATCGATAAGTTTACAAAATAATATACTTACAACCTTTACTTTGAAATATTTTAGAACTTCAACATATTTACATTGTCAGTGTTTCAAGTTACAAGACATACAAATTGTAACAATAAATATAGAATGGAAGTCTGTAACTCATTGTTAATAAACCACTGAACTCCACCATCTAGTCAAAACATTTTACTTTTGCCCTTGTGCCTGTCAGTTGTTTTGACTGCCTGACATGGTTTACATTTGTTCTGAGTCATGGATTGTGTTTGTTTGATATGAATAATTCTATATTCTGACTTTTTTGGTAAGTCATCTTTCAGAAAAAGTCAATCTAATAAGAATTTTTCAATTAAAAATAAGTGTAAAATTAATTTCTATAAAATGGTTTGCATGACAGATTATTTTAGTAAACTCAAGAAAATTTGACTTGTTAAAGTTTTCAAGTCATAATAATTATTTTTAGCATCTGAAGGATGTCAAAAAGATAAGCAGATGAGTTAAATGCTTTGAAGAACAAAGCTTGTACAAATTTTAAGGTATAGAAAGGCTTTTGCAACCCATAAATACTGAACTACCATTTTCACACCAGAAACAAAAAGTAAAAATTGGCGCTATTGTTACTTATCAAGATACAGCGATGTATGCGCCATTTATTCAGAAGTAAAAGTTGGGGGCGAGTTCAGTTGTGGGAAAAAAATTGGGAGAATAGAAATTAGATTACTTAAAATGACACCTTGACCAGAGAATTCATATAGATGTAGTTACCAAATTGCAGAAGAAATGTGCAATTTTGCACATTAATTGAAACTCCAAAAGAGCAATAAGAGTGAAACAAGATGCATGAAAGAAGTCTAACTCTGATATGGTCAAAGTGGTAATTGATAACATGATCTTAGCAAGTAAACATTAATGCTTCTAGGCATTCTGTGCAAGAAATTCATGCACATGTGGCCAATAAAGTAAATATACTAGAGAGCTGACGCAGCAAGAACTGTGCACTTGAATTTGATCGAGTGCATAAGCTTTGTGCTTCAGTAGCAGATAATGGAAGAACTGAGGAAATCTGATTCCATACACTAACTACTGGCAAAAGTACAGACATTTCTGTACAGGAAGAGTTTATTTTGTATTTTAGGTTTCAACTCAATAATGAAATGTCCTATAAGACTGTTTGTGGGTATTTTGAAACTAACTGCATGTAACAGTATCACTATCATTAAAGCAATAAAAAACAATTAGATCAACAGCAATCTTGATATTCAAAAGATTGGCATGTTTACATCAGATGGGAAAATGTTATGCTTGCAAACAATAATGGTGTGCAGCAGTTCTTTGATGAGAATATGCAACATTGTGTTGTGTACAGAGAAGCCCTGGGATTAGATGGAAAAAAGAATCAATTATGTATGATACAGAAACCCTGCTACCAACAGTGTATATAATATTCAGTTCACCAGGTCACCCAGTTTAAAAAGGAAAGCTTGGAGAATTAGCTCATGTCACAAAATGTGATTTGTCATTTTAGGCCATGAAACAAAATTAGATGGCTGTGAGACATTTTGTTGTTACTGCTTTAATGGGGAGTTACGTAGTATTGTAAAGAGCAAGTTCATGAATGTAGCAATCCAATCAGCAGTTACTGCCTGGAGATTTCGACCAAGCCGCAATATTGAGTTGCAATAACTGAACTGTCCTTTACGATGTTTTAGAAGATCTGGCATCTTTTTGTAAATTCCTTCAGAAAGGCTTTTTGAATACAATTGAAGCCCAACAGTATGCAAACGCAAAAATTAACAAGATACAGTCACAGTATTTTGGTGATACCATTTATTGGATTGACAAAGTGAAAAATATACTTGCATCCATAAGTTCTGACATCAATACTGCATCTATCATTTATAAACTCAACATGTGTATTGTCACTTGAATAATAAACTTCCTGACGACGAGTGAAGAGACTAGCAACCTTTTGACCCTGTTGCAAATGCAAACAGAACTGATTTTGAATTTGGAAAAGAGGATATGACCCAACTGACAAAAAAATACTCAGTTACTATTGATGATGTTTTTGAGGATATTGGGGATGCAGGGATTAATGACCTTCAAGGACTTTGTACTTAGTTAGCATAAGTTGCGTCCTTTGTTTTTGCTTCGTGCAGCTGTGAGGTTGTGAAATAGCTAAGCTACTTCTTTGTTTCAATCAAGGACAGAACTGTCTGATTCTGTAGAGTAACAGATACGTGTGGCTGACAAACACACTCAGAGGCTGACTACTTCTTTGTCTGGCCCTCTGTATCTTGTAGTTTGACGATCTTGTACTAAGAATTGGAAAACAACTCCATATATGGTTAATGATGGCCTCTTTGAACTATATAAACGTTGCTGTATGTAACCTGCTAATAGAGGTCCGTTACGAGCTCCAAGAGGGAGAGGAACGCTGTCCCTCTTGTAGGCAGCTCCGGAGCCCCTCGCCAGCTGAGTTTGAGTAAATAAACTGGTGAAAAGGGTGAAGTAAAGAACTGTTTGTAGTGTGGTTATTGGTCCGGCAAATTTAAGTTTACACTAATACAAACTTTGACAAAAGTGTTGCTTCAAAAGTATTGCAGCAATACTATGATTTCAAATTTGTCATTTCTGAGAGTTGAAACTAGTTCAATTAAGACATATGTTGAACTATGCAAGGATAGATAAAAATATTATGGGAATCCTGTATAGGCCTCCAAACAGTAGCCAAGATTTGGACTGAGATTGCAAAGGGAGCTGGAAAAGGCTTGCAATAAGGGTAATGACACAATTGAAATGGGGGACTTAAATATGCAAGGTGATTGGGAAAATCAGGTTGGTGTCAGATTGCAAGAGAGGGAATTTGTTGAATGCCTGTGAGATGGCTTTTTAAAGCAGTTTGTGTTTGAACCTACTTGGGGAAAGGCCGTCTTAGATTGGGTGTTGTGTAATAGCCCAAATCTTATTAGGGAGGGAACGTAAAGGAATCCTTAAGTGGCAGTGATCATAATATGACTGAATTCATACTGCAATTTGAGAGGGAGAAGCCTAAGTCACATATATCAGTATCACAATGGAAGAAAGGGAATTAGAGAAGTATGAGAGAAGAGCTTGCAGGGGAATTGAAAGAGGATACTGGCGGGGATGATGGCAGAGCAGAGGTGGCTGAAGTTTCTGTTAATGGTTCATAAGGCATAGGATAGATATATCCCACAGAAGAAGTTGTTCTCAAATGGCAGGGGTAGGCAACCGTGGCTGACAAGGGAAGTTAAGGACCACATAAAAGCCAAGGAAAGAGCAGATAAGGTAGCAAAAGTGAGTGGGAAGTTGGATGATTGGGAAGCTTTTAAAATCCAACAAAAGTACACTAAAAAAGCCATAAGAAGGGAAAAGATGAAATATGAAGGCAAACTAGCCAATAACATAAAGCAGAATACCAAAAGTTTTTTTCAGCTATATAAAGAGTAAAAGGGGGGTGAGAGTTGACATTGGACCACTGGAAAATAATGCTGGTGAGGTAGTAATGGGATTCAAAGAAATGGCAGATGAACTTACTGGGTACTTTGCATCAATCTTCACTGTGGAAGACACTAACAGTGTGCCAAAGGTTCATAACTGTCGGGGAGCAGGAATGAGTGCCATTCCTATTACAAAGGAAAAAGTGCAAGGCAAACTCAAAAGATCTTAAGGTGGATAAGTCACCTGGACCAGATGGTCTACATCCCAGAATCCTTAGAGAGATTGTTGAAGAGATACGATGCATTGGTCAGGATCTCTGAAGAATCACTCGATTCTGGCATAACTAGGAAATTGCAAATGTCACTCCACTCTAAGATGGGAGGAAGGTAAAAGAAAGGTAATTATAGGCCAGTTAGCCCAACCTCAGTGGTTGGGAAAGTGCTGGAGTCTATTAAGGATGAGGTTTTGAGGTACTTGGGGACTAATGATAAAATAAATCAAAAGTCAACATTGTTTCTGTAAAATGAAATCTTGTCCTTCAAATCTGTTAGAGTTCTTTGAGGAAGTAAAAAGCAGGGTGGACAAAGGAGGGAATTTCAGAAGGCATTTGATAAGGTGCCATTCATGAGGCTGCTTAACAAGATAAAATCCTGTGGCATTGCAGGAAAGATATTGGCATGGATAGAGGAATGGCTGACAGGCAGGAAGCAGCAAGTGGGAATCAAGGGGATCTTTTCTGGTTGGCTGCCTGTGACTAGTGATGTTCCTCAGGGGTCAGTATTGGGACCACTGCTTTTCACATTGTTTGTCAATGATTTAGATAATGGAATTAATGGCTTTGTGGAAAAGTTTGCAGATGATACGAAGGCAGGTGGAGGGGTAAGTAATGCTGAGGAAGCAATGCAATAAGACAAATTGGAAGAATGGGCAAAAAATGGCTGATTGAATACAGTGTTGGGAAATCTACGATAATGCAATTTGGTAAAAGGAACAATAATGCAGATTATTATCTAAATGGGGAGAAAGTTCAAACGTACAGTAAGACTAGAATATATAGGAGTAGAAGTAGGCTGTTTGGCCCATCGAGTCTGCTCCACCATTTCATCGTGGCTTATTCATTTCTCTCTCAGCCCCAGTCTCATGCCTTCTCCCCATATCCCTTCATGCTGTGACTAATCAAGAACCTATCAACCTCTGCCTTAAATAGACTCAATGACTTGGCCTTCACAGCTGCCTGTGGCAATGAATTCCACAGATTCACTACTCTCCAGCTAAAGTAATTCCTTCTCATCTCCATTCTAAGTGGACATACCTCTATTCTGAGGCTGTCATCTGGTTTTAGGTTCCCCCACCAAAGGAAGCATCCTCTCCACATCCACTCGATTGATAAAACTGCACACAATAATTCAAATTAGGCCTCACCAACATCTTATACAATTTCAACTTAACAACCCAATTTCTGTTGTCAATACATTAATGTATGAAGTCCAATGCACCAACAGCTTTCTTCATGACACTGTGACACCTTTTCACGGAATTATGTTTCTGTATTCCTAGATTCCTTTGTTCTACCATACTCCTCAGTGCCCTACCACTCACCATGCAAGATCTCGCCTGATTAGTCCTCCCAAAGTGCAACACCTCACACTTGTCTGCATTAATTTCCATCTGCCATTTTTCAGCCCATTTCACCAGATGGTCTAGATCTGGCTTCAAACTTTAACAGTCTTTGCTGAATACTACGCTCCCAATCTTGATGTCATTCACAAAAGTAATGATCAGTTTACCACATTATCATCTGGATCAATGATATAAATGACAAACAACAATGGACCCAGTACTGACCCCTACGGCACACCACAGGTCACAGGCTTTCAGTCAGAGAGGCAACCATCTACTATCACTCTCTGGCTTCTCCCACTATGCCAATGTCGAATCCAATTTACGACCTCATCTTCAATGCTGAGCAACTGAAGCTTCTTGACCAACCTCCCATCCAGGACCTTGTCAAATGCCTTGCTCAAGTCCATGTAGACAACATTCACTGCTTTGCCTTCATCAACTTTCATAGTAACTTCCTCGAAAAACTATACAATTGGTTAGACACAATCTACCCATAGAAATCCATGCTGACTATACCTAATCAGCACATTTCTATCCAAATACTCACATATCCAGTCCCCTAGAATACCTTCTGATAACTTTCCCACTATTGATGTCAGATTCACATACCTATCATTTCCTGGTTTATTTTTAAATAGTGGAACAACATTGACTATTCTCCAATCCTTTGGTACCTCACCTGTTGATAATGATGATTTAAATATCTCTACTATGACCCCGCAAATTCTGCACTTTCCTCCCACACAATCCGAGGGAATACCTTGTCAGGCCTTGGGGATTTATCTACCCCCAACTTGCCACAAGACAGCAAGCACCTCCTACACAGGGTCTATGAAGTTGATGCTGCTTTGCATCATGTCTATAGACTGTATCTGTCTCCTGAATAAATACAGATACAAAAGAATCTATTTAAGATCTCCTCCATCTCTTTTGGCTCCATGCAGGGATGACTATTCTGATCCTCCAGATGACTAACTTTGTCCTATAATATTTGACCTTTCTTCTACCTCTCTTCATTCTTGAACGGTGGAGAGAAATTTGCAATTTTCCAATTCTTCGGAACCATGCCAGAATCCAACAATTCTTGAAAAGTCATTATTAATGCCTCCACAATTCTTTCAGCCACCTCTTCCAGAATCCTAGAGTGTAGACCATCTGGATCAGGTGATTTATCCACCTTCAGACCTTTCAATTTCCCAAGCACCACAATTTCACTCACTTCTGCCTCTTGATACTCTCAAACTTCTGGTATACTGCTAGTACCTTCCACAGTGAAGACTGATGCAAAATATTTATTCAGTTTATCCACCATTTCCTTGTCCCCCATTATGTCCATTTTCCAGTGATCCAATATCTACTCACACCTCTCGTTTACACTTTATACAGTATATCTGAAGAAACTTTTGGCATCTTCTTTAATATTATCGGCTAGCTTTGTATACCAGCTTTTCCCCCCTTCTGACATTTTTAGTTGCCTTCTGTTGGTTTTTTTAAAAGCTTCCCAATCCTATAACTTCTCACTAATTTTTCTCCATTATATGTGCTCCCTTTGACTTTAAAGTTGGCTTTGACTTCTCTTGTCAGCCACAATTGTGTGATCCTGCCTTACAAATAATTCTTTGGAGGGATGTATCTATCCTGCACCTTCCAAATTGCTCCCAGAAACTCCAGCTATCACTGCATTGCCATTATCTCTGCCAGTGTTTCCTTCCAATCAATTTTGGCCAGCTTCTTTTTCATACCGCTGTAATTCCCTTTACTCCACTGTAATACTGATACATTGGACTTTAGCTTTACTTCTCAAATTTCAGGGTGAATTCTATCATATTATGACCACGGGCCCTAAGGTTCCTTTATCTTAATCTCTAATCAATTTCAGTTCATTGCACAACACCCAATCTACAACTGCTGATTTCCCCTGTGGACTCAACCACAAGCTGCTTGAAAAAGCAATCTCATAGGCATTCTACAAATTTCCCCTTTTAGGATCCAACACCAACTTGATTTTCTCAATCACCCTGTATATTTGAATCCCCCATGACTATTCTAACATTGCCCTTTTGACATGCAATGTTTATTTCCCATTGTAATTTGTAGACCACATCCTGGCTACTCTATGTAGTAGTATCAGCACCCGAGGTGGATGGTCCAGAGTTTGAATATGGCTGGGTCCCAACCTGGGAAGCAGCAGTATCAGTGTGGAAGAAAGGCCTGGCAACCTACTTCTGTATTTTGCCACGAAAACCCTATGGACAGCTACACTATCCATAGCATCACCATGAGTCAACGATGACTCAACAGCATTCTACAACAACAGTACAACTCCCATCGGGGTCTTTTTACCCTTGCAGTTTATTAGCTCCATCCACAATAATTTTACACCTTCCAATCCTATAGCACCTCTTATAAGGATTTGATTTTGTTTTTTACCAGCAGAGCCATCCTGTGCCCTCTGCCTACCTGCAGACATCCAACATTCCTTCTAATTTTCTTTTTACATAACTGTGCAGATCAACCATTGTTCTGAGCAGGAAATTCTTACACGATCTGGAAAATGTGCAACACTTCAATTTTCTTTATTATGTGCATACTATGAATATTTAGAATGAAAATTGAAAAATTACATATTTTTGATTTTATTTGTTACTGTAATTGATGGGTATAATGAAATACAGTACCAAGAAAAAATTTCTGTTTGATGAACTTTCATGTCTTTATTACAAATCCATTGCTTTTAAACACTGTCCAGTTTAATTTTGCATCTAGATGAAATATTACATCTTAATCCTCATTAGATCATCCAAATGTTCTTTTCATCTGTTTCTAGGTTTACATTTAATTGAATTTATAAGATTGAATCCGCATTTGCAGTCAGCACTAGAAGCTTGAAATATGCTAATGATATCAACAAGAATTGACAATTCTTCAAATTCTTCATTTCTAAGCACATAAGACCACATGATATAGGAGAAGAATTGGGCCATTCAGCCCATTGAGTCTGCTCTGCCATTCCATCATGGCTGATTCCAGACCCATACCATCTGCCTTCTCACCATATCCTTTGATGCCCTGACCAATCAAAAAACTATCAACTTCCGCCTTAAGTATACCCACAGACTTGGCCTGCACTACAGTCTGTGGCAGAACATTCTACAGATTCTTTGTTCTCTTGCTAAAAAAAATTCCTCCTTACCTCTGTTCTAAAAGGTTGTCCCTCAATTTTAAGGATGTTCCCTTTAGTTCTAGATACCCCCAACATAGAAAACATGCTCTCCACATCCACCTTATCTAGACCCTTCCACCCACAGAGACTCCGTAGACAATCCCTCCATGACTTCCTCCTTTTCTATAGATGTGACACTATCTCTGATCAACAGTGCCACACCCTCACCTCTTTTGTCTCCCTCCCTGTCCTTCCAGAAACATCTAGCCTGGCACTCAGAGTAACCATTCCTGACAGCTCCAAGTACTGATCCACACTCTAAACTCATCCTCTTTGTTCATAATACTCCTTGCATTAAAATAGACACATCTCAAACCATCGGTCTGAGCGCGTCCCTTCTCTATCACCTGCCTATCCTCCCTCTCGCACTGTCTCCAAGCTTTCTCTATTTGTGACCCAACTGTCTCTTCCTCCATCTCTTCAGTTCAGTTCAGTTTCTTGTAACTCAGATTGTCTAGTCCTGGTCAATGTACTTGTAAATCTTTTTCGCACTCTCTCCTGTTTCCTATCAGAGGATGTCCAAAACTGTGTATTCCAAGTTGGGTCTCACCAACAACTTAAACAAGTGCAACATCATGTCCTAACTCCAAAACTCAATGCCTTGACTGATGAAGACCAGCTTTTTAAACCCCTTTTTACAATTAGCCTTTCTCCTCTTCCGTTACACTAAGTATTGGATGCTTTCTGCACTTAGCTAACAATTAGCTTTGATGCTGAGGGATCATTGGTTGGTGAAAGCACCTATATTGTGTTGTGGAGAGAGTGCTGCATGAGAGAGAGTGAGTTTAATGTGAAAAAATATCCTGCATCATATTCTCCCAGGTTACAACTCACCAAAGCCAAAAGGAGGCAAGAGGTAGATTTGGGCTTCACTGCAGGAGGAGTGCTCTCCAGTTGTATGGTATCTTCAACAAGAGAGAAGTATATTTGCTTTTGAAAATACATCCATTATACTTTTGTAGCTAGTCTGAAATATATCAGATGAGCAGAGAATGTAACTTTGGTGGAGTTGTTAAATTTTTCTTGGATTGTCCTTTGAGTTAAGATCCTGACAATCATCTTCTCAGAATGGATTACTACTTAAAGGGAGAAAGAATCTTCAGCTTCTTGTCTGCAGTACTACTGAACTTCACCGTCCACCCCTTAAAGCAACACTACTGAACTTCATTCAGCTGGCCTTCAATTCACAGGGTTTATCCCATTCTTGCAGTAACACACACAAAATGTTACTGTGCAGGCCAGGCAGCATCTGTGGAAAAGAATAAAGAGGCTTTCCTCCGTTCTTGCAGCCAGAATATACCGACCTTTTAAGAGGTGCTGACTACGTTTAAGTGTGTCAGTGACGTCAAGTGCATCCAGACCCTCCCCAGTAAAAGGATGGCACAGTAGTGTAGTGGTGAGCACAACACTTTACAGTACAGGCAACCCAGGTTCAATTCCTGTCGCTGCCTTTAGGGAGTTTGTACGTTCTCCCTGTGACCGCGTGGGCTTCCTCTGAGAGCTCCAGTTTCCTCCCACAGTCCAAAGACGTACCGGTTGATAGGTCAAATGCTCATTGTAAATTGTCCATGATTAGCCTCGGATTAAATCTCTGGATTGCTGGGTGGTGTGGCTCAAAGGGCCAGATGGGCTTACTTTATGCTGTAAATAATTCCTCAGAAGCTCAGGAACAGCTTCTGTATGAAAGTCTGCACGTCTGAGCATTGGATTTAGTCAATGCCTGGGACAACAGTAACAATGCACTATCTGACAGCCACAGGGGGAAATCTACAATCAAACATTCCTTGAACTGTGAACAGGTTGCAAGCTGCAATGTCAGTCATATTTCCTCAGTGCTTTGTTTTCACAATTTAATGAATGGAGCCACCAACTGGACTGGTAATGAGTGGCATTTTCAGCATTGAAAATTATTGATCAATTAATTGTTTGTTTCTGAGCATGCAGATTTGCATTTTAGTTTTTAAAAATTACCTCACTGATTTACCTGATTATTAGTGCCAGCACTTCTGCACTAATAAATCACAGAAATACTGTACAATGTCAAACTATCTGGTACAATTAGCAGAAAATATTCAGATTAGTTCTGTTGACAAAATGGATGGATTGTGAGAAAAGCCATATACTCAGATATAAGACCGTAGACAATTAATACTATTAACATGAGATGGTGCCAATGCTAGAAATCCAGAGTAGACACACAAAATGCTGGAGGAACTCAGCAGGTCAGGCAGTATCTATGGAAGAGAATAAAGAGTCGACATGTCAGGTCAAGACCCTTCAGTGGTTGGCAAGTTGATGGAGACGATCCTGAGAGGCAGGATTTATGAACATTTGGAGAGACATAATATGATTAGGAATACCAGCATAGCTTTGTCAAAGGCAGGTCGTGCCTTACCAGCCTGATTAAATTTTTTGAGGATGTGATTAAACACATTGATGAAGGTAGAGCAGTAGATGTAGTGTATATGGATTTCAGCAAGGCATTTGACAAGGTACCCAAAGCAAGGCTTATTGAGAAAGTAAGGAGGCATGGGATCCAAGGGGACATTGCTTTTTGGATCCAGAACTGGCTTGCCCACAAAAGGCGAAGACTGGTGGGAGATGTGTCATATTCTGCATGGAGGTCGGTGACCAGTGGTGTGCCTCAGGAATCTGTTCTGGGACCCCTTCTCTTTGTAATTTTTATAAATGACCTGGATGAGGAGGTGGAGGGATGGGTTTGTAAATTTGCTGATGACACAAAGGTTGGGGGTGCTGTAGATAGTGTGGAGGGCTGTCAGAGGTTACAGTGGGACATTGATAGGATGCAAAACCAGGCTGAGAAGTGGCAGGTCGAGTTCAACCCAGATAAGTGTGAAGTGGTTCACTTTAGTAGGTCAAATATGATGGCAGAATATAGAACTAATGGTAAGACTTTTGGCGGTGTGGAGGATCAGAAGGATTTTGGGGTCCGAGTCCATAGGACACTCTAAGCTGTTGCGCAGGTTGATTCTGTGGTTATGAAGGCATATGGTGCTTTGGCCTTCTTCAATCATGAGGTTGAGATTAGGAGCTGAGAGGTAATGTTACAGCTATACAGGATCCTGGTCAGACCCCACTTGGAGTACTGTGCTCAGTTCTGGTCACCTCACTACAGGAAGGATGTGAAAACCATAGAAAGAGTACAGAGGAGATTTACAAGGATGTTGCCTGGATTGGGGAGCATGCCTTATGAGAATAGGTGAGTGAACTTGGCCTTTTCTCCTTGGAGTTTTGGGGGATCAGAGGTGACTTGATAAAGGTGTACAAGTTGATGAGAGGCACTGATTGTGTGGATAGTCAGAGGCTTTTTCCCAGGGCTAAAATGGCTAGCACGAGAGTGCACAGTTTTAAGGTGCTTAGAAGTGGGTACAGAGGAGATGTCAGGGGTAAATTTCTTTTTTTTAAAACACAGTGAGTGGTGAGTGCATGGAATGGGCTGCCGGCGACGGTGGTGGGGGCGGATACGATAGGGTCTTTTAAAATACTCCTGGATAGGTACATGGAGATCAGAAAAATAGAGGGCTATGGGTAACCCTAGGTAATTTCTAAGGTAAGGACATGTTTGGCACAGCTTTGTGGGCCGAAGGGCCAGTATTGCGCTGTAAGTCTTCTATGTTTTCTAAAAAATTGCTAGGCCAGGTCTTTATTCCTGGAAGGGTAGGAGAGTGAGGGGCATATATAAGGTGGATAGCGAGTCTTTTCCTCAGAGTTGGAAAGTCCAAAGTTCAGGTATAGATTTAGGGTGAGAGGCAAAAGGTTACAGAAGGACTGAGGAGTTTATTGAATGAGCTGTCAGAGGAAGTTTTTGAGACTCTCTTGAAGCACTAGATGGAGTAAGTCACACTTGACTTCGCTCCATTCTTTTTCTCATTTATTTACCACCCGTTTAGTATTCACATTGAAGTGTTTACATTATTTTTGTATGCTTGAATTGTGACTTCTAATTTTTAGAAATGGCAACCAGAGGGAAAAAGGCATTTACTGAGAGCAAGGAAGCCGACAAAGGGAATGGAGGAGAAAGAGATGACCCTAAACAACCAAAACAGTTGCAACTGACTTTCCAAGTTATATCCAAGCTTTTGGATGACAAACTTGATTAATCTGATAAAAGATTTTTCTAATCTCGAGATGAAGTTAAATAATATTGAAGATAAACTGGGAGCAATTAAATGGGAGAATGAAAAGCAACAACAACTAATTTTGGATCTTGATGAAAATGGCAAAGAGACCGTAGAATAAGCTCGTTGGAAAAGAACATATTCTCAACCACTCAGACACTGGAACGATATAAAGCCAAGATCATTGACCTGGAAAATTGTAGTCACAGACAGAATCTATGGATTATAAGACTTTGTGAGGATGTTGAAAGTGGCGATCCTACTAAGTTTTTTGCTCAATTTTTAATGGAGGTATTCGGTACTGAAGTGTTTTCTAACCCCCCTATACTAGACTGCACTCATCGTTCATTGAGGGTTAAACCCTCGAAAGGTTTAAAACCCAGAGCAGTTGTTCTACGATTCCACTATGTGCATACTAAAGAGCAGTTAATTCGAGTTGCACATTGGAAAGGAGTCATTGAGCACGGGGATCTCAAATTTTGTTTGGTGGAAGATTTTAGTCTAGAGTTGTTACAAGATAGGTCTCTTTTTAAGTCGGTAATGTCGGAATTATACCAAAAGAAATTACATCCTGTGTTATTATACCCTGCGCATTTAAGGGTTGTTTTGCCAGATAAATCACGTAAATGGTTTAAATCAGTGATGGAGGCACGTCAATTTCTTGAAGAGGTCGACTAATTTTCAACTGTTTTATAAATTTACTGCTTTATCATGGTTGAATGTAGTTGTCTATTAGTCTAAAACTAGTATGTAGATTTGCCTTTGAAGTTCGGGAATTCTCATTCTTGGTTGGATTATACCTGTATTTTTTTTGAGTATAGAAGTTTAGTATGCTTTTAAGTTGAGATTTCTTTTCTCTTTTATTATTTCATGTAAATATTTTTAACTTGTTTAATATTTTGACTTGGCAACAGAGTTCTTTTTTTGAAATATTGATAAGATTGTATTTTGTTTCATTTTTCAAAATGTCGCCTTTCAAAATGTCTCGCAATGACTGGGTACGTTTTTCAATATCTGTTTTGTCCTTTTCGTGGTATTTCTCTCATAATGTTTTGTCTGTGGGTGGTTTATTACATTCCTTCCATTTGGAGTTATGTCTTCATGAGAGTTGGGGGTAATGTATTTGAGATTATTTAGCGTACTGGCTGGTTGTGGCCGGTTGTTTTTTTTTTCGGGCTTGGTGGGTGGGGGATAGTATTTCTTTTAGATTAGATTTTTCCCCTTGGGATGTTCTGAAACTACAAATATGTCTGGAGTGCCGTAGATGCCGGTTCTTCTTTAAACTTTTTCCTCTTCCTGAGTCATGGGTTTCCTGTGCAGTAAGGTTAACCCTTTGCATGTTGTTCGTCCATCGTTGTGTCGATGAAGACCTCAACACCATTATGATGGTGTCGAGACCAGCGCATGATTTGGATTTAAGTGAGCGAGAGTTGTGCAGCGTCAGCCTCACTCTCTCTTCCCAATTCCCATCTGGATCCAGTGGCAAGACAAGAGTCTAGACGGCTGGAGATGGGACTAGGCGCAGTGGATGACCAAGACGTCTTCTGTGTCTTGTCCTGCTCTACACGTTCCACGACGCTTGCAGAGACCGCCTTCTTGACCGTTGGACCTTCCGTTGGTCTCATCCGCTCAGTCCGCCAGAGTCTGTCTTCACATGCTGGGATAGACAACTCCCTATCTCACCGAGGGTTTGAGACCCGTCAGCTACCCTCACCTGGTTTAGCCGGCTTGTCGAAGCCATTGCCTGGGGTGTGGCCGCTGTCGCATGCAAACAGCTACGGGGAGCCACAGGTGAGAGCTGAGTGCCAGGTGGGGACACCTGGTGGGCTCTCAGCTCTCACCTGTGGCTCCCCCTAACCCTTTGCATACCATTTGGCTTATTGCAGTAAAATGGATAATGTTATTAATTTTGTTTCATGGAATGTAAATGGTTTGAATCATCCAATTAAACAGAAGAAGATTTTTAATGTCTTTCGTAGACTGAATGCTCAGATTACCTTTGCTCAGGAGACTCACGTGAGAAGGGTGGATAATCAGCATTTTTTTAGGTTTTGGAAGGAACAACAGTTTCATTCCAATTCACAATCTAAGATAAAAGGAGTCTCTATTTTTATAGACTCCTCAATTTCATTTGTTCATTATGAGACAATTCCAGACCCGAATGGTAGATTTTTGCTAATTACTGGCTTACTTTATAATCAAAAAGTTGTTTTGGTTAATATTTATGCACCAAGTACTGACTATCCTGAATGTTTTAAACATTTATTTGCATCTTTCCTGATTTAAATGAATACAAGTTGATAATGGGTGAAGACTTTAACTGTTGCTTAAACCCTTTGATGGATAGGTCTGCCTCTAAACAAATATCTCCAAACAAATCCACTATTTTTATTAACTCCTTTTTAGTTGATTCTGGAATCTTAGATGTTTGGAGGCTTTTACATCATAATGAGAAAGAGTTCTCTTTTTTCTCCCATGTATATCATAGCTATTTGAGATTTGATTTTTTTGTTGATTCTCGACTAATTTCATCTGTTATTGCATGTGAATATGATGCAATTACTATTTCTGATCATGCACCTCTGAAACTATCAGTTAAATTCACTGACGTAACTTTTAGTGCAAGACAATGGAGGTTTAATTCTACTTCAGGGTTCAAATTTTGCCAAATTTTTGTCAAATTTTGTCTTCCTTTCCACCTAGCAGTTGATCACAGTCCTTTACACAGTCATGGGCTGAGCTCCCAACTGGGTCTTCTGTATTTCCAGAACTTCTGGTCTTCCCTCTCCTCTGATATGTATCCACAATAGGATTCTCATTGTCCCCACTAGTCTCCACATTAAGGAGATTATTATCCACAATTTCTCTCACTATTAATGAGACATTGTCACCAGATGAACCCTCTCTTCCTGTTCAGGCTTCTGAAACACCATTTTTCCCCCCGATTCCCTGATTTTCCATTTGTCTTTTCACAACATCTTTTCATTGAGCTCCAGGATATGCAAGACCTCTTTCCTTCCCGTCATCCAGGGATTCAGATACTTATTCAGGGTGAAACAGCAATTCACTTGGATTTTTTCCAGTTCAGTGTGTTGCATTTGGTGCTCATTATGTGGTCTCACTACAGATGAGACATCAAATACTGATTGGATGGTAGTTCTGCTGAAAGCACGATCTTGAGATTCCACTTACTTGAAGTCTAAGTCCCACTCTGAAACTCAGCCTCTGTATTTTTATAACCCTCATGATTCCTCACGGATTTCAATGTTCCATAAATAATTCAATAATTTCAGGTACTAGCTTTTTCGGATTGAGTCAGAGCTGGACAATTCTGATCTAAGGTTACCCACCTGTTCAATGATTGAAATTTTTCTCTCTTTCTAACTGACCTGCTGTACATTTTCAATACTGTCTTATTTCCATTTTCCTGCAACAACTTTATTCCACATTTCACAATTCCGACATTCTTTCCTCAGTGTTCTCATTCTTCTTCTTCCATAGCTTTTCCAGACAAATGAGAAATAATTAACAAATGTATTAACCATCCTCTCTCAGTTAGCAGCATTATTAATGCCATTTGGATTCTCTTCGTCTGCATCCCTATCTTATTCCCTCCACTCTCTTCTACTACAAACTGAAACATACTTGATTTTAAGTGTTAACTTCTTTCCTCACAGATGCTGTCTGACCTGTGAGTATGTTGAATTACTATTTTGAAGTATATCATTTACTTTGCGTAATTGTGGTGTAACTTCAGAAGGCTGATCCAACACGATGTGACCAAAACCCAGTGCCCTGTTTGTTGAATTATCACACCAACCTTACAAAGGGAAGTTATGATAGAGCTTGTGAAAAACTGAAGTTTGAAGGCATAGCTACAAGCTGTCCTAAATTAACAAAATTAAGACAGAAAATATTCAGCAGAGTTAATTTTCCAGACAGATAATCCTTTATCAGAATTTGACTTAAAATTAAAATTCTTAACAGAAGAATACAGCTTGACTGGCAGGGTACTTCTGCCCCATTGTCATTTTTTATTTCAGATTTCCGGTATCTGCATCTTTTACATCTGTAGTCTTACTTATGTAACTGTTTATAAACATCAGAAATTCTGCAGATGCTGGAGGAACTCAGCAAGTCAGGCAGCATCTGGGGAGGGGAACAAACAGTCAACAATTCTCATCCTGAAACAGTAACTGTTCATTCCTCGCCATAGATGCTGCCTGACTACCCGAGTTTCTACAGTATTTTGTGTCTATAACTGTTTAGCTGAGTTTGTTAGGTTGGGGGGAGAATTTAGTCCAGAACGGCATTAACATTTTAATTGTCTCATATAGAACTAGCTTTTGTTTCTTGGAATAGTGTTCAGTTCTGGTTGGCTCATTATGGGAATGGTGTGGAAGCTTTAAGAGGCTGCAAAAGAGGTTTGCTTAAATTGGAGGGCTTGTCTTCTTCAAGTTCAAGTTTATTGTCATTCAACCATATGCACGAATACAGCTAAATGAAACCTCATTGAGAAGATAGGTTGAAAGAGCTAGAGCTTTTCTCCTTGGAACAAAGGAGGATGGGAGGTGACTTGCTCAAGATGGAGGAGATTTCTATACTGTATCTCAGAAGAATAGATGATAAGTAAGAGTGGGTAGCCAGAGACCTGTTTCCAGGTGGCAATAGCTAACATGAGGGGGGATAATTTTAAGATAATTGGAGAAAGCATAGTGGCTGTTACAGGTAAGTTCTTTACACAGAAAGTGGCAGCTGTGTGGAGAGCCCTGCCAGGGTTGGTGGCAGAGGCAGATACATTGGGGGCATTTACGAAACTCTTAGATAGGACATGGATGGTAGAAAATGAAAGATTATGTAGGAGGGAAGAATTAGATTGATCTTAGAGTAGGTTAAAATTTTGGCACAACATCGTGGGTCAAAGGGCCTGTCATGTTCTATGTTCTGTAATTACATATGTCTTGCAATAGATTCCATGCATGTTAAAATATTGGTTCGGCAATTGCATTTACCTGAGCGACAACCTCTTAATAAACGGAAACTAATGCAGATGAAATGTTGCTTAAAAAGATAGACTCATGTATCATGAAATATAAACCAAGATTGTACAAGTTATTTGACTAAGTAAGCAACATGGTCACCCTGAATTTTATTAAGCTTAACTTCCAATGATGTATAATTGAACATTGGCACTGTCCATTGTTCATTCTTCTATCAGCACACCAACAATACCTTGTATTTTCATAACACCATGAACGTAGCAAAATGTTGCAAAGTACCTTGACAATACTATTGTCAAGTAAAGGTTGACACTGAGGCACAGAAAGAATCAAAGCTTCACCAAAGAAATAGGTCCTAGGACAGAGTCTTCAAGGTGGAAATGGAGATAAAGTGATGAAGTAATTACAGACTGCAGAGCTCCGGGAACTAAAGGACTTTTCACTGTTGATAGAACAATTAATATTGGGTGTACATTTGTTTAAATTTATGGGATTTCACATCTCAAAGGGATGGTTGCATATGCTCCTTCAACGAAAGATGCTTGCAGTTTGGATTTGCTATGTTTCTTCTACATATTTTCTTCCTTTTTTTATTGCTATGCCAGTTGTCCATATTTATACTCAGAGTTATACAGCACAAAAATTGGACCTCCAGCCCAACCCATCTATGCTTGCCAAGGTGACTACTTGAGCTAGTCCCATTTTGCTGCTTATGCTCCATAATCAGCTATACTAGATTGTGTGTTATGTCATGAACCAGGGGTCATTAGGGAGCTTAACGTGAAAGAACCCTTAGGAACCAGTGATCACAATATGATTGAGTTCAACTTGATATTTGATAGGAAAGGTGTAAAGTCTGATGTAGCAGTATTTCAGTGGAGTATGGGAAATTACAGTGGTACAAGAGAGGAGTTAGCCAAAGTAATTTGGAAGGAGCTGCTGGCAGGGATGTAAGCAGAGCAGCAATGACGTGCATTTCTGGGAAAAATGAGGAAGGTGCAGGACATGTACTCCATAGATAAAGAAATACTCAAATTATAAAATAGCACAACCGCAGCTAACAAGGGAAGTCAAAGCAATTGTAAAAGCAAAAGAAGGGGCATACAACAAAGTAAAAATTAGTGGGAAGATGAAGGATTGGGAAGTTTTTAAAAACCCACAGAGAGCAACTATAAAAATCATTAGAAGGGAAAAGATGAAATATGAAAGCAAGCTAGCAAATAATATCAAAGTGGATAGTAAAAGTTTTTCCAAGTATGCAAAAATGAGGCAGGAGAAATAATAACAGGGGACATGGAGATGGCTGATGAACTGAATGAGTATTTTGCATCAGTCTTTACTGTGGAAGATACCAGCGGTATACCTGATGTTGTAGTGTGTGAAGGAAGAGAAGTGGGTGCAGTTACTGAAACAAGAGAGAAGGTGCTCAAAAAGCTGACAGACCTAAAGGAACATAAGTCACCTGGACCGATGAACTGCACCCTAGGGTTTTGAAAGGGGTGGCCTTAGAGACCGTGGTGGCATTAGAACTGATCTTTCAAAAATCATTGGACTCTGGACTGGTGCCAGAGGACTGGAAAATTGCAAATGTCACTCCACTCTTTAAGAAAGGAGGAAAGCAGCAGACAGGAAATTATAGACCTGTTAGCCTTACCTCAGTGGTTGGGAAGATGTTCAGAGTCAATTGTTAAGAATGAAGTGATGGAGTACTTGGTGACACAGGACAAGATGGTACAAAGTCAGCATGGTTTCCTTCAGGGAAAATCCTGCCTGATGAACCTGCTGGAGTTCCTTGAGGAGATGACCAGTGGGATAGATAAAGGGGATGCAGCAGTTCTTGTACATTTGGACTTTCAGAAGACCTTTGACAAGGTGCCACACATGAGGCAGCTTACCAAGTTAACAGCCCATGGTATTACTGAAAAATTACTAACATGGTTACAGCATTGACTGATTGGTAGGAGACTGCGAGTGGGAATAAAAGGATCCTTTTCTGGTTGTCTGCCAGTGACTATTGGTGTTCCGCAGGGGTTGGTGTTGGGACCATTTCTTTTTATGCTGTACGAATGACTTAGATGATAGAATAGATGGCTTTGTTGACAAGTTTGTAGATGAATCAAGATTGGTCGAGGGGCATGTAAGGTTGAGGAAATAGGTAGGCTGCAGAAGGACTTAGACAGATTAGGAGAATGGGCAAGAAAGTGGCAAATGAAATACGATGTTGGAAAATGCATGGTCATGCACTTTGGTAGTTGAAACAAATGTGCGGACTATTTTCTAAATGTGGAGAAAATCAAGGAATCTAAGATGCAGAGGGACTTGGGAGTCCTCATGCAGAACACCCTGAAAGTTAACTTGCAGGTTGAGTCGGTGGTGAGGAAGGCAAATGCCATGTTAGCATTCATTTCAAGAGGTCTAGAATACAAGAGCAAGGATGTGATGCTGAGGCTTTATAAGGCACTGGTGAGGCCTCACCTTGAGTATTGTGAACAGTTTTGGACTCCTCATCTTAGAAGAGATGTGCTGGCATTGGAGAGGGTCCAGAGGAGGTTCACAAGGATGATTCCAGGAATGAAAGGGTTATTATACGAGGAATGTTTGATGGCTCTGGGTCTGTACTCGCTGGAATACAGAAGGATGAGGGGGGATCTCATTGAAACTTTTGAATGTTGAAAGGTCTAGACAGAGTAGATGTGGAAAGGATATTTCCCATGGTGGGAGAGTCCAGGACAAGAGGGCACAGCCTTAGAACAGAGGGGCGCCCTTTCAAAACAGAGATGCAGAGAAATTTCTTTAGTCGAAGTATAGTGAATTTGTGGAATTTGTTGCCACATGCAGCTGTGGAGGCCAGGTCGTTGGGTGTATTTTAGGCAGAGATGGATAGGTTCTTGATTGGACATGGCATCAGAGGTTAGGGAGAGAAGGCTGGGAACTGGGGTTGAGGAGGAGATTAAAAATAAAGGATCAGCCGTGATTGAATGGTGGAGCAGACTCAAAGGGCCAGACGGCCTAATTCTGCTCCTGTGACTTATGGTCTATAATTCCTTTTCCTTCTCTGTACCAATGTGAATGTCCTTTAAACGTTTCCATTGTACCTGCACTGACCACTTCCTCTTGCAGCTTGTTCTATACACCCAACCCTCTAGGTGGAAATGTTGTCCCTCAGACTCCCTTTAGATCTTTCCCCTCTTACCTTAACCCATACTCTCCAGTTTTCAACTCCCTTACTCTGGGGAAAAATATTCACCTAATCTGCCACTCATGATTTTATCTATTTGTTTAAGGTCATCCCTGAACCTCTTTTACTACAGGGGAAAAAAAAATGCTCAAGCCTATCCAGGCTCTGTTCATAACTCCAAGTCCTCCAGTCCAGTTAACACCCTTGTGAATTTTTTCTGCACCTTTTTCAGCCTAATTACATCCTTTCTACAGCCAGCGCCAGAACTGCACACAATACTCCAAGTCCGGTCTCACAAATGTGTATTATGACTGTACTAATTTCAGTTCTCTTCTATCTCCTCAAAGGTTCTGTCTCAGCTTGACTGTTTATGAGACTAACTTTCTGCTGTTTTCACAACACGTTGGAGGAACTCAGCGGGTTGGGCAGCATCCGTGGAAAAGATCAGTCGACGTTTTGGGCAGGAATCCTTTGTCAGGACTGTGGAGGGAAGGGGCAGAGGCCCTATAAGGAAGGTGGGAAGGAGAAGGCTGGTAGGTTCCAGGTGAAAAACCAGTAAGGGGAAAGATAAAGGGGTGGGGGAGGGGAGGCAGGGAAGAGATAGGCAGGAAAGGTGAAGAAAGAATAGGGGAAAACACAATGGGTAGTAGAAGGAGGCGGAACCATGAGGGAGGTGATAGGCAGCTGGGGGAGGGGGCAGAGTGACATAGGGATAGAGGGGGAGGAAATTACCAGAAGTTGGAGAATCCAGATGAAAAACCAGTAATTCCCTCCCCCTCCCTTCCTCTATCCCTATGTCACTCTGCCCCCTCCCCTATTCCTTCTTCAACTTTCCTGCCTATCACCTCCCTGCTTCCCCTCCCCCACCCTTTTATCTTCCCCCTTACTGGTTTTTCACCTGGAACCTACCAGTCTTCTCCTTCCCACCCTCCCCCCACCTTCTTTATAGGGCCTCTGCCCCTTCCCTCTACAGTCCTGACAAAGGGTTCCAGCCCGAAACGTCCACCGATCTTTTCCACGGATGCTGCCCGACCTGCTGAGTTCCTCCAGCGTTTTGTGAGTGTTGCTTTGACCCCAGCATCTGCAGAGTATTTTGTGTTTACTTTCTGCTGCTTTGATCCTGCTCTTAGGAAAGTGGAACACATAATTGCGTTTCCACATTATCTGACAGTATAAACAATTTCCCTCATTGGAAATTGTTTTCCTCCCTTTCAATGCATTCATTTTCATATCCTTTAAACACTCAAACTCAACTTCTGTCTTTGCCAAGTTTCTTCTCCAAGCTGTCATTTGATTCAAAGTTAACTCAGCTTGTCATCGTTTCCCAAATGTATGTCCATATTTTTCAACAAGTGCTGATACAAGCAAAAGAAAGCAATCTAAATACATTCCCCATCGACTGTTACAGACTAACCTTGACTTCCTAGGAAACGTTGATTTGATCCATCACACAACACTGCATGATCTTTCCTCAGCTGAACGAATTCCCCTTGCACGTTACACCCAGGGAGTAATGTGAGCACTCACTAGCTTATCAATTACTGACCTCCTGAGGAATCTGCGTTCTGCGCGCCCCCCCCTTTCTCATCCACAATATGGTCTTTTATTTAAATTATCTGCACCCCTTAGTTCTGTTCCAACCAAGTTTAGTCCATCCACCAGCTTTCCTGACTTCTTTCCTGACTCTGTTATCCAGAATCCAGTATTGTTCAAGTGACGCTTCCCTCTTGTTAAGAGCTGTAAAGAATAAACCACCAACTTTCACAACTGTAGCCCATGCAGTGTTTTTGTTGAGATCCTGTCAACCTCTCCTTTTAGTCTCCAGATTGTACGTCACCTGCGTTTTGTTGGACCTTGGTGGATCTCCAAGTCCCAGCCATTCAGATGTGCTACTGTGACTCCCTTTCACACATCTGTCATATCACATCAATATTATGTCATACATTCTGATGTTCCATCTTTACAATCTTGTTTCAATTTATCCTAACTTCTTGCCTATATTCTTTTTTAAAATGTCCCGTGTGGGACTCTACAGCCACAACAGACGCTGCTCTAACACAGACTGAAGCAAGACTTTCCAGGCGCAGATCCATGGTCTCACGACACTAACGGATGTCACCACCACCACTATTTGCCTTCCCCCTCATATGCTAATGTGTTAAGTTTGAATTTCTCATCCTGCTTTTGCCTATTTGTGGTCACACGTTCTCCTTTCTTGGTAACATTCTCCATATCCAATACACATTCCGCCTTTTAACTCTTGTCCTCTGCCAATCACACTTCCTCCGACAGTGATCTTTGATGCATGCACTCTTCAATCAAGCATTGAGTTTCAAATCCTGATCGTCATTCCCCCATCTACTTGCAATTGTTACAGCCACTCCACATCTTTCTCCTCTTCTAAGGCCCTTGCTGAAACTCACTCCTGTCAACCTTGCACACATCTACCCTATTACTGTCTTGTTGGATCAGTCTGCCTTTTTTCCTTCAGTTGTGCATTTAGACGTAGGAGCAGAATCAGGCCACTTAGCCCATTTTTACTGCTCTGCCATTCGTTCATGGCCAACTTATTATTGAGTGTAGGCATTTGCACAACTGGGCTTTTCAAATTTTATTTACAGAGCAACCCTAATCTTCTTGTGAGTTGGGAGGGAGAAGCTGCTGGGAGCGAGTCCAAGGCATTAATCTAGACATTATAAAGTGTTGGTTAATCTTTGAGCTGAAACACTGATTAATTTACAGTGTAAGATTGTCCCTCATAAAGAAATGACAAAAAAAGAACTGATTATGTGTACCCACCTACACTTATCAAAAACTTGCATTTTTATTTTGTCGGTTTGTATTTGGTTGTTGTGTGATAATACAATCTTACCATAACATGGTAACAGTATATTTGCATTTGCAAGAAAAATCAAACTACTTCCTTTATCCTGCAAGAAACCCAATCTTAATGCAAGTAGGATAGGTTGCCCATGAACATTTTTCATCAACCTGTCACTGAACAAAGATCCATTTCATTATCAATGTAAGAAGAAAATCAATTACCCTAAAGCACTAAAGCCTGCTGCTAGTCTCTGATTGATCATTTCAATCAATATTTCTTAGATGCAAATGATTTTCCATATTATTTTTATGACCAAATTGCTAATATTTAAATCAATGGTATGAGATGATGTGCTTTCATTTCTAGATAATTTCTCATTAACCAGTTAGATTTTATTTTTGCACATTGAGAAGTGAAAGATTTACTGTGTTTTGATCCTGAGTGAGCTAATGATCTTGAATGTAATTTGGAAAATTACAGAATGAGAATACTACAGTAGCATGTCAGGACTAAAGATGAGATTAAGCTATTCAAAGGCATAATGAGCTTGCAATGCAGAAGACATTTTATTGAATCATGACTTACGAACACTTAATTTAATTGGCTTTGCAACTGGAAAAAATCATGGTTCTCTTCAATATATATATAAAAGCCATAAATGCAAGCAAAGAACACAAGAGAAAAGGAAGTGGACCATTTTCTCTACTTGCAGTAAGGCTTTCAAATCTGCAGCCCGCAAAGAAACACAATGTATCATCGTTTCTTAACTGCTGGAGCCAGGCATGGATTGTGTAGCCAGTAGCAGTCTTGATGTTCATATGATGGGCAAAAAATATGTAATAATATTTTTAAATGGAACATTTAATCCAGAAGCATGTATGCAGCAGTCAGTGAAGCTGCTTTTGTAGAAGGAAAATACATTGCAAGTTTATTATCCTCTTTACAGGAGCAGCATTGAATCAGAAGGTGCATTGAATGATTGCTTTTAATTTATCATGCTGTGCAAAGTATGTTCACATTTACTGCTGCCTCTTGATCTTTCTTTTACTTCAGAGAATGAAGGTAGAGAATATTCTGTGCAAACCCCACCTACGTCAGTAAACCTGCCAGGCTTCAGGTTTGCTGTAAAAGCAATTCTCTTGTACAACCTACAGAAGTGTTAGAGTGTAAGGAGAACAAAGTTTCTGCAATTGAGTACAAAACATTACCTTTTAAAGCTTTTCTTGACGTTACTTTTAAAGCCAAGGCAAACTGGCCCACAAGCTTAAATGGAAGTGTGGATTTCCAGTGAGTTCATAATGAAAATGTCAGCGAAAAGAACATGCACACAGAAGGATATTCAGTGCTTCAAACTTCTTCCATTATTCAGTAAGATACTGTAGCCTTTTCTCTATATCTGTTGATACCCTCACTTAACACGAACTTTTCAATCTTCAGATGTATCCCCACCATCAGCAAAATGTTCCAGTTTTTGTGTACGTTCTTTTGCTGAAGAAATACTGCCATCGAAAACGCTTTGGATCTATTTATGCATTTGTAACCATTATTGTTACAATAATAATGGTTATTATTGTAACTGTCTCTATATGGCTGCTATACACCGGCGGTCCCCGACCACCGGACCACGAGGAAACGATATGATTTGGTGATATGAGTCAGCTGCACCTTTCCTCAGTCCCTGTCACGCCCACTGTTGAGCTTGAACGCACGCGAGGTCATTACCCGCGCGTCATCCAGGTCAGCCAGAAAAAGGTCAGCTCCTCGAGCTTGCAAATGATGGCGGGCTGAAAAGTGTGTTTGACATAACATCTCTGCCAGCATTCTGGATCAAAGTCAAGGCTAAATATCCTGAGACAGGCATGAAAGCTCTGAAAATGTTGCTTCCATTTCCAACATATCTCTGCAATGAATGCAACGAAAACTAAATTGCGGAATAGACTGGACATAAGGAACCCCCTTCGAGTATCGCTGTCTCCCATCACCTTTCGATAGGACCGTCTTGTTGCAGGAAAACAAGCCCAGGGCTCCCACTGATTCAGCGATATTGGTGTGTTGCAATGATTTTATATGTTCATACGGGGAAAATATGTGCTGTGTGTTTAATATCCAAACGTTACTTAAAATGTTATGATGCTATTGACTTATAAGTGACTTATATAACCATATAACAATTACAGCACGGAAACAGGCCTTCTCTGCCCTTCTAGTTCATGCTAAACGCTACTCTCACCTAGTCCCACCGACCTGCACTCAGCCCATAACCCTCCATTCCTTTCCTGTCCATATACCTATCCAATTTTTCTTTAAATGATAATATCGAACCTGCTTCTACCACTTCTACTGGAAGTTCGTTCAACATTTACTTCAAGCTCCCCTGTCCTCCCTGATAATTGACTTATCACTATATTCATGCAAGGAAAATATGCGCTGTGTGTTTAATATTAAATTCGTTGGATAAACCCTTTTAGAAACAAAATTGAGTGTATTAGCCACTTGTCACCTATATTCCAGTCGTGATTAACACCCCACCGCCCGAACAGAATCACCAAAAACGATTTGTAGAAAAAAATTGGCATGTACACGCATGCACACTGGTGCCCACGCAAGGCTTCATGGTCATTGTAGCCTTTCTAGGGGAAAAAACACAATGTATTTGACTGCTACTCCTGTCCGTTGACAATACTACCCCCCCACCCCCGCGGTCGGCTGATCCACAAGAATATTGTCAATATTAAACCGGTCCGCAGTGCAAAAAAGGTTGGGGACCCCTGCCATACACGAATGCTCTGGATGGCTCTTGACGTGAGTTGGCAACAGTGCATGATGAACGTCGAGCTCTATGACGACATACCAATGCTCACCACTAAAATCAGGTGAGAAGACCGCAACTAACGGGGCACTATCTACGCCACCCCGAGCCACCTGCCAGCCTTGTCATCATATGGGAGCCCAAGCACGGGAGGATGAAACCTGGGCTCCCTCCCAAGACTATGCTCAACATGTTCCTAAAAGACAGTGGCGCAGCTAATATAGATGAACTGAAGACACTGATGAGGGAGAGGGAGAAGTGGAGGGTCCGTCATCATGCCCGACACCAGCCCCCTAGGCCTGAGTTGACGTAGTAGTAGCAGTAGTAACCATTATTGTAGATTTTCACCACCATAATAAACTGGTCTTCTCTACATCTACCTAATCACTTTTTAAGTTAAAATGTCCTTAATGGATCATTTCACACCAGGTGAACTCAAGGTAATTGAAGCTACTTTAACTTCTGTAGTCACAATAGGAGGGCAAACTAGAGAGACGAGAAAGCTCAAACACAGGAAAGCCTGCATCTGCTGGAAATCCAAAGGAACGCACACACACGCAAAATGCTGGAGGTGCTCAGCAGGCCAGGCAGCATCTCTGGAAAAGAGTGAACAGTTGATGTTTCAGGCGGAGACGCTTCTTCATAGATGCTGCCTGGCAGGCTGAGTCCCTCCAGCGTTTTGCGAGATGCAAAAGCTTCTGACATGGGAAAGGCTGGCAGCTAGATGGGAATTAAGGGTTTCCTATTGGATAGTGAGCTGACTCTAAATGAAAGAAATACAGCCTGGATGTGGGAGCAATATACAACTCCTGATTGAATTTGAACTATAAAGAAGGTTTGGTCTGGCTGGCTTATAGACTGTAAGCACCTTTCAAGGGATAGTAAAGGAAACCAGGTTACTTGGAAGTGTTTTTTGAAAAATCAACAAGTGAGATACAAATCTCACTCGAGGCAAGAGAAGAAATGGCACCGAGGACATAACACACGAAGAACGCCTTTGTCTGGAGTTATTGATCCATCCAACATACTCAAGCTAGAAAGACATAGCATTATAGTCTGTGCCAAATTGCTTACCTGAGATGAAAGTTAACACTAAGCCCTTGTCTCATTGCAGAGTGGGGTGAGCCAAAAATACCATCCTCATTTCTGCTAATCGCTGTATATTCCAGAGTGGCCAGTTTACATGTAGAATTAACAGGTGCGAGGGTATTCTTACGAGCAAAGGGGAGACCAAATGGAAACTTAAAAGGATTTAAAAATTCTGGAAGATTTCAGGTTTCAATGACAAGTTATTTTCTGGTTGAGGGGTCGGAAATGAAATGCTATCAAGTGAAAATTTTGGCTGATAGATGAGGGAGATATATTTTCATGTAATTCTTGGTCATGGGAAAAGATTGCAATCAATATCATTATATCTTTAGGTAAACTTGACTAAGAAGTGCAGAATGATGGAGAAATGGAAGAAGAGTACAGTAGTGGGATTTGTTTTGGTAAATAAATCAATAATGAGCCAAATGACTGCCTTCTGTGATGTAAATTTATACGTCTACTCTAAGTGCAGTGAAAATTACTGTGGCTGTCATTATAAATTTTCATGTCATGTATGAGTGACAACCGTATTAGCTTTGACTTCAAAGGACCCCAAAAGATTTATTGTTTGTATGGCCTTTGTTCATAGTTTGTAAAAGTTATTTTCACGTCTTGTTAAAACACAGCATTTTCAAGGAGGGTTCCATTTTTCTTCTATACATTGTCTCTGTTTATTGGAAGGTCGATGAAGCACATACAGAAAAAAGCATTATAATTATACTTGTAGAAATGTTCAAATTTTCTAAGAATATCCCATGATCTGTTGTACGCATCTGAGCCTGGGACACTGTCACATCTTTTTATTGTCTTCATTATTCCGATATTAATCTGAAGATATGAAGACCTCTTCCATTTTACTTAATAATGCTGCAGGATTTTAGCCTCTCTAATCAGGCTTGATTTCTCTGAGGATACAATTGTTAATGGTATTTAGTCTAGTTACTTACAATATTTAAAAATATAGCAGTGTCCCTTTCTAGTCCTGTAGCACACTCTGCTGGTTCAGTATCTTATGCATGAAATGCTTGTTTCCCTACACAGAGAGATTCATTTGAGATATCTAGTGTGCTTGTGGCTTGTCAAATGAAACCTGCGCTATACTTAGGGTGGAGTATCCACTCAATGCAGATGATTATCTGGGCTGTTGGTTTTAAAAAGTAGTTCCAATTTGTGTGCGTGTTGGGGGGGGGGTCCAGTATTATAAATTGATTCATTGCCTCCCATACAAAGGCAATAAGCTTGCATGTAATACTGGATCATTTTTCTCAATAAATAAATGAACAAGTATAATGTTTTTCTGTTACTTATTTAATTAGATTCTCTTTATCTAGTTTTAAGACACATGAAGATCTGATCACATTTTGGGTCACATTTATGCAGAAATAGAGAAAATGCTATAGGGTTCACAAACAACTAGCACCATTGTACTTTTACATATAATCCATAATGCATTATGTAAACTAAGGATGCTTAATCACGATATATTGACAATATTACTTGAATGTTAAATATGCAACACTTATAATCAAGGAAGATGTCAGAGAAGTCTCAATTCAAGTGGGCAATATAATCGAGTATTAGTCTCTTGTTAAGAGTTAGTGGCAAAACACAGAGGAACAGCTGCAAGGGACCAAGACTGTTTTTACTGATATAGTCTTGGGCACTCTAGATTTTTGATATGGTTTCAGATGGTATGGTCTCCTCTGAGCCCTGATCTCAACATCATTGATGTTGTCTAGGATATCCTGGAGACAGAAGTAAGTAAGACAACCAACATCTGCAAAAGAACTGTGGCAAGTTTACCAAGATGCTTGGAACAACATACCAGCTGATTTTCTCGTAAAACTGCCCAAAAGTGTATCAAAGAGAACTGATGCAGTTTTAAAGGCAAAGAGCGGTCACTCTAAATATTAATTTGATTTTGTAGCCTGGGAAAAATACACTTAGGGCACAAATACTTTTATGAATCTTTAATTCGTTTAACTGTTTTAGATGTTTTAACATAGAAAGAGGGTATCAAAATAAAAACGACAAAATGAATTTTAAAAAGCACAGTTCCTGCGGTTACAATCTCAGCTTAATTTTGGTCCGCACACTCGTGTATCACCTAGTTACGTATGCAGTATGAAAATCACTAAAATATACAAAACCAATACGGTTCTAGCACTTCTAAAAAAAAACATTAGCATCCCACCAACCCTGTATCTTACACACAACATCAAAAATATTAATAGATACATCTCATCTTAACTAAGATGACTTTGGGACACATGTGCTTTACTTCCAAACACATACCGTATAAGCTGGGCCCCAAAATGACTTCCCCTCGCTCATTAACACATTCACATTCGGTCATGAAACAATAAAGTAAGAGAAAAATAAACCTTTACAAAAACTTTTACAATATTTTGCCTCAACAGGAATTCTGCAGATGCTGGAATTCCAAGCAACACACATCAAAGTTGCTGGTGAACGCAGCAGACCAGGCAGCATCTCTAGGAAGAGGTACAGTCGACGTTTCAGGCCGAGACCCTTCGTCGGGACGAACTGAAGGAAGAGTGAGTAAGAGATTTGAAAGTTGGAGGGGGAGGGGGAGATCCAAAATGATAGGAGAAGACAGGAGGGGGAGGGATAGAGCCAAGAGCTGGACGGGTGATAGGCAAAAGGGGATACGACAGGTGATAGGCAAAAGGGGATACGAGAGGATCATGGGACAGGAGATCCGGGAAGAAAGACAAGTGGGGGGGGGACCCAGAGGATGGGCAAGTGGTATATTCAGAGGGACAGAGGGAGAAAAAGGAGAGTGAGAGAAATAATGTGTGCATAAAAATAAGTAACAGATGGGGTACGAGGGGGGGGTGGGGCCTTAGTGGAAGTTAGAGAAGTCGATGTTCATGCCATCAGGTTGGAGGCTACCCAGACGGAATATAAGGTGTTGTTCCTCCAACCTGAGTGTGGTTCCGTGCCTATTCTGGTATCTGTCCCCCACTTTTCCTTCGCTACATCGACGACTGCATTGGCGCTGCTTCCTGCACGCATGCAGAACTCGTTGATTTCATTAACTTTGCCTCCAACTTTCACCCTGCCCTCAAGTTTACCTGGTCCATTTCCGACACCTCCCTCCCTTTTCTAGATCTTTCTGTCTCTGGAGATAGCTTATCCACTGATGCCTACTATAAGCCTACTGACTCTCACAGCTATCTGGACTATTCCTCTTCTCACCCTGTCTCTTGCAAAAACGCCATCCCCTTCTCGCAATTCCTCCGTCTCCGCCGCATCTGCTCTCAGGATGAGGCTTTTCATTCTAGGACAAGGGAGATGTTTTCCTTTTCTAAAGAAAGGGGCTTCCCTTCCTCCACTATCAACTCTGCTCTTAAACGCATCTCCCCCATTTCACGTACATCTGCTCTCACTCCATCCTCCCACCACCCCACTAGGAATAGGGTTCCCCTGGTCCTCACCTACCACCCCACCAGCCTCCGGGTCCAACATGTTATTCTCCATAACTTCGGCCACCTCCAACGGGATCCCACCACTAAGCACATCCTTCCCTCCCCCCCCCCCGCTTTCCGCAGGGATCGCTCCCTACGTGACTCCCTTGTCCATTCGTACCCCCCATCCCTCCCCACTGATCTCCCTCCTGGCACTTATCCGTGTAAGCAGAACAAGTGCTACACATGCCCTTACACTTCCTCCCTTACCACCATTCAGGGCCCCAAACAGTCCTTCCAGGTGAGGCAACACTTCACCTGTGAGTCGACTGGGGTGATATACTGCGTCCGGTGCTCCCGATGTGGCCTTTTACATATTGGCGAGACCTGACGCAGACTGGGAGACCACTTTGCTGAACATCTATGCTCTATCCGCCAGAGAAAGCAGGATCTCCCAGTGGCCACACATTTTAATTCCACATCCCATTCCCATTCTGACATGTCTATCCACAGCCTCCTCTACTGTAAAGATGAAGCCACACTCAGGTTGGAGGAACAACACCTTATATTCCGTCTGGGTAGCCTCCAACCTGGTGGCATGAACATCGACTTCTCTAACTTCCGCTAAGGCCCCACCTCCCCCTTGTACCCCATCTGTTACTTATTTTTATGCACACATTCTTTCTCTCACTCTCCTTTTTCTCCCTCTGTCCCTCTAAATATACCTCTCGCCCATCCTCTGGGTCCCCCTCCCGTCTTTCTTCCCGGACCTCCTGTCCCATGATCCTCTCGTATCTCTTTTTGCCTATCACCTGTCCAGCTCTTGGCTCCATCCCTCCCCCTCCTGTCTTCTCCTATCATTTTGGATCTCCCCCTCCCCCTCCAACTTTCAAATCCCTTACTCACTCTTCCTTCAGTTAGTCCTGATGAAGGGTCTCAGCCTATACCTCTTCCTACAGATGCTGCCTGGCCTGCTGCGTTCACCAGCAACAATATTTTGCCTTGTAGTTTAACTGCTAGAAAGATTAACTTACTAGGCTGATAAGCAACTTCGCACTAGCAAAATTCTAAAGCAAACACATAAAATATGTCAAATTACCAATATTCTAGATTTACAAACAAGTATAAATGAGTTTATATGGATATCTTGAAATGCTATTCACTTTCCCTCACCAGACCTGGGAAAAGCAGCTCTCAGTACTCAATGCTGGTCTTTCTAGAACAATGTATCGCTTCTTTCTACTCTGCACGTGCAAAATGGTGTAGCAAGACACGTCATTCCAGCATCTGCAGACTTTCTCTTGTGTGTGATTGCTTAATGACATCACTGTTTCCTCTTAACAGCACAGGATGCTATTTTCGCACTACCCGGGTGAATACATAAGTGCTCTTTAACAATAAGAAATAATATTCAATGATTACCTGGTTACATTGATTTAGTTGTTAACTGTTTACTGCTCTTTATAGTAACTGTTTGATATTTAGAAAGTTTTCATTTCATTGCATCTTTGCTTAACAGAATTTTTTTCATGTGCTTAAGACTTTTGCACAGTATTGTATTTGTTTTAGTTTATTTAAAATATTTTTTGAAGCATTTAAATGTTTTGGTTTGAAGAAAAAAATAACATACTTCAATGGCTTAAATTTAGCCGCCTCAGTTTTCAAAGTCTGTTCTCATTCTTATGGACAGGAAAAAATCCCGGATTCCCTATCCAGGGTATACAAGTTTTTACATGGCTGACCCGGCTCAGGACCATGACTGATCTCTAAGAATAGAAGAACTTTTGCCGATAAGTTGTCTTCTGGAGGCCGCTTCTGACTGAATATGAACATTGTACATAAGAACATAAGAAATAGGAGCAGGAGTCAGCCATCTGGCCCATCAAGCCTGCTCCGCCTTTCAATAAGATCATGGCTGATCTGACCATGGACTCAGCTCCATCTACCTGCCTTTTCCCCATAACCCTTAATTCCCCTACAATGCAAAAATCTATCCAACCTTGTCTTAAATATCATTACTGAGGTAGCCTCCACCATGGCTTCACTGGGCAGAGAATTCCACAGATTCACCACCCTCTGGGAAAAGCAGTTCCTCCTCATCTCTGTCCTAAATCTACTCCCCTGAATCTTGAGGCTATGTCCCCTAGTTTTAGTCTCACCTACCAGTGGAAACAACTTTCCTGCCTCTATCCCTTTCATAATTTTATATGTTTCTATAAGATCTCCTCTCATTCTTCTAAATTCCAGCAAGTACAGTTCCAGGCAACTTAATTTCTCCTCTTAGTCTAACCCCACTCATCTCTGGAATCAACCTGGTGAACCTCCTCTGCACCACCTCCAAAGCCACTATATCATTCCTCAAGTAATGAGACCAGAACTGCACACAATACTCCAGGTGCAGCCTCACCAGAGCCCTGTACAGTTGCAGCATAACCTCCCTGCTCTTAAATTCAATCCCTCTAGCAATGAAAGCCAGTATCCATTTGCCTTCTCGAATGCCTGCTGCACCGGCAAAGCAACCTTTCGTGATTCATGCACAAGCACTTCCAAGTCCTTCTGCATAGCAGCATGCTGCAATTCTTTACCATTTGAATAATAATCTGATCTTTCATTTTCCTTCCAAAGTGGATGACCTTGCATTTACCAACATTGTACTCCATATTCCAGGCCCTTGCCCTCTCATTTAACCTATCTATACCTCTCTGCAGACTCTCCGTACCTTCTGCGCAGTTTGCTTTTCCACTCAATTTAGTATTATCAGCAAACCTAGATACACTACACTCAGTCCCTTCTTCCAGATTGTCAACGTTGTGAGCAGTTGCAGGCCCAGTACTGACCCCTCCAGCACACCGCTCAACACTGATTGCCATTTGGAGAAACACCCATGTATCCCAACTGTCTGCTTTCTATTAGTTGACCAACCCTTTATCCATTCTAATACATCACCCTCATCTCCATGCATCCTTATCTCATGGATAAGTCTTTTATGTGGCACCTTATCGAATGCCTTATCTTCAAAGAACTCCAGTAAGTTTGTCAAACAGGACTTTCCTTTGCTGAATCCATGCTGTTTCTGCCTGATGGATCCACTTCTTTCCAGATGCCTCACTATTTCTTCTTTAATGATAGCTCCAAGCATTTTCCAGACTACAGATATTAAATTAACTGGCCTATAGTTACCTGCCTTTTGCCTACATCCTTTTTTGAACAGTAGCATGACATTTACTGTCTTCCAATCCACCGGGATCTGCCCAGAGAATTTAGATACCAAAGCCTCTACCATAGATACCATAGAATTTAGATACCAAAGCCTCTGCCATTTCCTTCAGTACCCTGGGATGCATTCCATCAGGACCAAGGGACTTATCTAAATTCAGGCCCACAAGTTTGCTCAGCACTACCTCTTTAGTGATAGCTATTATATCAAGGTCCTCACTTGCCATTGCATCCATAACATGTCTTTTTAGCATGTTAGAAGTGTCTTCCACCAGGAAGACTGATAGAAAATAATCCTTCAAAACCTCGGCCATTTCCTCATTACCCAATATCACTTCCCCCTTCTCGTCCTCCAAGGGACCTATGTTTACTTGAGCCACCCTTTTCCACTTTACATAATTACAAACGGTTTTACTACCTGTTTTTATATTTTGTACTAACTTATTTTCATAATCTAGCTTCCCTTTTTTTATTGCCCGCTTATTGGTTCTTTGTTGCTTTTCACAGTTTTCCCAATTTTCTGGTTTCCCACTACTCTTGGTGACTTTGTACGCATGAGCTTATAGTTTGATGCTTTCTTTTATTTCCTTAGTTATCCAAGGGTGCCACTCCCCACCCTTACTGTCCTTGCTTTTAACTGGAATATACTTTTGTTGAGCACCGTGAAAAATCTCTTTGAAAGACTTCCACTGTACAAAGGACAGTGGCATACATGCATGGGGGTGTTTTGTCCAAACATTAAAACCAGCTGAAACACAGTGTATTTCTATCAACACCTTATTTAGGTCATAAGATATAGGGGTAGAATTAGACCATTGCACCCATCAAGTCTGCTCCACCATTTTGTCATGGCTGATCCAATTTTCTTCACAGCCTCAATCTCCTGCCTTCTCCCCATATCCCTTCATGCCCTGACTAATCAAGAATCCATCAACCTCCGCCATAAATGTACATAAAGACTTGGCCTCCACAGCTTCCTGTGGCAAAGAACTCCACAGATTCACCACTCTCTGGCTGAAGAAATTCCTCCTCATCTACATTCTAACAGGATGCCCCTCTATTCTGAGGCTGTGTCCTCTGGTCTTAGACTCCCCCACCAGAGGAAACATCCTTTCTACATCCACTCGATCAAGGCCTTTCACCATTTGATAGGATTACTGGATCATGGACCTCTGGTTTCCCTCTCCTGAAAGTCCACAATCAGTTCCTTGGTCTTATTGACATTGAGTGAGAGGTTGTTGTTATGACACCACTCAGACAAATTTTCATTCTCCTTCCGGTATGCTGATTCATCACCACCTTTGATACAGCTCACAACAGAGGTGTCATCAGCAAACTTGAATATGGTGCTGGAGCTGTACTTAGCCACACAGTCATAGGTGTAAAGCAAGTGGAGCAGGGGGCTGAGTACACATCCCTGCAGTGCTCCTGTGCTGATGGAGAATGTAGAGGAGATGATTTTGCCATCTTGAACTGACTGGGGTTTGCAAGTGAGGAAATTCTGGATTCAGTTGCACCAGGGGGCATTGAGGCCCAGGTCTTAGGGTTTACTGATCAGTTTTGAGGGGATTTTGGTACTAAATGCTGAGCTGTAGTCGATAAAGAGCATCCTGATGTATGTATCTTTGCTGTCCAGATGTTCCAAGGTTGTGTGAAGAGCCAATGAGATAGCATCTGCTGTAGACCTATTGCTTCAGTAGGTGAATTGGAGCAGATCCTAGTTGCCACTCAGAAAGTAGCTGATATGCTTCAATACCAGCCTCCTGAAACACTTTATTACCATGGTTGCCATTAGGCAATAGTCATTTAGACAGGTTACCGCACTCTTCTTGGGCACCAGTACAATCGAAGCCTGCTTGAACCAGGTGGGTACCACACACTGCCAGAGCAAGAGGTTGCAGATGTCTGTGAATACACCAGCCAGTTGGTCTGCATAAATCCTGCTTGCGTCTTTCACAGTGAAGACTGATGCAAAATACATATTCAGTTCATCTGCCATTTCTTTGTCCCCCATTACTACTTCTCCAGCATCATTTTCCAGCAGTTTGATATCCAATCTTGCCTCTCTTTTACACTTTATGTATCTGAGAACAACTTTTGGTATCGTCTTTAATATTATTGGCTGGCTGGCTTCCATATTCCATCTTTATCTTCTTAATGACTTTTTTAGTTTCCATCTGTTGGTTTTTAAAAGCTTCCCAATCCTTTAACTTCCCTCTAATTTTTGCTCTATTATATGCCCACGCTTTGTCTGTTATGTTGGCTTTGACTTCCCTTATTAGCCACAGCCGTGTCATCTTGCCTTTAGAATACTTCTTCCTCTTTGAGATGTAAGCTCTCTAATCAACGCTGATTAATTGCAGAACATGCAATCCAAATAGCTGATCCCCTCGTGGGCTCATCCACGAATTGTTCTAAAAAGCCAGCTCGTAGGCACTCCAGAAATTCCCCCTCCTGGAATATAGCACCAACCTGATTTTCCCAATCTTTCTGCATATTGAAATCCCCCATGACTATTGTAACATTACCCTTTTGCATGCATTTTCTATCTCCCATTGTAATTTGTAGACCACATCCTTACTACTGTTTGCAGTTCTGTATACAAGTTCCATCAGGGTCTTTTTACCCTGGCAGTTCCTTAGCTCTACCCACAATGGTTCAGCACCTTCTGACTCTATGTCTTTTCTTTCTTTGCTTTCTCTAATTGAATCCTCTCTTCAGTGAAGCCTCAGAAAGCTAAAGCTCACCACTCTGACTCTGTCCACTCAGACTATGCTTGCCCTTTCCTTCTTTTAATTTGATCTTGCTAATCAGTTCCAAACACCAACTGGCCACTGGTCAAAGCTCTTTTTCACTGTAGCGACCCACTGCTGCCTTTTGTACTTGGGCAGTGGACCTGATTGAAGTCCCGTCCTCTCAAAACTGCTGATGTCTGGATTGGCCGCTGGTCAAAGCTTTTTTTCCCTCTAAGCCAGCGGTCCCCAACCACCGGGCCGCGGACCGGTATGGGGCCGCAGAGCATGCGCTACCGGGCCGCGAGGAAACAATATGATTTGGTGATAGGAGTCAGCTGCACCTTTCCTCATTCCCTGTCACGCCCACTGTTGAGCCATTATGCATTTGAGGTCATTGCCCGCGCATCATCCATTTCAGCGCGGGAAGAAGATCAACTCCTCAAGCTTGCAAATGACGGCGGGCTGTGAAGTATGTTTGACATAACATCTCTGCCGGCATTCCGGATCAAAGTCAAGGCTGAATATCCTGAGGTAGCCACGGAAGCACTGAAAACGTTGCTTCCATTTCCAACATATCTCTGCAATGAATGCAACGAAAACTAAATTGCGAAATTGATGGGACATAAGGAACCCCCTTCGAGTATCGCTGTCTCTCGTCACCCTTCGATAGGACCGTCTTGTTGCAGGAAAACAATCCCAGGGCTCCCACTGATTCAGCGATATTGGTGTTTTGCAATGATTTTATATGTTCATACGGGGAAAATATGTGCTGCGTGTTTAATATCCAAACAATACTTAAAATGTTATGATGCTATTGACTTATATAACTATATAACAATTACAGCACGGAAACAGGCCTTCTCTGCCCTTCTAGTCCGTGCTGAACGCTACTCTCACCTAGTCCCACCAACCTGCACTCAGCCCATAACCCTCCATTCCTTTCCTGTCCATATACCTATCCAATTTTTCTTTAAATGATAATATCAAACCTGCCTCTACCATTTCTACTGGAAGTTCATTCAACATTTACTTCAAGCTCCCCTGTCCTCCCCTGATAATTGACTTATCACTATATTCATGCGAGGAAAATATGCGCTGTGTGTTTAATATTAAATTCGTTAGATAAACCCTTTTAGAAACGAAATTGAGTGTATTAGCTAATTATCATCTGTATTCCGGTCGTGATTAACACTCACCCCCCGCCCGCCCGAAAAGAATCGCCAAAAACGATTTGCGGAAAAAAATTGTACACGTGTGCGCAAGTTACGCATGCGCACTTGTGCCCGCGCAAAGCTTCATGGTCATTGTAGTCTTTCTCGGGGTAAATCCAGTGTATTTGACTGCTACTCTTGTCCGTTGGCAACCCCCACCCCCAGTCGGCCAGACCGCAAGAATATTGTCAATATAAAACCGGTCCGCAGTGCGAAAAAGGTTGGGGACCCCGCTCTAAATTACCTCAATTAGACATCTCAAATATAGATGCTATAAAATGTACACATAGATTTTCTACATACACTCAAGAGATTCTGCAGATGCTGGAAATCTGGAGCAACACACACAAAACGCTGGAGGAACCCGGCAAGGAGGCAGCATCTATGGAGGGGAATAAACAGTGCATGTTTGGGTTGAGACCCTTCATCAAGATCTGATGAAAGATCTTGGCCTAAAATCTTTTAGCTCTCTTTGTAAACTAAAGTGATTTATCCCAGGACTTAATTAATAGCCTTCCTCTATATAGATTGCAAATTCCTAGTGTCACCCACCATAAGATTGAAACCAAGAGTAGACTTTGCGTTTGAAGTAAGAATTAAGTTAAATCTTGATTGTTGACAAAATGAGCAGTGCAAATAGAGAGGACAATAACATAGTGAGGTAGAGTTCATGGGCTCACTTTCCATTCAGAAATCTGACGGTGGAGGGGGAAGAGCTGTTCCCTGAAACATCGAGTGTGTGTCTTCAGGCTCCTCTACCACCTCCACTCTATCCAGAACTTTCAATATGTTTCAATGAGATCCCCCCCTTATTCTTATAAACTCCAGCGAGTACAGGCCCAAAGCCATCAAATTCTCATCATACTTTAAAACTTTCATTCCCAGAATCACTTTTGTGAATCTCCTCTGGATCATCTCCAAACCTAGCACATCTTTTCTTCGATAAGAGGCCCAAAGCTGCTCACAATACTCCAAGTACAGTTGGACCAATGCCTTACAAAGCCTCAGCATCACATCCTTACTCTTCTATCCTAGTTCTCTTGAATTGGAATACTAACATTGCATTTGCCTTCCTCATCACCGACTCAACCTGCAAATTAACTTTTAGGAAAACCTGCGCAAGTACTCCCAAGTCCCCTTGCACCTCAGTTTTTCGCATTTTCCCTGCATTTAGAAAATAGTCTCTGCCTTTATTCCTTCTACCACAATGCATGACTGTACACTTCCATACACTGCATTACATCTGCCACTTCTTTGCCCATTCTCTCAATCTGCCCAAGTCCTTCTGCTAACTCCCTGCTTCTTCATCACTATTCAAGACTCCACTTATCCCTGTGTTGACTGCAAACATGGCCATAAAGCCTTCGATTCCATCATCCAAATTATTGATATATATTCATGAAAAGAAACAGGCTCAACACTGACCCCTGTGGAACACCACCAATCACTTGCAGCCAACCAGAAAAGGCTCCCTTTCCTCCCATTCTTTGTCTCCTGCCAGTCAGCCAATCTTCTATCCATGCTCATATCTTTCCTGTAAGGCCATGGGCTCTTCTCTTGCTAAGCAGCCTCATGTGCAACATCCTGTCAAAGGCCTTCTGAAAGTCCAAATAAACAGCATCAACCAATTCTCCTTTGTCTATCCTGTCTGTTATTTCCTCAAAGAATTCCAAGAGATTTGTCAGTCAAGTCTTCCCCTTAAGGAATCCATAGTGACTTTGGCCTATTTTATCATTTGCATATAAGTACCCCGAAACATCAACGTTAATAATGGACTCTAACACTTTGCCAACCACTGAAGTTAGACTAACTGGCTTATAATTTCCTTTCTCTGTCTACCTCCCCTCTTAAAGAGTGGAATGACATTTGCAATTTTCCAGTTGTCAGGAACCATCCCAGAATCTAGTGATTCTTGAAAGATCATTACTAATGCTGCCACAATCTCTTCAGCTACCTCTTTCAGAACCCTGGGGTTTAATCCATCTAGTCCAGATGACTTATCTTCCTTCAGATCTTTCAGCTTCCTAAGCACCTTCTTCTTTGTAATAGCAGCTACACTCACTTCTGTTCCGTGATACTCTCTAATTTCTGGCATACTGCAGGTGTCTTCCCAGTGAAGACTGATGCAAAATACATATTAAGTCCGTCCACCAGTTATTTGTCCTCCATTAATACCCCTCCAGTGTCATTTTTCAGTGGTCCAATATCCACTCTTGCCTCTCTTTTACTCTTTATATATCTGAAAAAATTGTATACTGTTTCATATTATTGGCTAGCTTACCTTTATATTTCATCTTTTCTTTCCTTATGGCATTTTTAGTTGCCTTCTGTTGGTTTTTATAAGCTTCCCAATCCCCTAACTTCCCACTAGTTTTTGCTATATTATATGCTCTCTCTTTTCCTTTTACGTTGTTGTTGACTTCTCTTGTCAGCCACAGTTGCCTCATCTTCCCTTTAGAATACTTCTTCATCTTTGGGATATATTTACCCTGCACCTTTAAAGTTGTCCCCAGGAACTCCAGCCATTGCTGTTCTGCAGTTGTCCCTGCTAGTGTCCCTTTCCAATCCTCTTTGGCCAGCTCCTCTCTCAGTTCAAAGTACTTTTTGTCAATCAAAGTACTGTATGTATACCATATACAACCTTGAGATTCATCTTCTTGCACACAGCCATAAAACAAAGAAATACAATAGAATCCACGAAAAAACTCACAGGACAAAGACCATCAAGCACCCAATCTGCAAAATAAGGGGAACAAATCATGCAAACAATATAAAAGTAAACAAATACTATACAGAACATGATCCGCAGTGTCCCCAACAGTGAGTCCACAGCCACGGGTCAGTTCAGCGTTGAGTTGAGTGCCTATGGCTACAGAACAGAATTGTAGAGTCAGTCAGCCCTGAGCCAAGTAAAGCCTCACGGAGTATTGAGCTGAGAATTTGTTCATAATGCCTCTGTAATTCTTTACTCCACTGTAATACTAATACATCTTACTTCATCTTCTCCCTCCCAAACTGCAGGGTGAATTCTATCATATTATCATCGTTGCTTCGGAAGGATTTCTTTACCTTAAGCTCCCTAATCAAATCCGGGTCATTACACAACACCCAATCTAGAATTGCTGTTCCCCTAGCGGACTCAATCACAAGCTGCTCTAAAAAGCCATCTCATAGCAATTCTACAAATTCCCTCTCTTGGCATCCAGCACCAATTTGATTTTCCCAATGTACTTGCATCTTGAAATCCCCCATGACTATCGTAACATTACCCTTTTCACATGCCTTTTCTATCTCCTGTTGTAATTTGTAGCCCACATCCTATATAACTCCCATTAGGGTCTTTTCACAACGCAGTTTCTTAATTGTATCACAAAAATCTTGCATCTTCCAATCCTATGCTACCTCTTTCCAAGGATTTTATTCCATTTTTTTTTTACAAATAGAGCCACTTTATGCCTACCTATTTTTAATCATCCTATTTTTATCCTCAATGGGACGTGACACAGGCAGCAATCCAAAGGTTACTAACCTAGAGATCCTGCTTTTCAGCTTTCTATCTAACTCCCTGTATTCTCTCTTCAGGACTTCTTCCTTTTCCCGAGTTACGTCGTTAGTACAAACATATAGCATGACTCTGGCTGCTCACCCTCCCACTTTAAAGTGCTGTGGAACTGATCTGTGGCATCCAGGACCTTGGCACCTGGGTGGGAAAATACCGTCCATGTGTCTCCTTCATACCCACAGAATCTTCTGTCTGCTTCTCTACTATGGAATCCCTGACCACTTTACTTTTCTTCCCTTCCCCTCTGAGCCATAGACCCAGACTCAGTGCCAGAGACCCAGTGGCTGTGATTTCTCATCCACACCACCCCAACATTATCCAAAGCAGTGTACTTATTATTGAGGGGAACATCTACAGGGGTACTCTGTCCTGGCTTTCTATTTCCTTTCCCTGCCCTGACATTCATCCAGCTACCAGCCTCCTGCAACTTAGGGGTGACAACGCCCCGTCAGCTCCTACATTCAGTTGCTCCTGATCTCCAGTAAGCTCCAGTTCCTTAACCCAGTCTCTTAGGAGCTGAAGCTCGACATATTTAGAGCAGATGTAGTCATCAAGGAGACTGGAGGTCTGCCAGAGTTCCTGCATGTCACACAAAGAACATACCACTAACTCTGGGCCCATGCCCAGCGCACTAGCTATGTACTCATAGACAAAGAGAAAAAATCTTACTAGAAGCTCACTTACAACCTCTCCCTGTGCTCGTCCAAGTCCATTCTCGCTGAACCCTGTTGAGCTAAAGACTCAAACACTGGAAATATTGCGATAATAATCCAACGATATATTGTAAATTTCTAAATTGGCTGGTAGGAGTCAGTTTTTGGACACAATGACATATTCCACCCCCCCCCCACCTCCCCAAATGATCCAATGATACCTCATCCCATGTGACGCTCCGTGAAAATTCCTCTTATTGGCTTCAGGGAAAGCCACAGACTATGTAAATGCTTAAAGTTTCACTGACGCAGGCAAATCTTGTCAGTGTTGAAGCATATGAAGGTGATAAACCCCTGGGTTCTGAAACATCTGAATGAGTTGTTTATATCTTAATCTGCTGTCAAAAGCAAGAGAAGTGAGTGTTTGGGCCCTGGCAGAGATTTGTGGATCTACATTAGCCACAGATGAGCTACTGGACGTGCCAAGAAGCTCCCTTTACAGCCCAATCTACCTGTGAAAGCACTTTCAAGAAATGATGGATCTGTGTTAGAACTGCTCTGGTTTGTTCTTCTATAGTGCTGCACCTCACTCTTGTCTGCATTAAATTCCATCTGCCATTTTTCAGCCATCTTTTCAAGCTGCTCCCAATCCTGCTGCCAGCTTTGACTGGTCTTCCTCGCTGTAGGATGCAGAAATGTTTGCCCTCATCAACTGAGCCACTGAATACAGAAGCTCGGATGTCATGTTACCACTCTACAAGACATTGGGAAGATAGCGCCTGGAGCATTTTGGCTCCAGGAAGGATGTGATTGAACTAAAGAGGGTGCTGAAAAGATTAAAAGGAAAGTAGCTTGGACTGGCAAGTTTGAGAAGAGATTGAACAGGCTGGGATTGTGTTCCCTGGAAGGCAGGAGTCTGAAGGGTACATAAGTTTATGGGAGACATAGATAGGCCGACCACCCACCACCCCCAGGGTAAGGGAGTTTAAAACTAGAGGGCACAGACTTAAGCAACACACATCAAAGTTGCTGGTGAACGCAGCAGGCCAAGCAGCATCTATAGGAAGAGGCGCAGTCGACGTTTCAGGCCGAGACCCTTTGTCAGGACTAACTGAAGGAAGAGTTAGTAAGAGATTTGAAAGTTGGAGGGGGAGGGGGAGATCCAAAATGATAGGAGAAGACAGGAGGGGGAGGGATAGAGCCAAGAGCTAGACAGGTGATAGGCAAAAGGGGATACGAGAGGATCATGGGACAGGAGGTCCGGAAAGAAAGACAAGTGGGGGGGTGACCCAGAGGATGGGCAAGAGGTATATTCAGAGGGACAGTGGGAGAAAAAGGAGAGTGAGAGAAAGAATGTGTGCATAAAAATGAGTAACAGATGGGGTCCGAGGGGGAGGTGGGGCATTAGCGGAAGTTAGAGAAGTCGATGTTCATGCCATCAGGTTGGAGGCTACCCAGACGGAATATAAGGTGTTGTTCCTCCAACCTGAGTGTGGCTTCATCTTTACAGTAGAGGAGGCCGTGGATAGACATGTCAGAATGGGAATGGGATGTGGAATTAAAATGTGTGGCCACTGGGAGATCCTGCTTTCTCTGGCGGACAGAGCGCAGATGTTTGAACACTCAGGTTGGAGGAACAACACCTTATATTCCGTCTGGGTAGTCTCCAACCTGATGGCATGAACATCGACTTCTCTAACTTCCGCTAAGGCCCCACCTCCCCCTCGTACCCCATCTGTTACTCATTTTTATGCACACATTCTTTCTCTCACTCTCCTTTTTCTCCCTCTGTCCCTCTGAATATACCTCTTGCCCATTCTCTGAGTCCCCCCCTCCTTGTCTTTCTTCCCGGACCTCCTGTCCCATGATTCTCTCGTATCCCCTTTTGCCTATCACCTGTCCAGCTCTTGGTTCTATCCCTCCCCCACCTGTCTTCTCCGATCATTTCGGATCTCCATCTCCCCCTCCCCCTCCAACTTTCAAATCCCTTACTCACTCTTCCTTCAGTTAGTCCTGACGAAGGGTCTCGGCCTGAAACGTCGACTGCACCTCTTCCTACAGATGCTGCTTGGCCTGCTGCGTTCACCAGCAACTTTGATGTGTGTTGCTTGAATTTCCAGCATCTGCAGAATTCCTGTTGTTTGGGCACAGACTTAAGGTGAGAAGGATATGCTTTAAAATGGATCTGAAGAGCAAGATTTTCACACAGAGGGAGGGAGATGAATGAAATGAACTACCAGAGGAGGTTATATTGATGCGTTTATGAATCACAAAGATTTGGAATATGGGCCAAACACGGACAAATGCGACAAGCTTAGTTAGGAATCTTAATTAGCGCAGGTGAGTTTGGCTGGATAGCCTGTTCCTATGCTCCATGATTCTATGTCTCTTTAAGCCACCATTATTGTCATCTTCTGAATCTTTCCAAATACAAGTAGATTACCTATTTGGAGCTAATGTTGGTCTGGGTTTATCAATTATAGGTCCAACTACAGCCTGTTCAATTGAATTTCTCTCCTCTGATATTACAATCAAAATGCCTTTACTGTACTTTTCTATCCAGTCGCCTGTAGATGGGTGTTCAACTTAGAATACCCTTTTCCTTCGCTAGGTGAAAGGATCAAGTCCATTGATGATAAATTAGTCACTACTAGTCAATGCTCAAATATTTTACCCTGGTTGTGTATGCTTTAATAAATCCCCCCACTGGTAGTTACTGGTAGTTCTGTGAATGTTGACTGAATTCATTAAATGTTGTCATGGAAATCTGTACAAAACATATTCGACGGCAGCTGTTAAATTTCTGGACATTCTGAAGGTCTCAATAGTTTTTCCTCAGAGAGGATGCATAATGACTTGGCAATACTGGTAGAATATTAAAAATTTTCATGATTATAAAATAGTTTCATGATTAATTAATTTGAAACAGCTGTGGTAACTGGGTGACCAACTGAAGGAGATGAAATGCAAGTCAAAAATATTGGCAATAAATTGAAAACTCACTGAATAAAATATTGTAATCATTAGGCATAACGTATTGTAGAAAATGTTATGCATAAATGTATTTGCAGTGCCAACAGAGAAATTAAATTCTCACTGGTAACTGAAAGAAGGATGAGACTGTGGAATGTTTCCATGAATAAAATAAGAAGCTGGAAGTCTGAATTCCTTCCTTCCCAGGCTCACAGATGTTTGCATCATGTCCAATTCCATTTGCAGCTCCTTACAAAGATGAGGCAGTTCATGACTGCGTGTACTAAAAGGAGTAGGCTGATAGCAAATAACAATTGTGTCAAACAAGGAATGACCTTCAATAAATGAGATTATAACCACCCATCTTTGTCATTCAATGTCATCACCATAGACAAGTTGGCAATGGTCAACGTCCGAGGGTTGATTAAATTGAGCAGCCACGGATACTTGTGCCACAGAAACTGTTATCTTTTGGTTGCTGACTCATCTCCCAGCTTCCCAAAGCCTTTTTACCATCTACAGGACACAAGTCAGGAGTGATATGGAAGATTATCCGGATAAGTGCAGCTCTAGCCACAAAGATTGTATTGTGTAACACCAGGCAGCGTCTTGGCTGTTATTCTATATTAATCATCCTTAAGCATTTATTTCTTAAACACGAATGCATCATGGAGGCTGCGTGTATCATCACTGCGAATCTCTGGCTGGACTTCCTAAACCCATGCATCTGCTCAGGAAGAAAAAAGCCCATCAATGCATGGAAACACAAACTTTATGGGATTCTTCTCCAGGCCATGTACCACCCTTACCTGGAAGGTTGGCAGTTTTTTTGCCCCTGTACCTAAAGCCTAGAAACCCTCACATAACACCTTTGCTGCAACAGTTTGAGAAGACAGCTGATGGCCCCCTTTCCTAGTGCAACGATAGATGAACGATAAATGGCCGCTTCCCTCAAGAACTGACACATGTGTAAGGAAGTAACTGGATGAGAAATTGATCAACTCATTATATGAAGGAAGGAAAGGGCTCTGAAATAGAGTTAGTACAAAATTAAACAATTATTTTGAAGAAATTTCATGATGAATATTTAGGAAGGCAGAATAGACAGCCTGTGTATATTAAAGAAAATGAAGTAATGCTAAACTAACTTCTGCACTTTTTGAAAGTATTTTGTAGTGAAGTGCAAAGCGGATGCATTGTGAATATTAGAATTTTCTTTTCCACAGAAAAACTAAAATATTTTTGAGCAATATACTTGCTTTGATTATCAGTCTTCGAGTCCTTGATTATTATCTCATCGAACAGTATCACCGTATCCTTAGGTCCAGAAGCTAAATGGAACTAAGTCCTGCCAAAGGGTTTCGAACCGAAACATTGACTGTAATTTTTTCCATAGATGCTGCTGGGCCTGTTGAGTTCCTCCAGCATTTTGTGCATGTTGCTCGGATTTCCAGCATCTGCAGATTTTCTCTTGTTTATGGAACTAAATTTAACAACTCAGAAAATGTAAGATTAAAACCCACCATGATAACAGCTGGGACGACATTAGTGAATGACCATAATTCTTGTAGGAAATCAAGTTGGTTCATTTATGTCTTTTCAAGAAGGACAACTTGAATAGTGATTACAGTATCACCAATTTTACATTAGTTACATGTAAGTACAGAGTGACATAGAGTAACATTTACTAGATCTGCAGGAGGGCTATTTATATTCAACTTAACAAATAGATTTGGGCTGGTCTTACAGCACCCAAGCCTGTTCCATCACTCATAGACTGTAGTTGATGTAATATTTTGCTGATCATGGTAATTCTTGATTCATCTAAAATCAAAAAATATTTGTCTCAAGCTTCAGGATAATTAATGACTTAACACTCGGAGTTCTTTCACAGGGAAGAAATATTTGAAAAATCTTTAACTTTCTGAGAAAAGTAATTTCTTTTGCCTTTGTCTTTAAAGGGGAATCTACTTCTTCCATGAAATCCACACAGCACCAACAAGCATAAAGTTACAATGCAGAATGATAATATCCATACAGTTATGGAAAAGCTTGCTAATCCAATCCTTACGTTCAGGAAGAGCTCCATTTTCCTGAAGGTGGTGATCCTTCAGTAGCTCAAATAGGTATCTTTCTTTCCCAAATGTAACGACGGCTTTTGTCTCAGACATCCTTGCCAACTTAGCCTGCCCCCCCACCACCCTCCACCTCCTTTTCTGTGAAGTAAAACAAATCCTTTTTTGTTTACTCTGTTTTGACTCTTATAATTTATAAACATTTTCATGTGTCAACACCCCCGCTGCCAACTTTACCCCATCACTTCTGTTCCAAAGAGCACAATCAGCCTGTTCATTCTTCCCAGCAACACACATCAAAGTTGCTGGTGAATGCAGCAGGCCAGGCAGCATCTCTAGGAAGAGGTACAGTCGACGTTTCGGGCCCAGACCTTTTGTCAGGACTAACTGAAAGAAGAGCTAGTAAGAGATTTGAAAGTGGCGGCGGGGGGGGAGATCCGAAAGATCTCCCCCGAAAAATCGGATCTCCCGCTCCCCCCTCCCACTTTCAAATCTCTTACTAGCTCTTCTTTCAGTTAGTCCTGACAAAGGGTCTCGGCCCGAAACGTCGACTGTACCTCTTCCAAGAGATGCTGCCTGGCCTGCTGTGTTCACCAGCAACTTTTATGTGTGTTGCTTGAAATTCCAGCATCTGCAGATTTCCTCGTGTTTGTGTATTCATTCTTCCCTCCTGATTACAAATTTCTTATTCATTTTCAGAGATTTATGTGTCAACTTCATCATAAATCTTTGAATCCACTGGCAATCACACTTTACCAATAATATGGGTGAACAAAACCACTTGCATAGTTTATGGTGTTGTTAACTAGTGTGGTGTACAGATTAAGTTCAACCTCCCTCCCCTTAACAGTAAAGGAAAGCATTTTAAATGCTTTTTCAATTGTTATTTAACATGTTTCATTGTCCTTAAGAATTTGCAAATTTGCTTTGCAAGGCCCTTCTGAACCTCAGACCTAGTTGTATTCATTTACTTTACTGTGCTTTTCCTTTGTTTTCTTGCTTCTTCTGAATAAATTTTTCAAATGGAGCAGCATTACAGGCTACAGCTTTTCTTGTAATTTGCATGTTGATGCCTCTATAGGATTTTATAAATAAAACATGCGAGAGTCGTTTTATATGCTTGACAAAAGCCACAGTCCTTTACTTCGGTTATGAACAAACCAAAAGCTGTCGCCTTGCACTGATATTATTACAACGGATATCATCTCTTAAAGTGAACACAACAACTCAATGACAGTGTTTGTGAATTAGTAGAACAGTTTTTATAAAGAACAATATGTGTCATCTATCACCCGTTACATTACCCTAGACATGCCCCCCCCTCCATAATTCACCAAAACAGGCATTGTAAGTCTGTCTGGAGTTCACACAAACTGCGCAGCTTGGGTGATAAATGCCTTGGAGTAAAAGCAAGTGCCTCTGGGTTTCTCAGAAGTGTGCTGACATGCACATAGTCATACTGTGAATCGGGGGTATGGTACTGGAACTGTCCAGGTCTTGTCGGGGTGGGGGGGGGGTCAGTTTAGGGTGATCTACAGAAATACATTCAGGTTCACATTTCCTATCTGCCATAAAAGTCTTTTTGCCTCATTCCAACATGCATAATGGGCCATTGTAAAGGGCAACGGGACTGCTGATGTGCATTATGGCGGACAAACCAATTTCCTCCGGCATCAATAAAGTCTGACTATGACAAAAACACACAAGGTAGAACGTAGGTCAACTAATCCAAGAGTGGTGTACGGCATCTTGTTGGGAGGTAGGAGTAGGTGTAAAAGAATCGAGTTCACTGAGGGGGGTGGAATGCTGCTGGGAGGCTGACCAGACAGTCGTGGCATCAGGAATAAAATCTTCTGGCATCTGTAGCGGCTGCTCGTGCGCAAACTGAACTGCGGAGGATTGAAGTTCTTCTTTTGGAGCTGTTCTGAGCCCCAGCAGGACCTGCAGGGGGTGACTGGGCCAACACTTGTCCATCAGGAAGGACCTCAGAGCAGCCTTTAAGAAATGGTGAATCTGCTGGTCAGGCCTTTGGACTCTGGGTGATACACCATAGTGTGATGCAACTTAACACCAATGTTCTGTAGAGTTCTGTCCATTTGCACCATGTAAGTATTTAGTACTGTACACATGTACGCTCTCCCCGTTATGTGTGTACGCGTGGGAGGAGGGAGAGAGAAATTGTGGGAGTAAAGGTGGTGGCCCTTAGGTTTTAAACAGAGACATTGAAAGTAAAGTTGTTTAAACAAAAGAACAACGTGTCCTTGTAGTTGAGCGTTAACTGTGTCAGCGGAGGATGGCTTCCAATTGTAGGAACCCACCAGCATTTGATGAGAACAAGCCTTATGAAAGCTGGAAAAATGAAAATGGAGTATGGACTCGTGGTACAGAACTGGAGAAGAGGAACAGGCCTTGGCTGTTGTGTTGTCGCTTTTGGGAAAAGTGAGAGAGACTGTGTTGGGAATTTTGGTGGAAGACTTGAACAAAGATAACGATATGAATACTCTAATAAATGCACTTGGCTCTGTTTTTTGAAGGAAGAAAAGGTTCTGATCTATGAGGCATATCCAGACTTTGACAAAATTTATAGAGACAAAATTCTAAAAAATGTGGCTGATTATATTATTGATTTTTAACAGAAGTACAGTTGCATGTGTAAATACAAAATGGAGCTTCCTAACACTGTATTAGCTTTTCAATTGTTGGACGCTGTGTGACTAAACATGAAGCACAGACAGCTAGAGTTAACTGCATGCATGGAGCTCACATCTGCATCTATGAAATCAGCATTGAAGAGGATTTTTGGAGAAAAGGCCGCTAAGACTACAATCAGAATTAGTTTGAGTCAGGAAACAGCATACTTCACTGAGCAGAGACCAGAGTATAGCAAGTGTAGATCCTAGAGGGACCAAGGTTACCGGTGCCTGATATAAATGCAATAAACAAGTATGGTAGGAGATTGAAATGTGGGGTATCTCAGGCTACGTCCACACTAGACCGGATAATTTTGAAAATGCCAGTTTTGGGTAAAAACGATAGGTGTCCACAGCAGGCATTTTAAAAAATATCTCCGCCCACATTAGACGGATATTTGGGCGAATCTCCTCCTACTGGGCATGCGCAGGACACACAGAAAACAAGCGAAGAGGAAACGGTATACTTGGTGCTTGTTTGTCCAGTTACAGACTACAAGAACTTAAAAGGAATTGCTGTTGGCTCTAGTACAAGAGGACTTAAAATTAAAAAAACAACAAATACTGGAGCATATGGAGGCAACCGACAGGGAGTTCACGGACAGTATGACCCGGCTGACGACGAACATTGAAAAACTGACTAACTCTGTTGCATTAATAAAGCACCTTGTTAAATGTATAAAACATGTCTGCATCAGTGTTATCTTGTATTTCCATACAATGTTACATTAGGCTGTTACACATCTATTGTCAGAGAAGTACTTGCATAAATAGGTAAACCACCTTCATACAAGCAAGGACAGAAAACAGGGCAAAGTGAGTATACTTATTTATTCAGTAACCTATGGGTCAAAGTGTTTGGTGAGTACATTTCTAACTCTTCTGGCTTCAGTCTCGTTGCTGTCTGTTCTGAAATGGTTAGGTTGTGTGTGTGTGTGTGTGGGGGGGGTTGCGTTCAAGAAAACAATGAAATGCAGCGCTGCCGTCACTATCTGTTCCGGCACGTCGTGACAACATTTTAAAAAATATCCGTTTACCCCGTCCACACTACTCTGGCGAAGGGTCTCGGCCTGAAATGTTGACTGTACCTCTTCCTAGAGATGCTGCCTGGCCTGCTGCGTTCACCAGCAACTTTGATGTGTGTGGCTGCTCTGCACAATCGGCGTTTTCAAATTTACACACTCTGAAGGGCGTTGTAGAAAATCTCCATTTTCGGGGGAGGAAAACGCTGTTTCAGTGTGGATGGAGGGTCAAAACGAAGATAAAAATCTTCGGTTACGGATTTATCCGGTCTAGTGTGGACGTACCCTCAGAGTGCTTACTACTAGGCAAGAAACTGCCTGCACAGAACTGAACAAATTAGGGTAACTGAAGAAAATAATAAATCTGAAGATGTAGAAGAGTGCCATATCACATTGTTTGCGAAGGAATCACCTACTAAAGCAGAGACAACTGAAGCAGAGATTTTGATGATAGAATCTCTAGTGTGTGGAGAAAAATGGCTTGAGAGCTATATAGGTGAACGAAACCAGAATGAAGTGCAGAAACTGGTGAACTCAGATACACCAAGTAACAAAGCATTCAAATTTGGAGATGAAAAGATTGTACATTCCACCAAAAGAGTGAAAATTCCCACAAAAAAAGGGACAAAATGTTACATTGAAATGGAGGTGGTACCAATGAACATTCCATTACTCCTGAGTAAATCTCCCCTAAAGAAAGCAGGAGCGGTATTGGATATGGAGAATGACCAAGGAAAGATGTTTCAACAGCCAGTGTCTCTTAAGTTCACCAGCTCTGGACATTACTGTGTGAACATTCTAGATAAAGACGTTGCTGAGAATCAGTATGAGAATGAAGTACTAACTGTCACACAAAACATGACCATAGAAGAGAAATGCAAAGCGTTGCTCAAACTTCACAAGCAGTTTGGACACACTTCAATTGATAGACTTCAGAAACTGCTCAGGAGTTCAAGAAATAAAGATCCAGATTATTTTTCCAATCTAAAGATGATAATTGACAGCTATGAGATGTGCCAAAAGTTTGGAAAGCCCAAGCAAGCCTGTGGTTGGTCTGCCACCAGCATCTGAATACATTGAAACAGTAGCAGTAGACCTACATGAACTGGAGCAAGGAGTGTGGCACCTCTGCATCAGTGAAGGGGTCACGCCGTTTCGGTGCTGGTAGCACTGTACACAAAAAGAGACCCTGAGAGAGAGTACAAAACTTCATCCATTCCTGAAACAGTGTGCATGGCCCACCTCAGAAAGTATTCAGTGATAATGGTGGTGAATTTAATAATGATGAATTCAGAGATTAGGCAGAGAATAACATTGAAACAAAGACATGAGGAATTCTGCAGATGCCTCTCATATCCCCTTTGCCAATCACCTGTCCGGCTCTTGGCTCCATCTCTCCCCCTCCCCCTCCCACTTTCAAATCTCTTCCTAGCTCTTCCTTCAGTTAGTCCTGACGAAGGGTCTCGGCCTGAAACGTCGACTGTACCTCTTCCTAGAGATGCTGCCTGGCCTGCTACGTTCACCAGCAACTTTGATGATTGAAACAAAGACATCAGTGGCATAGTCAACCCTGAAGAGTACAGCAGTAACGTCAGGCTGTGAGAGGCAATCGACTGCAGCATTATTTTTCCCTTTGATGTGCTGTATGTCAGTCACAAATTCCAAAATATAGGCCAGGTGGTGTTGCTGCCATGCAGACCAAGGGTCTGACGCTTTAGCTGTCACATGCACAAGGAGCTAGTGATCAACAAATGCTGTGAAATGCCATCCCTCCACTGGAAAATGAAATTGGCAGATAGCCAGATAGAGACAGAGAAGCCCCCAGTCAAATGTGCAGGTCGAGCTGCTGGCTGAAGAAGGCGAGCAGCTGCCACACACCTCCACCCAGCTCTCCATGCTCAGCGTCGTCAGAGGTGTCAGGAGTGACGGCTGTAGGTGCATTGAGCAGCAGGTACTCTGGCAGTGTTGCATTCGAAAGGGCTTGCTTGGTGTTGTCAAGTGCTCTGCTCATGTCCACTGACCACTCAAGCATGTGATGAGGTATTCTGGCTTTAATGGCACTATACAACTTCAGCAGCTCACAGGATGAATCAGTGATTGAAATTCACCATGCCCAAAAGCTCTTGCAGTGTTTTGGTAATGTGAGGCAGTGGAAAGTCCACAACAGACGGCGACTATTGACTGCAGGGTGTCACACCGTCTGCAGAGATACAGTGGCCATGAAAATCAATAGTAGTAGACAACCCAGACTGGGTTAATAATCGGCCCATGTAGGCTTAAGCACTTGAAAAGTGTGCAGAGATGTGATAAGTGTTTGGCTTTGGAAGTGCTGGCAACAAGTGTGTCATCCAGGTAAATGAAGAGACAATCTAGTTGCTTTAACAGAGTCCATTGGTTGCTGGAGAGTCTGTGCTGCAACTTTCAGCTCAGGCAACATGCACAGAAGCTCAAATAGGCCAAACGGGTGGCGGTAATGGCCGCATGGACGGTAATCACCATCTGGCTCAGAGACCATGTGAGGGGGTGAAGCCCAAGGCCTATTTGACGTGTACAATACCAAGTATTTCCATGTTACCAAGCTCAGCCTTTGGGCTGGCCAGCTTTTCAGAGTCCAGTCTACGCACACGGGCATGGACCAGCGAACCAGTCGTGGAAATATGGTGCTCGACCCCGTACTTTGTGACTGTAGTGAAAAACGTGGGCTTGGTGAGGTTTGGGAACTCACCCAGCAGTGAGTGAATTCATGTGTGGTGGTGCATGTGGTAGACAGAGTCGCTGTGGGGAACTTACTGGGAGTACAAAGTAACAACCCAAAGTCCTATGCCCACAGTCCACAGCCCTGACCTACTAACAGTTCTTTGGCATACAGGAAATCTGTGCCAAGCAGAGGTCTAACTGCTTCAGCAAAGACAAAGACCCATGTGAATAGCATCGTCACAGGTCATGTCCCATAAGCTTGGCTCCTGCTGCTGCTGGCAGCCTCCGGCGAGGTTTCGTTACTCTCTGCCTTATAATCAATGGGTGATGCTGGCAGCAAACTTACTCGTGCACCTGTGTCCCACAGGAAGCATTGTCCTGAAAGGGTGTCCATAATAAACGATAATGACCCTGGCAGCTGGAATCCACAGTATTCACAGACATCTGATGTCTTGATGTGCTGGCACTGTCAAAATGGCATGGTAGATGGCACTTCTTGGCATTTGTGCTGAAGCGTGCCTGGTAAAAACAAAGACCCAGTGTTGTCCAGTTCAGAGCCATGGGTGTCCATGAATCTGCTGGAGGCTCTGCTGAGGGCTTACTGAGACAGGGAAAGGAGGAGGAACGATGTACCTTTGCCTGATTTGTGTGTACACTATCGGCCATTTTAGCAAGCTCCCTATAGTCCTTGGCAGGTATGCTAGCGAGGGCTGTGTGAACCTGATCAAGCATTTGTTGCATAAAGAGTTCTTTAAAACTAAAACGATGATGGTGACTGCCCAGGAGAGGTAGCATGTGGTCTATTAGTTCTGAAGGCCTAGGCCAACCAGGCCGGACAAGGATAGCAACTATTTGGTGCATTCAGACTCAGACAACCCAGAAGTCTGCACTAGGCGAGATTTCAGGGTGACATATTTATCATGAGCAGGTGGGTCTTCTAGTAGACACACCAGTCTGGTTGCAGTGGAACTAATTAGTGTGGCTATGAGGTAGTAATATTTGTTAATATCCACAGTGATTTCTCACATCGTGAACTGGGCTTCCTCCTGTGCAAACTGCTCCCGAATCTTTGGCAGCTACACAGCGACTGTGTTGGTCTACATGTCATTGAGTAACTCTGGAATCATCCAAGAGTGTTGGGGTCAGCGATGTAGGGTTTTATGAATAAAACATGTGAGAGTTGTTTTATGTGCTCAACAAAAACCGCAGTCCTTTACTTCCATTACAATCAAATCAAAAGCTGTCGCCTTACACTGACATTATTACTTCAGACACTGTCTCTTAAAGTGAACACAACTCAATGTCAGTGTTTGTGAATTATGCAGGACAGTTTCTATTATGAACAATATGTGTCATCTGTCACCCATTACATTATGCTCCATCCCTTACAGAATTGTAATCATTAATGTAAATTGCAAATCATTAATATATGCCACAAACAGCAAAGGGCTTGGACTACACTCTGTGTAGCCAGTGGTAACAATCCTGAGGTCAGATAAATATTGATCAACATTTAGCCATTGCTTCCTGTCACTGAGCCAGATGTGGATGTAATTTATCCCCCTCCCATGGGTCCCATTGGTCTTTTTACTGGACCACCTTGTGACAATGAACCTTTTCAGAAACTTTGGTTAAAATCCATATCTGCATTGCCTTCATCAACCATCCCAATTTCCTTTATAAAAAAATGAATTTGCTTGCTAGGAACAAACTTCCCTCAAAAAAGCAAACTCTCATTGTTTTTGATGAATTTCTGCTTGACTAAATGAAGGTTTATCAATCCTAAAGATTTATCAGGCATTGATTTACAGTAAATTACCTAGTATAATTACTTGATTTGCATTTTAAACAACAATTCAATGCTATCAGTCCTCCAGTGCTTGCAGTTCTCCTGTGCTCTGGAAACAATCCTGTAGCCACGGAGGATTGAACTATGTTGATCAGAGCCTCTGCACTTCCTTACTCTCTCCTTTCAGCAAATTTGAAAATGTTAGAAATGGCCATATCATTCATAAAGCATTTCCTCTGTTCCTCTCTCCACAGATGCTGTCTGACCTGTTGAGCACATCCAATGCGTTCCGTTTTTATTTCACATTTACAGGATAAATGGGTTGTTTATGTTTTTGAGAATGTCAATGATGACTTAAACAAGATCTAGCAGATTTGAAAAGAAAGGGAGATATGGCTGTTTGGAATTTTAGTTGCAAGGAAATTCCCATTTTTTTTTGGTTAAGAGGCAAGTTTCTGGGTTGAAGTTCATCAGATTCTGAAAAGGTTAAAATGAGCTTGATGGCCACTGGAAGTTTAGGGAATGGAAGTCAGATTAAAGATGAAGAAATTAAAAACATGAATACACAGTATAACTTATAAAACCATACAGAAATTAAGTTGATGGCAGGATGATTTCTGCACTTGTGATCTCCAAGTGCCAATATTGGATGGAGATCAATTTATTTCGTTGGATTGCCAAAGGCATTCTAGTGTACAATATCTGCAGCGACATCTGGCATCGTGAAACACGGCCAACAGCTGCAGGGCTGTATTCATGCTCCCTTCCATTGCCTGAGTAATATTGAACACCATGAACACAATTGTATTCCTTACAAATCCATCTTACCAATGTATCAATAAGTTCAAGTTCAAATTTATTGTCATTTCAACTGTGTACATGTATACCACCAAATGAAACAAAGTTCCTCTGGAGCAAGGCGCATAACACAGTATGTATAACTCTCACACAACACAGAAAGTAATATTACCACAAATAAATTAACGCATAATCAGGTGTATTGATGTCATACATCAAAGAGTAAACAGCATGACACTACAGGTGCTTCATATGAGGTGATACCTGGATGGTGGCAGAGAGTTCACCACCTGGGGAAATGAGCTGTTTCAAATCCCAATAGTCATTGTCATAATGCCATGGTAACTCCTGCCCTGATGATAGGGGGTCTAAGAGATGGTTGGATGGTTGGAGGGATCATTGACAGTGCTAAGGGCCCTGTGTATGCAGTGCTCCTGGTAGGTATCTCTGATGGGTGGAAGAGAGACGCTGAAGATCCACACAGTAGTCCTCATAATCCTCTGTACAGCCTTGTGGTCAGATGCCTTGTAATTCCCTTACCAGACGGTGAAGCAGCTTGAAGCTTGTCAGAGCACTCTCAATGGTGCTCCTGTAAAAAACCAGTTAGAACGGCAGGGGTGGTGGGGTGGGGGGGGGTGAGAGATGGAGGAGGAACTTCACTTGCCTCAATTTTCTCAGGAAGTGGGGATGCTGCTGTGATTTCTTGATATAAGAGGTGGTGTTGAGGGACCAGGTGCAATTGTCTGTTCTGTGCACTCCCAGAAAATTCATGCTCTTAATTATCCCCATGGAGGAGCCATGTATGTGCAGTGAAAAATGGTCAGCCTGCACCTTCCTAAAGTCCACAATCATCTCTTTAGTTTTGTCCACTTTGAGAGCTGTTGTTCTCGCATCATTCTACCGGCTGCTCTACCTCCTCTCTGTGTGCTAGAAACATAGAAACATAGAAAATCGGTACAGGAGTAGGCCATTCGGCCCTTCGAGCCTGCACCGCCATTCAGTACGATCCTCCAACTCAGAACCCCGCCCCAGCCTTCCCTCCATACCCCCTGATCCCTTTAGCCACAAGGGCCACATCTAACTCCCTCTTAAATATAGCCAATGAACTGGCCTCAGCTGTTTCCTGTGGCAGAGAATTCCACAGATTCACCACTCTGTGTGAAGAAGTTTTCCTCATCTCGGTCCTAAAAGGCTTCCCCTTTATCCTCAAACTGTGACCCCTCGTTCTTGACCTCCCCAACATTGGGAACAATCTGCCTGCATCTAGCCTGTCCAATCCCTTTAGGGATTTTATACGTTTCAATCAGATCCCCCCTCAATCTTCTAAATTCCAGAGAGTATAAGCCTAGTCGATCCAGTCTTTCATCATATGAAAGTCCTGCCATCCCAGGAATCAATCTGGTGAACCTTCTTTGTATTCCCTCTATGGCAAGAGTATCTTTCCTCAGATTAGGGGACCAAAACTGCACACAATACTCCAGGTGTGGTCTCACCAAGGCCATGTACAACTGCAGTAGTACCTCCCTGCTCCTGTACTCGAATCCTCTCACTATAAATGCCAGCATACCATTCGCCTTTTTCACCGCCTGCTGTACCTGCATGCCCACTTTCAATGACTGGTGTACAATGACACCCAGGTCTCGTTGCACCTCCCCTTTTCCTAATCGGCCACCATTCAGATAATAATCTGTTTTCCTGTTCTTGCCACCAAAGTGGATAACCTCACATTTAACTACATTAAATTGCATCTGCCATGAATTTGTCCATTCACCTAACCTATCCAAGTCACCCTGCTTCCTCTTAGCATCTTCCTCACAGCTAACACTGCCGCCCAGCTTCGTGTCATCTGCAAACTTGGAGATGCTGCATTTAATTCCCTCATCCAAGTCATTAATATATATTGTAAACAACTGGGGTCCCAGCACTGAGCCTTGCGGTACCCCACTAGTCACCGCCTGCCATTCTGAAAAGGTCCCGTTTATTCCCACTCTTTGCTTCCTGTCTGCCAACCAATTCTCCACCCACACCAATACCTTACCCCCAATACCGTGTGCTTTAAGTTTGCACACTAATCTCCTGTGTGGGACCTTGTCAAAAGCCTTTTGAAAATCCAAATATACCACATCCACTGGTTCTCCCCTATCCATTCTACTAGTTACATCCTCAAAAAATTCTATGAGATTCGTCAGACATGATTTTCCTTTCACAAATCCATGCTGACTTTGTCCGATCATTTTACTGCTTTCCAAATGTGCTGTTATCACATCTTTGATAACTGACTCCTGCAGTTTCCCCACCACCGATGTCAGGCTTACCGGTCTATAATTCCCCGGTTTCTCTCTCCCTCCTTTTTTAAAAAGTGGGGTTACATTAGCAACCCTCCAATCCTCAGGAACTAATCCAGAATCTAAAGAGTTTTGAAAAATTATCACTAATGCATCCACTATTTCTTGGGCTACTTCCTTAAGCACTCTAGGATGCAGACCGTCTGGCCCTGGGGATTTATCTGCCTTTAATCCCTTCAACTTACCTAACACCACTTCCCTACTAACATGTATTTCGCTCAGTTCCTCCATCTCACTGGACCCTCTGTCCCCTACTATTTCCAGAAGATTATTTATGTCCTCCTTAGTGAAGACAGAACCAAAGTAATTATTCAATTGGTCTGCCAGGTCCTTGTTCCCCATGATCAATTCACCCGTTTCTGACTGTAAGAAACTACATTTGTCTTAACCAATCTTTTTCTTTTCACATATCTATAAAAGCTTTTACAGTCAGTTTTTATGTTCCCTGCCAGCTTTCTCTCATAATCTTTTTTCCCTTTCCTGATTAAGCCCTTTGTCCTCCTCTGCTGGACTCTGAATTTCTCCCAGTCCTCAGGTGAGCCGCTTTTTCTGGCTAATTTGTATGTTTCTTCTTTGGAATTGATACTATCCCTAATTTCTCTTGTCAGCCATGGGTGCACTACCTTCCCTAGTTTATCCTTTTGCCAAACTGGGATGAACAATTATTGTAGTTCATCCATTCGACCTTTAATGCTTGCCATTGCATATCCACCGTCAACCCTTTAAGTATCATTTGCCAGTCTATCTTAGTTAATTCACGTCTCCTACCTTCAAAGTTACCCTTCTTTAAGTTCAGAACCTTTGTTGCTGAATTAACTATATCACTCTCCATCTTAATGAAGAATTCCACCATATTATGGTCACTCTTACCCAAGGGGCCTCGCACGACAAGATTGCTAACTAACCCTTCCTCATTGTTCAAAACCCAGTCTAGAATGACCTGCTCTCTAGTTGGTTCCTCGACATGTTGGTTCAGAAAACTATCCCGCATACATTCCAAGAAATCCTCTTCCTCAGCACCCTTACCAATTTGGTTCACCCAATCTATATGTAGATTGAAGTCACCCATTATAACTGCTGTTCCTTTATTGCACACATTTCTAATTTCCTGTTTAATGCCATCCCCAACCTCACTACTACTGTTAGGTGGCCTGTACACAACTCCCACCAGCATTTTCTGCCCCTTGGTGTTATGCAGCTCTACCCATATCGATGCTGTTTCATTGTTGTTGATGACGCTAACTACTGCTGCATCATCCATGAACTTGATAATTCGTTTGGAACAGGATCTGGCAGTACAGACCTGACGAAGGGTTCTGGCCCAAAACGTTGACTTCTTTTCCACAGATGCTGCCTGACCTGCTGAGTTGCTCCAGCGTGTTGTGAGTGTTGCTTTGGCAGTACAGTCATGTGCCAGCAGTGTGAACAGCAGCTGGCTGAACATGCAGCCCTGAGGGACGCCAATGCTCATAGAGATGTACCAAGAGATGTTGCTGCCAACACAGTCTGACTGTGGTCCTTCTGTCAAGATCCAAATATAGAGAGAGATGTTGAGACCCAATGAGGACAGTTGACCCTCAAGGGATGATCATACAAAATACAAAGCTGAAGTGGACAAGCAGCATCCTGGTGCATGAGGCATTATTTTCCAGGTGGGACAGGACAGAGTGGAGGGCAGAAGTTATGGCATCATCAGTGGACTGATTTGAATGATAAGTAAACTGGAAAGGGTCCAATGTAGCAGGAAGAAGGGATTTAATGAAATCCATAACCAGCCACTTCATTATTATTGAGTACTGCTGGGTGGTAGTCATCGAGGCAGGTTACTGTCACCCCTTGGATAATGATGGCTGCCTTGAAGCCTTGGGGGACCATGGGCTGTTCCAGAGAGATGTTGAAGATGTCTGTTAGAACGTCTATTAACTGGGCTGCACAGTTCATCAGCACCCAACCAGGTATGTTATCAGGCCCCGTAGCTGGGTATCCCTCACATCTGCTGCATTTGTTACCACATTTAATAACAAGCATATTGAATTATTTTTAACCCAGTTGTCTTCTCATAACATGATGTGTGAGTCTATGCTGTCTCTTCAGCGACAATAATGGGTTGCATTTGGCTGATCTGCATCACATTTAAAGCACATTCTTTTAAAAGAAGGTAATAGAAGCTTGGAAAATATTGCCTCTGGAGTCATGGAATAAATTACTATTCATTGATCCACAAAAAAAAATGTTTATTCACTTAGGGCTTCCCAGGACATTGCAGAATAGTCTCAAAGTGTTGTCACTTTTTTGATCCAATTTATTTCAAACAGGCACATTATGTCGATTACTAGATTATCCTCTTTTGTTGTATTAAATTATGATTAACTTTTGATCAGGACGCCAGACATAACTTGCCTTCTCTTCAAAATCATGCCACAGGATCTTTTGTGTTCACTTGAGACTGCAGTCTGATGAAATCTCATTGATCCGAAATGTTAATATTGCTTCTCTCTCCACTGACGTTGCCTGACCTGGTGAGTATTTCCAATGCAGCATTTCTGTCCATATAACATAAGAAAGACGGGAATTTAAAACATGCAGTGTCACTTCAGTACTGAAGAGTCAAACTGGGCTTTGGGCTGAAGTGTCTGAAGTGGGACTTGGATCTGAGAACTTCTGATGCAGCTGTGTCAATTATGGGTGGCAATAACACGTGATAACAAGATAAACCATGTGTACTTTTTGTGGAACAAATGGGTTGACAGGTTTAATGAGAAGATGTGTAGATGTTCTGCCCTTCACTTATTTCTAATGATCTATTTTTAAAAGATGGCTATCATTTTTGGCTTTCAACCAGGCAGTATATTGCATATATACTGTCTGTCTATATAAATTCACCTCCTGTTTTCCAAATGGAGAAGCTTATTATTCTTTAAATAAATGATGATGCATTGCAATAAATGATGCATCTGAACTTGCATACACTTCCAAGTTTCCTCAGTTCCATTCAATTTCGCTTGTTGTTATTTCCATTGGCCTCATGTTTTATTAATTCTTGTCGGACAATTTATTATACTGGCTTGCCCTTATCCGTGAAATAGAAATTGCTTTAGTGCGGATTCTGAGTTATTGCAAGGCAGGTTCTTACTCTGAACATCAATGAAACAAATGTGGAGTACGGGTACTCATGAACTTCTCTTGCACCTAAATTATACAAGGGATGGGGGTCACAGTTGTTGAATGCCCTCCAAAATGACAAATTTATATTCCCATGTATAGTTTTGCTGTTAAGCTGCATGAGCTGCCAGCTGCACTGACACAGAAAACATCGGTACACCCCCGGAAAACAGTAGTAATGCAGGGCTCAGTGCAGATTGGGAAATTAGTCATCCAAGTAATGGAAGTTGTACTGTAATTATGTTGGTCTTTAATGTACATAAAGATCACACAAACCAAATTAGTGGTAATTGTAGGAGAGAAAATTCACTGAGTGTATATGAAATAGTGTTTAGCTCATAATGCCAAGAGAAAAACCAGGGACCATGCAATTTTATATCTTGTATTAAACCATGAGAAGTATCCTTCAGTAACGATAAGACCTTTTGTGAATTGTGATTGTAAAGTAGAGTTTTATATTAAGAATAAAAGCCTTAATTCAGACAAAGCAAACTGCAAGGATGTGGGCATGTGTTGGCTATGTTATATTAGGAAACCAGAATATAGAATTCATCTGTTGACAAGCAATGCTGACAATTCAGGGACTTGTACATATTACATGACAAACAGAAATCATTATCTGTCATTAATACCAGCTGTGTCCAGCTGTGATAACAAGGTAAGTTTTAAATAATATTGAATCAAAGGAACAGGTTTGTAATGTTGCCAAAAGAGTAATAAACCTGGGAATTGGGAAAACTGAACAATTTAGCAAAGGAGGAACAAGACACTGGTCTGGAAAGGGAACATAAAACATTGAGAGTAGTGTAGAGAAAAACAAAAACAGTGTGGAAGTTTTCATGCATGAGGAAAAAGAAAACTAAGCAAAATTTAGACAGAAGAAATAGAAATTATACAATTATTTCACTTGTTTTAATGGAAGTCACAAAAAACATTCAGAAATTGAAAACTAAGTCTAGCAAGAGTCTAAAGAAAAAGTTGCACTTTAAAAGATCGGATTTTATAAATTAATGTGGAACTGCTAAGTTTCCAGGAGAAAGAAGATACTGCAGTTCCTGGAATCTGGAGCAAAAAAAAACACTGGAAGAGCTCAATGCGCCAAGAAACATCTGATGTAGTGTCTCAGCCTGAAATATGAAGTACGGAAGTAGGTCAAAACACAAACTAGCAATTTTTTTTGCTCTTGATAAATTCCTAAGATTTGATAACCTGCATTTTAACATTTTGAAATAAGTGGTCATGAAGATAGTAGACTGTTCACACCTTTCAAAATTCTATGGATCTTAAAATGATTCAAACAAGTTGGAAAGTAACACAAGTAAATGCACAACTTAGGAAAGTAGGAGAGAAATATAGATGAGCTAGCCTGACGTTAGCAGTCAAGAATCTGCAGGAAATTAGTATTAATGAAATTGCAACAGGACATACAGGAAATAATAAAAGGAATGGGGTGTGGGCAGAATCAATATGAGCATAGGAAAAGAGCATCATTTTTGGCAAATCTGTTTGGAGCTTTTGGGGTATCAATTAGCAGAAGAAACCAGTAGATATAGTGAATTTGATAAGGTTCTACACAAGAGGTTATTACCCTGAATTAGAGCATACAGGTTTGGAATACTCATCTGTGGAGTGAAGCTTAGTTATCCGACGAACAAACATGAGTTATTTTCAGGTTAATATTGAGTCTTTTTCAGGTTGAGAGGCCATAACCAGTGTTGGGCTATATAGATGGGCACTAGGACTCAGCTGTTACCAAGCAATGTTATTGATTTGAATAGCAGGGTCAAATGAAATCTATGCAGGTTTGCTGAAGATAAAAATTTGTGGATAAGTTGAGAGCAGTGAAGAAGACAGAGAAGATTGAAGAGGATGCACATAGGCTCAGCAAATGGCTGAGAACATGGTATATTGAAATAAATAGAAAAACAGAGTATTCTTTGAATGGTGGAAGATTGAAAGATGCTGGTGTTCAAAGGAACCTGGATGTCTTTGTGAATGTATCACAAAAGATAAATTGCAGGTCTAGCATACAACATCCTGGCTTAGAGTGCAACAATACAAAAATAGGAGTGAGATTTTATGCTGTCTTGATGAGGCTGCACCGAGAATGTTAAGTAAATGTAGTTTTGATATCAATGGAAGTATATACCGCTCAAATAAGACTGCAGCAAAGATTCATGGATTGATTCCTGGGAAGGAGGGACTATGCTCTCTGGAGAGAGGAAGCACAATGGGTTCTTGCACACTTGAGTTCGAGGGGATGAGAGGTGATCTCAACAAAATATAAAATATTCTTACTGGGATTGACAGGCAACATACAGTGTGATGTTTTTCCTGGACTTGGTGTGTGACATCAATGGACAGTTTCAATATAAAGAGCTAACTATTTGGGACTGAGATAACAATTATTATTCCCAGTCAGATATGGAAAATATTTGAAATTATCAAACCAAGAGGGATATGAATGTTCAGTCACTGAACATTGAGAGATGTTTGGATAAACCTGGAAAGAGGTTGTGAGATTAATGCAGCAAAGTAGCTGAGGTATAAGATCAGCTATGACCTTATTGACTGCCTGACTGGGAGAAGCCAAATAGATGGGTGGCAGGAAAATCAGTGTAGAATTAATGGGCATGTGAGAGAAAGCAGGTTACCGGACAATACATGGATGAGTGGGGACTGGTGAGGGTATTTTGAGAGCTGATATAGACTTAATCGACTGAATGCCAAAGGATAGCAACGTGGAAGCTAATGGGGAAGGTGAGTGGACTGTTTCTGACGTGGTTTTCTCCAGCTGCTTCCACAAAACAATTAACGATATATAGAGGTTCTCAATATCATCCTGAATCTCCTCCTCCACTTTGGATGGGTGTAGGCCAGAGATTCCCAGCGGTCTACAGGGACGAGGTCCAGCACCTGGCTGCATGGTGTGCCGACAACAATCTAGCCCTTAACACCCAGAAGACCAAGGAGATCATTGTGGACTTCAGGCATGCTAGGAGTCATACTCACGTCCCCATCTACATCAACGGAACTGTAGTGGAGCATGTATTAAGCTTCAAGTTCCTTGGTGTCCACATTTCCCAGGATCTCACCTGGTCCCTGAACTCCTCCATCCTGATCAAAAAGGTGCCTTTATTTCCTGCGGAGCATGAAGAAAGCTCACCTCTGTCCCAGGATACTGACGGACTTTTACCGCTGTACCATTGAGAGCATACTCATTAACTGCATCTCAGTGTGGTATGGCAATTGTCCCGTATCGGACCGCAAAGCACTCCAGCGTGTGGTGAAAACTGCCCAGCGGATTATCGGCACCCGATTGCCCATCATTGAGAACATCTACCATAAACACTACCTGGGCGGGGCGAAAAGCATTATCAGGGATGCATCTCACCCTAACCATGGACTTCTTACTCTCTTCCCATCCGGTAGGCGCTACAGGAGCCTCCGCTCCCGCACCAGCAGGCACAGGAAGAGCTTCTTCCCTGAGGCTGTGACACTGCTGAACCTCACATCACAGTGCTAAGCAGTATTGCATCCGTATTGTACTGTCTCAGTACTTTTATATTTGTGTGCTGCAGTACTTTTTATATTCACAGTTATTTTGTAAATAACACTATCCTTTGCATTTCTGGTCAGATGCTAAATGCATTTCATTGGCTTTGTATCTGTACTCAGCACAATGACAATAAAGTTGAAACTAATCTGTGGGGGGTGTTGCGTTTCTTCAAGGTGGTTTCAGATAGCTTGAATCTTTTGGTGATCTCCTCCCATAAGAGAGCTTGGGCAGCCTATATTAGCACTCACCCCCCCCCCCCCCGGCTTCTATACTCATCCTACTTTGTTCTAAGCACCCTGCAGATCTGACAAAAATGAGACACAGTTTTATTATATTAGAAAGGGAACTCTTCACAGCCTTAGAGTGTCCCAAAGTGCTTTACCATGAAGGAAATCTATCAAAATAATGAGCTTGGAAACAGCAGAAATATAATTGCAAAACATGTCTGTGAACAAAATTGAGTTTCAACATTACCATATATTGTGCAATTTATTATAAAACAGTTTGATCATTAGAAATAGCACACTGTCAAATAAACTGTGGAATGTACTATGGTAGACAAAAAAGAAAATTTGATAGTCTTGCCAATGAATCTGCTGTTAAATTGGTTATTTATGAAATAGTTCAATTAAACAAAATAGTGACACTAAGTGGCGCCAACTCTACAACATTTCATAAAGTAATTCAGTATTTTGTTTTGCAAATCCACTAAAAGCCCACTATAAACTTATACTAAGCTGCCACATATTACTTCATAGTTGGGGAAAATTCAGATAATACTCCAACTGAATTTTGAGTTCCTTTCCAGTTTATGCACACTGAATGTTTCCATTACAGTTTATTCTGCAGGGGAATGCATGAGGTGCACAGCTTTGTCAGACAAAGTAGGAGTTTTCCATTGAATAATGAAAAATTCAGTATGCATTTTGCACTGTGCCTTGGATTGAGAATGTACTTCACTTTTTATCATTGAGCTGCAAGATGTTAGGGTTTTAATTTGAAAAGCCATTAACCACTTTGCCTTGAAGTTCAATCAATGCTGCAACTTTGGCTTTTTGCTTTCTTTCAGAAATTGATGAATATGATTCACGTCTATTTGGAGATTGAGCATGGTAACAGGGCCTTCCAGCTCATGCTGCCCAACTGCACCACTGTGACCATTAACCAACTAACCCATATGTGTTTGGAAAACAGAGCACCAGGAAGAAAACCATGCTGTGCAAGCTCCTTACAGATCCTTACAGGTCGCTGGCACTGTAACAGCGTTACTCATGTGTTGTTTAGTGAATATATTCTGTGAAGTGACAGATATAGCGCCCCCCCCACCAATATAGCCAATCAATTCAAAATTCAAATGCAAAATTAAAAATCAATTTACCTCTGGGCCACTGATACTTCAATATACTGGACAAGATCAATGAGGGATATTGAGTCAATATGAGACTTCTACCATTGTGGATGTGTCTTTTGTCACTGAGACCCTCCATCAGTCGGGGTATTGCATCCTAACTATCCATGTGATATACAATCCAGGGCAGTATGATAAGGAGAGCAAGCAACAGGCTCCCCCTTCCACACAGCTGAAGAATCCAAAGAAACGGCAGAAACTGACACAGTTTGGCACCAGCGGCATCACAGGAGTTGCCAGTCAGGATTGACCTCAATGTAAGTCTGCCAGAGAGACTCCAGCTCTGCAGTTTTTCCTCAAAGTTTACTCCCCAAGTCTTCTCTATGAATGGGAATAGGCACAAGGCAGCGGAGGCTTGTGGTCAGAGTATTCCTTCTCCTGAATGAGCTGCCAGCCACGGCTGATGAGCTCCATCTGCCTGAAGTGAGTGCTTTTCTTTGCCCCTTCTCCTGTTGGAAAAAATGGTTCCGCTGGGCTTAGTAGCCAAGCCACATGAGAAAGGCCAGGAGCTGGACATGGTTGTCAGAAGATATTTGAGACACATGCCATTGGGAGCATTTAATAGATAGCAGGAGCTTAACCTTGCTACCACTCCTGGATATAACAACCTTACGGAACCTTTGTCAGTCAGCCCAGCATTACTGTCACCACAGAGCTTCAGTTTTGTACTTTGAAAATGTGCACTGAGCTAGCACCACCGGCTTTAGTCTGCCTGTGAGAGAATTAGTACAGTTGTCAATACTTACTTGAATAAAAAATTTTAAACGACTATCACTAAGTTAATGTTAAACATGAATGAACTATTTTAGACGTTTAGCTTAAAGACAAATGCAGTTTCTTCATGTTTAAAAATGATGTGGAGAGAACCAATTTACAGTGGATGTGGTGAAACTGAAGGGAAAATGTTCTCTTTTTCTTTTCCAATATTTTTATTAAATTTCATATACACAAATACAGAATTCATAAGAAGACTTATTATAAATCAAAATAAGGTAGCACAAAATGCACTATATATAAATCACACTGATACAATCATGGTGTCCCATATTCATGATCAATCAAATAAAATAAATTGAATTATGAAATACAATAGTATAGTTAATTATATTATAAAACAATCTACACCCACTACCAAGACAAAGCTGGTGGGTAAAAAAAAAGAAAATAAAAGAGTACTTTACCATATAGTGTTTTATAATAATAGCCCAGATCTATATTTTAATAACAATAACAATTCAAAGATTTTCGAAATAGTTCAAAAAGGGTTCCTATTGCGTTTGAAAATCTTGATCAGAATCAGAAATTGAACAACGAGTCTTCTCTAAATTTAAACGTGACATAATGTCGCAGGGAAAATGTTCTGACTGAAAGAATGAATGTGAAATATAAGAGACTTGATAAATGACAGATTGCTTCCCTGATGAATATCCAAAGCATAAAAATAACAACAAAATGTTTGTTTGAAATGATTTTGAGCCTTTTCCACCTTTGAAAAAAATTCAAAGTTGGTTTTGTATTTCAACTCGATCTTTCTCCAGATCCCTGTGTATTTAAGATCTATCTCGCTCTCTGAGATGAATAACTCAACCTTCCACAACCTATGAGATAGAAATATTATGATTTTCACTCTCCCTTCTTCCATGTGCCTATCACCTGTCATCTGCCAGTTCTTGCCCCTCTCCCCTCCCTCCACTTTTTAGGACTGGCTATCTCTTCTCACCTTTCAGTCCAGATGATGGGTCTTAACCCCAAAATATTGACAGTCCATTTCCCATTGATGCTACCAGACCTGCTGAGTTCTTTCAGCATCTTACGTGTTTCCAGAAAATCTGATAGTTCACAACTGTGATGAAAGCAGGCCTTTGCTGACCTCTGCTTCTTAATTCCTCCAGCAGCTGAAGCATACTCCCAACATCTGATCTGTCAAACCGTGAGAAATCTTATATGTTTCAATTACATTACTTTTCTAAACCTCTGAAAAATAGAGTTCAGAAAAAACTCTAAGAAGTTTCGTATAAATCTAATCCATTATTCCTCATAGGACAATGCTTTCCTAACAGAATCATTTTTGCACTCCATCTATGGTAGGTACAGTATATCTTACTTTGAGCGAAGAGACCAAGCCTGCACTAAGTACTCAAAGTGTGGTTTCACCAAGGCCCAAAAGTAATTGAAAACTTATCTTGTACTTCTGTTGCTTTTCAATGAAGGCCAGTGTAGCATTTGCTTTCCTAATTACTTCTTCTGCTTGCATGCTATTTTTATAGATGAAGCCATTTCCCAATCTTGAAACCTTGAAGATTACATTGCTTCTGGTTTTTGCTCCAAGATCAATAAATCCATAGTTCCCCACATTGTATTCCATTTGCCACATTCTTGGCCACTCAATTAATCTGTCCCTGGCCATTTACAAACTTTTACATGTTACTCTAAATTTACTTCTCCTTCTTTCTCAGAAAACCTACAGTACATATGTATAGATATATAAGTCCCTTATCTATTAATAGTCTCTATCATAAATGGAGGCTGTAAATAGATTAAGGTGAGCTACTGATTCTTTGTCACACCTCAGCTGTGAGGAAGAGCCAACTGAGAAAAAATAATTTAATTAGTTCTCAAGCCATGCTAATGATGAAAAACAACACTACTGTTTGTGCATCAACACATCCTTTGGTCATCTGAGGAAAAGAGTGTTTGAAAATCAATATCTCAAACATATTACAATATTCTTGTCCTAATGGGCATCAATGATCTCTGTCCCCCAATTGTCTCTGAGTCCTGGATTTAGTTGTAGCAGATTCTACAAGACACTGGAAAGATCCTACTAATGCAAAATCCTTGAAGTCCATCAGAAGGATAAGCAAACCAACCATGGTGTTCTCCCCAAGCTACACAGCACTGTAGCTGGTTCAACAGTTCTCTTCGGGCACAAAGCACAGGACCAGGACACAAACTCCTGGTTTTGATGGGTACTTTTAAGAGAAAGAATTTGAGCTTGGCTCAGACCACTTGTTGGCCTGAGGGATAATCACAGAGTCAGATGAACCTGCTGAGTTCCTCCAGCATTTTGTGTGTGTTGCTTGACAGTTTATTTTCATGTTTATGCGTGGAATGCTGCTGTGTGATGTCCACTAACATTATCTGAGCAAGGATGCCAATTTCTGAGAGATTACTAGACAAGATTCTTATGGATTCCTGAGAATCCCAGTCTATGACAGTGGAGAAAAACCATTCAGGATGGCACTGGAAATCTAATTTCCATGGATCAGGAACACAAAGTCCACTGTAAATAGAAGGCACATGCCAGCTACCAGCTTGAACCATCAGGCACCTCTTGTCTCATTCAAGATTGCATCTGTGGTTCCCACCTTGGCCTTGTCAGTCACCTCAGATCCCACAGAAGTCATCCTCTTCCTTATGGCAGATCCTCAGTTGAAGATGCCAGTTATCCTTTTGGTTGCTATCTGATGTGATGAAAATTGAGAGATTGCTGGAGAGCAGCTCTGTAAAGGTGAGATCAAATGTAATGGTGGCTGGACAAATGGGAATTTGAGGCAGAGAAAGAGGTTCCTCATTTGGTTGTGGAGTACTGATCAAGAATAGAGTGACTGTATGTGCACAACATTTGCGGATGAGTTGTTTGTTGATCTTTCAAGATTTGATAATACCATTAAACTATCTGTTGTACTCATTGCCTACTGTTACCATTTACATTTTTGAAAAGTGCCATGTATTTGCACTTGTCCATCCACAAAATGGAAAGCTACGGCTGATACTTCCACAGTTTTGATCCTTATTCACTTAGATGCATCTTATTTTCTTGATGTATCTTATTTAAATCTGGTAATGTATTTTTGGGTGGCGGAGTGGAGATACATCTCTGCCAGAGGAGATGTAAGGCTCTCCTTTCCTCTGCTAGCCTGCTGGTCTCTCTTGGACAAAGTGCAACACCTGTTTAACCTCCCCCCACCCCCCGCGATTAGGGTCACGTGAAACAGTGGGAGCAAGTGGTGGATGGTCGTATGAGCAGCTAGTGCATATCATGAGTCCTGGTTATGTGACCACTGACACCCGCCAGACAATCTCTGAAGAGTATTGATAATGGCAGTGGTAACCCATCTTGAAAAGACACTGCCCAGAAGAAGGCAATGGCAAACTAATTCTGTAAAAAGAATTGCTAAAAACAATCATGGTCACGGCTAGAGAAAAGAGTAAAAACAACAGCGGGAAGAGGGTCAAAGGGCAGATGGAAGACCATGATCGGCCACATCATATGACATGGAGCATAATGATGATGATAATGTTTTTGCCTTAAATGCTTACAGTCTTTCTTGGACTCCCATTTTTCAGATTTTACATGCTTATCTTATGCCAAGTATTTTCAACATGTTTTATTTTTTAGTGCAATTATTTATTTATCATTCAGTGGTCTTTTGCTCCAATGACTTTGTTTTTAACTTTTTGGCAATTCCTTGAAGGAGATTTTTTCCATGTGTGCAGTGGTTCAATCTGTCAGCAGGAAATTTTTCCATTACACTGAGATGCACATGAATTTTTGACAAAGATGAGTGGTTTCAGTCTCTAAGTGATAGACAGGTATTTAAAATATTTTGGTTGATTGTGTATCTTCTGAGGGCACTCCTACTTTTGGAAGGATTCAGAGAGGAATACTCTGTATGGCTCGGTTGATAGGACTTGATATATATAATGAAATAACGTATATACTCAGTGGCTACTTCATTAGGTATACCTGTACACCTCGTTAATGCAAATATCCAATCAGCCAATCATTTGGCAGCAACTCGATGCATAAAAGCATGCAGACATGCTCGAGGGTTTCAGTTGTTGTTCATAGTGGGGGGTAAATGCGATCTAAGTGACTTTGACCATGGGATGGCAGGTGGTGTGGTTTGAGTGTCTGAGAAACAGCTGAATCCTGAGATTTTCAGGCACAACAGTCTCAGAGAGAATGCTACAAAAAAACCCAAAAAACATCCAATGAGTGGCAGTTCTGTGGGTGAAAATGCCTTATTAGGAGAGGTGAGAGGAGAAAGGCCAGACAGGTTCAAGCTAACAGGAAGGTGACAGTAACTCAGATAACCATGTGTTACAACAGCAGTGTGCAGGAAAGCATTTCTAAATGCTCAACACATTGAACTTTGAAATGGATGGGCTATCGCAGCAAAGACCACAAACATACACTTAATGGCTATTTTATTAGGTATATGGGGTACCTAATAAAGTGACCACTGAGTGTGTATTTATGTTTCAAATGCTACATGATATAGAACAAGTGTTCATGATCAAGCCTTTAACTTTAATTATGAAAATAAGAGGAGAGGAAACTATTATTTGCAAGGAAGACTGGAGATCGTTCTGTTTCTGTAGCATAGAATCTTGCCAAAGGAAATCAATCTAAAATTTGAATAAAATTAAGCTGGAAAAGTGTATGGCGTGACTAAACTTGGTAGTGAAATCAAAGATAATGAATTCTGGTTGATCTCTTTGTGTTAGTGTGGAGTCAGGCTGCTGTTCCTGGATTTCAGTTTGGCATTCAATACTATTGTCCCACAGACCTTGGTGAACAAACTCCAACTCCTCAGTCTAAATATGCTATCATGCAACCAGACCAACAGACCTCAGATAGTCAGGATGCCCAACTGTTCCTCCCTCTCCTTCATCCTTAGCATATGTGCCCCTCCTCCCCAGGGATGTGTGCTGATCCCATTGCTAAAAGGTAAAATCATTTGCCCCAGATAATTGTCTAATGATAGTTTAAGTCCAACTGTATCATTGAAATTATGCTGGTAAAACATAATTGGAAACACTGAAAATAATGGCAGACCATTAAAAAAAGTTTGCATTGGAAATAAATGCCATGAAGTTAGACTTTCTAATTGACATTATTTTCTTTCGTTTGAAGTAATTAGGATTTAATTGCATTGCCTCGATATCAACAGTGTAAATGAGAGCATTGTTTGAACTCTAACAGGACCTTTGATATTGCATTGTGCAGAAAACCTTGCAAAATTATTCTTTCTGCATCACTCCAGATAGAAGTTGACTTATCTTCTTGAATGATCAAGAAATAAAGGATTGTGAAAATATCTCTGTTTCTTTGTAAACTCCTTAGTAATTTTAAAGACAGACAGTGCATAAAGGTATTTGGAAAGACATTGAAAGTGCACAGTTTCCTATTGGATGGCATGAATAAATATGAAATAATGCAAGGTGATGCCAAAAAGTAACACTGCAAATATTGTATAATGTGGTGTGAATGATTTACAGACAGAGTCTGACTTGTGAATAAATCAGTGTGAATTAATGTGGCAGTCTGTTTCTCAGCATGAAAACCGACGTGTTCTTCTTTCTCTCTCAGATACCACTCAATTTGCCTTAAACATCTGTTTAAAGAATGGTCATATTTGATCATCTGAACCACCTGCTTAAATGTCATATCTGTTTTCAAAGGTCAGAGGTTGGCTATTTTGTGATAAATAGCTTACCTCCTCATTCCCTAATGCGCTTTCTCTAATTGGAAAGCAAAAGTCTCAGGGTTCAGTCAAATTTCTTTACCAACTCAGATGGATGATGTAGGATTTTGATGTATTAATACATGGTTCTTTCAGAAGTCAGGAAAAAAGTATAAAACTAGTTACTTCATGATTGTTTTATTAAGCGTTAATAGTCTGAACAGTGTTAGAGGTCTACTAAAGATAGGGAGAGACAAAAAACTAAGATACTAAGATGGTGCTGACCTCATTTTGCAGCTCTTTTATGCCAATAGATAAGAAAATTCATTCAAATTTGTAGATAAGAGCTATCTCATTGGTTGACTCTTATTCAAAGCTTCCAGAATCACAACAGTGCAACCACTAGGGGAATACATTGAGCTTGCATAGACATACTTCTACCACTAAGAAGCGTACTAGGCAGTAATTGTATGAAATACAAACACACAACTAACTGTTAAACTGTAAAGAAAATATCAATTAAACAGTCTAATTTACAGATTAAATATGTGGATCCAGCAATCTCCCCTTTGATTCTAAATCACATGTTTAGAATCATTACATCTGAAAATTCAGAGGCAGAAAAACTAATGTTACCTACATTAAGCATAAAATTATCAAAAACTACTTAAATTATGAAAGAGCAAAAGGTGCAGTACTGCGCAAAAGTCTCAGGCACATAGATACAGTGAGGGTGTTTAAGATTTTTGTACAGTACTGTATTTGTCAATGTGGAGAAGAAAGTGAGTTTGTAAATCTGGTGGGAGCAAAAGATGTTTGGAATGGCAAGGGTGAAGTGCCATGGGAGGGTTGTGGGACAGGTGGCAGAGAAGGAATGCCAGGGGTAGGTGGTGGTGCGTGTACAGACACACCCAGCCCTGTGACACCAGGTAAGACCGTTTGATTCCAAGCAATTTGTTAATTGACTATTACAGAATGTCTTTCTGGTGCTTATTGCTCCCCCCACTCCTCTTTCCTTTTTCCCAACAATGATTCCCACTTTCAGACCACAAAAGATTATGTCACAGTTAGGCAGATTAGTATGCTGGCCATTGGTTTAGTGACATCTGCACTGGATTTTGTGGCAAGTGGTCCTGGGTATGAATGTGGCCAGCTCCTTGCATGTTTTCTGTCCGTGCTGGGTTGAGCGTTGAACCAGCAATTTGGCCTCATAAAAACAGACAAAGGCTAAGGAAATGGCAAAGGTTACTACCCGATGCATCACAAGGCATGGAGAAGGAAAACAAGGCGGATTTCTACACACACTTATGTGAGTTTGAACTATGGCCCACACACAAAGAAAAATATGTAAATTATGAAAAGGAATATTGGTATGAATATTTGTACTCATTGAAAGTAGGGAAAATTGGCAAAAATATAACAACAACTAATATTAGAATAAACTTCATAATGTCCACTAGTTATCAACTTACTTGAAGTCTTCTGGCTGGTTAGAGATTTGCTCACTACAGCTCAGCAGTGCAGGCACTGGGTCAAGAGGTTACCAGCACATTAACCACAGTGCTGGTTGTCCTCATTGGATACCACTTTAACTCACTTGCAGTTACTGGTGTGCATCCACTTACTTCTATTTTCTACCTTCTCTGCTGAGATTTTAATTACAGCACTTGATAAGGACCTTCTCATCAAGCTCACTGTGGTCCTTCATGCAGTTTCTTAAGCAGGACCCACTCACCAGGAATCAGGGCGTGTCCTCCTTTTGTTGGAATCACTAACAGCTGCAGAATTCTCTCTGAGATCGAGGGATCCTGGCCATGGCATGGGGCAACTTGTTACCACCTTGAATGGAGTTAATTTAGTTTTCTTGTTTGGTGTTGCTCTGATGGAACATAAGACCACAGAAAGAACAAAGGCTATGGTACATCTCCCTCAAGATACTAAGTCATTCATTGTTTGATGATTCCATTCAATTGCTCAACTTGTCCTGATGACTCTGGGTGATGTGGACAGTGAAAGGACATTTAAATGTTCATCAGTCGACATAATTCCTGACAAACACTCCCTGTGAAATGCGTTCCTTGGTCAGAGTTGATAATGACATGACAATCCCCATTTAAGGACAGAGATTTTGAACAGAGTTTTTGCTGTGTTTGTGGCAGTGGCTTTCCTTAATAGAATTGCTTCTGCCCATCTTGAAAACATGCCCACTATTCCCAGTGTGTCTGAGTATCTTGTCACCTTGGTAAAGAAATATAGATCTAAGAATGGATCAGGTGGGGCAGGAGCACTTAGTTGTGGTAGCTTTTTGCTGCTCCAAGAATCATTTTAGACAATAGACAATAGGTGCAGGAGTAGGCCATTCAGCCCTTTGAGCCAGCACCTCCGTTCACTGTGATCATGGCTGATCATCCACAATCAGTACCTTTTTCCTGCCTTCTCCCCATATCCCTTGACTCCGCTATCTTTAAGAGCTCTATCTAACTCTTTCTTGAAAGAATCCAGAGAATTGGCCTCCACTGCCTTCTGAGGCAAAGCATTCCACAGATCCACAACCCTCTGTGTGAAAAAGTTTTTCCTCAACTCCGTTCTAAATGGCCTACCACTTATTCTTAAACTGTGGCCTCTGGTTCTGGACTCCCTCAACATCGGGAACATGTTTCCTGCCTCTAACGTGTCCAATCCCTTAATAATCTTATATGTTTCAATCAGATCCCCCCTCATCCTTCCAAATTCCAGTGTATACAAGCCTAGTCGCTCCAATCTTTCAACATATGACAGTCCCGCCATCCCGGGAATTAACCTCGTGAACCTATGCTGCACTCTCTCAATAGCTAGAATGTCCTTCCTCAAATTTGGAGACCAAAACTGTACACAATACTCCTGGTGTGGTCTCACCAGGGCCCTGTACAACTGCAGAAGGACCTCTTTGCTCCTATACTCAACTCCCCTTGTTATGAAGGCCAACATGCCATTAGCTTTCTTCACTGCCTGTTGTACCTGCATGCTTACTTTCAGTGACTGATGAACAAGGACAGCTAGATCTCATTGTACTTCCCCTTTTCCTAACTTGACACCATTCAGACAGTAATCAGCCTTCCTGTTCTTGCCACCAAAGTGGATAACCTCACATTTATCCACATTAAACTGCATCTGCCATGCATCTGCCCACTCACCCAACCTGTCCAAGTCACCCTCCATTCTCATAACATCCTCCTCACATTTCACACTGCCACCCAGTTTTGTGTCATCTGCAAATTTGCTAATGTTACTTTTAATCCCTTCATCTAAATCATTAATGTATATTGTAAATAGCTGCGGTCCCAGCACTGAGCCTTGCGGTACCCTACTAGTCACTGCCTGCCATTCTGAGAAGGACCCATTAATCCCTACTCTTTGTTTCCTGTCTGCCAACCAATTTTCTATCCATGTCAGTACCCTACCCCCAATACTATTTGCTCTAATTTTGCCCACTAACCTCCTATGTGGGACCTTATCAAAGGCTTCCTGAAAGTCCAGGTACACTACATTCACTGGCTTTTCCATGTCCATTTTCATAGTTACATTCTCAAAAAATTCCAGAAGATTAGTCAAGCATCGTAAATCCATACTGATTCGGACCTATCCTGCTGTTTTCTGGCATGTCATGCATCTTTCAAGTGTTTGTCGAGCTTGTGCCCTGAACTTTGGATTTCAACACCATTGGGAGAATCTGTTGATTATCTTTGGTACTCCAACGTGTCTTAGAGAGTGGATTTGCTGTGCCAGATAAGGAAGCAACATATGTTGTTGGAGCTACCAGTCTATGACTCTTGCCATATGTTCATACTCCATCACTGCTTAACCTCCCAGCATTCTCCAACTTTTTCTGGTTAGAGCATTGAGCTTGCATCTCTTGAATGTCTTCCATGTTCATCTGATACAGCGTTCAACTTTGCTTCCATGATTCCAGTTGTTGGGTTTACTATATATGTTCTTTAACTCCTTCCCATGCTGCGTTTTTGCAATTTCATCAGCAAATACATTTCCACAGCTTTCCATTGTAGTCATTGTGGAAAGGTTTTTACACTTTAATACAGCAACTTCTGACAGCAGTTTTATGACATCCAGAAGTTCTTGTACTAGTTCACCACTCTTGAATGGGGTTCCTACGGTCGTAAGAAATCCTCTTCGTCTCCATACGTTTCCAAAATCATGAACAACTCTGAAAGCATATCGACAGTTAGTGCAGATATTAGGTGACCTTCCTTCTACCAACCTACAGGCTTCAATCAAAGCTTTTAGATCTGCCTATTGTACAGAGGTACCAGCAGCTATGCTTTCTGATGGCAGCACTTCTGCTCCGGAAACAAGCATTCAAGTTCCTCTCTCAGTCACTGAGGAGCCATCAGTGCACAGAATCAGATCTTTAACAGAGTAATAAGTAACAGGATGTTGTTGGCCTCTACGTTCTTGAGCTAACACTACCATTATGTGCTTCTCATGGACATACAGATGTAAATGGTTTACCTGCATCAAGGATACTTAATACACAATGTTGCCTTTAAAGTTTGAACCACTTTCAGTTGTTCTTCATTAACAGTCACAGGGTTGTCTGAGCACTTCAGTAGATCGTTGAGTAGTTGATCAATGGTTGATGGGTCTGGCATTAGCTTCTCAATACATTGATTATCAATGATTTCATCTTCAGTCCTGTGTATCTTCACTCAGGAACAAGCTGTGACATAGCTGTCAATCTTATTGTTTCATCTCTGTCATTTTCACTTGACAGTATTCTCGTTCTAAGCAGTGTAGTTGACACTAAATGGCTCTTCAAGTGAAAAGCTGCTCTGAGACAAAATAGAATGCTTTCTTTTCACACTTTCTCTTTGATATTAAGAATAAGTATATGAGTCTGACTTGTTAATCTTACATCCTAAGAAGGAAGCCATAGGAATCAATTACCAATATCTTTTCTAGTAAGGGGTTCTTGCTTTGTCAGAATTTGTACACCAGATGGCAGCACCACCTCAGATCATGAATGGACCACAAGGCTAAGCCAGGGCTAATTACCCTGCGAAGGTCAAATACAAATTGTTTCCATACAGTGCAAACCAGCATTTGATGCAGTTAACTCAGATATTATGTTTGCGATATTTGATATCTTCCACCAAATGATCTTGACTGAATGTTGGTATCTTTTTAGAATGATATTAGCAACTATTGCAAAGGCACAAGTTTGAAAAGAGAACTACAAAATCTGTGGAAATCTTGATGGAACCTGTTCGGAAGAATCTGAAAAGTCTTTGAATTCTCCTTTTAATTTTTTTTTTCAATATTCAGTTGTGACATTCTTGTGGTAGAACCAGTGATTGCAAAATGTAGAATGTTGAATATTTGGAATTATTGCCATAAGGGAGTCTGCAGTTGCTGGAACTCCAGAGAAACACACACAAAATGCTGGAGGAACTCAGCAGGCCAGGTAACATCTATGGAAAGAAGTAAAGGGTTGACGATTTGGGCTGAGACCCTTCGTTATGACCCATCATCTGCACATTCAAATTGTTAGAAATGCAAGTGAGTTGCTTCAGCTCCTGAGGGACTGGTTGTGTCTCTGGAGGATGATGAAGTAAATGATCCTACAATTGTCTGGGAAAGTTCCACAAGAAGGGGAATGGTTGGTGGAGATATAAGAGTTTACTGGAGAATTGCAGAGAGAATGAACATTCACACTATGGCCTGCAGACCAGATTAGTCCTGTGGCACGTCTTGGCTGAACTCACCTGAAGGGAAATAATTATGAAGACAAACTCTGATACCCTGCTATATATAATGTCCAGAATCTCGTGTGTGGTAGAATAGGGCCTTTCACCAATGGAGAACTGAACAACTGCATTAGACATTAAGGTTGGACGTAAGATAACGGGAAGAATTGAGCAACTGATTACCAGGAGTTTCGAAAGAAAGAAAGATTAGCTTTATTTGTCACATGTACATTGAAACATGAAACATAAAGTGAAATGCATCATTTGTAACAAATTAAGTCAGCGTGGATTGTGCCAGAAGCAGCCTGCAAGTGTTGTTATGCTTCTGGTACCAACATAGCATGCCCACATCTTTCTAATCAAATCCTAACCATATGTCTTTGGAATATGTGAGGAAACCGGAAGAAGCCCATATAGTCACACGGAGAATGTACAGTCATGATATTGGGTTCACTGACCACAAAGCCCTAAACTTGAAAGGAGATTTTAAGCCCTATCCTCACTATAGAGAGGTTATTTCAGTATTAACCTATTATTCAAAGACTAGCTTCCTTCCCAGTCTAGGCTCTGCACTGAGGTCTAATCTGCCAGTACCCACTATCTGAGTAGTGGGTTCTCCCTCCCTTCCAAGGAGGAGATACTTCCACATAACAAAGTAGTTTAAACACAGTTTACTTTATGTTTAATGATACAAATTTAATTTTAGACAAATAGTTCTTAACACACATTTAAGCCTCACAGAGGATTTCTGATTTATAAAAGATTGCCAAATTCCAAAAGATTTATAAACTGCAAAGAATTTCCAAACACAGGTACAATTCTTATGAACTAAAGAATATACCAATGAGTTGAAGACGAATGAGTTGTTTGTCATAGAAAGCAAAGGTGGAGGAATGAACTCTAGTTCTTCTTTCTGTAACCCTGTATTTAATTACTGAAAAGCCCCAGTGCTTTCTAACATTTATACTGTCTTGCTAATTGTTGACATTATTTGCATTTGGTATTTTTCAGATACCTTTGCTGGGACAAACTAATTCAAACAAATGTTCTAAAAAGCTTCTGTGACAGAGGTGCAAGGCTCCCAAAAGTAGTGCTGTGGGGGCTGACTCTCTGAGTACATGAATATTCCAACTATTGATTGATCATACCCGTAACCATATTTGTTGTGCTAAATGACAAAATAAGGCTGGCTTGGAACCTTCTTTGATCTCTAACACAATGATCCAATTAACTTAGCTGTAGTTACTTGGTTTGATGTAGGCCAGTTAACATTGCCTCATTGTCTTTCGTTTGGATGATGCAGATGAGAACATCTCATGGTCACTTCACTTTGCAAGCCCTGTCTCTTGAGTGACTAGAGCTGTTTGTTTGCAAAGCTATCCTTTTAACTTCAAACAATTGCTTGCAACTTACACGAAGAACTGAAGACTGGTTCTTGTATACAACAAAAAGCTGAACAAGGAATATTGGGTAGAAGTTTAACTTTTTCACAAACAACTCTGACTCTTTGGAAAGGTCATGATGCTGTGCTAAAAAGCTGAGGTTAACAATAAGCCTCTTTGGCCCTGGAAATTGAATATCCATCACAGTAGGAACTCCTTACAGGCAAGGGTGGAAATCAAATCATTAGAATACCTATATTACCAAGTCAGCTGTATATTTTACTTGGAAAATCAAGTTACTAAAAATATGGTATAATTATAGTTTGCAAGAAGGGTTTAAAATAATGAGTATTTAGCCATAGATAGGTATGTCTGATACTTGTCAATGCAGTTCCCACACTAGTAAACCATACTGTAATCTATCCGCTCCCCCACTGTCCAAGGGCATTATTTTAGTCATAGTCATACTTTATTGATCCCGGGGGAAATTGGTTAATTTTGTGGACCTTCCTTTAGTCCACAGAGTGGTCAATGCGCCAGGGCTGAGAGTTGCGCGTGTCGGGGAAGGGGCGTGAGGAGGGAGGCCGGCGCTCCCACAGCCCGTCGGAGGGGGGAGACAGCGGGGTTGGCGTGGCGTGGGACATGTTGCTGTAGGAGCAGCTGCGGAGCGCGGGCGGGCGGACGGGGAGAGCTGCCGTTCCGCGCGGGTTTGGAGCGCGCCTGCTGCAGCCCGGAGCACCCAGACTCAAAGATGTCCACAGCGGCAACCTGCCTCGTCCTCCTCACCATCATCTTCTCTGCTGAACCGCACAAAGGTCAGAGCGACTGCAAATTAAAGCTCAGTAGTTTGAAGGACAATTTGCGAGGAAAGTTTCAAAAACTCATCAGATAACTAATGCATAAGATAGGGGTGGGCAATGGAAAAATCGTTTTCTTTATGAATAGTTAAAGTAATTCGAGGTTTATCATCGTTTGACTTTTTTTCCCTGAAATTTAAAGAAAATTTATTTTCTGTTAATGACACTTTGCCTGTTGTGCTTTTGAGAGTGTGTTAGATCTGGTTTAACAGTCATCATGGCACCAGATAAAAGTTTATTTTTAAAAAGCAGTTTGATGAGCTTATTTGCCCCATTACACTGCTTGCTGTCGTTCTTTTGTATCGTCCGTGTATTCCTGGAATTGTCAATCTTTTCAGGAGAATTATGGTTCTAGTGGTAATTTGGGATTGTTTCTGATTTTGTGAATCAGGCGGAAAAGAGAGTTGTCAAAACACTTAAGTAAAAACGTTCATTGTTAGACTTAACATTGTTTAAAAAAATCTATGAGAAACAGTTCTGAGAATAGATTTTACCGGTCCGTAATGTTTAAAGTAACTTGAGTTCTTTTTGATGAATATTGGTTGGTTGTTGAGGTAAGTGCGGCCAAAATGGTGGGTGTCGCACGGCTGCTTTTGCTCAGACTTGGGCAATTGTATAATACTGAGTTCACGGGGGTTGACCTTTGGAAAGTGTACGTAGAAAATTTGCTGGACGCAGTACAAATTTAATTCAGTTTCTTTTAAAGTTGAATTATCTAGTGGCTGGAGATTGATTGTTGTTTAGTTCGATTTATAAATTATAGTGGGGTGCGACAATGCTGGAGAATCGATGTTTATAAACAATTAGCAATAAAAATGCTTCCCTAAGGATAATTTTAAAAATGCTATACGGATACACTAATGTTGTTGCATTCATCTAAACTGTTACTTATTGATTTGTTTGCCAAACGGAATCTAATAATGTGTAAATTTCTAACACCTGTCTCATTGAAGGTGGCTAATTTGGAATAACAAACTTTAAATTTGATACAATAATAAGGTTTAATTCCAATTCAAAATTCAAATAAGATGGAGGGCACTTGGATATGAAAAGTCTCTGCAGTGGGATTTGTATTACTGTACAGGTCAGATTTTGGGCAATTCAAATTTGCCAGAAATATGTAAACAATTGTATTGCTGTTTATTCAAATAATTTGTTAAAATCTGTTTTTGAATAACTTTATTTTGTACATACATTCAAGATGCAGATGTTATGCTGCATATTTTGTAACTAATTCAAACTTAATATTTCAATGGGAATTTAGTTTAGAAAGTAATCAATTTGAAACATTTTAAAAAATTGAATAATTACTGCTGAAGCCTGATCAGATTTGTTTTAGGGATAAGTTTCAAATTAACAAAAAAAGTGGAGATTACAGCACATATTAATATTTTTGAACATGAAAACGGCAGATTGGGTTGGGTCCAGCTTTTTCTCAAAAGGGAGAAAATGCATGGAAGTCTTGTTCTGTCACATTCAGCTTAGTTGGAATCATGATGGGCTGGTTTTTGGTTAACAGCACAGGCGGATTGCCAGAAAAGTTGGAATTCACTAACCCTTAACTCAGTCTGACTTGGAGTTTTATGGTTCATACAATGTGGATCCTGGTGTAGAACAGCTAGGACAACAGAAGTAACCACATATTTGCCTGGCAGCTGAAGTTCCATTGGCTCACTAGCCACACAGGGAGGAACTGAGGTCAAACTCAGAGACTGATTTAAGTAAACAAAAATCTAGGCTGAAGCTCCATTGCGGCACTGAGGGATTTACACCTTTTGGGTGAGATAATAAACGAAGAGCAATATGGTCTTTAGGTGGGTGCTGTAGGCCAGGTGACACTGCTTTGAGCAGGAGAGTTATCATAGAACCCTGGTATTTTTACCTTCATTTCATATTTCTGAACAAAGTATTAGTTACTATTACTTATTGATACTTGATTCATTGAGGGAAATCAGAATGTTCTTGAGATTATGGAAGTCCATGGAAGGATTTGTTTTTCTTTATCGTGCAGGAAGACACACTGAAGTACTTTACATTCTAGTTTTCTGACCAAAAATGCACTTGTTCTGGACGGATTAAATCTTTGAAGGACAGAATTAAAATAGCACAGAAATTTCCTAAGTGGAAATCTGCCCTTGTAAAGATTTAAATTAAACTAAACCCAAATCAAACCCAAACAGACTGTGTTCACTCTGAAGTCAAGCCCTTACAATATTTTTTCTTGATGCAAGGATTCATTTCATTTTATTGATAGACACTGATGCAAAATGAGTCCTTATGTTCATGCATGAAAAAAAACATTGAAGTCTGGATTGAATTAGTCCTCTGCATCTCCACCATGAATGCGTGATACTGCTTCGCTGTGGCACTGAGGCAAGAGCCTCACTGTATGAAGTTAAATCTCATCTGCTTCCTGCCTGTGTGCCTAATACAGCTGCTGACACAGAGTCCAATTGACTTGGATAAAATGCAGAGCCAGGTTGTTATGGCATAGTCTAATCCAACTTGAGCCTGAAAGTTTTGGCAAAATATCAATCTGATTCAATAGGAATCTATACATATAGTTAGGTCTCTCCTGTCCTGAATTTGGGAACCTGGCTGGAGATTATTTGGAAAGACAATGAATGAGGTTATAGAGGGATTTTAAAATGAAGTATGGGGTTTCTTAAAAGAAGTGCTCATCTTGATGGGTGCCAGTTCAGGTCAGTGAGCACAAACCATCTGAGTTTGGATCTAAGCAACAGTGCTTTTGATGATCTGAAATGGAGAACAGTGCGGTACAACAGCCAGGATTACAGTGGAATTGTTTATTTTTGTTACTGCATTGGCAGCAAAGCCAGCATTTATTGATTATCACAATTGCTCTTGAGAAGTTGGTAATGAATTGCTACCCTGAACTGCTGCAGTACTTCCAGTGAAGGTACTAATAGAAAGGCTTTGGTTATCAGCAGGTTAGACACAGCAAAGGATACCCAGTGCTGTTAACATGGCTGGTTCATTTGAGTTTCTGGTCAATAGTGAACCCTAGGATGAGATAGTTATGAGAGTGAATACCAAGTGCAGATGATTAGACTTTACGTTGTTGGAGATATTTTTTTTGCCAGCAGTTCTGCAGCATGAATATTACTTGTGACTTCCCTTGTAATGTTGTTCAGGTCTAACAGACATGTATTTCATTTGCTGAGTTGTAAATAGAATTAAAACATTGTACAATGATCAGTGAGCATTCCCTCTGATATTATGATGGAAAGGAATTGTGGATGAATTATGTTATATTTTGTAACTTTAAAACACAAAACTAATTGGAAGAAAAACAAAGGAGTCTGGAATGCGTATGTAACTTCGTTTTACTTATCATGTGCCGGTGTAATGATATATGTCATTCACATACTTTGTACATAACCATAATGAATTGTTTAAAGAATACTTAACCAAACAACGTATTGATAATAGTACTGAAATATTAAATACATAACCAATCCCTGGAATTCAGCTCTTTGGTCTACATTTGGATTAAGGGTGTGAACTTTGAAGCAGATGATTCTAGTGGGGCCCAAAATGGCCGTCATTGAACAGGTTATTTGTGACTGCTACTTGACAGCACTGACAAAGGCACCTCCCTCACTTTGCAAATGATTGAGGATAGTGTAGACTGATTGGGCAGTAATTAGCTGGGTTGATTTTGTCTTGATAACTGTGGACTGAGTCATGGATAGGTTTAGGAAATGGTTCAGAGCTTAAGCAGGTCAGCTATACAATGCATGGGTTCTTGGCCGGGAGGTAATCCTGGGGGTAAAGTGACACTAAACTGTGTGGTCTGGTTTAGTTGTTGCATGTTGCAATGGAGATAAATGGATTTTATGAATGGAAATAAAGATAATAATTTTAGCAGTGCAGTATTCATTTGATAGGAATTTCTGCTCATCTGGTATTGCATGTCAAGCAAAAAGCTGACAATTTAGATGCAGTAGTGACATTGTGCAAGGTTTGTCTCTGTGCCAAAACTGATAGTAAATTTTTAGATAATAATTTTAAGCATGAACTGATTAATTGGTATCTTAGTACATTGCTTGTTCAGGTGACATCACCTCTACAAGAAGCAATGTACTCCTGGATTTGCCATATTACAATAAAAAGGTGCTGAACTTAACATTTATTTTGTCAGTACAATAAACTCCCCTTTTCTTAGTTCCTTTTTAGATGGACTGTAAGTGTAAGTACAGTTAAAAGTGAGAGAGATAATATGTTCCCCACATGATCCCACAGACATCAATGACCAGCTAATTTGTTTTATGTTTATTTAAGAGATAAATATTGGCCTCGGCACTAACTGAATTTACTGCTCTGTGAATAATGGTGTGGGATTTTCCTTGTAAGCTTGAAACACTGAATTATGTGATATCTTGTCTCAGAGGCTGACTTTCCAACATCTTTCATGAGGGTGAACCCTCACAAGGCATCATTCCCTGATAGTGCACAGTATCTGGTAGGGCACAGGAAACCTGTGCAAACCAACTGGTTGGAGTGTTCAAGGACATCTTCAGTCTCTCACTGCTGCAATTGGCGGTTTCCACCTACTTCTAAAGGGCATCAATCACACCAATGTCTAAGAAGAGCAGGGTGAGCCACCTCAATGACTATCACCCAGTTGCATTCACATCTACTGTGATGAAGTGCTTTTTGATGTTGATCGTAGCCCAATTTAACTTTTGTCTTAACGACGACCCCCCCGCTGCAATTTGCCTACCGCTACAATAGGTCTACAGCGGATAGAATCTCACTGGCTCTCTTTTGGCCTTGAACCACCTGGACAACAGCAGTATCTACTTCAGGCTCCTGTTAATTCATTACACCTTGGTGTTCAACACCATCACCATCTCAGTACTAATCAATAAACTTCAAAACCTGGGCCTGTGTCACTCCCTCTGCAATTAGATCCTTGACTTTCTTATCAGGAGACCACAGTCAGTGTGGATTGGAAATAACATCTCCTTGCTGACACCACCAGTGCACCTCAAAGATGACAACATAGCTTGCTGCTCTACTCTGTCTACATCCACGACTATGCGGGTAGGCACAGAGTAACACCATCTATAAATTCACTGATGGCATAGCTGTTGTCAGGAGAATCTCAGGTGGTGACTGGAGTGAGATAGATCATCTGTTTGAATGATGTCCCAATGACAACCTTGCACTCAATGAATGTCAGTGAGACCAAGGAATTGATATAAATTTAATAAATAATGCAAAAAGAGAGCAAAAATATTGAGGAGGTGTTCACTGCTTATTTCAGGAAGAGCAAGTCGAGGGAGCACACAACAGTGCTCATGAGTAGAAAGGGTGAGCAGTATCAAACTCCTTGGTGTCAACATCTCTGAAGTCCTGTCCTGGACATAACATATTGATGCAATTACAGAGAAGGCACACCAGTGGTTATAGTTCATTTGAGTTTAAGGAGCTTTAATGTGTTACCAAGGACTCAATCAAATTTATACGAGTGACCGTGGAGCACATTCTAACTGGTTGTATTTCTGAATAGAATTGAGCGGCCACTGCACAGGATCAGAAAAAGCTGCAGCCAAGGTTGTAAGCTCATCCAGCTCCATCATTGGCACTAGCCTCCCCACCGTTGAGGTCATCTTCAAAACGTGATGCCTCAAAAAGGTGGCATTCATCATTAAAGACCCCCATCACCCAGGATATGCCCTTTTATCAGTACTACCATCAGAGAAGATTTACAGGAGCATGAAGACGCATACTCAACAACTTGGAAACAGCTTCTTCCACTTTGCCATCAGAATTCTGAATGGTCCATGAACAACACTGACACTACCTCACTATTTTTGTTCTCTCTTTGCATTACTTATTTAATTTATATATACTCTGGCCACCTGTACACCTTGTTAATGCAAAGGTGGGCAAATCCACTCAGTGCCCACTTTGTTAGGTACAGGAGATACCCAATAAAGTGAACACTGAGTATATTTCTGTATGTTTGTAGTACCCTGCTGCTGAAGTCCATCCACTGCAAGGTTTGACGGGTTGTGCATTCAGAGGTGCTCTTCTGCACACCACTGTTGTAATGTGTGGTTATTTGGTTTAGTGTTGCCTTCCTGTCAGTTTGAACCAGTCTGGCCATTCTCCTCTGACCTCTCTCATCAACAAGGCATTTTTGCCCACAGAGCTGCTGCTCACTGAATATTTTTTCTTGTTGTTTTGCATCATTCTCTCTGTAAACTCTGGAGACCGTTGTGCCTGATAATCCCAGGAGCAGTTTCTGAGACATTCAAACCACACCATCTGGCACCAATAATTATTCTGCAGTCAAAATCACTTAGATCAGGGGTCCCCAACCTCTTTTGCACCGCGGACAGGTTTAATATTGACAATATTCTTGCAGACCGGCCGACCAGGGGGGTGGAGGGAGGGAGTGTTCAAGTAGGGTTAAACTCACCTCAACATGTCTTTTACAGTTAGGATTGCCAACTGTCTCACTCCCGAATAAGGGACAAAAGTAGTAATCAAATCCCGGGACACTTTGCCCCAGGAGACTACAATGACCATGAAGCCTTGCACAGGCACCTGTGTGCGCATGCGTGATGTGCACGTGTGATGTGCACATGCGCGTACGTGCCAATTTTTTCCCCCACCAATCAGTTTTGCCTTCATCTTCCTGACTATACTGTACATACATTATTTCTACTTTACATGGGCTGTGTATTATATCATTCCTGCTTTTACTATATGTTAGTGTTATTTATTTTCGGTTTTATGTATTTGGTATGATTTGTTAGGTTATTTTTTGGGTTTGGGAACACTCAAAAAATTTTCCCATGTAAATTAATGGTAATTGCTTCTGCACTTCATGGCATTTCGGCACAAAAGGTTTCATAGGAATGCTCTACCTTAGCGGGGGAAATACGGGACAAACCAATTTAGTCCGGTGTACGGGATGTCCTGGCAAATACGGGCCAGTTGGCAACCCTATGTTTAAGTTCAACAGTGCATGACAGGGAATAAGGAAAGGTGTAGCTGACTCATATCGTTTCCTCGTGGCCCAGTAGCACATGCTTTGCGGCCTGGTACCGGTCCGCGGCCCGGTGGTTGGGGACCACTGACTTAGATCACGTCTTCGCCGTTCTGATGTTTGATCTGAACAAGAACTGAGTCTGTTGACCATGTCTGCTTGCTTTTATGCATTGAGTTGCTGCTGCATGATTGGCTGATTAGATGCATCGAATGAAGTGGCCACTGAGTGTATTTGAAAACAAGAAAGGTACAGGACTGTGGAGAGAAAATGGGGAAATGTGATGAGTGTGAGACTAATCTGACGCAACAGGCAATGGACTTGTTCTGTGAATGGTATATTCTAAAAAAAGATTTCAACAGCGTTGAGGGTTAAGAGGAATATAAATGAAAGTGGAACTGAGGCCGATGTTCAGATTAGCCATAATACTTAGCCTTAAATTACCTCATTCCACTTCGATTTCTTATGCAGTTATAGGGCAAATTAAGGTCTATATATGGGAAGGTGGTTTAGTTTGAACTTTGTGAAAAATTTTAATAAAGGTTTGGCTGTTTTCTTTCTGGAGTAATATTATCGTAAGGCACTTGGAGGGCACAGGTGTTTATTTTAGAGTTGAACATCAGGCTGTCCCATCTGATTGCTGACTTTATGTATATTTATCACTGCTTCAAAGCTGCATAAATATTTTTTAAAGAAATGTGGGTTTTGCATGTAGCTTTAGTAAAATGAGTTCAATCCATTCTGATTTAGATCGCCTAAGAGTATTTTAAACTTTTAGAATTATGAAACCCTTTTGGGTTTTTAACCAGTCAAGATTTTTGAAGCTTTGCTTATTTTACTGACCTCAGTGTGAGATAATGTAGCATTTTCACATGTTTGCAATTCAGTATCATAGCATTTCATACGATTGTAATTTTTAAATTAAAAATTAGATTTTTTTTTCATAATTCAGTCACAGTGATGCAGTCAAAACACATTTCTAGCATTGCAAAATCTATCATATCCAAGTCCATTTTAGTGCAGTGATCAAAATGGTCATGGTGTTGCTAAACTATAGTAATTAGAATTTTGCCAGTTGGTTCAATAACCAGATGGTTGAAGGGAAGTTTATTGTTCTTGAACAGTTGATGTGAGTTTGTTGTTGTGGCACCACACAACCTTGTGTCCTACTTCACTCTGGTAAGCTGACTCCTCATTGCTTGTAATTTGTCCAACATCGTTAGTGTCACTGGCAAATTTGAAGATGGCATCAGAACTGGGGCTAGCTGCAGAGTCACGTGTATCGAGAGTAGAGCAGGGGACTAGGCATACAGCCTCGAGGTAAAGCCATGCTGATGATCAGCAAGAAGGAGATTTTGTTACCAGTCTTCACTGATTGAGGAGTGCTGATGAGGAAGTCAAGTATCCTGTTGCAGAGGGAGATACAGAAGCCCAGGTCTTGAAGGTGTCAAAATCTAAATTTACGTGTCAGGAAACATGGAAAAATAGCGTAAGTCTGAAGTCATGTCTGAAATTTAGAGCAACCATCAGTTTCCCTGTGGCTCCACTCTGTATATTTTCATTTCTATCAAGGAGAGGAAAAGTTCTTTATCTTAAAGGAAAGATACAAAATGTGAGACACTCCTCATGATTGGTTGTGCTTATTCCTGTTTTCTGTGGTTTTTCTCTTCCAAGCAGTTCCTTTTAGATTTAGATTTTAAGAAAACAAATGTGCAAGAACCAGCACAAAGCACTTGTTTAACCTGTGTGGGGAGGAGAGTTGCTTTGTGGAGTTAAGTTTCCAAATGATTCACTGTCAATGGTGAATCAGTTCATAGATCTGATAAACACTAGGTTTCATAGATACTGGAAACCTTGAGCAACGCACAAAATACTGGAGGAACTCGGCAAATCAGGTAGCATGTACGTAGAGGGTCGATGTTTTGGAAAGGTCTCAGCTTGAAACATTGATTCTTTTTAAATTCCTCCCTCCTCAACATGGATGATGCCAGATTTGCTGAGTTCCTCCAGCATTTTGTGCATCTTGTACATCTATAATGCTATATTTGAGCAGCCTTGGCTAAGAACATTCCTGTGGTGACAAAACTTTTCCATTATTAATTCAATCTTGCTGTATTTAGTTTAATATCTGAAATTCAGTCAGACTTCATGATAAAGGTGGCAGTTCATTATGTCACCACAAGGCATGTTCAGAGCAGTATTTGAAAATTCATGTCTATGCTCTTGACAGATCACTTTAAATTTCCTGCAGGACAACTGTGTAAGTTTGTTCTTGTGCAGTGGCAGTTGAATATCACTTCTCCAGTCCCTTTGTTCTATCACAGAACACTTCTGGCTCAGCTGGTGCATTCTAAAATTATACAGGAAATCATGAAGAAAGTAAAGCTCCCTGGATGCAGGATATTTCTAACAAAATATGCTGGAAATACTTAAAAGGTCATGTACCATTTGTGGAAAGAGAACTGGAGTTGATGTTTTGGATCGTCCCATCGTCAGAATCCTTGAAAAATCATAACTTCAGCATAGCTCATCATTGTGGATATGACTCTTCAGTATCATCAGGAAGTTTACTTTTGATCTTGTCCAAGTACTCCTCCATATTGGAAAAATAAGCAAACAGGAACGTTTAAAGGGACTTGAAATTGGCCACTGAGAACAAAGTCAATGAACTAAGGGCAAAACTGGCCTGCCAGAAAGAATGTGGGGGGGGGGGGCGCGGGTAGACTGCTATGTGCTGTATCTCACCAAAATGTGGCTTACATCTACATCGCCTGACTGCAGCATATGATTTGAAGGCTCCTCAATCCACTGGTTGGAACATATAGTGTCCTTGTGCAAAGTTAGAAGCTGATGGTGCTTGGATGTGACATTTCAGAGTACTGTGGCGACCCACTTTCTGGCACCCACGAACCGGCTCACAACAGTGCGCGCAGGCAGAGGGCCGGCCCCAAAAAGGGCACCGGGCCATCTTCACCAGCAGGGGGAAAATCCCACGTGCAGAAAGGGTCTGGGAATATGCATTCCCCATAGCAGTCCCGCCCCCAGGGAGGGCGGGAACGGGAAGGCTTTAAAGCAGGCCACGAAGTTTGAATAAATCTCTTTTATTGCAACTCTAACTCACCGACTCTGTGTGGTTATTCTAGCGCTGTGTGTAGCACACTGCTACAATTGGTGACCCCGACGGCCCAAACGATGTTTGGACCAGAGGTGACTGACGCTGCATCTGTTCACGCAGTTTCATTAAAAATGCCAAGCTTTTGGACGCTGCGACACCAATTATGATTCGAACAAGCAGAAGCACAATTCCATATTCGGCAGATAACCTCGGAGTCCACTCGTTACTACTACGTGCTGAGCTCACTCGACCAGGAGACAGCTGCACAAGTTGAGGAGTTTATACAGTTGCCCCTGGAGGACGGCAAATATACAGCATTCAAAGCCCTGCTCATAAGGACTTTCGGACTCTCACGGCGCGAACGAGCACGCCACTTAATGCACCTGGATGGTTTGGGAGACAGGCCGCCGTCGGCATTAATGAACGAAATGCTGGCCCTGGCTGAAGGACACAAGCCCTGCCTCATGTCTAGAGCAACTGCCCGAGGACATATGCCTGCTGCTGTCCGACGCAGATTTCAGCAACCCCCGGGAGGTGGCGGCCTGAGCAGATGTGCTGTGGAATGCCAGGAAAGAGAGAGGGGTGCCTGTCGCACAGATCACCAAGCCGCATGCCCAACGACAGAGCAGACCAGGCCCAGCAGCAGAGCCCAACGAACAATGGTGCTTCTACCACCAGCGGTGGGGCACAGAGGCCCACCGCTGCAGACCACCCTGCAAATTCCCGGGAAACGCCAGGGCCAGCCGCCGCTGATGGCTACGGCAGCTGGCCATCAGGACAGCCTCCTGTACGTCTGAGACAAGCAGTCGGGACGCCGATTTTTGGTCGACACTGGAGCGGAGATCAGCGTCTTACCTCCAACGAGTTACGACACCCGCAACAGAGAACCGGGACCCACCCTGAGGGCCGCTAATGGCAGCACAATACGAACCTACGGCACCCGCACGGTGTAGCTACAGTTCAGCTCCAGCCGGTTCACGTGGGACTTCACACTAGCCGCCATGGCCCAACCACTCCTGGGGGCAGATTTTCTACGAGCCCACAGCCTGCTGATCGACCTGCAAGGGAATTGATTAGTCCACGCCAAGACTTTTCAAATGTTCTCCCTGGGTGAAGCACAGTTGCCAACCCCACACCTGGACTCCATCACACTGTCCGACGACGAATTCACCAGGGTCCTGGCGGATTTCCCATCAGTACTGATACCGCAGTTCACGGCAGCCATGCCCAGACACAGAGTACAGCACCACATCCCGACCCAGGGACCACCCCTCCACGCCCGTGCTCGAAGGCTTCCCCCGGACAAGCTCTGACTGGCGAAGGAGGAGTTCAAGAAGATGGAGGAATTGGGGATCATACGACGGTCCGACAGCCCATGGGCTTCCCCCCTTCACATGGTGCCCAAGGCAACGGGGGGCTGGAGACCATGCGGTGACTACCGCAGACTGAATGAGGCTACAACGCCAGACCGCTACCCTGTGCCGCACATTCAAGACTTCGCAGCAAACCTACACGGCGCAAGGATCTTTTCCAAGGTAGACCTCGTCCGGGGATACCATCAAATCCCTGTACATCCAGACGACATCCCCAAAACAGCACTTATCACCCCGTTCGGACTTTTCGAATTCCTCCGAATGCCGTCTGGTCTAAAGAATGCCGCACAGACTTTCCAGTGGCTAATAGACGCGCTGGGACGCGACCTGGACTTTGCATTCATCTATTTGGACGACATCCTCATAGTCAGCAGTAGTCGGCAGGAGCATCTGTCCCACCTCCGCCAGCTCTACTCCCGCCTGAGCGAATTCGGCCTTGCAATCAACCCAGCCAAATGCCAGTTCGGACTCGACACCATCGACTTCCTGGGCCACAGGATTACTAAAGACGGGGCAACCCCGCTGCCCGCCAAGGTAGATGCAGTCCGCAACTTCCCCCGACCCAACACAATCAAAGGCCTGCAGGAATTCGTGGGTATGGTGAATTTCTACCACCGTTTCCTCCCCTCAGCAGCCCGAACCATGCGACCCCTGTTCACTCTAATGTCGGGTAAGGGCAAGGACATTACCTGGGACGAAGAGGCCGCAACCGCTTTCGTTAAAACCAAAGAAGCCTTGGCAGACGTCGCGACGCTAGTGCACCCCAGAACGGACGTTCCTACTGCCCGCATGGTGGACGCATCCAACACAGCGGTCGGTGGAGTGCTGGAACAACTCATCAAGGGTCGCTGGCAACCCCTGGCGTTCTTCAGCAAACACCTACGACCACCTGAACTCAAATACAGTGCTTTCGACCGGGAGCTATTGGCACTATACCTGGCAATCCGGCATTTCAGGTACTTCTTAGAAGGTAGGCCCTTCACCGCGTTCACAGGCCACAAACCGCTTACCTTTGTGTTCATGAAGGTGTCCGACCCCTGGTCGTCCCGCTAGCAGTGACATCTGTCCTACATCTCTGAGTACACGACGGACATCCGACATGTCTCTGGAAAGGACAACGTTGTGGCGGACGCACTTTCCAGACCTACCATACAGGCCCTGTCCTAGGGGGTGGACTGTACAGCACTGGCAGAGGCACAGCAGGCAGACGCTGAGATCCCCAGTTATAGGACTGCAGTCTCCGGTTTGCAGCTCCAAGACCTCCCCGTAGGCCCAGGTGAGAGGACCCTACTATGTGACATAGCTACCGGCCAACCCCGCCCCGTCGTCCCAGCAGCCTGGCGCCGGCGGGTTTTCGAGTCCATTCACAACTTAGCGCACCCCTCCATCAGGACAACCGTCTGGCTGGTCGCCAACAGGTTCGTGTGGCATGGACTTCGTAAGCAGGTCAGTGAATGGGCCAAAACGTGCATGCAGTGCCAAACGGCCAAGGTGCAGCGGCACACCAAGGCTCCGCCACAGCAGTTCGAACCCACCCGCTGGAGGTTCGACCACATCCATGTGGATATCGTGGGGCCCCTGCCAGTGTCACGAGGAGCGCGGTACCTCCTAACTATGATAGACTGGTTCACCAGATGGCCAGAGGCAGTCCCGCTCAGCGACACCACCTCCGAATCCTGCGCCCGAGCACTGATCGCAACCTGGGTAGCCCGCTTCGGGGTACCGGCCCACATTACCTCCGACAGGGGCGCTCAGTTCACCTCCAGCCTGTGGTCGGCTATGGCCAACCTTTTAGGATCTCAGCTACACTACACAACTGCCTACCACCCACAGTCGAATGGACTAGTGGAGCGCTTCCACCGACACCTGAAATCGGCTCTCATGGCCCGCCTGGAGGGGCCTAACTGGGTGGACGAGCTTCCCTGGGTCCTGCTCGGAATCTGCACGGCGCCCAAAGAGGATCTGCACACCTCGTCAGCTGAGTTGGTGTACGGCACGCCCCTGGTCGTCCCAGGAGAGTTCATACCAGCCCCAAGGGGGCAAGAGGAAGAACCCACAGCAGTCCTGGATAGACTACGGGAGAGGCTCGGTAACCTGGCCGCCATCCCCACTTCACAGCACGGATAGAGCCCGACCTGCGTACCCAAAGACCTGCAGAACTGTAAGTTTCTTTTTGTACGACGGGGCGGACACCGGGCAGCACTACAGCGGCCCTACGAGGGGCCGTTTAAGGTGATCAGGAACAACGGGTCTACGTTCGTGCTGGACATTTGGGGGAGAGAGGAGGTTTTCATGGTGGACCGACTCAAACCGGCCCATGTGGACTTGGCGCAGCCGGTCCAGGCTCAGGCACCGCGGCGCAGGGGCAGACCTCCCAAACAGAGGCCGATCCAGACTGTGAACATTGGGGGAGGTATCACCGGTTCTGGGGGGGGGGGGTGTTATGTGGCGACCCACTTTCTGGCACCCACGAACCGGCTCACAGCAGAGCGCGCAGGCAGAGGGCCGGCCCCAACATCTTCACCAACAGGGGGAAAGTCCCGCGTGCAGAAAGGGTCTGGGAATATGCATTCCCCACAGCAGTCCCGCCCCAGGGAGGGCGGGAACAGGAAGGCTTTAAAGCAGGCCGCGAAGTTTGAATAAATCTCTTTCATTGCAACTCTAACTCACTGACTCCGTGCGGTTATTCTAGCACTGTGTGTAGCACACCGCTACAGTACCTAACGGTGAATTGCTGCCCACACTACCTGCCACAGCATTCAGTTGTGTGATGGTAGTCTACATCCCACCGCAGGAGGACATGAGGCCTTTCATCATTGCTGGTGACTTTATCCAGGCCAACTGCAAAAAATGTGTTACCAAAAATCTACCAGCATGTCTTCTGTCCCATGGGCTCAACTACCCTCTACCATTGCTATGTAGCCATCAAAGACGCCTACTGAGCCAATAACTGCCCTCCCCCCACCACCCCACGACACTTTGGTAAATCAGGTCACTGTGCTGAACTTCTACTCCCTGCATCCAAACAAAAGCTGAAACGGGAGGATCCAGTGCAGAAAGTCATACCATGCTTTAAATTGGTTGACTGGTTCATGTTCAGAGATTGAAATGCCAGCCTCAATGAGTTTGTCACTACCATTACGGTGTGCAGGGTGTTGAGAACTTTATACCAAAGAGGACAATACAGATGTTCCCAAATTGGAAACCATAGATGCACTGGAAATCCACTCCTTATTGAAGCCGAGATCTGCAGCATCCTGATCTGTACAAGAATTTGAGCTATGACCTCCGTAAAGCTCTCAGAGATGCAAAGAGACAGTGCCAGTCCAAAACTGAGTCCCTTATATGGCAGGACTGATGTGTGATATCAGATTTCAAAACAAAGTTGTGCCCGGTTGCTGACAACAGCACATCCCCTCCCAATGAACTTAATGCATTCTGTGCACATTTTGAACAGAATAGAATGGATACGTCACGCCCACCTTGCCAATCTCCAGTGTACCTGAACCCGCAGTCACCATTGTGGACATAAGATCAGTGTTCTGGAGAGTGAACCCACATTCAGCAGGTGGTTTGGATAGTGCCTTTGACCGTATCCTTAGATCCTGTGCAGATCAGTTGGTGGGGGTATTTGCAGACATTTTTAACCTCTCCGTGTTGCAATCTATGGTTCCCACCTGGTTTTAGAAGATCATTATCATCATGGTAGCCTAAGGAAAACGAGGTAATACTACAACCAGTGGCTCTAACATCTACCATCATGAAGTACTTTGAGAAGCTAGACAGTAAGGATAGACCTGCCACTATTACACTGGTGCTCTACAAGATTGCATCCTCTGTCCCCTACTTGTTGTATGTTCATGACTGCATAGTCAGATTCTGCTCTAACTCCTTCATGGAGATGGCACCACCATAGCTGACTGTATCTCAAATGATCATGAGTCAGAGTACGTGAAGGAGATAGACTGCAAGGTAATATGTTGTCGTGACAAACTTTCCCTCAATAACAGAAAAACAGAAGAGCTGGTCATTGACTTCAGGAATGGAGGTGCAGCATATGCTCCTGTCTACATTAATAATGTTCAAGTTGAGAGCATTATGTCCTTTGGTATGAACATCACTAATAACCTGAATGGTCCAACCATTTTAGACATTGTGGTCAAGAAAGCTCACCAATGCCTCTACTTCCTCAGGAGGCTAAGGAAAGTTGACATGTCTCTGTGGACCCTTACCAATTTTTATCAATGCATCATAGAAAGCATCCAATCCGGATGCATCACGTCTTGATGTGACAAATGCTCTGCACATGACTGAAAGAAAATGCAAAGATTTGTGGATACAGATCAGCACATCACAGAGACGAACTTCCCCTCAATGAACTCTGTCAGTTGTTCTCCCTACCTCAGTAAAGCAGCCAGCAGAATCAATGACCCCATCCACCCCGAGCATTCTGTCATCTTCCCTTTTCTGTTGGACAGAGAGAAGAAACCTGTAAGCATGCACCAGCAGGCTCAGGGACAGCTTCTGCCTCACTGTTGTGACTATTAAATGCTTCCTTAGATCAGATAGATCTTCACCTCACAATCTACCACACTATAATCTTGAATGTTACTGTTACCCTGTACTGGATTTTCGCTGTGGCACTTAATTTTGAATTGTTATTGTTTGACCTTGTTCCACGTCACTGCACTTGTGTAATGATTTGATCTTTATGAACAGTATGCAAGACAAGCTTTTCACTAAACCAATTCCAATTCTCAATTTAATATATGGAGAATTGGTGCGAATGGGCTTGTCTTCAATATTGTGGATATTGGCCACAGGCATTCCAAAAGATAAATGTGGGTTTGTACAACTTGGTGTACAAAAGATTTCCCTCACCCCCCTGGAAAGTGGAAGGCAAGAAAAGGAGATTGAAAGTGCTTTGTTTGAAATGCCATTTCATAGATTGAACAATGGCACAGTTGAGAACATTTTATTTTGAATCATATTAAAATTAGGGAGACTAAATGAAGGGGCAAAGGAGGGGGAACAATCTCAAGGCTGGAGGCATGGTATGCCCCTGTGTATACTTTGTATGCATGCATGCATGCATGTTCATACATGTACTTTTTGCTAAGCCTGTGCAAAAGTACCCAGCCTGATTGTCTTGGACATCCTTCGCAACCGACGAAGGTCTCTCTCTTTCAAGACCAGTAGCACTAATTGCATCCTGGCAACGATTCAGTCTCCAGGTATTTTGAAGTGGTGCTATTCATTGTGTCTCCTCACCTGAAAGAAAACTGAAGAAGCAGTTGAAGATGAACCACAGAGGGTGGGTCTAGGGTCACACATGGGTTAAGCCAGGCTGATTTCTTGATGAGTATTAGTGAACTAAATGAGGTTTTAGGACATTATTAATTTCTAGTGTTACTGAAACTGACCTTTTTGAAACAGTAGATTTATATATCAACTTGAATTTAAATTGTCCAATTACCATTGCAGGATTAAAACTTCTTTTGGAACATTGATGCTTAATTGCAGTTGCCAGTTCAGTAAACTAACCGCAGTGCTATTGCACCTGTATTTTATTTTCAGTGTTGGCAGAGGTCACCTTGGCCCCTCCCCAGCTTGTATATGCATATGCCTGCCCAGCTCCCTGTCTTGGCACTTCATGAGCAGGCAGAATCTTCTGTGCTTGATGGATCTCTGTACATTTGTACTTTGAGCACATGCAGAGATTTGTGTTTACTGGAAATTTAGTGGGAGCTTTTAGCTTTGTTTTAGGTATATAGGCAGCAATTGGAGGAGAGATGTTTAGGTATATGAAAGGCCCAGATAACATTTGTTTGGGGGTGGGGGTGTAGCCAACAGTTAAGATTAGAAAGAAAGTCAATTCATTTCTGGATTTTTAAAATAACATTCTTACTTACTAATTGGCCAACTTCCATTGTCAGAAATCAATATACACTGCGTGACTTCAAGGGAAATAGACTCAAGGCCCCCATAATACTTGAGCCCAGATTTGTGGAGTTGGCAGTACGGCAAAGAAATCTGGAACCGAGACTGTTGCAAGTTTCTGTGACTGAATACTAGTTAATGTGGCATTGGCTAGCAATGCATATCAAAATAGATCCTATTTTTGTTTTTGCTTTTAAACCAAAATGTCAAAACCCCAAAATTGTGGAAAAATAAACTGCCTGTTGCAAACAAAGTCATAAAATTAGTTACTGCATAGATAATTGGTGGTATTAATATAATATGCTGTCACGTACCCTGTGGCCGGTTAAAGAACCAGTAGAAATAGAAAACACTTTGGAGTCTGGTATTGCTATTAACTAATGGTATTTATTAGTAACTATGCCAAACAGTAATATGTAACCAGATAAATCGAACAGGTTAACAATGTTACATGTATATATGTGTGCAAATATAACTCCCAAACTATTGAGCCTGGGGGAAGCAAGGCTTAGAGTCTTGAGATGGTAAAGTATGAGTTCATTCACGGAATAGGTGAATAGAGAGAGATATTTGTAATCCAGGGTAAGTGTCGAGAGAAGGCAATTACGTCAATATTCCACAGATTCCACAACGGCAATACAAAATAACAACAGTAGTAGGTTTTATTTTTGAAGTTGTTCCACTCCACACACAAAATATCACCGACAGTGATCGTCAACGAATATCGTTTCAACACAAGTGGTACCACACCCGAATTCAGCTACAGGTCATTCCAAAGTGGTGGCCACAGGATGCTCGAACAGAATCCACACATGGATTATCGCCAACAGTAGCTTATCACTGAGGTACCGTCTTCCAGTGGTAAAACTACCAACCCAGGCAAGGATTATCATGCTCAGGTAGTTTCCACACAAGGTTACCCCAAACACACAACTGTGACAGCCACTTATCCAATTCCACGACAGACAAAATAACTCCAACAGTGATTTGCCACAGGGGTGCTTTTCTTCAGTGAACTACCACACCCAAACAAGGGTAACACACAAGAGGTATTCACAAAGGTACTCCCCTCACCAGAGAACCCACTCCTGTGTATTAACTACGTTACAGTCACACCTTCGTATTCGAATGGAACTCAAACTCACCCTTACGGGCTACTTACAGAGAGAGTCCAAACAGTGACCTCTTTGTCACTAGGTTTCTTCTGTTTCAAACCTTCCTCTCCCCTCTTCTCTTCCTTTAAAGTCACTGAATGTGACCACAAAAAAAAGGAGACCGTCTTCTGTGGGGGTGAGTTATCAACCCAGGCGAGGGTTGGACACGTTAATAACTCCCTGCCGGTCACACTTTTTTCACACTGCGAGTACCACTGATCGATTTTCCTGATCGATCTTCCAAAAACCCACCTTTTCTGTGGGCACAACAAAGCTCAGTCAGTGTCCAAAACCATGTGTCTCTGTGTCTATCAGCTGACCTTCTATTTCTCTCACCATGCTGAACACCAGCTGTCCATCAAGTAGCTCCTCCCTTCTCTCTCTGTAAGGAGTTAGAAGCTGCCATTGTCCTTGCAAAAGTGTAAACAAGCTGCAGAGAAACCATAACATTGATTGTCCATCAAATAACTCCACTCCCTCTTTCCATGGCAACCCAAAAGCTGACAGCAGCAGTCAGTGTCCTTGTAAAAGTGTAAACACGAGCTGAAAGACAGACTCTGCCCCTCTCTCTCTCTCAGCAGAAATCCAAAAGTTAGTCTCAGTTTTTTCTTGTGCTTTAAAGTGACAGTCCACAGCGAAAAGGAACCCCAGGGGTACATAATCTACCTGTGACACCACCTTTAAGGGATTTTGTATCTGTATTCCCAGATCCCTCTGTTCTACTGTACTCCTCAGTGCCTTACCATTTACCCTGTATGTTCTACCTTGGCTTGTCCTTCCAAAGTGTAATACCTCACACTTGTCTGTATTAAACTCCATCTGCCTTTTTTCAGCCCATTTTTCCAGCTGGTCCAAATCCCTCTGCAAGCTTTGAAAACCTTCCTCACTGTCTACTACACCTCCAATCTTTGTATCATCAGCAAATTTGCTGATCCAATTTACCACATTATCATCCAGATCATTGATATAGATGACAAATAACAATGGACCCAGCACTGATCCCTGTGGCATACCACTAGTCACCGGCCTCCACTCCGAGAAGCAATTCTCTACTACCATTCTTTGGCTTCTTCCATTGAGCCAATGTCTAATCCAATTTACCACCTCTCTATGTATACCGAGCGACTGCATTTTCCTAACTAACCTCCCATATGGGACCTTGTCAAAGGCCTTACTGAAGTCCACGTAGACAACATCCACTGCGTTCCCTTCATCCACTTTCCTGGTAACCTCCTCGAAAAACTCCAATAGATTGGTCAAACGTGACCTACCACGCACAAAGCCATGTTGACTCTTTCTGTCCAAGTCCCTGGCTATCCAAATGCTTGTAGATTCTGTCTCTTAGTACTCCCTCCAATAACTTACCCACTACCGACGTCAAATTTACCGGCCTATAATTTCCCGGATTACTTTTCGATCCTTTTTTAAACAACGGAACAACATGAGCCATTCTCCAATCCTCCGTCACCTCACCCATAGACGCCGACATTTTAAATATATCTGCTAGGGCCCCTGCAATTTCAACACTAGTCTCCTTCAAGGTCCGAGAGAATACCCTGTCAGGTCCTGGGGATTTATCCACTTTAATTTGCCTCAAGATAGTAAGCACCTCCTCCTTTTCAATCTGTACAGTTTCCATGATCTCACTACTTGTTTCCCTTAATTCCATAGACTTCATGCCAGTTTCCTTAGTAAATACAGATGCAAAAAACCCATTTAAGATCTCCCCCATTTTTTTTTGGTTTCGCACATAGCCGACCACTCTGATCTTCAAAAGGACCAATTTTATCCCTTACAATCCTTTTACTCTTAATATACCTGTAAAAGCTCTTTGGATTATCCTTCACTTTGACTGCCAAGGCAACCTCATCTCTTCTTTTTGCCCTCCTGATTACCTTCTTAAGTATTTTCTTGCACTTTTTATACTCCTCAAGCACCTTATTTATTCCCTGTTTCCTATACATGTCATACAACTCTCTCTTCTTCTTTATCAGAGTTGCAATATCCCTTGAGAACCAAGGTTCCTTATTCCTATTCACTTTGCCTTTAATCCTGACAGGAACATACAAGCTCTGCACTCTCAAAATTTCTCCTTTGAAGGTCTCCCACTTACCAATCACATCCTTACCAGAGAACAACCTGTCCCAATCCACGCTTTTTAGACCTTTTTTCATTTCTTCATATTTGGCCTTCTTCCAGTTTAGAACCTTAACCCTAAGACCAGGTCTATCTTTATCCATGATCAAGTTGAAACTAATGGTGTTATGATTACTGGAACCAAAGTGCTCCCCTACACACTACACTCCCCTACACCCGTTACTTGTCCTAACTCGTTTCCTAACAGGAGATCTAATATTGCATCCCCTCTAGTTGGTACCTCTATATATTGATTTGGAAAACTTTCCTGAACACATTTTACAAACTCTAACCCATCCAGACCCCTAACAGTATGGGAGTCCCAATCAATATATGTAAAATTAAAATCCCCTACCAGCACAACTTTGTTTCTGCAGTTGCCTACTATCTCTCTGCAGATTTGCTCCTCCAATTCTCGCTGACTATTGGTATAATACAACCCCACTAATGTGGCCATACCTTTCCTGTTTCTCAGCTCCACCCATAAGGACTCAGTAGACAAGCCCTCTAATCTGTCCTGCCTGAGCACTGCTGTAATATTTTCCCTAACAAGCAATGCTACTCCCCCACCCTTCATTCCTCTGCCTCGATCACATCTGAAACATCGGAACCCTGGAATATTAAGCTGCCAGTCCTGCCCCTCCTGTAGCCAAGTTTCACTAATTGCTATGACATCTTAATTCCATGTGTCAATCCACGCCCTCAACTCGTCTGCCTTCCCCTGCAATACTCCTAGCATTGAAATATATACACCTCAGAAGATTATTACCACCACTCACAGCCTTTCTATTTGCGGCTTTGCTTGAACTTCTAACATCATTTATTTTCAGCCCAGCCCCACTGTCAGCTCTGGCACTCTGGTTCCCATCCCCCTGCAAATCTAGTTTAAAGCCTCCCCAATAGCACTAACAAACCTCCCTGAAAGGATATTGGTCCCCTTGTAGTTCAAGTGTAACCCGTCTCTCTTGTACAGGTCCCACCTGCCCCAGAAGAGGTCCCAATGATCCTGAAATCTGAAACCCTGCCCCCTACACCAGTTCCTCAGCCACTTGTTCATCCTCCAGAGCATCCTATTCTTACCCTCACTGGCACGTAGCACAGGTAGCAATCCTGAAATTACCACCCTCGAGGTCCTGCTTTTCAACTTCCTACCAAACTCTCTATACTCACTCTCCAGGACCTCCTCACTCTTCCTTGCTAGCCATTGGTACCGATGTGCACCACGACATCTGGCTGGTCACCCTCCCACTTCAGAATGTCATGGAAGCGATCAGAGACATCCTTGACCCTGGCACCCGGGAGGCAACAAACCATCCTGGATTCTCTGTCACGACCACAGAACCTCCTATCTGTACCTCGAACTATCGAGTCCCCTATCATTACCGCTGTCCTCTTTTTCCACCCTCTCTTCTGCACTGCAGAACCAGACTCAGTGCCAGAGATCTGGCTGCTGCAGCTTGTCCCAGGTAAGTCATCCCCCCCAACAGTATCCAATGCGGTATACTTGTTATTGAAGGGAATGGCCGCAGGGGAACCCTGCTCTGCCTGCCCTTTCCTCTTCCCTCACCTGACAGTGACCCAATTTCTCATCCTCTGCTCCTTTGGCGTAACTACCTCCCTGTAGCTACTATCTATAATCTCCTCATTCTCCCGAATGATCCGCAGGTCATCCAGCTCCTGCTCCAGTTCCCTAACGCGGTTTGTCAGGAGCTGCAGCTGGATGCACTTCTTGCAGGTGTCATTGTCAGGGGCACCGGAGGGCTCCCTGACTTCCCACATCCTGCAAGAGGAGTATTCCAACATCCTCTGGGAAGATGGATGGAGGGGGAAATGGGGGGCTGAAGTAAGAAGCTGGGAGTGATAGGTGGAAGAGGTAAATGGCTGAAGAAGAAGGAATCTAACAGGAGAGAACAGTGAACCTTGGAAGAAAGGAAGGAGGGGAGGAACTGAAAGGAAATGATTGGCAGAAGAGGAAGAGGTGGTGAGAGGGTAATCTGAATAAGGAATAGAAAAAGAGGAAGGGGAGGGGGAGAAATTACCGGATAGAAATTGATTTCAACGAAAACAATCATGTATTAAGTTGAAGAGACAAGAATGGTGATGGTGGTGGACTAAACAATGGAATGCCTGTGAAGATGAAGAGAATCCAGATGCATGGGTGATGTTGGTCTTGGCTGGGAGGGTGGTAATGGGTTATCTTCTGTAGATGATCTCACTGGAGTTGGTGTCAACAGCAGGCAATAAATGAAAACACAAGAGAGAGAGAAAAAACAAGCAAAATTCTGCAACTGTAGTTGTAAATTACAAGTGAAAGAGTGCTGAAAATGAACAGTTCGTTAGGGTGGCATATGTAGAGGCAGAAGCAGAGTTTTGGTCCTGGCATTTTATCAGTACTGAAAATAGAAAATATTTGTATATTTCATTACAAAGAAGAGGGATGGGTGGAGAGAATAAAGGCAAACAAATGACAGGAAAGAGATAAATGAAAATCCCATTAGAGAAAGAATCAGAAATTCGGATTCAGGGTTAGGTTGGCTTTGGAAAACAAAGTTTTTCAAAGTGACTTACTCATTTTGGATTGGGCCAGGCCTTTTCTTCATAACTCATTGCTCTTGTGATCAAGACTTTATAAATGTTCAATAAACAAAGGTATATTTACACATAGATTGTGCAAACTGAGGAACAGTCCAATGATTGTTTCATTGGGAATATGCTGAGTCTGGGATGGCCAGGATTACTTTACAAAGAGTCCCAAGGTATGGGTAGGATTTAGACTGGCTATGAAAAAGAAGGGAGTAATTGTGAAGACACAATATTAAATGAAGAAATACTGGAGAGAGTGCTATTGGAACCGACAAGATTCATATTGGAAAGGTGAAGTACCTGTGAGGTTTTACACAGCATATCTATGGTAACCTTGTGGACTCTCTAGTATCTTCACTTCTTGGCTATGTGTATATGTCCCTTGCTTGAGGAACCATGCTGAAAGCTGTTGTCATTGCCTGGGCTTGCTTCAGTGGATGACTGGTCATTGTAAAATTTCTTGGCATTCGTTCTAATATCTCTATGCCCTTTTTAAAGGTTTGGCAACTGCCACTGTGTCCAAACTCTCAAACCCTAACCCTAATGCAAGTACAATAAAACATAGCTGCTTCATAATTCTGTCCTGTGTTGCTATTTTGTATTGTCACACCCTGTTGTTCCTCTACCCAATTTATGTTATTAATTTCTAAGTACTGAGCTGAGAAAACCATTTGAGTAAAGCCTCACAAAGAAAATACTGCCAGATGAAATTATGAACAGCCTTCTGAAGTGAATGTAAGTAACTACTGCAGCAGAGGTACAATGTCTGCTGGGCTTGAACTTGTTTTGGAGCAGATATCATTGCTCTCTTTTCCTTGCTTTTTCATAGTAATTCTCTCTGGCTTTTTCTTTGCCAGTTTCTTAAAGTTTGTAGCTGTTTGGAAAGCATTTAGATGTACGTCAGTCTGTATATATATTTTTAAGAACATAACATGTTCCTCATGTCAGTGGAAAGATATGACCTTGTAAGAAGCTATTTGTTGCTGTCAATAATGATATACTGCAGACTAAAAAGACTAGAAATGAGTCAATTAATACATTAGGAAAATGTATGAAATGCCTTATATGAAACTTAGTTTACAAATTTCCTCATCTTTTTACTTAATTAAAATCGTCAGTAGACCTGGAATTGGAATTTGCTTTTGCGACAACTGGTTTTCCTTTTACCAGTCTCCTCATCTTATCCAACTATAATTGCAGGCTTTTGCACAGAATGTCCCAATTCCTCAAATAACCCTTCTGGGTTTAAATATTTGAGTAAAAATTTTTCTCTCACTTTGTCTGCAATTTCCTTCTCATTTCCCCTGATCTACTCATCTTCTCAAACTGTGTGTGAAGCAACATATGTGTGTAATACATCTGAAAATCTATAACACAGTCCTACAACATGGATAGTAGAAAACAAAGGCATTCCATCACATTTTTGACAGTTATATGAGAAGTATCATTTTTAGTCGTGCTCTTGCTAAATCTGCTCATTATCCTGCTATACCACTAGAGGGCTATAGTGTAAAATTACAAGACTGAATTTAACATCGTTGTTGAATCATCAAATGCCATGTTATTTTCAAGGTTTGAAATACCTTCTTGACAGAATATCATTTAACTCCCTTCTCTGTCACCATAAAGCTCTTGATTTCATTTTCACCTTCCAGGTGTATACAGGTTTGATAGACTCTGTGACAATTACAAGTTGAGATTTGGTGATATTGCTTTATTCATTGGAGGTTATAAAGGAAGCAAGTATATTTTTTTCAAAATGATGGAAGGGTATGTTCAGAGTATATTAAGGATACCTTATTTCTTCTTCTCCACTTCATGGCAATAATGATTACATCATGCCTCACTGACTACTGTTCGGTCTGGTCACGCTTAGATCAATCGTAAAGAAGAGCTTCATGAGGTTGGTTAAGATATGGATCAACACTTGCCTCAGACCATCTGCTGCTTTGGTTTGCCAACTGCCACAACAAGTCAACAGTGAAGGTGCTCTCTGGCTGTTCATTCTGTTCTGGGTCATCTTGAACAAGAACTCGTACCTCAAACTGTTGTTTATTAACTACAGCTCGGCGTTCAGTGCAATCATCCAATCCAATCAGATCCTCGCTGACCATCAGCACAGGTGCACCTCGAGGATGCATGATTAGCTTCTACTCTGAATACACACATGACTGTATGGCTAGGCACAGCTCCAGTGCTGTGTTCAGATTCACCAACAGCCACACTGTTTCTAGGTCAATCTCAAATGATGTTAAGTCAGCATTATAGTGAGAATGGACACCTTGAGAGGTGCCACAACAACAACCTCTCACTTACTGTCAGTAAAATGTAAGAGTTGATTGTTGACTTTAGGAAGGAGAAGGACGGTAAACGTGTCTGCTGACATTGGGAAATTGGAATTGGAAAGAGTCAACAGATTGAAATTCCTGGACACTAGCATATCAGATGATCTGTCCTGGGCCCAGCACAAAGATAACAAACACAGGGAAAGTGCTGCTAGCGTCTTTACTTACAAGGTTATCATGGAACACTCTTATAAACCAATTGTACTATTGAAAGTCTCCTTACTGGGATAGACTTGTGGTTTGTGGACTCTGCTCTCGTACGGCAATTCAAGAAGTTGTAGAGAGCAGTGGACTCTGCCCAATAGATCGCGGGCATATTCTTCCCTGCCATTGCTGTATCTATTGGAGCCCATGTCTCAAGAAGGCAATATCCAACATCAAAGATTGCCACTCTCTGAGCCATGTCACCTGCTTTCTGTTACCATCAGGCAGAAGATACAAAAGCCTGAAGTTCCACGTCATCAGGGTCAAGAGCAGCCACTTCCATTTGATCATTTGGTACTTGAACCAACCAGCACGGCACTAATCACAAGCATTTAACAACACTGTTTACTTTGATTACTTTGCACTAAAATGGATTTTTTAAAAATTGTGTTTTCTTGAAAAAATTGTGTATAATCTTTGCTTGTTTTTTTGTGTGAATGCTGCTTATATGATGCCATACCCCTGTGATGATGCTGCAAGTAGGATTTTCAATGCACCTATGCATACATGTACTTGCGCAGAGGACAATAAACTTGACGTTGACTTGTTAATGTGAAGGTAAATGTTTAATCCTGAAAGAGTGCAGGATGAACATACTTCTTACATGTAGCAGGAATGTAGATTTTTATTGTTGGAGCTCTCCTTATAAGTTAATTCTTCAAGTAAAATGCTCAAGGGTATGTGGTATTAGAAACTGGGGCTATAAGAGTCAGTCACAAACAAGAGAAAGACTACAGATGCTGGAAATCCAAAGCAACACACACAAAATGCTGGAGGAACTCAGCAGTTCAAGCAACATCTATGGAACAGAGAAAACAGTTGATATGTTGGGCCAAGATCCTTCTTCAGGACTGAGAAGGAAGGTGGAAGATGCCAAAATGCAAAGTGAGGGGAGGGCAAAGAAGCTTGCTGGAAGGTGATAGGTGAAGCCACACATCAAAGTTGCTGGTGAACGCAGCAGGCCAGGCAGCATCTCTAGGAAGAGGTGCAGTCGACGTTTCAGGCCGAGACCCTTCGTCAGGACTAACTGAAGGAAGAGTGAGTAAGAGATTTGAAAGTTGGAGGGGGAGGGGGAGATCCAAAATGATAGGAGAAGACAGGAGGGGGAGGGATGGAGCCAAGAGCTGGACAGGTGATTGGCAAAAGGGATACGAGAGGATCATGAGACAGGAGGTCCGGGAAGAAAGACAAGGGGGGGGGAGCCCAGAGGATGGGCAAGGGGTATATTCAGAGGGACAGAGGGAGAAAAAGGAGAGTGAGAGAAAGAATGTGTGTATAAAAATAAGTAACAGATGGGGTACGAGGGGGAGGTGGGGCTTTAGCGGAAGTTGGAGAAGTCGATGTTCATGCCATCAGGTTGGAGGCTACCCATACAGAATATAAGGTGTTGTTCCTCTAACCTGAGTGTGGCTTCATCTTTACAGTAGAGGAGGCCGTGGATAGACATGTCAGAATGGGAATGGGATGTGGAATTAAAATGTGTGGCCACTGGGAGATCCTGCTTTCTCTGGCAGATAGAGCGTAGGTGTTCAGCAAAGCGGTCTCCCGGTCTGCATCGGGTCTCGCCAATATATAAAAGGCCACATCGGGAGCACCGGACGCAGTATATCACCCCAGCCGACTCACAGGTGAAGTGTCGCCTCACCTGGAAGGATTGTTTGGGGCCCTGAATGGTGGTAAGGGAGGAAGTGTAAGGGCATGTGTAGCACTTGTTCCGCTTACACGGATAAGTGCCAGGAGGGAGATCAGTGGGGAGAGATGGGGGGGACGAATGGACAAGGGAGTCGCGTAGGGAGTGATCCCTGCAGAAAGCAGAGAGATGGGGGGAGGGAAAGATGTGCTCAGTGGTGGGATCCCGTTGGAGGTGGCGGAAGTTACGGAGAATAATAATTTGGACCCAGAGGCTGGATCTCAGAGAAAGCAGGATCTCCCAGTGGCCACACATTTTAATTCCACATCCCATTCCCATTCCGACATGTCTATCCACGGCCTCCTCTACTGTAAAGATGAAGCCACACTCAGGTTAGAGGAACAACACCTTATATTCTGTATGGGTAGCCTCCAACCTGATGGCATGAACATCGACTTCTCCAACTTCCACTAAAGCCCCACCTCCCCCTCGTACCCCATCTGTTACTTATTTTTATACACACATTCTTTCTCTCATTCTCCTTTTTCTCCCTCTGTCCCTCTGAATATACCCCTTGCCCATCCTCTGGGTCCCCCCCCCCCCCGTCTTTCTTCCCGGACCTCCTGTCCCATGATCCTCTCGTATCCCTTTTGACAATCACCTGTCCAGCTCTTGGCTCCATCCCTCTCCCTCCTGTCTTCTCCTATCATTTTGGATCTCCCCCTCCCCCTCCAACTTTCAAATCTCTTACTCACTCTTCCTTCAGTTAGTGCTGACGAAGGGTCTCGGCCTGAAACGTCGACTGCACCTCTTCTTAGAGATGCTGCCTGGCCTGCTGCGTTCACCAGCAACTTTGATGTGTGTTGCTTGAATTTCCAGCATCTGCAGAATTCCTGTTGTTTAGGTGAAGCCAGGTGAGTGGGATTAGTCAAGGGCTGGAGAAGAAAGAATCTGAGGAGAGTGCCATGAGGACAGCCTTAGGGTGGAGGAGCAACACCTTATATTCCGTCTTGGGTACCCTTCAACCTGATGTCATGGATATCGATTTCTCCTTCCAGTGAACAAATTCCACCCCCACTTTCTCTAATCTCCACTCTGACCTTTCACTTCTCACTTGCCTTTTACTTCCCCTGGATCTCCTCCTCCTTCCTTTTCTCCTTTTGTCCACTCTCCTCTCCTATCAGATTATTTCTTCTCAAGCCTTTTCCTTTCCTACCCACCTGGCTTCACCTTCCAGCTAGCTTCCTTTCCCCTCCCCCCAGCTTTTTATTCTGGCAACTTTCCCTTCAGACCTAAAGAAGAGTTTTGGACCAAAATGTTAACAGTTTTACTCTTTTTCATATTTTCTGCCTGACCTGCTAAATCCCTCTAGTATTTTGTGTGTGGGGTGAGAAGAGTCTACAGGTTTGACCTGCTCGATTCAATATTGGATATGTTCAGATTGTTGAAGAATGATTCAAAGTCAATCATCTGGAAATAAAGAACTTGGGAACGTAAGTATGAGTCATATCTTTAACTTCTTTAACGTACTTTATCTTTAACTTCCCTTTCTCCTTTCTTATAAGATGCTTTCATGGAAGTATCAAAATGATATTGAGGTGCATTATATATTTTAGTTTATTGCAAGTGGTTTAGTTTCCCCAAAGTGAATAGAAATGCATTCATTTTGTTGGCCATTATTATTCAGTCATTTTAGTCTGAAGTGGTTTGGATGAAATCCATCACTTCTGGAACAATTTTGAAAAAACTCTTCTCTGACTAAAATGTTTGACACCCTTGGAAAATCTGTTCTCCAAATTGAACACATTAATCTAAATGAGATTCATTTAATGTTTTATGAATTTCTTTTCCTTTTGTACTTTGTCTTCATACTTAATTGACTGTTTCATGTGCAGCCTTTTCAATTCAGTGGCTTTCAAACAATTGCGTATTTGAATGCTCAAGTAACTCCCAGTAAGTTCCTCCAAAGTGCAGATATTGTTGTTTTGTAGATACGTAAATTCCTTAAAACATTACAAAGGTAACAAATTATTGAAAGATACTTCAGTTTGGATTGCATACTGAAACAGAGCCCAGAACTCTTGACTAGAAGTGAGAATGTTCTCACAAGGTTAAAAGATAAACAGACTGCAATTATAGCTCATGAGATATGTTTAATTCATTTGTATTAAGTACTGTTGCATGATAATCTTTTATATTTACATCTTTTATAAGACTGTTGTATTTTGTCTGTGTCACAAGATTGTTCAAGGATCTGAATTTTTGCCATGCAAGCTTCTACAGGGGCACAATGGAGAGCATTCTGACTGGCTGCATCACTGACTGGTACGGGAACTGTACTTCCCTCAATCGCACGACTCTGTAGAGAGTGATGCGGACATCCCAGTGCATCTGTAGATGTGAACTTCCCACTATTTTTAGGTCACTTATAAAGACAAGTGTAAAAAGGGCTCAAAGGATCATTGCGGACTCTAGTCACCCAACCACAAACTGTTCCAGTTGCTACCTTCCGGGAAGCCGTACCGCCGCGTAAAAGCCAGGACCAACAGGCTCTGGGACAGCTTCTTCCACCAGGCCATCAGACCGATTAATTCATGCTGATACAGTTGTATTTTTATGTTATATTGACTGTCCTGTTGTACATACTATTTATTATAAATTACTATACATTTCACATTGCACGTTTAAATAGATATGTAACAAAGATTTTTACTCATATGTATGAAAGATGTAAGAAATAAAGTCAATTCACTTCAATTCATCTGTACCTTTTGTTGTTGAAATGTGATATTAAAGGCTACACTATAGCTGCAATCATGTCTGTTTATTTAATAATACAATAAACTTCCTCAATGCTTCCTTTGACTATCCAACAATGAAACGATCTGAACTGTTGCAAAATAAAAATGTGCTGTATTTGTGTCTTTCCCCCTTTACCCCCAGTCAGTTCGGATGATGTATCCTGTGTTCATTTGCAAGAGATACCTGGCTTCTTGTATCCTCCTGTCAGCAATTAGCCAACAGTACATTGTATGAGCATGCTTCACTCATATTGTAACACTTACTGGACCCTGTATTTTGAGTGAATAACTATCTTTATCTTAGTTATTATTAAGTATCATTTGATAGCAACTTCTGGTGACTGTGAATGCAAATTTAAACTCAGCAGGACTCAAGTTACTGAAGTGCATAGTTGCTCTTCTGCACGGTACCTTGTAATAAATACTTGGCACTGAATAACATGCATGAACAAAGCAAATTTATTACAAGAGTACACATACGTCACAACAAACTACCCTGAGATTCTTCACATAGCAAAAATGGACAAAAAATCAATGTGCAAAACACAACAATTGTGCAAATACGAAAAGAAGCAGAAGCCAAAAAAATTGTAACAAATAAGTAATAAATATTGAGAATTTGAGTTGTAGTCTGTGAACGCGAGTCCATAGATTGTGGAATCAATTCAGCATTGGGGCGAGTGAAGTTAATCTACTTTGTTTCAAGCGGTTGTTGTTTGAGGGGTAATAACTGTTGCTGAAACTGGCGGTGTGGGACCTTAGGTTCTTGTACCTCCTTCCTGATGGTCAGAGTGAGAAAAGAGCATGGCCTGGATGGATGGGGTCCTTGATGATGGATGCTGCTTTCCTGCCACGATGCTCCTTGTAGATGTGCTCAATGGTGGGGAGGGCTTTGCCTGTGACAAATGTGGAATGTTTGTCTGCTACTTTCCCATTAAGGATGGCACAAAAGATTAAGATACAAAATGCTGGAGGAACTCAGCAGGCCAGGCAGCATCTATGGAAAAAGTACAGTTAACATTTTGGGCCGAGACCCTTCAGCAGGACTGGAGGGAAAAAAAGAAAAATAGATTTAAAAGATGGAGTGGAGAGAGAAACACAAGGCGATTGTGAAACTGGGAGGGGGAGGGAGAGGGATGAAGTAAAGAGCTGTGAAGTTCATTGGTGAAAGAGATTTGGGACTGGAGAAGGGGGAGTCCAATCGGAGAGAACAGAAGGCCATGGAAGAAAGAAAATGGAGGAGGAGCACCAGAGGGAGGCAATGGGCAGGCAAGGAGATAAGGTGAGAGAGGGAAAAGAGGATGAAAGATGGTGGGGGGTGTCCATTACCAGAAGTTCAAGAAATCGATGTTCATGCCACCAGGTTGAAGGCTACCCAGAAGGAATATAAGGGTGGTGTTCCTCCAGTCTGAGTGTGGTCTCGTCATGGCAGTAGAGGAAGCCATGGATTGACATATCAGAATGGGAATGGGGAGTGGAATGAAAATTCCATCTAGGTAGCCTGTAACCTGATGGCATACCCATTTTAATTTTAATTCCACTTCCCATTCTGATACGTCAATCCATGGCTGCCTCTGCTGTTGCGATGGGCCACACTCAGGTTGGAGGCATACCTTATATTCTGTCTGGGTAGCCTCCAACGTAATGGCATGAGCATCGATTTCTCGAACTTCCTGTAATGGACCCCCCCCACATCCTTCACAAGTCCCCATCCCCTCTACCCCCCTCACCTTATCTCCTTGCCTGCCCATCGTCTCCCTGTGGTGCTCCTCCCCTCTTCTTTCTTCCATGGCCTTCTGTTCTGTCTTATCTGACTCCCCCTTCTCCAGCCCTGTATCTCTTTCTCAAATCAATTTCCCAGCTCTTTATTTCATCCGTCCCCCTCCCGGTTTCACCAATCACCTTGTGTTTCTCTTTCCCTTCCCCCACCTTTAAAATTTTCTTTTCATCTTTTTTCTCCAGTCCTGCTGAAGGGTCTAGGGCCAAAGGAACCCTTTGGAGGCACTAATCACAATTTGATAGATTTCATCCTTCAGTTTGAGAGGGAGAAGATAAAGGCAGATCAGCATTACAGTGGAGTAAAGCAGATTACAGAGGCACGAGTGAGGAGCTAGCCAAAGTTGATTAGAAGGAGTCACTAGCAGGAATGACGGCAGAACAGTAATGGCTGGAATTTCTAGGAGAAATTCGGAAGGCACAGGATAGATATATCCCTAAGATGAAGGTATTCTAAAGGGAAGATGAGGCAACTATAGCTGACAAGAGAAGTCAAAGGCAGCATAAAAGGAAAAGAGAGGGCATATAATACAGCAAAAATTATTGGGAAATTAGAGGATTGGGCAGCTTTTAAAAACCAACAGAAGGCAACTAAGAAAGACAAGAACAGGTAAATTATGAAGTTAAGCTAAATAATATAAAAAGGAATACCACAAGTTTTTGCAGCTATGTAGAAGAGTAAAAGAGAGGCAAGAGTGGATATTGGATCACTGGAAAATGATGTTGGAGAGTTAGTATTGGGGAGCAAAGAAATGGTGGGCAAAACCAAAAAGTATTTTGCATTAGTCTTCACTGAAAGACATACTTTATTGTCACCAAACAATTGATACGAGAACGTACAATCATCACAGTGATATTTGATTCTGCGCTTCCCACTCCCTGGATTACAAATATTAAATACTAAAAATATTAAAAATAATAAAAATTAGTAAATATTAAAATTTTAAATTATAAATCATGAATAGAAAATAGGAAAATGGAAAGTAAGGTAGTGCAAAAACAACCGAGAGGCAGGTCCGGATATTTGGAGGGTACGGCCCAGATCCGGGTCAGGATCCGTTCAGCAGTCTTATCACAGTTGGAAAGAAGCTGTTCCCAAATCTGGCCGACGAGTCTTCAAGCTCCTGAGCCTTCTCCCGGAGGGAAGAGAGAGGAAAAGTGCATTGACTGGGTGGGTCGTGTCCTTGATTATCCTGGCAGCACTGCTCCGACAGCGTGCGGTGTAAAGTGAGTCCAAGGACGGAAGATTGGTTTATGTGATGTGCTGAGCCGTGTTTACGATCTTCTGCAGCTTCTTTCGGTCTTGGACAGGACAACTTCCGTACCAGGTTGTGATGCACCCTAGGAGAATGCTTTCTACGGTGCATCTATAAAAATTAGTGAGGGTTTCAGGGATAGGCCAAATTTCTTTAGTTTTCTCAGGAAGTAAAGGCGTTGATGGGCCTTCTTGGCAGTGAACTCTGCTTGGTTGGACCAAGTCAGGTCACTTGTGATATTAACCCCGGGGAACTTAAAGCTTTTGACCTGTTCCACTTGTGCACCACCAATGTAAATGGGGTCGTGCAGTCCGCTACTCTTTCTGAAGTCAACAACCAATTCCTTCGTCTTGCTGACGTTGAGGGATAGGTTATTGTCTTCGCACCATGCCACCAGGTTCTTAATTTCCCCTCTGTACTCAAACTCATCATTACCCAAGATACGGCCTACAATTGTTGTGTCATCAGTAAACTTATATATTGAGTTTGATGGAAACTTGACTACACAATCATGGGTGTACAGTGAGTACAGCAGGGGGCTGAGTACACAGCCTTGTGGGGCACCAGTGCTCAGAGTGATTGTAGAGGAGAGCTTGTCACATTATCAGTATGTTAGAAATTTGAGAGCATTGGGGCAGAAGTGAGTGTGTCAAGGTGTCAAAGGTTATGAGGAGAAGGCAGGAGACTGAGGTTGAGATAGAATGGTGGAGCAGACCCAATTACCCAAATTCTGCTCCTATTTATTATAGGTTTCTGGTCTAAGGGATCAGGAATTAGAGCTTGGTTGCTGCAAATGTACACCAACTGACTATCTGGAGTGTTCAAGGACATCTTTAACTTCTCACTGCTCAGTAAGAAGTTCCCACCTGCTTTAAAAGTGCATTAGTCATACCAGTGCACAAGAAAAGTAAGGTAAGCTGTTCCAATGACTAGTTCTCGATCTACTGTGATGAAGTATTTCGAGATGTCAGTATGGCTAGAATTAACCCTTGCCTGAACAAGGACCTGAACCTGCTGCAATGTGCCCTCCACCACAACAGGCCTATCTGCAAATGCAGTCTCACTGGTTATCTATTTTACTTTGGAGCACCTAATGAACAAACGTCTAAGCTGAGGCTTCTGTACTTCCCTCTGCAACTGGATCCTTGACTTCCTTATTAGGAAGCCATAGTCAATGTGGCTCAATGATAATGTCATCTCCTCACTGACGAGCAGTACTGATGCACCTGTAGGATGTGTGTTTAGGCCACTGTCTACTCATAACTGAATGGTTAGGCACAGCTGAAACACCATCAATAAGTTTGCTGATGGTCTTTCATGGACACAACCCTCCCACTATCAACAACATCTCCAAGAGGTGGTGCTGCAAGGAGATGGCATCCATCATTAAAGAGGCTTGCCATTGAGGAGGAGAAGGAATAGAAGCTTAAAGACCCACACTAAAAGTTTTAGGAACAGCTTCTTCCCTTCTGCCATTGGATTTCTGCACTGTCCATGAATACTTATTATTCCCATTTTGTGCTATTTATTTGTAACTGAGTAATTTTTATGTTTTGCACTGCTGCAGGAAACAACAAATTTTATGACATATGTCAGTGATAAATGAGATTTGGCAACTAATTCTTCACTTTCATTGCCATGCTTTTTCTTCACATCTTTGAAAAGGTTGTTGTTTATTGTTGTTGAATAATCATCAGACTAACAGCAGTTTTACATTCATTTTTATCTTCAAGCCAAATCACCAACAGTTTTTCTTTTCCACCTCAATTATCAAACCACTTACTTGGCTCTTTTGTAATGATAGTTTTCTGTATCAGGAGCAATTCTTGAATGCACACTTTGTCTTTTATGATGGTACCGAGTGTTGAGTAGCTGAAGCACAATACTTACCTTATTGGCACTTCTCCTTTTTGAAATCACTTTATTAGATCCATTCTAACTTCCTTTGTGATTGTTTTCCTTTCCTATGTTAAGTTTATTTTTTGTGCTTCTGGGAGGTATGATTATTATAAAATGCTATCAGAATTATACATGATGGCATTTACAAATAATCAAAAGCACTGCTATCCTATGTATATAATACCAGGGCACCACTGTAGCATAGCAGTTAGCACAACACTATTATAGCTCTGTGCCTTGGAGTTTGGAGTTCAATGCCTGTGTCCTCTGTAAGGAGTCTGTACATCCTCCCTGTGGAATGCGTGGGTTTTCTCCGGATCATCTGGTTTCCTCCCACAGTCCAAAGACGTGCCGGGTAGGTTAACTGGTCATTGTAAATTTTCTCATGATTAGGTTAAGGTTAAATCAGGGGTTGTTGGAGTTTGCTGGGAGGTGCGGCTCGAAGGCTTGAAAGAGCCAATTCCACACTACATCTCTGAATAAATAAAAATAAAATAAAAATTGCTCTAAAGTTGGCTGGTGTTCATGCGGGAGGCTCAGATTGTGTTGCCATTAAGTGTTCTCATTTGCCCAGTACACGAAGGAAACTAGTTCTGCCATTGGTAGGAATTAACCTATATGTGAGGCTTTTGAATTTATGGGAGCTTTTTTGGATGTGTGTGTGTGTTCACAAGTTTGGTGTTTGTATCTACCATCAGGCAGGCAGTACGGAAGCCTTGGATCCCCACCACCAGGGTCACGCTCCTGAACCAGCGTGGATAACTTCTTTCACCGCTACTCTGAACTGTTTCTACAACCTACAAACTCACTTTCAAGGACCCCTTGCAACTTGTTCTCGGCATAATTTTTATTTGCATAGTTTGTTGTCTGTTGCACACTGATTGTCAGTCTTTGTTTATGTATAGTCTTTCATAGAATTCTATTGTATTTTTTCTTGTAAATCCCTGAAAAATAAAAGAATCTCAAGGTTGTATATGGTAACATATAGGTATTTTAATAACAAATTTACCATTAACATTTGAACTTTGAGTCAGGGAGTAAGATAAGGTTCAGATTCCAAAAGCATGGGCATATGTGCATGCAGATTGGCACATATCTTGTACAATAATGTGCCAGTACCTTAGATTGAAATTCAGAGCTGAGGAATGAACTGTTATAATTTCCTGTGGCAGAATGTCACTAGTTCATAGAAGCCTCACTATTCTGTGCTTGGCAGAACGTTCCTTTTCTTTTTAGAAGATTAGCTTTATTTGTCACAAATACACTGAAGCATGTACAGTAAAATGCACCATTTGCAGCAACGACCACCGCAGTCTGAGGTTGTGCTGGGGGCAGTCCACAAGTGTTGCCGCACTTCTGGCGCCAACATCGCATGCCCACAATTTAATAACCCTAACTTGTATATCTTTAGAATGTGGGGGTGGGGGGGGGTGCGTGTGGAACCAGAGCACCCAGATGAAGCCCAAGCAGTCACAGGAAGAATGTACATACTCCTTATAGACAGCAGAGGGAATTGAACCCCTAACTTCTGATCACTGGGTCTGTAAAGCATTATGCTAACCTCATCGCTACTGGATCGCCCTTTGTGTACTTCACTTGGCAGTTATTTGGAGTGATAGTACCTGGAGGAGCAGAGTGGTTAGAGTTATGGGTGGGAGTTAATGGGAATGTGTGGACAATAAGATGTTTAGTGCAAATTCGATGGCCTAAAGGGCCTGTTTCCATACTGTATGATTGATAGAAAAATTATCCACAGATTACTGGAGCCCAAAATAATTTTTGTGATATACTGGAGACACTGAACTCTGGAGTGTGCAGCTGTTGTGCATTTATCTGAAATTAGATCAGCACTTAATGAGTTATTTATTGTCGGAAAACTCCACTGGCATTAAAGATGTTGCAAGACGGTGATATCAAGCATTTTCTTTATGTAGCTGAACTTGGCTGATTATTTCCTGCTTGACCACAGAGTACAATATTGGTGACGGCTACTGGTGAATCCCTCTTCTAACTACCAACCATGGAGGCTTCCTGAGTTATTAATTATAAAGTTTTAGCACTAACTCTTGATTGATCTTTGACTTGGAAATTTGCTTTAAGTGGTGAATACAACAGCATACGCTTATAATCTAAGTCAGATGTGCCTTATAGTTGCAGAGACTACAGTTATTAATATAGGTATCTTACTAATGTTGCCAACGTCAGGAATTGTTATCCTGAAACGATGAGTGGTGTCGTGGCTAACGAGTATGTACATTCCTAAAGTAGCAGCAAGTACCAGAGTGAGTAATTTTTCATTTCCATGTTAATAGCACTGACCATTTTGTTAGGTAAATGCAATAATCAAGAATAATATGGAATTTTTCTTTGTTTAGAAGTAGAATTCAGTTTTTAACTTCCCAAAAGATGTTGGTATTAAATTTGCATTGTAAATCCCTGATCCCTGCTACATGGAGCCATTGACACCTTTACCCATACTACTATTGGTGCATCAGAATCGATTTAATATCACCAGCATGTCAAGAAATTTATTTACTTTACAGCAGCAGTACAATGAAGTACATGGTAAATACAGAGGAAAAAAGCTGAGTTACATTAAGTATATATAGATCAATTAAATAGTTAAGTTAAAATAACAACTAAAGAAAAATAGTGAGGTGGATTCAAATCAGAGGCAGAAGGGAAGAAGCTGTTCCTGAATTGCTGAGTATGTGCCTTCAGGCTTCTGTAACTCCTTCCTGATGGTAACAGTGAGAAGAGGGCGTGTCCTGCATGGTGGGGATCCTGAATGATGGTTGCCACCTTCCTAAGGCACCGCACCTTGAAGATGTTTGGTATTCATGATAGAGCTGGCTAATTTTACAAGTTTCTGCAATTTATTTTAATCTTGTGCAGTAGCTCCCCCTCTCCCCCATTGCCCATTGACAAACACCTGATGTCACCTCTAACCTCTCCTGGAATTGTTTTTTGACTCTTGAAATAGCCCTCCGCAAGCCATACCTGGTTTTGTTATACAGATGGGATCACCAGACTTAAGTGCCACAGAGCTAGCCTCCAGCAAACTACAAACCTCCTGATTCATCCACGGATTTTGGTTTGGGAATGTACAGTAAGTTTTCATAGTTACACACTCATCCACACAGGTTTTAGTGAAATCAGTAAAAACTTGCAGCATACCCTTCTGGACTCAAAGATGACTTCCTGAAACAGTCCAATCCACTAATTCAAAGCAGTTGTGTGCCTCTTTGCTCCATACCTTCTTGATCCTTACTACTGGTGCTACAGTCTTTGGTCTTTGCCTGTACACAGGGAGCAGAAATATTGCCAGGTGATCAGATGTCCCGAAGTGAGGGCATGGGAAGCCTAGTAGGCACTCTTGAACTTAGTGTAACAGTAGTCCTGTGGGTTATTTCCACTGGTAATACAGATGATTTGTTGATAATAATTATTTAGGGACTTTATTAAGCTAGCTTGGTTAAAATCCCCCAAGATGATGGGGAAAGTATCATGATGTGCTATTTCATGCCTGTTGATTATATCGCTCAGTTTGTCTAGAGCCTGTTTGACATTAGCCTGAGATGGAATATACACTGCTACCCAAAAGATCACTGAAATCTCCCATGGCAGGTTAATTGACAGGCATTTATTTGCGAGGAATTCCAGGTCTGGCGAACAATATTGGGATGTCACCAACATACTAGTACACCACAAGGAGTTGATTATGAGGCATACACCTCATGAGCACTCAACTCTGGAGCGACTCTGCACCTCCCACTGTTTGCCAAGATTAGCTGTGAAACAGAGGCAAGCTTAAGTAGTGCTTCACAGAGATTGCTAATTGTGAGGAAGCTGATTACAAATGAAGTTTTAAATTTTGCAAATGCTTCCTCTTTCCCTTCAGATAGTAGATTCACTAATGGTGCTTTTGGAAAAGTTGTTTGCACTGTTTGCAGGTTGGATTATTTTTTGCTGGCGCATTGGAGGCTGAGGAGCGATCTGATGCAAGTATATAAAATTATGAGAGGCATCAATAGAGTAATCAGAGTCTTTTTCTCAGGGTGGAAAGATCAAATACAAGCGAGGGCATAGGGTTAAAGTGAGAGGAGTAAAGTATAAAGGAGATGAACAAGACGAACTTTATTTTACACCAAGAGTAAAAGCTGCCAGGATTGGTGGTGAAGGTGGTTAGAGGTACTTTAATAGGAATTTATACAAGCACATGAACAGGCAGTGAGTAAAAGTATATAGACCAAGTACAGGCAGGTTAGGATTAGTTTGGATTGGCATCATGTTTAGTGCAGAAATAGTGGGCTGAAGGTCCTGTTACTATTCTGCTCTGAGGTGTTTACATAAATTTCAGGCTGGATGGCTCAATAGCTATTTTTGCTTTGATTTTAGATTCGGAACACTGAGAAGACAAAATGTGCTTTGGAGGTGCTTTAGCAGGGAAACATAGGGTTTTCAAAGTTGCTGGAGGCACAATCCACATACTGGTTTGATAGACATACTGTAGCTCTGTCAGAAGAATAGGTCTTCTGAAGGCTGCTATTGTCACATCAAGTAGTCTTGGACATCTCCAGCCATGTAGAAAATGATCTTCTCCTGAGTATACCTTTTAACCTTGTATTTATTGCCTTTGAATTTGAGCATGTCCGTGCCATGAACATGATCAAATATAGCTTCAGACCCTTGGGCAGGACAATCACATTGTGTCCAGCTAAAGTCAGGAAATTGTCCTGCTTTGTTGCATGACAGTGTTCAGTGAGAATCATAGATGATGGGGAATTAAGATGCTCATCACTGCGTCCTTGGGATTCTTAAAGGTTGTGAGGAAGTTATGAACAAGCAGGGTATTTCTTTGCTCTGGGTGCATTGCTGTTCTGCTGGGTCACAGGTTAAATTGGTCAATTCCCATAACCAAAGAACAATAATGTCAACTACTCCCAATCTGTTTACAGTAAAATCCTGAAATCAGCCATCGACAGCGTCTGTGGAACAGGGGATTATGAAGTGAGTTGGAGACGGTTTCCTGTGGACATTCCCGAGCTGGAAATTGCTTGGTTTAATAGTAACTTAGCAAGGGTCATTAAAATGTATTGAGGTTTAAGCAGAATGGTCATTGTTGGAGTGGATGGTGTTAGAGTGGTCAGGCTTTGGCTCAATAGACTTGGGTGAGAACAGGCACAGGCTAGAACCCAAGCTTGAGAAGTCAGATGATGGTGGTTCTAGCAGTAGAATGCTCTTCCTGTGAGACGTAGGATTTCAGGGTACCTACCAGTTTCTCCGATGAATACATCTCCAAGAATTGCACCCAACTTCAGCTCCTGACTGACAAGATCAAGAAGCTGGAGCTGGATGTGTTCAGGACCATCCAGGAGGGTGAAAATTTCATAAATGGGATTTTTTACTGAAGTGGTAACACCCAGAGTGCAGGCTTCAGACAGTAGATGGGTGATTACCAAGAGAAGTAAGAGGAATAAGGAGTCAGTGCAGGGTTCCTCTGTGGCAACTCCCCTCAGCAACAAATATACTCCTTTGGATACTGCAATGTCGGGGTGTGATTAGTGGACTGTTAGGGTACAGCAGCACTCACCAGGCCAGTGGTACTGTGGCCAGCTTTGAAGCTCAGCAGGGAAGGGTAAAGTCAGGCAAAAGCGATGGTGATGGGAGGCTCAGTAGTTAGGGGAACGGACAGCAGATTCTGTGACTGTGAAAGGGAAGCTAGAATGATGTGTTTCCTGCCAGATGCTAGGGTCCAGGATGTCTCAGAGCGGCTGCAGGAGGTCCTCAAGAGGAAAGGTGAGCAGTCAGAGTTGTGGTGCATTTTAGTACCAATGATGTAGGTAGAGAGGGGGAAGAGTTCCTGTGCAGTGAGTATAGGGATTTGGGCAAAAGACTGAAGAACAGGACCTCCAAGACGGTGATCCCTGGATTACTCCCAGTACCATGTGCTAATCAGGGTAGCAATAGGGTGATAGTGCAGATAAATGAGTGGCTGAGGAAGTGGTGCAGGGGGCAGGTTTTCAGATTACTGGATTTTTGGGATCTCTGCTGTGGAAGGTATGACCTATATAAAAAGGATGGGCAGCACACAAATCCAAGGTGTTCCAACATCCTAGTGGCCAGGTTTGCCAGAACCGGAGTGATAGGGCTGATATACAAGTAGGTACAGTGAGGAAAATCAAGCAGATGATAGGGCAAAATTGTAGTTAGTGGGATGAGCTGAGGTGTAAAATGGAGGTAAAATTGAAAAGGATGGTGAAGGTGTTTTACTTGAATGCGTGCAGTATACTGAATAAGGTAGATGATCTCGTAGCGCAGCGTGGGCATCACTGAGTCATGGCTGAAAAAAGATCATAGTTGGAAGCTTAACGTCCCAGGATACACATTGTATTGAAAGGGCAGGCAGGTAGGCTGAGGGGGTGGGGTGGCTCTATTGGTAAAAAATGAAATGATATCATTAGTAAGAGATGATGTAGGACTGGAAGATATAGAATCCTTGGAAGGTGGATAGAGTTAAGAAACAGTAACAGTGGAAAGTCCCTGATGTGACTTATATACAGTCTCCCAAACATTTGCCAGGATGTGGGATATAAATTTCATCAGGAAATAGAAAAAGGCATGTAATAAGGGCAATGTTAGGATAGTCACAGGAGATTTCAATATGCAGGTAGATTGGGAAAGTCAGGTTGTTGCTGGATTCCAAGAGGGGGGATTTGTAGAAAGCTTATGAGTTGTGTTTTTAGGAGAAGTTTAAGGTTGAGCCCACTGGGATAAAGGCAATTCTGGATTGGGTGTTGTGTAATGAACCAGACTTGATTAGGGAACTGAGGGTGAAGGAACTCTTTCGGAGGCAATAATCAAATATGATGGATTTCACCCTGCAACTTGAGAGGGATTAGATGAACTCAGATGTATCGGTATTACAGTGGAGTAAAGGGAATTACAGAAGCATGAGAGAGGAACTGGCCAAAGTTATTGGAAGCGGACACTAGCAGGGAGTATGGCAAAAGAACAATGACTGAAGTTTCTGGGATCAATGCTGAAGTCAGCATGACTTTCTTAAAGGGAAATGTTGCCTGACAAATCTGTTGGAATTCTTTGAGGAAATAACAGGCAGTATAGACAAAGGAGAGTCTGTGGATGCTGTTTACTTGGATTTTCAAAAGGCCTTTAACAAAGTGTTGCACATGAGGCTGATTAACAAGATAAGAGCCAGTGGTATTATGGGAAAGATACTAGCATGGATAGAAAATTGGCTGACTGGCAGGGGACAAAAAGTCAGAATAAAGGAGGCCTATTCTGGTTGGCTGCTGGAGACTTGTGTTCCACAGGTATCTATTTTGGGACCACTCTTTTCATATTATATGTCAATAGTTTGGATGATTGAATTGATAGCTTTATGGCTATTTGCAGATGATAAGAGGGGCAGGAAGTGTTGAGGAAGCAGGAAGTCTGCAGAAGGCCTTGGGCAGATTGGGAGAATGGGCAAAGAAGTGGCCAGACAGAATATAGTGAAGTGTATGGTCAATCACTTTTTTAGAAGGAATAAAGGCATGGACTATTTTCAAAATAAGGAGAAAATTCAAAAAGCAGAGGTGCACAGGACTTGGGAGTCCTTGTGCAGGATCCTCTAAAGGTTAACTTGCATGTTGAGTTGGTAGTAAGGAAGGCATATGCAATGTTAGCATTCATTTTGAGAGTACTAGACTATAGGAACAAGGATGTAATGGTCAGACTACACTTGGAGTATTATGAGCAGTTTTGGGCCTCTTATCTAAGAAAAAGTATGCTGGCATTGGAGACAGTTTAGAGGAGGTTGACAAGAATGATTCCTGGAAAGAAACGGTTAACATATGAGGAATATCTGTTGGCTCTGGGCCTGTACTCGCTGGATTTGAGAAGAACCTCAGCAAGTATGGGGATCTCATTGAAACCTATTGAATATTGGAAGTCCTAGATAGAGTGGATGTGGAGAGGATGTTTCCTATGGTGGATGAATCTAGGATCAGAGGGCACAGCCTCAGAATAGAGGGACATCCTTTTAGAACAGGGATGAGAAGGAATTTCTTTAACAATGTTGAATCTATGGAATTTGTTGCCATGGACTGCTGTGGAGGCCAAGTGATTCAGTGTATTTAAAGTGGAGGTTGATAGGTTCTTGATTAGTCAGGGCATCAAAGGTTACTGGGAGAAGGCAGGAGAATGGGTTTGAGAAGGATATTAAATCAGCCGTGATGAAATGGCAGAGAAGATGCGATGGGCTGAGTGGCCTAATACTGTTCCTACATCCTATGGTCATATGGTATATGGAACTAGTTGGACTAAGTCAATGCATTTCATTGTGTTCATTGCCAAAGAAAGAAATGGAACTTGCTTTACAAGATAGGTCTACTAAATGGTGCATATTATGATCTTCCTTGCTATCTCTGTGACCATCTCTAGCCACCTTTGTCAGCTACATCTCCTTTGTTCTAGCCTTATCTACTTACCATACCCAGAAATAAAATGTTTAATTTCTGCCACTGCTTTCTAATTTTGCTTTAGTGCAAGTTTTGGTGGCAGTGCAGCCCTTCTTTAGTTCACCAAAGCTGGTTCTAGTGCCATCTCATTATATGTTTAAATGTTGGCCTCCCTGATGCTGAACTTCCAAGTTATGTTTGTAGTTAGATTTTTATATAGTGATATTCCAGGTTCATATCTTAAGTATATTCAAAATACCAAGAAGTAAAAGTCCATCTTTATGTTGGAAATGGACACATGGATCTGCCAAACAATAGAACATTTGCAGATCCTGGAAATCCAGGCAACACACACAAAATGCTAGAGGAACTCAGCAGGCCGGGCAGGATCAGTAAAAAAGAGTACGCAAGTCCTGATGAAGGGTCTCAGCCTGAAACATCTACTGTTTACTCTTTTCCATAAGATGCTGCCTGGCCTGCTAGGTTCCTCCAGCATTTTGTGTGTATTACATGGATCTGCTAGAAAGCCTTTTAATTGTGTTGTTTCCCCTACTTCACCATTGATCCCTCTCCACCAAAACCAGAATTGGATGCCAGCTTACCATTGACTTGGCCCAGCATATTATGTAATAGCATTAAGTCCTGGATGCGTTAATTTCCAGGAGTTCTGCTAGGAATGGAAATTGTGTGAGATGATTCTGGTGCAAGCATTCTCCAAAGTTAGGTTCTTTAGCTGCTGACCTCATTAAAAATTAGAAAATATAGATGTCTCAGACAAATTTACAACATTTCAAGTATTTTTTCAAGTTTTAATCTATTTTGTGCTTGAAAGCTGGCAGATAGTATGACAGCACCAGTAGCATCATATCATGATAAATTTAAATATAGTATCTGCAGTTAATGTCAGCTTGTGTATCTATAGAATATTTTTTACTCTCTTTTAATATTATTTTATGTGTTGTATGTTATATATGTACTGTTTTGCACCATTGTCCCAGAGGAATGTTGTTTTGTTTAGCTGTATTTTGTTCTTATGTTAACTGTAGGTTCCACCTTGATATTGAAGAATGTAAAGGTTCTGCCTCTTGAAAAGGGCTTGAAAATCCTCTGGGAATCACCACAGGATGTGTCCAAGAGACCTGTGGATCATTACAAAATTGGTTATGGTCAAACATTGGAAAACATCAAGTTCATCAAAGTGGGGAAAAATGAACATTCTTATATTGTGGAGGATATTGGTAAGTATGTCACTGGCATCCTTGTTATATGAGTTAATGAGACCAGCCAGATTTAATTTAGATTTCCTCAGATCTATAAGTTTTATTAGCATTGTAATTGAAATAATGTGGCTTCTAAGTCTGCCTGTCAACTTCCAGAAGTTATGATAATTCACTGATGTAAGCCATGTGTTCCAGAGCCAGGGGAATTGCATTTTTTGCTGGTGACAGCAGAAGGCCGCATCAGAGGGAAATATCCAGTGTACAAAGCACAGAGTGCCACTGGTAAGTTGCAAAATATGCTGATCCATGAAATATAGGAAAACAAATCGTCACCTTTTTGCCAAAGAATACACGCCAGATGCTAAACACATCTAGTACTATTTCAATAGCACGTCTCTGAATTCATCTGATGTTTGTTTTTATATTTTTGAATAGCCCCCCCCCAGTTAGACTGTAGACATTTAAGCTATTGAGGCTTTGGTTATGAAATTCCTGAGGTACTTAGATGCTTGAAAATCTTAGAACCTTGTAAACCATATTCTACAACTTAAATTTGTGCATACAAAATCATATCCTTGGGAGAAACTTTGAATGGATTATAACCAATGAATCACGAACACAAAATGTACAAATCAATTCAGCACACAATGAAATTTTACAAATTGCAGGCACATATTCATGCAATAAAATCCTTAGTGGTGGGTAAGCATGTTGTGCTTATTCTAATAGTTCTGTGGAATGATTCATAATTAAACAGCTTCTAATGATCTGGAACACAGTACCTCTAACAAAACTCATTCTATTTTACCACCCCAATTAAGTTCCAGACTATGTTATCTAGACTGGAGACTCAAGACTGCAGGTCGTGGCATCAGGACAAATCGCCAGAGAAACTCAAAGGATTCAGCAGCATCTTAGGGGAAAGAAATCATCAGCATTTCAGGCCAAGACCTTGGATCAGGACTGGGAGTGGAGCAGAAAGGTATTGAGTATATGGGGAGAGGATTGAGACAGGGACTAGTAGGTAATAGATAAGCTGAAGAAGGGTGGAAGATTATGGACAAATGGAATTTAATTGCGGGGTGAAGGTAGAGTTGGTACACAGGTGGCAGGATATTAGGTGAAAAAGAAACAAAGAAAACAGATGGTAAGAGGGCGATAAACAGATGAACAAAGGCTACAAGTGTTGGAACCTGATAACTAAGGAAGTTGAAATGGATACTATTATTAGGTGAGAGATGAAGATAGATGGTAAAACCTCTGAAAGAGGTAGCTGAAGAGATTGTGGAAGCATTAGTAATGATCTTTCAGGAATTACTAGATTCTTAAATAGTTCTGGAGGACTGGAAAACTGCAAATGTCGCTTCACTCTTTAAGAAGGGAGGGAGGCAGAAGAAGGGCAATTATACGCCAGTTTGTCTGACTTCAGTGGTTGGCAAGGTGTTGGAGTTCATTATTAAGGATGAGATTTCAGGGCACTTGGAGGCATGTGATAAAATCGGCCAAAGTTAGCATGGTTTCCTTAAGAGGAACTGTTGCTTGAAAAATCAGTTGAAATTCTTTGAGGAAATAACAGTTAGGATAGACAAAGGAGAGTCAATGGATGTTGTTTACTTAGATTTTCAGAAGGCCTTTGATAAGTTGCTGCACATGAAGCTGCGTAACAAGATAAAAGCTCATGGTATTACAGGAAAGACACTAGCATGGGTAGAAGATTGGCTGACTGGCAGGAGGCAGAGTGTCGGAATAAAAATGGCCTATTCTAGTTGGCTGCTGATCACTAGTGGTGTTCAGCAGTGGTCAGTATTAGGACTGCTTCTTTTCACGTTTTTGTCTATGATTTGGATGACCAATTTGATGGCTTTGTGGCCAAGTTTATAGATGATACAATGATAGGTGGAGGGGCAGGTATTATTGAGACTGCAGAGGACTTGGACAGATTGAGAGAACTGGCAAAGAAGTAGCAGGTGGCATATAGTGTAGGGAAGTGTATCTTCCTGTATACACTTTTGGTAGAAGGAATAAGCTGTAGGCTATTTTCTAAATTCAAAAATCAGAGGTGTAAAGGGACTTTAGAGTCCTTGTGCAGGATTCCAAAAGGTTAACTTACAGGTTGAGTCAGTGATAATAAAGCAAATGCAATGTTAGCATTCATTTTGAGAAGACTACAATACAAGAACATGGATGTAATGCTGAGTCTTTATAAGTCATTGGTCAGGCTACACTTGGAGTATTATGAGCAGTTTTGGACCCCTTATCTAATAAAAGATGTGCTGTAGAAGAGGTTTATGAGAATGATCCAAGAACTGAAAGGATTAATGTCAGAGGAGCATTTGATGGCTCTGGGCCATTGAATTTAGAAGAATGAGGGGGGATATCATTAAAACCTATTGAATATTAAACGGCCCAGATAGAGTAGATGTGGAGAGGATGTTTCCTATAGTGGGTGAGTCTAGGACTGGACTGCACAGCCTCAGAATAGAGGGATGTCATTTTAGGGCAGAGTTGAGAAGGAATTTCCACAGCCAAAGAATGGTGAATCTATGAAATTCATTGCTATGGACAGCTGTGAATAGAGGGCACAGCCTCAGTGTAGAAGAATGACCCTTTAGAACAGATGAAGAGTAATTTCTTTTATGGCATGGTGATGAATCTGTGGAATTTATTGCCGCAGACGTCTGGAAGCCAAGTCATTCGGTATATTTAAAGCCGTGGTTGGTGGGTTCTTGATTAGTGAGTGCATCAAAGATTGAGGAGAAGGCAGGTATATGGGGTTGAGAGGGAAAAATAAATCAGCCGTGAATGAATAACAAGGCAGTCTCATAAGCTGAATAGCCTAATTCTGCTTCTATGTCTTGTGGGAAAATTTAATTCTTTTGAACTAAGTTTCTTTCAGCATTTAATCTTATCTACTTGGTGGCCCACAAGGGCTCTTGACTGGGGAATTCTGTGTATTAAAATCATCCTCATTTTCAAATCCTAGACTGACTCATCCTAATGTTATCTTCTAACGTCATCCAGCTGTAAATCCCTGCCACGTCTCTGCTTGCCTCCTGCTTTACCTATTGTACTGATTTTAATTACTTCACCTTTGGTGGTTGTGCCTTCGTTTTCTGCTGAACTAAGTTTCGGAATTGGTTTTCAAAACACCTCTGTCTTACTCTCCTCCTTTCAAACGCTCCTTGGAAACCTACCTTTTTGACCAAGCTTTTTCAACACTTATCCTAATAACTTGTGTAGTTCTTTGATATTTTTGTGGAAGTTGCTTAGTTCTATATAAATGCAGCTGGTTGTTATTTTCGTGATTTTTTTTCTTGGTTTTACTGTTTGGAACTGGTACATCATTGGGACGCAATCCAAGAATAACATATTGAACTACTAGAATAAGCATTCTTTCCTGTCTGCCATCCGATGTGTAGACTAAAAACATAATCACTCATAACTTGAAGAATCCTGTATGCTGATTGATGGGTATACTTACCTGTGTAATCAGAAATGTTGTATTGTTTATAATCCATTTAATGTTTGTCCTAAACATGTGATTAGGTATACATTGAGATAAGATCCTTAGCAATGTGATTTTTGGAGCTATATGGATATGACCTTTGAAGTACTTGTATCCATTGTACATAATAGAAATCTGCTTATCCTTGACAACTTGTGTTATCATTCTAATTCATCCTCTATTGGATGTCTTTTGTCCAATCCTAATGGCCAATTTTTGTAGTTAACCTGCTGAATTCTGGTTCAGTTAAACATTTTGAGACAATTGATCTTAATAATTTAGGCTTTCTTTTAATCCACAAACCTTCACATAAATGTTTTGCTCAAAACAAATTCCTCTCGCCTGAAGTCTCATTATGGCATCCTCTGAAGAACTTGCTAATTTGGTCAAAAAATAAGTTGTCTGGCAGAATGGAGATTAAAAAAAGTAAAAGGCTAATCAGAATCCAGTCATGTTATAAGTTTCAAAGTACTAAATAAACGAGAGTAAACCTTCTGTGCTTTCAAGCACTTAAAAATCATGGAGTCAAACTTTTGAATGCCTTTCCTCATAGACTCAGAGTCAGAATCAGGTTTAATATCACTAGTATTTGCTTTAAAATTTGTTGTTTTGTGGCAGAAGTACATTGCATTACAGAAAAATAAAGAACTTTAAATTACAATGATGAATTGTTTTAAAAAATAGTAGTGAAAAGAGAGAGGTAGTGTTCATGGGCTTGTTGTCCATTCAGAAATCTGATGACGGAGGGGAAGACACTGTTTCTGAAACATTATGTTTGTGTCTTCAGGCTACAGTACCACCTCCTTGATGGTAGCAATGAGAAGAGGGCATGTCCTGGTTGATGGTGGTCCTTAACGATGGATGCTGCCTTTTTGAGGCATTGTTTTTTGAAGGTGTTCTCATTGCTGGGGAGGCTAATGTCCATGATGGAGCTAGCAGATTTTGTAACTTTCTGTAGCTTTTTCTGATCCTGCGCCGTGGCCTCTCCATACCAGATGGTGATGCAACTGGTTAGAATGCTCTCCAAGGTACGTTTGTAGAAATTTGTGAGTGTCTTTGATGAACTACCAATTCTCCTTAAACTCCCAATGAAGTATAGATGCTATTGTGACTTCTTTGCCGTTGCATCAATATGTTGGGCCCAGGATAGGTCTTAAGAGATGTCGACACCCAGGAACTTGAAGCTCTCACCCTTTCCACTGCTGATCCTTCGATGAGGATTGGTTTGTTTCCCTCAACTTCCCTTTTCTGAAATTCCTCGGTCTTACTGCCATTGAGTGCAAGGTTGTTGTTGTGACACTACTTAACCAGCTGATCTATCTTGCTCCTCTATGCCTCTTTGTCACCATCTAAAGTTCTGCCAATAATAGTTGTACCATTGGCAAATTTATAGGTGGCACTTAAGCCTTACCTAGCCACACAGTTGCGGGTGTAGAGAGACCAAAGCAATAGGCTAAGCAGGCATCCTTGATGTGTACCAGTGTTGATTGTCAGTGAGGAGGAGATGTTGAGGAAGTGAAGGATCCAGTTGCAGAGGGAGGTACAGAGAAGCTAGTTGATCAGAACTGAGGGTGTGGTTGTGTTGAACGGTGAGATGTAATCAATAAACAGTAGTCTGACATGGATATTATTATTGTCCATGTGATCCAGAGCTGAGTGGAGAGCCAGTGAGGTTGCATCTGCTGTAGACTTATTCAAAGTACATTTATTATCTGTTATGTATACAGTGTACAACCTTGAGATTCATCTCCTTACAGGAAACCACAAAACAAAGAAACCCCAAAAGAACCCATTTGAAAAAAAGTCTGTCACACACCCAACAACAAACAACAGGAATTCTGCAGATGCTGGAAATTCAAGCAACACACATCAAAGTTGCTGGTGAACGCAGCAGGCCAGGCAGCATCTATAGGAAGAGGTACAGTCGTCCTGACGAAGGGTCTCGGCCTGAAACGTCGACTGTACCTCTTCCTATAGATGCTGCCTGGCCTGCTGCGTTCACCAGCAACTTTGATGTGTGTTGCTGTCACACGCCCATTGTGCAGAGACAACAAAGGCAAATAATAAAAGTAAGCAAATAGCATTCAGAACTGGAGTTTAACAAAAGACAAAAGCCTGACATCACTGCAAGGGTGAATTTATTATGGGGAACAAGGAAATGGCAGACGAGTTGAACAGGTACTTTGGATCTGTCTTCACTAGGGAAGACACAAACAATCTCCCAGATATAATAGTGGCCAAAGGACCTAGGGTAATGGATGAACTGAAGGAATTTTATATTAGGCAGGAAATGGTGTTGGATAGACTGTTGGGTCTGAAGGCTGATAAGTCCCCGGGACCTGATGGTCTGCATCCCAGGGTACTTAAGGAGGTGGCTTTAGAAATCGTGGACACATTGGTAATCATTTTCCAATGTTCTATAGATTAGGGATCGGTTCCTGTGGATTGGAGGGTGACTAACGTTGTCCCTCTCTTCAAGAAGGGAGGAAGAGAGAAAACAGGGAATTATGGACCCGTTAGCCTGACATCGGTGGTGGGAAAGATGCTGGAGTCAATTATAAAAGATGAAATTACGACACATCTGGATAGCAGTAACAGGATCAGTCCGAGTCAGCATGGATTTACGAAGGAGAAATCGTGCTTGACTAATCATCTGGAATTTTTTGAGGATGTAACTATGAAAATGGACAAGGGAGAGCCAGTGGATGTAGTGTACCCGGACTTTCAGAAAGCCTTTGATAAAGTCCCACATAGGAGATTAGTGGGCAAAATTAGGGCACATGGTATTGGGGGCAGAGTACTGACATGGATTGAAAATTGCCTAGCTGACAGAAAACAAAGAGTAGCGATTAACGGGTTCCTTTCAGAATGGCAGGCAGTGACCAGTGGGGCACCCCAAGGTTCAGTGCTGGGACCGCAGCTGTTTACACTATATATTAATGATTTAGATGAGGGAATTAAAAGTAACAGCAAATCTGCCGATGACACAAAGCTGGGTTGCAGTGTGAAATGTGAGGAAGATGTTATGAGAATGCAGGGTGACTTGGACAGGCTGGGTAAGTGGGCAGATGCATAGCAGATGCAGTTTAATGTGGACAAATGTGAGGTTATCCACTTTGGTAGTAAGAACAGGAAGGCAGATTATTATCTAAATGGAGTCAAGTTAGGAAAAGGGGAAGTACAACGAGATCTAGGTGTTCTTGTACATCAGTCACTGAAAGCAAGCATGCAGGTACAGCAGGCAGTGAAGAAAGCTAATGGCATGCTGGCCTTCATAACAAGGGGAATTGAGTATAAGAGCAAAAAGGTCCTTCTGCAGCTGTACAGGGCCCTGGTGAGACCACACCTGGAGTATTGTGTGCAGTTTTGGTTTCCAAATTTGAGGAAGGACATACTTGCTATTGAGGGAGTGCAGCGTAGGTTCACAAGGTTAATTCCCGGGATGGTGGGACTGTCATATGTCGAAAGCTGGGAGCGACTGGGCTTGTATGCTCTGGAATTTAGAAGGCTGAGAAGGACTCTTATTGAAACATAAGATTATTAAGGGATTGCACACGCTGGAGGCAGGAAGCATGTTCCCGCTGATGGGTGAGTCCAGAACCAGAGGCCACAGTTTAAGAATAAGGGGTAGGCAATTTAGAATGGAGTTGAGGACAAACTTTTTCCACCCAGAGAGTGGTGGATATATGGAATGCTCTGCCCCAGAAGGCTGTGGAGGCCAAGTCTCTGGATGCTTTCAAGAAGGAGATAGATAGGGCTCTTAAAGATAGTGGAATCAAAGGTTATGGGGATTAGGCAGGAACTGGATACTGGTTGTGGATGATCAGCCATGATCACAGTGAATGGCGGTGCTGGCTTGAAGGGCCGAATGGCCTACTCCTGCACCTATTGTCTATTGACTAGGCCACAACCTCAGCTTATTGTAGAGTCGAGTGAATATCGTGGGACCGTTGATGGAAAACCAGGCATCACTGCAGCCAAAGCAGGTTGCAGCGTCCATTCAGTGCAAATCTGATTAAACACTGCGGGGCAGCGAGCAGAACAGGCCAGTCCCTCACTTCCGGTCCCGACACTTTGATCTTTTCAATCTGTACCGGCGCTTAAATCAACCAGACATCAGGTTGTTCCTCGCTCTCAGACAACTTGGATCAGACATCAGATTGTTCCTCGCTCTCAGACAACTTGGATCAGACATCAGGTTGTTCTTCAGTCTCAGACATCTTGGATCAGACATCAGATTGTTCCTCACTCTTAGACAACTTGGATCAGACATCAGATTGTTCCTCGCTTTCAGACAGCTTGGATCAGACATCAGATTGTTCCTCGCTCTTAGACAGCTTGGATCAGACATCAGATTGTTCCTCGCTCTCAGACAGCTTGGATCAGACATCAGATTGTTCTTCACTCTCAGACAGCTTGGATCAGACATCAGATTGTTCCTCGCTCTTAGACAACTTGGATCAGACATCAGGTTGTTCCTCGCTCTTAGACAACTTGGATCAGACATCAGATTGTTCCTCGCTCTCAGACAGCTTGGATCAGACATCAGATTGTTCCTCACTCTCAGACAGCTTGGATCAGACATCAGATTGTTCCTCGCTCTCAGACAGCTTGGATCAGACATCAGGTTGTTCCTCGCTCTCAGACAACTTGGATCAGACATCAGATTGTTCCTCGCTCTTAGACAACTTGGATCAGACATCAGATTGTTCCTCGCTCTCAGACAACTTGGATCAGACATCAGATTGTTCCTCGCTCTCAGACAGCTTGGATCAGACATCAGGTTGTTCCTCGCTCTCAGACAGCTTGGATCAGACATCAGATTGTTCCTCGCTCTTAGACAGCTTGGATCAGACATCAGGTTGTTCCTCGCTCTTAGACAGCTTGGATCAGACATCAGATTGTTCCTCGCTCTCAGACAGCTTGGATCAGACATCAGGTTGTTCCTCGCTCTTAGACAGCTTGGATCAGACATCAGATTGTTCCTCGCTCTCAGACAACTTGGATCAGACATCAGATTGTTCCTCGCTTTCAGACAGCTTGGATCAGACATCAGATTGTTCCTCGCTCTTAGACAGCTTGGATCAGACATCAGGTTGTTCCTCGCTCTTAGACAGCTTGGATCAGACATCAGATTGTTCCTCGCTCTCAGACAACTTGGATCAGATATCAGGTTGTTCCTCGCTCTCAGACAACTTGGATCAGACATCAGATTGTTCTTCACTCTCAGACAACTTGGATCAGACATCAGATTGTTCCTCACTCTCAGACAGCTTGGATCAGACATCAGGTTGTTCCTCGCTCTCAGACAACTTGGATCAGACATCAGATTGTTCTTCACTTTCAGACAACTTGGATCAGACATCAGATTGTTCCTCGCTCTCAGACAACTTGGACAGACATCAGATTGTTCTTCACTCTCAGACATTTTGGATCAGATATCAGATTGTTCTTCGTTCTTAGACAGCTTGGATCAGACATCAGATTGTTCCTCGCTCTCAGACAACTTGGATCAGACATCAGGTTGTTCTTCACTCTCAGACATTTTGGATCAGATATCAGATTGTTCTTCGCTCTTAGACAGCTTGGATCAGACATCAGATTGTTCCTCGCTCTTAGACAGCTTGGATCAGACATCAGGTTGTTCCTCGCTCTCAGACAGCTTGGATCAGACATCAGATTGTTCCTCGCTCTTAGACAGCTTGGATCAGATATCAGGTTGTTCCTCGCTCTCAGACAGCTTGGATCAGACATCAGATTGTTCCTCACTCTCAGACAACTTGGATCAGACATCAGGTTGTTCTTCACTCTCAGACATTTTGGATCAGATATCAGATTGTTCTTCGCTCTTAGACAGCTTGGATCAGACATCAGATTGTTCCTCGCTCTTAGACAGCTTGGATCAGACATCAGGTTGTTCCTCGCTCTTAGACAACTTGGATCAGACATCAGATTGTTCCTCGCTCTTAGACAGCTTGGATCAGACATCAGATTGTTCCTTGCTCTCAGACAGCTTGGATCAGACATCAGATTGTTCCTCGCTCTTAGACAGCTTGGATCAGACATCAGGTTGTTCCTCGCTCTTAGACAGCTTGGATCAGACATCAGATTGTTCCTCGCTCTTAGACAGCTTGGATCAGACATCAGATTGTTCCTCGCTCTCAGACAGCTTGGATTAGATATCAGGTTGTTCCTCGCTCTTAGACAGCTTGGATCAGATGTCGGGTTGTTCCTCACTCTCAGACATCTTGGATCAGACATCAGGTTGTTCCTCGCTCTTAGACAGCTTGGATCCAGCTGCCCCGACCTTTCCAATTCAGCCTGGCATTTAAACCGATCAGACATCAGGACTTTCTTCGCTCCCACCTCTGCTTGCCTGTGCCATGCCTCACCTCCACTTGCTTAGGCTCACCCCTGCATACCCCTCCATTGTTAGCAATGAACTTATTAATAAAGTATTATTAATAAGGTGTTTAGTAGTTTTGTTTATTTTGCATTCTGCCACGGTGAGTAGATGCTGGGTATCACTAGCACCATCTTAAACCGGAAGACATTGCATTGACAGGCAAGTTGAAGCAGATCCAGATTCCTGCTTCGGCAGGAGTTGGTCCTAGTCATGACTAACCTTTCAAAGCATTTCATCACAGTAGATGTGAGTGCAACTGGGCAATAGTTGTTGAGGCAACTCACCCTTCACTTCTTGGGTACTGGCATAATTATCACCCTTTAAAGCAGGTAGGAAGCTCAGACTGCAGCAGGGAGAGATTGAAGATATCCTTGAATTCTCACTCCAGTTGATTGCCACAGGTCTTCAGAGTCCTACCAGGTACAATATCAGGGTCTGACACCTTGCTAGAGTTCACCCACTTGAAAATTGTACTTACATCTGTTTCCGAGACAAAGATCACAGGGCCACCAGATGTTGTAGCGATTCACACAGGTGTAGTTTTATTCTTCCTTTCCAATCATGCGTAAAAGATTCACTTGATGAAATAATGTTCATGGCAATTATGCCAAAGTCATCAAAGGATATTGTAAGCATATTGCTCCTTTGTTTCCTGATGACAGTCTTGATTAATTTGACAGTCAAAGAGAATCTGTACTTTTCACTCTTGATAGTTGCAATGAGAAAGCCACTGGTTGGACTGCCTTCCTACAGTGTGAAATGCAATTGCGTTTGCCCTTGGCATATGAAATGATTGGTGTAATTAATACCAGGCTTGAAGTATGGGTGTTTTCAAAGTTAGGCTTTGCAGACTGGGCTTGTAAATTCAGTCTGTTTATAGCTCATAGTGAATTTAGTTGACAGAGATTTCAAGTATGGGCCAAGGAATGTACCTGGTTCTGGAATCTTTCCTCCATCTGCATCTCTGATGCAAAGGTTGCATTTCAGCTAATACAAAGTGTTATGTTTTGTAATTCCAAAATACAAAATCTAATTGAAAGGGAAACAAGGGAGCCAGGAGTAATGTTTCAGTTTTGGTTTTCACTTTAAGCGAGGCATGCACTTATCATGTGGTGGTGTCATGAAGTATGCAATTCATGTATATTTACATTTAACACATAATGAATTATTTAAATGAACAAGAATGCTTAATTAAACAATATATTCATAATATTCTCAAATATTACTGAGATATTAAACACACAACACTCCTATCTACTTTGCAATAAACTCCAACTCAATATAGAATGCATCTCAACTATATACATATTATATGATATATAGCTTCTATGCAGACACCTACAGCAGAGTATATTTTAAATTGTCCAATTCAGGCCTAAAGATTTAATTGCTGTGGAGGATTTTTTACTCTTGTGGGATTATGACTTTCTTGACAATGGAGGTGAGATGTAGCTGTGAAAAAAATTTCAGGTTCTGGAGCCTCCTCCATATTGGTTGTAAGAATTGATTCTGAGACTGCAGAAAGTGGTTCTGACAGCTCTGGACCTTTCTATTCTAGTTCCTTTCTGGTTCCTTTCTATTCTAGTTTGTTCATTTTGATCTTGGGAAGGTATATTTAGTTCACTGGAGTACTCTCTTGTTCATCCTTCTATTACTCCCTTTATGATCTGATCTCTCTTCTTGGTTTCCTCATCCACAATATCATCTGATGAATCCTCCATTTACTCCTTTCTTTTTGCCCTTCCATTCACCCAGCTGGGCTTTGGTCTTTGCATCAATACTACAAGCAGCTTTTTGTGTTGCACTTGAAATTCAGGTAATAATCTTAATGCAAGCAGAGTAGATTCTGTTTGTTTAAACTCACAAAAGCCAAATATCTGCAACTTTCCCAAAGCTCCTTGAACTCTCTTCCATTTTAAAACTAAGCCACATTTCGCAAGTAACTGCCTGATTAACATATCGAAAGCTTTCTTATAAAAGCAATTGTAGAAACGGTTGCTTATAAAAATGGTTGTAGTCGGACAACTGCTTTTTTCACTATCATGCTTCATCTGAGCAGCATGGTCCTTCCTTGGTTCAGTGTGCTTTCCAACCAGAGGCACAGAGGTTGGCACCAACACCTGTCTGTCTTCTGTTGGTGACGGTTCATTATGTACTTCACGGAGAGGGTTGTGGCATCATCTACTACCTTTCTTAAATTGCTTTCAGTTGAGTCTATTATAGGGAATGTGGCATGCAAACAGTAGATGGATCTCCAATCATGTTGTAGTTGTGCCAGCCAATCATGCCCCGCAGTGCTGACCCCCACATACAAGCCCAATGTGGCTTGTTGTATTTCATTTTTACGAGTGTCATTCCCAGGAATTATCTTTTCTCCAGTGTAAATTCTTAGTTGGATATCTGAAGGTTTCAGTTTAGTGTCTTTGAAATGCTGTTCAAACTTATTTTGTGGAATGACTGAAACAGCTGAGCCAGTGTCCAATTCCATTTTAATTAGTTTTTTGTTCACTTCTGCTATAAGCCGTATCGTTTGTCTGTTGTTAGTCTTCACATTGTAAATCTCAAGGCTACTCAGTCCTGTGTCACTCTCATCTGTATCAGACTTTTCAACAGCAGTGTGCAGTTCAGTGCTCTTTTTGAAACTGCAACTTGACTTTTGTTGCTGCAGTTAAAATTCTAAGCAAACTGTATGCTTTTTAACCCAATGCACTTAGCGAAACTGTCACTTGCTTCTCATTGACTATTTCATTTGGTTCAATATACTGTGCAATTAGTTCAGTATACACGAGCCGGTTATCCATTGAGCAATCGAACACATCTGGCTACATTATGTAGCCTGCCATTTCCACTTCTTTAAAAATTTCTGAATATTATCACCTGGTACTCACTGTTTATGAACCCATGAATTTAGTCTGTTTTCTGCCTTTATTTCAAACTCAGACATCTTTCTTTTTCTGAAGAAAATGTATTACTCTGAAGAAAAAAAAGTTGCTGTACTTTTTAAAAAAACTTGACTGTTTCTCACTGCTGTTTTAAAACTCAAAGTTCTTGCTGCGCTTCAACAGGTAGGTGGTCATCTCAAGTTCATTTTAAAAGTACCTCATCACCACTGTTATGTTTTGTAACTCCAAAACATAAAGACTGAAAGGAAAACAAGGGAGCCAGGAGTAACATCTTACTTTTGTTTTTTTACTTTAAGAGAGGTGCGCACATATCACATGGTAGCATCATGACGTATTCAGTTCACGTATTTTTATATAAAACCCATAATGAATTATTTAAATGAACAAGAAACCTTAATTAAACAATATATTTGCAAAGTTACTGAAATATTAAGTACGCAACACAAGGATTTTTGTTTTTTGCAAAAGAAAATAACGCTACTTAGAAATAGGAGCCAGAAAACACAAGATAATTGTTGATTGTACACCTGAATGTCAGGTTTCTTTTCCTGTGTTTGCTGAATTTCAACCTGACTGTTCATAGCTTTTTAAAAACTATTACACTGTTTCAACAAGAAAGAACTCCCTTTATTTTTGCAAGAGGTGCAGATTATGCTACGTTTTTAGATATCAGATCTGCCTAATATTAATTCCTAATAGCATCAGGAATGTTACCATCACCTTAAAAAGTGGTGCAGTGGTTTACATCAAATTAAATCAGACTCTATCACTGCTGTGGAGACACAAAAGACTGCAGGTGCTGGATCTGGAGCAACATACAATCTTCAAGAGGAACTCTGCAGGGTGAACAGCATTGATGCGAGTGGCAGAAAAGGATGCTGAGGCAGTTGGCGGACTGAGGGGCGTAGGATGACAGGCAGGTAGTGACTTAACTCCTTAATGGAATCTATCTCTTGTAGTGCTTTGTGCTCCTGTTCATCTCCCTCCAGCTGCTGTCTCCCATCTTTACACTCCCTCCCTCACCTTGCTCCATATGTGCTTCTTCCTCTCTCTCTTTGTCTGCCTCCATTTATCATTCACCTACCCCTGTCTTCCAACTCCACTCACTCACCTCCCCTACCAAGTACTACTTGCCTGTCATCTTACACTCTTCCTCAGTCCACCAATCACCTTGGAAGACTTTCTTTCCACTCCCCTTCTCTTCTCTATGCTGGGCATTACACCTTTCCACTCTTGGTCCTGGTGCAGGGTTTCAATCCAAAACATGAACAGTTTCTTTCCTTTCACTGTTGCTGTTTGACCCGCTGGGTTCTTCCAGCAGATTGTGCTTTTCTTCCAGTCAATAAAAACTCCATGAAAGTTTCGCCTTTAAAAGCTTATTAACTAATATTACTTCTGACTTTCAAAAGTAATCTCATTGAAAATTATCAGACACTTAAAGTTGAATTTCCTTCAAGATTTTCTGGAAGGAAAGGAACAGAAATTTCAGTTCTGCTATGATCCTCATCACTTTTCTTCATTAGCATGTTTTCCACAAGATTAAACAAGGCATAGGCATCCCTAACTCTAATTGAGTCTCCACCAATTTCATGAGTTTCTATGGTTCCAATTTAAAGCAGAGGTTGATAGGTTGTTGATTAATAAGGGTGTCAGAATTTGCAGGGAGAAGGCAGGAGTATGGGGTTGAGAGGAAAAATAAATCACCCCCTTCTCTCAATTCCGCTGTCTCCACTGCACCTGCTGCCAGGATGAGGCTTTTCATTCCAGACTGAAGGAAATGTGCTCCTCCTTCAAAGAAAGGGGTTTCCCTTCCTTCACCATCAACATTGTCCTCAACTGCATCTCTTCCATTTCATGCACGTCTGTTCCCACCCCATCCTCCTGCTTCCTGACCAGGTATAATGTTCCTCTTGTCCTCACCTACCATCCCACCAGCCTTTGCGTCCAGCATATAATTCTCCACAACTTCTTTCATCTTCAACAGGATCCCACCACCAAGCACATCTTTCCCTCCACCCCCCCCCCCACTTTCAGCTTTCCACAGGGATTGCCCCCTACGTGGCTCCTTTGTCCATTCATCCCTCCCCACTGATCTTCCTCCTGGCACTTAACCTTGCTAGTGGAGCAAGTGCTACACCTCCTCCTCCCTCACTACCATTCAGGGCCCTAAAGTCCTTCCAGGTGAGGCGACACTTCACCTGTGAGTCTGTTAGGGTCACTAATTGTGGCCTCCTGTATATAGGTGAGACCCAACATAGATTGGGAGACCACTTCATGGAGCACCTACACTCCATCCACCAGAAAAAGTGGGATCTCTTAATGGCCACCTATTTTAATTCCACTTCCCATTCCCATATGTCTATCCATGGCCTCCTCCACTATCGGGAAAAACCATGCTTGGGATGGAGGAACAATGCCTTGTATTCCGTCTGGGTAGCCTCCAACCTGATGGCATGAACATTTATTTCTTGAACTTCAGTAATGCCCCCCACCCCTTCACCATTCCCTATTCCTTTTCCCTCTCTTATCTTAACTCCTTGCCCACTCATTGCCTCCCTCTGCTGCTCCACCCCTTTTCTTTCTTCCATGGTCTTTTGTCTTCTTCTACTAGTCTCCCCTTCTCTGGCCCTGTATTTCTTTTACCAATCAAGTTCCCAGTTCTTTACTTCATCCCTCCCTCTTTAGTTTTCATCTATCACCTTGTGTTTCTTCCTCCTCCTCTCCCCATGTTTTAAACCTCCTCCTCAGCTTTTTTTTTCTCTCTCGTCCTGCCAAAAGGTCTTGGCCCAAAATGTTGACTGTACTCTTTTCCATAGATGCTGCCTGGCCTGCTGAGCTCCTCCAGAATTTTGTGTGTATTGCTCAGATTTCCAGCATCTGCAGATTTTCTCTTGTCTGTCATGATTAAATGGAGAAACAGACTTGATGTGCCTGATGTCTAATTCTCCTTTTATATCTCATGGCCTGCCATTGCCATTTCAGAGTAATATGAAAGAAGGATTCTTGCACTGGAGAGATGGGATGTTGAATAACCTCGTGGAGTTTTCTTCTAGACCCTCTAATGTGTCCTGAGATTGAAAGCAGGAGGCAGAATGTCTTCCTCTGGCCACAGAAATTCATGAAGTTGTTGGGAACTTAATTATAGGCAGCTGACTGAAATGTGTTTTTTTAAATGGAAAAATGCCACCGTAGATTAGAATAATAACATATGAGACAATGTTTTGGTGTGTAACATCTCACACTATTCCGTGAAGATGTTCATATGTCATGTTTAGCCCAGAAAGGAGCTGAGTAAGCTCTTCGTGCAGGAAGGAAGGAACAATTGTTGGATCGAACCTATATCTGCTTTCTTCACACTACCTTCCCCCGCAGAATAAGAGATACAATTGAAGCGTAAGAAAGTGGATTTCCACTGAGACTATAAAACACTAATGATTTCTTCATGTGACACCTAATAACTGAAGTGTTAATTACTGCACTTCTTTGGCTGGCACTGAAACACTGATAGCTTTTTATTGTATGAATGCAGAACTTACAATTTTACAAGGAATAATGGAAAAAAATTAGGATCATTTTCATTGCCAACATAAAAGGCAGAAATGGCAAATTACAAAGTTGCATGCAGCCTGCAGAAAGAACAAATTATTTAATGTGTTCAAATTATGATCAGGTATGCTTGGCTCAATTATGAGTAAACAGAAGTTATTTTAGAGAATTGGTCCAGAACACCATGCCATTACAATTTCAGACTCACAGTAACAGAGGTATCCAGCACAGAAGTGGGCAATTCAGAGCACCACATCCATGCCAATCTTTTTCCCAGTATTTTATCGCTATTTACACCTACTATGTCGATCTTTAATACCCGGACTGTTCAAGCACCTGTCTAATTGTGTCTTAAACATGATGGTTGCATCTGACTCTACCGCTTCTTGTACCCTGTGTCTAGGTAATGATTTGCTCTAAGTATCATGTCAAGTTTCTCATAGTTTTATCTTTATGAAAGAACATGTGAGCGAACAGCTAAAGACATACTAAGTAATTTTGCTTTCCAGATATTCAGCTCCAAGATGAAACTAAACTTTTGCCACATCAGCATCTAATTTGACCTAAGCTGCTGTTCCAATTTGAATCGTCTTCATGACAAGGATCCAGTAATTTCAGTGTTTAATCAAAGAATCAGGCTAGAATCAGAAACTTTCAACCAATTATTCCCAGTTCACAGCTAGTGAATGTTCAATAAAACAATTTTATGGTTTATTTCTTTTTAAAGTTACAAAAACTTTTACATCTGTAACCTTTTAGAATGCCATCTGCAACAACTTTTCTTTCATGAAACCCTCATCTTGAGCTTTTTTTTTAACCCCCACACCCATCTATTACATGTTAAAATAGCTGGCTTTTCATCACCTTTGCCTTGAGTTGATTCAAAACTCTGCTACTGAAACCCTGATCATCCAAGTCTAATTCTCACATAAGTTCAATGTTTATTCAGGTTGCCAATAAAGCAGAGGCTTTTCAAAATAAAATTTCATTGTTTAAAAATCCTACTATGACTTTGCTTCTCAACATATCTGTAAATCCCTTCAGCTGTATATGATCTCTGCTCTTCCCCATCTCTGACAGTTTAAACACCTTTGATTTTCTTGTGTCTTTCAAGGAAGTTCTCTCCTGAGTTGCTGTAGACCACTGCTCTGTAATTTGCTCCATAAACCTCTATTTCTCTCTGCTTCTTGAAATTACTTGGTAAAATTCATTCAACCTCACCCTAACTTACTATCTTTTAGTGACTCCTCAGTACTAAAACTTCTATGGTGAAATTTTTTGGACATCTGCAATATTAAAAGTGCTGTGGAAGTGTGGGTTTGTCTTAGCCTTATCTGTTTCTCTGTACCCTTTGTAGAGGAAGTTTGCAACCATATCCAACACTATCAATGCTAAGAACTCATGTGGCAGGAAATTATACAAGCTGAGTCCTTTAAATTGGGACGTGAATTTAGATTCATCTTTGATCCTCGTTGTGAAGCTCTGAATCTGTGTGCTGGCAAGCAATGCCTTGGGTTATCTCATTCAAGCACTTCTATGGGGAAAGTGGATGGGTTTTATGTGAAAGAGCTTGCCTAATAAACCAGCTGATGGGCACTACAAATCCAGTTGTGGTTGGAACCATACAAATCTAGTTGTTACACAGTTCTTAGAGCGTTAATTATATTGAATGATTTCCTTTTATTGAACATTAACTATCACTGAAAGTGATTGTACTTGCTTGATTCCCACTCATTTCTTTTGCATGTTAAAATTACAGGACTCAGTCTTCAGCGATGCACTGCATCTTTAGAAGTATAGGACCATTCATTCTCATCTAATCACCATTTTGCAAACAGCAATGAATTGAGAAAACCATGCAGGAGCAATTTCATTATCTTAGTACAGTTACGTTAGTCACCAGGAAGTCTTGTACTGTTAATAATGTGCATAAAATTGAAGAAACAGTCAAAAAGAATAAAATTTGGGTTTTGATGCAAATTTCTGTTCTCAAAAAGAAATTTGCACATAAAATTATAAATGCTCAAAAGAAAAATTGCACCTGAATCAAAAAATTCCTATAGGCAATAAACAATGACTTTGATCATAAATATGAAGCATATAATATTGTCTGGTGACTGTACAATAAAATTTGATAATTATAATTGTTGACTAAACATTTTTTGAATATTTTTGTTGTTATTTCTTGGTTATAAGTGTGTATGAGGAATTCCTTAACACAGTATGCTTCTGTTGCATTTGAACTGCAAATGTTTTTCTGGAATCTGCATTAATTATGATGAATTTGTAGTTTATGCCCAATTAAAAGTAGTTGGTGATCAAGTGTTTTTATTTCATTTTATTTGCATTTATCTGTAGCTGATGATTCTTGTCCTGAGGCAAAGCTGGAATTGGAAACAATTGGAAAGAGACTGCATATTAAATTCTCTGCTGAGTCCTGCCAAAGGGTCTCAGCCCAAAGCATCGACTGTACTCTTTTCCATAGATACTGCCGGACCTGCTTGTTCCTCCAGCATTTTGTGTGTGTTGCTTGGATTTCCAGCATCTGCAGATTTTCTCTTGTTTAGCATTTAAAATCACTACCATGGCTACCTTGTGGTTCATATAATTGAGCTCGGAACAGTTTAAAAAGTATGTTAGTGTTCTTATAAAATAAGTTCTTGATCATGGTGGTCCCTAATCCAAGATACCCCCACTACCACTCCACTTGATTACTGGGGAGTAATGTTCTATTGATTGCACTCATCTCTGATCCATCTGCATCTTTGCTTAAACCTTACTATCAGATTTTATTTTGGCACATGCAGCCTGGATTCATCTGACCAAACTGTATGGTATTTAATGATCATCCTGTAAAACCAAGAAAATACTGCTTATTTAGTAGAACCATTGCCTCGGGCCCTTTCCTCTGCCTACTTTTCAATGATTAATACAAAGAGCACAACAATTTCTCAGTCATGAAGACGGAGTCTTTTACATTTTATCTTAATACTCAAATCCACTGAACCAAATTTCTGATAGTATTTCTGATCTTGACATGATTTTGTGATTTTTCTCTAGTTATCTCAAATCTACAGATGGGAAAAGTTTAGAAGAATATGTGCCAAATGCAGACAAATGGGACTGGCATAGATTGGCATCTTGCTTTGCATGGATATTTGGGCCAGAGGGTCTGCTTCTGTGCTGTGTGACTCCTTTACTCTTTGATTCCTTGTTTTGTTGCCCATCATTATATTTTTAAAAAATCAAAGTCCATGGTTCAATCTTACTTTCTTCTGCTCTTTACCCACAATATATTTGACAGCTTAATATTCCTTACTGATCCTCACGTTGCATCAAACATGATCTCTCTTCTCTGGTACTATTTCCCATCATCTTCAAATCTGTCTTCACCACTTCCACCCCCCTCAAAATAGCTAATCATTTTTCTTTCAGTCCTCTTAAACCATTGCCTCACCTCAAGTCTACTTTTCCTGTAGTCTTTGAATGTTAACTCTCACAAAATTAACCCCATTTTGCCTAAAAGTCCTTTCTTGAATCACTTCAATCAGATATTTGTACTTAAATAAGTAACAAAATAGCCTGGATCAAATTCACCAGTGACATCCCATGTGATTTTTATTTAAGATAATCCATGGCTTCATTCGCAATCTATCTGCAACCTCTGACATGGTTGACCACACCTCATCCTCCAAGGTCTCTCATCATTTTCTTTTAGGTTCTGACTGCTTTAGTAGTTTTCCATTCTTACCTATTGAGTCATAGCAATGAGATTGCCAGCAACGATATCTTTTCCTGCACTCTGTTGTACCTCATGTTTCTAACCTTAAATACTTGGCAAGATATAGAATTTGAATATGCAGTCAGTTTCCAGTTGTTTCTAATTCCAGCTTTGCCTCTTTGTTCGGTACCTGAATTATCGATTACTTATATAGTATGTAATACAAAACAATCAGAAATTTTATCCAAGAAACATTATATTATGTTCCTGTCACAAATTATGTTGCAGCTATCAACTCTTTTGCTTTCTCTGTATCTTTCCTTCTTTTCTCTGTCTCTCACACCTTCTTGCACGCTCTTGTGTGCTGTCACGCTCTCTTGCCTTTGTGTGCATGCTCTCTCTCTCCCCTTTCTGTCTCCTCTTTCCTCTTTTTTCTCTTTTTCACTCTTTTTTGTTCACTGTCTCTCCTCTTTCTCTCCTCTCTTCCTTTCTCTCATTCTCTTATTTCTCTTTCTCATTCTTTATCTTCTTTCTCTATCCTCTTCTCTCTCCCCTCCCTCCCTCTGCTTCCTCACTTTCACATGTTCTTTCACTCTTTCCCTCTCTCCCCCTCCTCCCTCTCTCCCCATTTTCTTTCCTGTTGCTCTCTATGCTCTTTTGCTCACTCTCCTTCATTCACTCTCCTCTTTTGCTCACTCTGTTTTCTATCTGTCTCCCCCTTCGTCTCTCCTTCTCTGCATCTGACTGTCTCTCTCCTGTCTCTGTCTCTCCACTTCTTTCTCTCAATGTCTCTTTCCCTCCGCGCCCCTCTCCCTCTCCGTCTGTCTGCCTTTCTGTGTCTTTTTACCTCCCACTCCCCTCTTTTACTCTCCCTCCTCCTTTCCCTCCATCCTCTAACCCTCCCTCCCTCTTTGCCCCCCTTCTCATCTTTTTCTCTCTCCTGTACCTCTCTTCCCTTTCTCTCTCTGCCCTCCTTTTTCTCTCTTAAGTAACTTGCTAAGCTGTACATCTTTTGGGGTGGATGTGGGAGGAAGCTGGAGCACCCGGAGAAAACCCTGAGGTTGGGTGGGACTACAACTAGAGGTCATGGGTCAAGGAAGAAAGACGAAAGTTTAAGGGGAACATGAGGGGAAACATCTTTACTCAGAGGGTGGTAAGAGTGTGGAACGAGCTGCCAGCAGGAGTGGTTCATGTGAGCTCAATTTCAACATTTAAGAGAAGTTTGAGTAGGTACATGAATGGGAGATATATGAAGTGCTATGGTTCACTTGCAGGTCGATGGGAGTAGGCAGTTTAAATGGTTCAGCATGGACTAGATGGGCTGAAGGGCCTGTTTCTGTGCTGTACTCTTCTGTGACTCTATGACTCTCTTTGCCCTCTTTTGTTCTCTTCTTCCTCTTTTTCTTTCCTCTGTCTAACCATTAGGGGAAAAACCTGGCCTGTGTGCAAGGTGGAGACAAACTGATCCTCATGGGTAGCTTCAGTGCCACAGATGGAAAGGATGCAATCCTCTGAAAAATGTGATTAAAAAAGAATAAGTGGGATAAAGCTCCAACAGAATTGTCCTCCAGACAATTTGTTTAAATCCTGATCTTGTCGTAGCCAAGCCTTCGTGGTAACACTACCTTCACCATTCTTCCCCTCACCCTTGCCAACATACCTCATTGCTGTATAACCCTTACTCAAGCTGTTAGATGATCAGTGTATAAGGATGATCAATACACATCACTCGTGCCATGACAGGTCCCAATGACTGTTGGAGCTGCACTGTTATCTCAATTAGATTGCCCTCAAAACAATGGATTCTGCAAAGAAAGGTCTTCACATACAGTGCCTCTTAGACACCCTGATGATTCTCAATACCCAGGAGCCGGTGTAGCATATTTCTTGTCATTCCTTACATAGCTACTGTTATAGCTACTGCAACATATAATTTCTATTGGCACTGACTAGGTTTTGCTTGCATTTGTTCCAATTTTTATCCTTCAGAAAAATGCTGCAATTTAATCCATTGTACAAATGCCTCAAAAATATTGGCGTGAATTCTTTGTTGCTGAAATTTCATGGAGCATTTCTACCATAACTTTAAATCAAAGGTCTATTGAACTGAACCAAAACCCACATGTACAGAAACACTCTCTTTAGCCAATCTCTTCTATCCTATGTAGAGCCATTAACCATACTAGAGAGCATTAAAATATTTTTGTCTATGTTTTTCACAATTTTCATTGGAGATTTGGGGAAGGTTGTTGGGTGAGGTGAGACACTGACAGTCGTCATCCACATTTTTTATTGTGCTTTTTCCTTCAAAGTTGAGGTGGCACAGGTTCTTGCAAGTGTTAGTTAACCTGATTGTCTTCTTTCGGATTTGAAACATCTATTTAACTTCATAAATCTGATGTGTGGCTGTTAGACACAGTTCTCTCAGCAAAATTCCATGTTTCCTCTGCCCTGAAAGCAACAACTATGCTGATCAATGTTTCAATGTGCATTTTTCCTCAGTAAGTGCCAGCAAAGCATGTCAATTCCTCAGTTCTAATGAATTATGAGAAGAAATGTAAGCAAATCATGATGCTTAAATGAATTATCCTTGGTTATTTAAGTCAATAAATGTTTCTCAGCCGGGTTTAAACACTCTAATCTCTTCTTTATTACTATGTATTAATATTCCCTACATTCCTTTCAAATATCTTCATGGTGCCACCCTTTTGACTCTGAAATCTATGGTAATCCTATCTTCATTTAGTGTATCTGCATCAATTCTGACCTCTATCACCCCTGAATTTAACCACTCTTCCAGTGATCACACTTTCAACTGCAGTGGGCCCTAGCCTCAGAATTTTTTCCTTGAGTTTCTTAGTCATTTTTACTTTCTTTCTCAGGGACTCTTCTTCAAAGCTGTCTCTTTGACAAGCCTTACATTATGTTCCTTAATACGTCCTTACATATCTTGATGACAGTGTTCATTTAATAACTTTATTTTAGAGTCATAGAAAAGTACAACACGGAAACAGACCTTTCAGCCCAAACTAGTCCATGCCGAACCACTTAAAATAACTACTCCAATCGATCTGCCATTCATACCCTTAACATCAATGTACCTATCCAAACTTCTCTTAAACATTGAAATCGAGCTTGCATGCACCACTCGCACTGGCAGCTCGTTTCTCATACAAATAATGGTGGGTGCAATAGTTCAATCTAAAACCAGTGTATTATGCCTAAACAATGGAGACTGCAATGGGATGAGGGAGAATTTGGCTAGTTGTGACTGGGAGCACAGGCTATATGGTGGGACTGTTGAGGAACAGTGGAGGACTTACAAAGGGATTTTTCACGGTGCTCAACAGAAGTATATTCCAGTTAAAAGCAAGGACAGTAAGGGTGGGGAGAGACAGCCTTCAATAACTAGGCTAATAACATAAGGCATCAAACTTAAAGCTCATGCGAACAAAGCTGCCAAGAGTAGTGGGAAATTGGAAGATTGGGAAAACTTTAAAAAGCAACAAAGTACCACTCAGCGAGCAATAAAGAATGGGAAGCTAGATTATGAAAATAAACTAGCACAAAGTACAAAAACGGATGGTAAAAGTTTTTACAATTATATAAAGTGAAAAAGGGTGGCTAAAGGTCCCTTGGAGGACGAGAAGGGGGACTTGACATTGGGTAATGAGGAAATGGCCGAGGCTTTGAATGACTATTTGGTGTCAGTCTTCACAGTGGAGGACACATCTAACATGCCAAAGAGAGATGTTATGGATGCAATGGGAGGGGATGACCTCGATACAATAGCTATCACTAAAGAGGTAGTGCTGAGGAAACTTGTGGTCCTGAAGATAGGTAAGTCCCCTGGTTCTGATGGAATGCATCCCAGGGTACTGAAAGAAATGGTAGAAGTTATAGTAGAGGATTTGGTGATGATTTACCAAAATTCTCTGGACTCTGGACAGGTCCCGGCAGATTGGAAGACGGTGAATGTCATGCCACTGTTCAAAAAAGGATGTAGGCAAAAGGCAGGTAACTATAGGCCAGTTAGTTTAACATCTGTAGTTGGGAAAATGCTTGAAGCTATCATTATCGAAGAAATAGTGAGGCATCTGGAAAGAAATGGATCCATCAGGCCGACAGAGCATGGATTCAGCAAAGGCAGGTCTTGTTTGACAAACTTACTGGAGTTCTTTGAGGATATAACAAGCCCAGTGGATAAAGGGGAACAGATGGATGTCATTTACTTAGATTTCCAGAAGGCATTCGATGAGGTGCCACATAAAAGACTTATCCATTAGCTAAGGATGCTTGGAGTTGGGGGTGATGTATTAGCATGGATAGAGGATGGTTTAACTAATAGAAAGCAGCGAGTTGGGATACATGGATGTTACTCTGGTTGGTAATCAGTGGTGAGCGGTGTGCTGGGCCTGCAACTGCTCACAACATTAACAATCTGGAAGAGGGGACTGAGTGTAGTGTATCTAAGTTTGCTGATGATACTAACTTGAGTGGAAAAGCAAATTGTGTAGAAGATGGGGAGAGTCTGCACAGAGATATAGATAGATTAAGTGAGTGGGCAAGGGTATGACAGATAGAGTATAATGTTGGTAAATGTGAGGTCATCCACTTTGGAAGGAAAAATGAAAGAGCAGATTATTTAAATGGTAAAAAATTGCAGCAAGCTGCTGTGCAGAGGGACTTGGGAGTGCTTGTGCATGAATCACAAAAAGTTGGGTTGCATGTGCAGCAGGCTATCAAGAAGGCAAATGGGATGCTGGCCTTTATTGCTGGATAGATTGAATTTAAGAGCAGGGAGGTTATGCTGCAACTGTACAGACTGGTGAGGACGCACCTGGAGTACGGCATACAGTTCTGATCTCCTTACTTGAGGAAGGATATACTGGCTTTGGAGGCAGTGTAGAGGAGTTTCACCAGGTTGACTCCAGAGATGAGGGGATTAGACTATGAAGAGAGATTAAGTTGCCTGGGATTGCACTCGCTGGAATTCAGAAGAATGAGAGGAGATCTTATAGAAACATATACAATTATGAAAGGGATAGATAAGATAGTGGAAAAGAAAGTTGTTTCCACTGGTAGGTGAGACTAAAACTAGGGGGCGTAGCCTCAAGATTTGGGGTAGTAGATTTAGGACAGAAATGAGGAGGAACTGCTTTTCCCAGGGAGTGGTGAACCTGTGGAATTCTCTGCTCAATGAAGCCGTGGAGGCTACCTCAGTATATGTATTTAAGACAAGGTTGGATAGATTTTTGCATTGTAGGGGAATTAGGGATTGTGGGGAAAAGGCAGGTAGGTGGAGATGAGCCCAAGGCAAGATCAGTCATGGTCTTATTGAATGGAAGAGCAGACCCAGTGGGTCTGATCGCCTGCTCCTGCTCCCACTTCTTATGTTCACACTCTCATGACCCTCTGAGTGAAGAAATTTCCTCTCACGTTCCCCTTAAATTTTTCTGCTTTCACGCTTAACCCACAACCTCTAGTTTGAGTCCCACCCAACCTCAGTGGAAAAAGCCAGCTTGCATTTACTCTAATCTGTACACCTCATAATTTTGTATACCTCTATCAAATCTCTCCTCAATCTTTCCTTATAGCTGAGATCCTCCAGTCTCAGCAACATATTTATAAATTTTCTCTACACTCTTTCAACCTTATTGACATCTTTCCTGTAGGTAGGTGACCAAAACTGCACACGATACTCCAAATTACTTCACTAACGTCTTGTACAACTTCAACATAACATCCCATCTCCTGTACTTAATACTTACATATATGAAGGCCAGTATGCCAAATTCTTTATGACCCTGTCTGTGACACCATGTTCAATAAATTATGGACCTATATTTCCAAATCCCTTTACTCTACATCACTCCTCAGTGCCCTACTGTTCACTGTGTAAGACCTACCCGGGTTGGTCATACTGAAGTGCAACACCTCACACTTGTCTGCATTAAATTCCATCTGCTATTTTTCAGCTCATTTTTCCAGCTGGTCCAGAACCTGCTGCAAGCCATGATAGTCTTCCTTGCTGTCCACTACACCCCCAATCTTGGTGTCATCTGCAAATTTGCTGGTCCAGTTAACCACATTGTCATCCAGATCGTTGATATAGATGACAAACAACAATGGACCCAGCACTGATCCCTGCAGCACTCCACTAGTCACAGACCTCCAGTCAGAGAGGAAACCATCTACTACCACTCTCTGGCTTCTCCCACAAAGCCAATGTCTTATCCTATTTACTACCTCATATTGAATGCTGAGCATCCGAACCTTCTTGATCAACCTTCCATGTGGGACCTTGTCAATGCCTTGCTAAAGTCTATGTAGACAACATCCACTGCCTTGCCTTCATTCACTTTCCTGCAATCCTGTGGTACCTCACCTGTCGCTAAGGAAGATGTCAATACAATATCTCTGCTAGGGCCCTGGCAGTTTCTGCATTTGCCTCCTGTAGGGTCTGAGGGAACACCTTGTCAAGCCCTAGGGATTTATCCACTTGATTTGCCTCAGGACAGCAAACACCTCCTCCTCTGCAATCTGTATAGGATCCATGAAGTTGATGCCGCTTTGCCTCACTTCTATAAACTCTGTCCATCTCTTGAGTAAATGCAGATGCAAAAAAAATTCATTTAAGATTTTTCCCATTTCTGTTGTCTCCATACATGGGTTACCATTCTGATCTTCCAGAGGAGGTATTTTGCCCCTTGCAATCCTTTTGCCCCTAACATATCTGTAGAATCCCGTAGGATTTTCCTTCACCTTGTCTGCTGGGGCAACCTCATGTCTTTTAGCCCTCTTGATTTCATTCTTAAGTATTCCCTTGCATTTCTTTCTAAACATCTCATTTGTTCCTGCCTGCCTATACCTGCTATGCACCTCTTTTATTTTCTGAACCAGGGCCTCGATATCTCTTGATAACCAAGGTTCCCTACACCTGCTACCTCTTTATCTTTTGTTCTAATGGGCAAGTACAAGCTTTGTAGTCTCAAAACTTCACTTTTGAAGGCCCCCCAATTACTAAGTACAGCTTTGTCAGAAAATAGCCTGTCCCAATCCACACATGCCAGATCCTTTCTGATACCGTCAAAATCAGTCTTTTTCCAATTTAAAATCTTAACACCTTTGGATCATTTTGTTATGTTAAAGTAGTTTAATGAATAGTTGTATTAATTGTAGGCAGAAATTAAATTTCCCCAATCTTGCAGATGATGTTCCCTTTGGGGTAAGACTCATTTGTCTTAGCTTCTTTTCCAGCATATGCTTCTGAAGTATAATCCAAATAGTTGGAATCATAAAGCCCAGGAGAATCCAGCTGGCCATTATGCTCACTTCTGTCCTAGAAAGAGCTGAAGAATTAGTTCCACTCCTTTGTTTTGCAGTTTGTTTTCACCACAGATCCACTACTGTTTTGAAAGTTACTACTGAATTTGCATCCACCAAGCTTTCAGGCAATTTGTTCCACATCATTTGCCAAGTGAAATATTTTCTCATACAAGGAGAATAAAACTGGGCACAGCGTTGAAAGGAGACCCTTAGGAAAGAAAAAAACTAGGTTTTCTTTCTCTGTATTTAAGTGTCCAAATAATAAAATTTCATATTTGAGTCAGTTTAACATTCTGGTCCTGATATAAATTGTTATGGACCTTTTATTGAATTATGTGCAACAACACAGTTTTTTAAGGAACAGTGTTGTTCTTTAAACATGTTTTCTCCCACACAGTTGAGGATACAACCTTATCTAGTATTTACATGCTTAGTGCTATCCGTTTCTTAGTCCACCATCCTGATATTTACTTTTATTAGAAGACATCAGCCAGGCATAACCTATCCCTCACAACACAGTTAAACCCTCTTAAATCCATTCATGTTTAAGTGAAGGATCTGTACTGTAAAAATGAGCCCAGTAGTGCCAGAAGCTGATCAGTTCCTGTCAGTCTGTCATTCAGCCAGTCAATAATAGCACTTCAATTGAGGTGATATTTTCTACTCTCCATGGCAGTGAAATTTATCTACAGAAGCATTGTGGTGAAAGGTAAGTCCTTCACACTTTCATAAATGTATTTAAACAACACATCAGAGATATATAATGAGGCACAAAATTTAAACTGTTCATACTGAAGGGACATTGATGAGGTTAGACAGTTATTGCCAGAAAAATCAGCTAAGTTTCCAAAGAAACTCAAGTACCTGTGAACTCTGAAAAGCTCATTAATAACTGCAATACAGAGCTTGGCATTTGGGAATAGCAAAAAATCATAAACATTGTGGTATGCCAAAGTAGAAAATCTCCAGGATCTGGCAGTAGAACTCTAGCTTGTGGATCATGAAGTAGATAGCTCCTGGGACTCGTGAGCTCCAAATTGAGTTAGAAGAGGGTTTTACTGTATTCATTATTTTATTTCTATATTAATTGTATATCCACTACTGTTATTATATGTGATCTTTAAAATCTTTGTTCAGCATTGATATTTTTAGACAATCCAATATTAATTTCACGTTCCAGATTTGTTCACATTTCAAAACAGATGAAGTGAAAATCTTGTCCTTTTATTTTCCTGTGTGGTACAAGGGTACAGATAATTACCGCCTTATGTCACCTTGGAGGAATTGTGTGCTAAGAATGAGGAGCTGGTGTGACTGAGGAGAGGGTGGAGATTGAAGAGGTAAATAGCATAGATGTAGAAATTAAACATGGCAGTGGGATATTCAATTTGTAGGTAACAGCAGAATTAGGTTACATCAGCCAGTTATGTTTTTTTGCCTGATCACTGTGATAGTGCGAGAAAGCACAAGAAGAAGAAGGTGAAAACAATGGCAAATTGAGGTAGCTTCAGGATGCTATCTCCTTCTTTGTTTAGTAACAAAGGCCTGCACTATGTTATACTTTTAGGTATTGAACTTTTAGCAGGAGTCCAACAATCATTAAAGAAATTGACAAATTTTCTAACCTGGGCCGAAATGCAAAATGATGCTCCACCCGTTTTCACATTTAGGACATTTTTTTGCACAAAAACTCTTTTAGCATTGGGTGAAGTGGAATTGAGGATCTTTCCATATTTGAAAGTGGTTCAAACTTCTAAAATAAATATTACTTTAGAATGGAGTTTCAGACATGCAAAAACTACTGTATTTTACACAGTTATATATTGTATCTCAAATAATGGAATGAAATGATATACACAGCTCATGTAAAAATGTTTCATTATTTTTCAATAGAATTTGTTAACATCCATACTGGAATACATGATTTCTGTTGATCACTTTATTCTCAGTGGCCTATGATATAATTCTGCTCATGCTATCATTCTGTGTTGCAAATTAAATCCTCATGTAGCTTTTGATGAGCATTGAATAGAATTGGAAATGGAGTCTCTTAGTTTTCTCTTTAAAACTCTGAGGTGATGCATTGAATTGTATTATAAAATTCCCATCATTGTTTTAACACTAACAGAACACATCAATGCGCTCTTTGTAATACATGTCAATCAGTTTTGTTAAGAATATGATGAAATTTATCAAATGTTTTACCCAAGTGATTCATGCCATCCACCTCAAACTTTACTTTCCTCCTGTTCTTATTACTCAGCCTTAAGGAATGGTGTCTTCAGCTTCTTCAAGTGTTGCCAAAGTATCATGGCCACTGAATGGTGGCCAGGATGTGGACCGCTTGTTGATTTTTAACTTCTTCCTTCTCAGGGAGGCTAAGTCTAATATTGGCAAAGTTATCACTGCTTAGGGTGATGGTTGGATCTGAGACTCTGTTGTTACTTCAGACCAGACCAGGTCACTTGATACCCTTATTGGAAGAATTGTTAATTTTATTGTTTAAGTTTTGAGAGCCAGGTGGTAATTGATTTGGAATACCCCTGGTCATTATGCTTTTAATTTGTTAGTGACAAAATTAGCAATGAGTAAGGTCAGATAGGTCAGATATTATTTGCAATCTGAATGCACTTTATTTCTGAAAATGCACTGAACAGAGTTTCGTGTTGTCAATCCTGGCAGGTGCAATTTTACCTTAATCTTGGGGGTTGTCACTTATCTCAGTTTATATTTGAACACTCTTGCATTTGGCTGTTTTTGTGAAGTGTCTTTCAGGAGTTAGATTCATTTTAATGTCAAAGTGGGAATTTATGGCCTGAGCCAGAGGAAATGGATGAGGTAGTAAATGAATATTTCATTGCAATATTCATCAAGGAGGACATTGGGGATGGTGAGATTAGAGAGGTGTTTTGTTCTAGGATGTTGGTATTAAAGAGGAGATGGTGATGGGTCTTTGGAAAAACATTAAATTGGATAAGTCTCTAGGATCTGGTGGGAACTATCCCTGCTTATTAAGAGAAGCAAATATTGAGGCCTTAATAGTGACATTTGTACAGGAGCCCCCAGTACGATGGATGACCTGACTGATCAAAGTCAGGCTTTATGCAGACTTTCCCAGAAAATTTTAAAGTATTTTTCAAGCTAGGAAAGCATCTTTAGGGGATTACAGCATAGCAGTAGCAGGTCATTAATTCAAAAGACAGTCTTCACAAAATAAAGGCAGTTTCAGTAACCTGATGCACCACAAGGCTGTCAGCTGAGCTCTCTGCTCTACTTGATTTATACTTATGACTGTGAGGCTATGCACACCTCCAATGCCATATTTAAGTTTGCTGACAATACCACTGTGATTGGCCAATTCAAAGGTGGTGACAAATAGGCAAATAGGAGGGAGATTGAAGATCTAGCTGAGTTGTGTCACAGTAACATCCTCTCACACAATGCCAGCAAGACCGAGGAGATAGTTATTGACTTAATGACGAGGAAACTGGGAGTCCATAAACCAGTCTTCACTGGGGGATCAGAGGTGGAGAGGGTCAGCAACTTTAAATTTCTCAGTATTATCATTGCAGAGGACCTGTTCTGGGTCCAGCACATTAAGTGTAATTACATCGAAAGCGCGGCAGTACCTTTACTTCCTTAAAATTTTGCAAAGATTCGACATGAATCTTAAAACTTTGACAAGCTTCTATAGATGTGTGGTGGTCAGATTGCATCATGGCCTGGTATGGAAACCCCAAAGCCCTTGAACAGAAAGCCTTCCAAAAAGTAGTGCATTTGGCTCAGTCCATCATGGGTAAAGCCCTCTCCACCATTAAGCATATAAACACAGAGCTCTGCTGCAGGAAAGCAGCATCTATCATCAAGGACCCCACCACCCAGGTCATGTTCTTTACTCGCTGCTACCATCGGGAAGAAGTTACAGGAGCCTCAAGATCCATACCACCAAGCTCAGGAATTGTTATTACCTCCCCAACCATCAGGTTCTTGAATCAGTGGGAATAACTTCACTCAGCTGAACTCACTGCATCAATGAACTGTTCCCAGAACCTATGGACTTGCATTCAAGGACTCTTTGTATCTCATTTTCTCAATATTTATTGCTTATTTGTTTATTATTATTTATTTTCTTTTGTATTTGCACAATTTTGTTGTCTTTTGCACATTGGCTGTTTGTCCATCTTGTTGGTGCAGTCTTCTATTGATTCTATAATGTTTCCTGGATTTACTGGTATGAAAACAAGTCTCAGGGTTGTATATGGTGACATGTAATATAGTTTGACAATAATTTACTTTGAATTTTGCAGTAATCAAACTGAGACTATTTGTTAAAAACAGAGTCTGCCTGTGCAGAACAGGAGGCCACTGAAGAGATATGCTTTGGAAACAGACATGCAATCTCTTCTCTTGACACTTGTAAAATACTTTGTCAAACGGTAATAATGTCTGTTGATACTCTAAAGCAACTTAATGTAGAATTTCTGATTATGTAGCATTGCAATTACACAAGGAATGATAACAGATGTTCATATTAATGGCCCTCTTTGTAAATGTTTATTTCTGCACAGTGGAAAAATCAGTTTATAGACAGTCCTTTGAAGCAGAGTCCTTGCCATAACCCGGGGACTGCCAATATTTCATTACCCACAGGCAAAATTGCAGCAGACTGGAGAATAGCCAATGTTGTTCCTTTATTTATGAAAAGAAATAGAAATAAACCAGGAAATTATAGGCCTGTGAGCCTATAATGGGAGGGAAGTTATTGGGCAAGTTTCTTAGGGATGTGATTAACTTGCATTTGTTGTTGTTTTTCCTATCCGTGCCTTGTCGTGCATCAGGCAGCAACCTTGCTGTTTCTTTAGCGTTTCTCTTTTTTTTAATGCGGTCGCGTTTCTAGCTCAATGCTTAATCCAGCACTAATGGAAAATATGCAACTAGTTGGCCGGATTCAAACTTGGGACCACTCGCATGGAAGTCTGGCGCAGATGCCATGACACCGCCGGCTGGTTACAACTTGCATTTGAAAAAGTATAAACCTTCTAGGGGTAGTCAGCATGGTTTTGTGCTTGGAAGGTGCTGTCTCAATTTTATTTTTTTTTTTAAGGAGGTGATGAAGATGATTAAGTGCAGAGTACTGGATAGTGTATTGATGGATTGCAGTAATATATTCATCAAAGTCCCTGATGACGTATTCCTCAAGGTCCTAATCAGATGATTAAGGCACATGGGAACCCTGGATTCAAAATTGACTTAATCACAGAAAGCAGAGTGTGATGGTGGAAGTGTGTTTCTTCAATGAGTATCTTGATCAGTCAGTCCAGACAGCTTGCTTCCATGCTGAATGACTCTATGATTGAAATGCACTAATGTTACTGTAAATTTTAGTGTTTTAGTGTCCAGTGAGGTAAATAAAATGTTATCTGGTTTAATTGTTCCCATTGAGAATTTAGATTTTAAATTCAAACTACTTACTGAGGCAGAAACTTTTTTTTGCAACAAGCTCTTTGACAAATGCGGATAGTGCTAAGGAAAGTTTGAAACATAGTTTAGTCTTGAATAAAAGAACACACACAAAATGCTGGAGGAACTCAACAGGCCAGGCAGCATCTATGGAAAAGAGTACAGTCGACATTTCGGGCCAAGACCCTCCAGCAGAACATTTAGCCTTGAATGATGGATTTTCTTTTCTGAAGTAATGCTTAATATAATTTCAGGCTGGAGAATCAACATTACACTACTATTAGCCTTCTCTAATAGCATAACTTAATTTGCTTTTAAGCCTTGCAAAAGTAGGGATTCCAGAACTGAGGTTTTTTAAATGCCTATTGGTGTTATCTCCACTGCTGAAATGGACGCGTAAAAATGGTCCCTAACTGCACATTAGCTCCATGCTTTTGTATACTTGGGGCTTGCGAACTTTGCTGCTGCTTGTGTCCCTGGAGGTCCGTCTGCAATTTGACTTTTTTCTTTACCTATGATTGTAGCAATAAGCCAATGAAAATTGGCTGGAAATTCAATGAGTTCTGAATCAGATCTACATCAGAATCTGAGGAAAGGAATCTCAGTGAAGTTTCCATTCAAAACATTGATCTTCGGAGGTTCTGCTGATGTCATCGTTCAGAATTGCAGCTTAAATCAACAGGTCCTCCGGAAAAACGGATATTTTGCCCCATTAATGCATCAAATCTAAGATCTTTTGAACATATCTGAATTGATAAGGGGGGCAAGAATGGGGAGAAAGGATGGAGATAAAAAAAAGCATCACTGCGGAGCCCATGGAAGAGAGAGGTGCAGCGCGTGGCTCTCCTACACGTGCGCGTGGCGGCAAGGCTGACGCTGGGCCTTGTGCAGGAGAAGTGGCAAATATGATGAAGATTCTGGAAGAGATAAGGGAAGTCCAAAAAGATATAAAACAAAAACTCAATGATATAAACTCAGAGCTCGCCAACGTCAATCAGGAAATAGCGATGGCAGAGACTCGAATTGAGAAGGCGGAAGACCGCGTGCAATACATGGAACAGATACTAAGTAAGACGATAAAAATATTAAATCAACAGGAAAGTAAATTGCTTGACCAGGAGGGAAGATCACGACGGAAAAGTATCAGGATTTATAATGTTCCCGAAGAAGCGGAGGGAGTGTCGATGATGGAGTTTGTAGACAAGCTGCTGCGGGAGGCGCTGGAGATTCCCCCGAATATGGGGACGGAAATAGAAAGCGCGCACCGTTCTCTCGCCCAGCGGCCTGCCAGAGACAGACAAGGTAACCCACGATCCATTGTACTTAAATTTCTCCGATTCAAGAGCAAGGCAGAGATTCTACAAAGGGCCTGGGGTAAGAAGAGGGTTTTTTGGAACGGGTAGATAATATACTTTTGATCATGATTACCCCCCCAGCGGTCCTGTAGAAACGGAAGGAGTATTCCGAAGCAAAACGAATATTAAAGGAAGAAAAGATTAAAATTCAAATCCTGTACCCTGCTAAACTGAGGGTATTTTACCAAGAAGGGATATGACTATACCAGACGATGGAAGAGGCGACTGCAGACATGAATAACAGAGGACTTGTCCATTAACGTGGTCAAACCAAGGGAAAGTCTGGGTGAGCAGTTATCCCGATCTGCTTGGGAAATAGTGAGAGAACTGAGAAAGCAGGGGATGGGAACAGGACGAGAGAAGGATATTAGGAAGAGACTGAGTTCTCCGAAGACAACCTTCACCTCCTCCAGAAGAGCCATAAGGTTTGGCTAACTTTAAAAGTGCTGATAAACTAAACGGAAGCAAAAATAGACAGTGGTATACCTATCTGGAGAAATACGTGTTATAATGTGGTTTTTATATTACTCAATTAAAAAAAAATCATTTATTCATTCCTTTTTCCCCACCTAGATGAGAATATATACATGGGAGGAATACACAGGGAAATCATTTCTGTGTAATGGAGATAGTTTTTTTTTACTTACTTTTATAGGTACTGCAATGGGGGCCCTCAACCTACAGGTAGGAGGGGGCTACCCCCTATGGCTAGACTTTTCTTCTAGCCCAACCCAGGGTCATCTAGAGACCCCAGCCTTGGAACCATACCTTCCTTACCTTTCTTTTTATTAGTTACTTTTCTTGGTTCTTAATTGTTCAGGGAGTAGATCGATTAAGTTATATTCTGCAAATTTCAATGATGTACGAACTTAGTAAGACCATATATTTTGGGTATATACCTCAAGAATGGTTGAAAAGAGATAAATATAAATATTTAATGAATGTACTGCTGGTGACTGGTAAAAAGACCCTTACCAGGAAATGGTTATCTCAGGAGAGCCCAACTTGAAGTGTATGGATGGAAATTACAATGGACATTTACAGAATGGTGAAGATAACAACATCTGTTAATCATAAGTTGGAACAATTTTATTCATACTGGAAAAATGGTTTAACTACATAACATCTTATAAGCCTGATTTTATTCTCACAATCAAGGAATATGTTGTTTAAAAAAATCACTCCCTACTCTGTACATAGTTTTCTTCTTTCGATTGTTCTTTCTTTCCTCTTCTTTCTATTAAAGTATACTTCAGATAAATATTATGTGGAGATTTGTGACAAATATGATTATATGATTTTATAAATATAGTATCTGAAATACATCTTATGGAAATGATTGATGAAATTCAATAAAAAATAAATTACAGAAAACAAAACATTGATCTTCCTCTTCAAATAATTATTGAGCCACTGCATGCATTCCACCATTTGTTATTTTAACTGTGAACAATTCAGTTCCAGCCAGTTTAATTTTTGTGATAGAATTTGAAATTCAAGGACCTACATTACCAGGGGAAGAATAGGGCAAATAATTCCAATTAGCATGGCTAGACAGTATGGTAAGGGGAGCTTATGGGAGGAAAATGTTAGCAACATGGGAATTGTTTGCTGGTTTTACTACTGAAATATAGGAAAGATTATTCAGTTTAGGTGTGAAGCTATTATTTGGCATTTGATGATGATAAATGTGAACACAGAGGTGAATTTAAAACTTCAAGTATCAGTTTCATTCTGGGTATTTCTTGTGCATTTAAATTCAATGTTACATGTTTTTGATATATTTGTCATGTAAAATTGGTGAATTTGCTTTGGCATTGCAAGTTGAATTTCTGATTTTAAATCTATTCCTTCAGAAAGAAACCTATTTTGTTTGTTAGTTATTATCTGTTGTTTTAAATTATTAGATTGTAAATATAACTCTAGGACTGATTTGACCTGTGAGCAAAATCTTGCTTGTTACATTATGTTACCCTGTGGAAAGCACAATGTATTTTTCTGGTACCCAGTTGAAAAATTGTGTCATCTGACCTGTCCTTTTAGCATCTTATGTCAATGCCATGGCAGTTATGAGCTTCCTTAGTTTCTCTGCTTGCAGTTTGACCCTGAGGAAACCATTCTTCCTCCTTTTCTTTAAAAATATGAAGTTACTATTTCATTATTAGGTTCAGGCACTGTCTATAAGATTTTTTCTTAATAAAAACTATCATGGTGTGGGTAAATGCTAAAATATTTTATTACTTAACTGTTTTCAACATTAAGCGCATGCAGGTGAACCACTGGAAATTGAAGTTCTTTCTTGTATGCACATATAATAACACATCTTTTCCCTTGAAAGAAAAACAAAGAATATTATGTCCTCATAAGTCTGCGAGGAACAATAATCCTTTTCAACAAAGATATTTATATTCTGTAACCAATCCATTTTCACTCACGAACTTTGAATCAGTCTCTGTGGTGGTTTAATGATCCTTTTTGGTCTGATATGTTTCCACAAGTGTTTTTTTTGCATTTGGTGTGTGAATATTTGTGTCTTTCTGAGAACTCTGATCAACATGTTAATTTATTCCTCATGCTTCTGCCAAGATCCTATCTGTCTGTCTCTGTTCATGTTCTTGCTGTGTGACCGTAATTCGCTCTGTGTGTCCCATAATGGAGCCCTGAACTGCATCCATGTGATCAGTGAGTCTTTGTGCAAGTTCCGACTGGTTCTGTCTCAGTTCATAGGAACTTCTGTCATTTTATCATTGATAGGAACTCCTCGTGTTGGTTTGTGTTGAACTGGTGCTATTGTTCCTGGCCTTGGGGACTGTGTAGTCTCCCCATCTTCTTTATTTTTCCTGTTCAGCTTCAGAGAGGATTGTGGAGATATTTTTGATTTTGTGGAGAGACAGATTTTGAACCACAGCTGCATGATGTGGAAACAAGACTGGTGACTTCATCATGATCACTCTATTTCGCACTGACATCCTGACTGTCATATTGGTGTAGCTGGTACGGATATCTATGGAAAGCGGAATTCTTGTGCTACTCCAGAGAGGCCCTCATGGATGCTGTTATGAGTTTCTCAAGTTACATCAGGTAAGCATCTGAGCCCCTCAAAGACATCTGTGTCCTCTTCCATGCATGTAACACACATCAAAGTTGCTGGTCAACGCAACAGGCCAGGCAGCATCTCTAGGAAGAGGTACAGTCGTCTTGGCCCGAAACATCGACTGTACCCCTTCCTAGAGATGCTGCCTGGCCTGCTGTGTTCACCAGCAACTTTGATGTGTGTTGCTTGAATTTCCAGCATCTGCAGAATTCCTCGTGTTTGCTCTTCCATGCATGTTGGGTGGTCACCTATGGTTTGTGAAACCACTACAAAAACTCCTTTCACCAGGTTGAGCTTTTCACATGCACTCAGACCTAGTATTTGTTGAACTCTCTCTTCTATAACCAGTAGCTGTGCCTTTAGGTGCTGCCCCTTGTGCTTGAAAGTCACTATACAACTTCCTTTACTGGAATGTACCCTCCAGTAGAGCCTGTCACTTTTAACTTCACTGGTATATCTTGTTTTTTTCTTTTTTACTTTGAGAGTCTTAAAATCATCCATGGATAACAGATTTACCTAGGCTCCAGTGTCAAACTTGAATGGAATTACTGTCTCATCCACAGTCACTGGAACAATCCATTTTGTTTTCCCAGCAGAGAATCCACAAAAATTCCTCCATTTCTTCATCAACCATATGCACCTTTCTCTTGGTAGCCCAAGCATCGCAGCACTTTGCAAAATGATTTTTCTTCCCACAATTATTGCAGGACTTTCATAAGCAGGACACATCTTTGGAATGTGACTACCTCCACATTTGCTGCATTTACTGACTGAGCCTTCCTTTTGGCTTTGCTGTTGCTTTGGGAAATGCCTTGTGTGTTACTCCGCTGTTTTGACAACATTCACTGTTGTGTCTGCCCTGTGCAGCTCCTTAGCTTGTACTTGTGTGGTCTCTACTGCCCTACACATATCTACAGCCTTTTCCAGCATCAAATCTTTTTCATGGAACAGGCTTTCTCCAAGTCCATCATCTGAAATTCTGCAAGCTGTTCTGTCTTTAACTAGTGAGTCTTTCAAATATCCAAACTCACAGGACTTACTCAGTGTGTGAAGCTCAGCTAAGCAGTGGTCAAAGCTAGCACCTTGTTTCTGAACATGGAAAAAACTCCTCAAGTTTGGTCATCAGAGTGTCCAATGTAAAACCTGTCTCATCAATTTGAAAGCTATCATAGACGTCTAAAGCATCTTCTTCAAATATGTGCAGGAAAACACACGCTTTTAATTTTTCATCATCCCCTCTTGCTCCACTAACCGCTAAATATATATTGAATTGCTGTTAGAAGTATTTCCAATTATTTATTAGATTGCTGAAAAACTGCATAGGTTCGGGGGTACTTAGCTTATCCATGGCAGAAACTCTCAGCCTGTCACCTGAATTTCTTGGTGAATCCAGTGAACTTCTGGAACAGTCACTTCTCTTTGTCACTAGTGTTTCTCTCAGTCATACATGGTATTCATTTACTCTGTGTTTAGACTTCACGCTGACTTCTGACACCATGTTATGTTAGTTTTTAATAAAGACAAATTTGGTGTGGGTAAATGCTAAAACATTTCATCACTCAACTGTGTTCAACACTGACCAGCTCACCATTGTAGCTTCTGGTTCTGGATTGTCCACTGGGAGCTAAAGTTCTTTATTATACACACTCATAATAACATTCCATCTATAGAAAGAATTAATATTTCAGGTCAAAGGCTCTCTTCAGAATTGTTCTGTCATTACAAAGCCTTCAGTATTCATATAGGTAAGATGGACTCTGCCATTGTGAGGTTGGAAATGTGCTCAGACCTCACCATTTTTATTTCCTTTTTGTTTTGGGTCATTGATGTTGATTGAATATGAATCATTAGCCAGTCAGATTTGATCAGTAACAGAATTTGTGTGGAGTTTAATAGAGATAATAAATATGGGATTTCAGAATGGCATTGATACCCTGTCATAAACTTGAGCAATGTACATATGATATTAGGATAAGTAGAAGCAATAGCACTTAATGCCTATCAAGGAAGAAGAAGCTGTAGAAACTCAGTGGGTCAGGGCGGGTAATGGACAGTCAACATTTTGGGTTTGCAACTTTAAGTTCCTGTGTGTTACTATTTCTGAGGACCTGTCCTGGGCCCAGCACATAAGCGCAATTGTGAAGAATGTATGGCAGTGCCTCTATTTCCTTAGGAGTCTGTGAAGATTCAGCATGACATATAAAACTTTGACAAACTTCTATAGATGTGCAGTAGAGAGTGTATTGACTGGCTGCATCATGGTCTGGTATGGAAACAGCAATGCCTTTGAATAGAGAGTCCTACAAAACGTAGTGAATTAGCCCCAGTACATCACGGATAAAGCCCTCTCAACCATTGAACACATCTACATGAAACGCTCATAGCAATGCATCATCCTTCATCAGAAATCCCCACCGCCCAGATCATGCTAACTTCTCGCTGCTGCCATCCGATAGAAAGTACAAGAGCCTCGGGACTCACACCACCATGTTCAGGAACAGTTGCTACCCCTAAACTACTAGGCTCTTGAACAAAAGGGGATAACCACACTGACTTGCCCCTACAACCGATGATCTCACTTTAAGGACTCTATCTGTTTATTTCATGTTCTTGTTGTTTTTTGCTATTTAGTTATATTTGCATTTGCACAATTTGTTGTCTTCTGTACTCAGGTTAATCTTTCATTGATCCTGTTACAGTTACTATTCTATAGATTTGCTGAGTATGCCCACAAGAAAAGGGTGGTACTGTATATGGTGACATGCACGTACTTTGATCATGAAATTTACTTTGAACTTCGAACATTTTCCTCTACAGATGTTGCCTGTCCCATTGAGTTCAATCAGCTTCTTGTTTGTTGCTCTCGACTCCAGCATCTGTAGTGTCTCGTGTCACCATATTACCTATCAAGTTGGACTAGGGGAAGATGGGAAGCAGTGTTCTCAGACAAAGAGCTAAGACCATAGTTTATTGTTTATTTAAGTACTTGGAATATGCATATTAGAAGAAAACATTTTAAATTGGCCCACTGTTGGTTTAGGGAACAATGTGACAATACTTAAGGAAATACAAATTGGTTACCTCAATGGTGTGAAAATAACAAATTTATTTCATTAGAGATAAAATATGGGATGCTGCATTTTTACAGGAATTATATGGAAAATTGAATTCTAGATGCGTTCAGAGGAGCAAGGAAGATTGTTAGAGATTTTTACCAAATCATTAACAGAAACAAAGCAAATTATCAAAGCCATAAAAATTGGTGATGCCATCATTTCTAGAGGAGTAGCATAAAAATTGCAACTGTCAGGAAAAATGGTTTGAAACTTCATTCTGAAGGGAAGAGAAAACTGATGAGTGGCCTGGCATCTGAACAATTTTGAAACTATTTGAAAAGGTAAATATGTGCAAATGTTTTCCCGCTGCTGACTTCTGAAAGTACTTTGAAAGTGAGTTTAGCAGTTCAATTGACTTGTTTTATGTCTGTTGCTCCTTACGTGAGAGGCCTGAGTTACAAAGTAATATCTAGGTTGCTTTTCTGTGGTTTCTTTGTTTGTGGTTTGAAGGCAGAGATTTCTCTTGATGAAAATCAGATATTTATGTTGGATGAAGTGATAATCTAAGCCAGTACTCCAAGTGTGATAGATTGAGTGTCTAGTTGGATGGTCTGTCGAGACTCAAGCTATGACAAAGACATTAGATTTTTGCATGCCAGATCTAGAAGTTAGTCTTCTCTTAAAAGTGTCTAAATAATTATTTTCCTTATGTTCAAAATTTATCCATCTCGTTTCTTTCAATAATTCAGTAGCAGCTTTCCTCTTTCATTTCAAACATCGCAATTCCTTTAAAAGTTAACTTAATAGTGATTAGTAAGATGGAAGAAGAAATGGAGGTGAATGATGAAAGGCCAGAGTGCATCTCTGCAAGCTTGTGGATTTACTATTAAAGTTTGCAGAGACTGGACAATTCACAAACACCCCAGACCTTACTGTCTCAATGTTCAAAGTATATTTATTATCAAAGTACATATATGTCACCATATACAACCAGGAGAATCTTTTTCTTGTGGGCATTCACAGTTAGTACAAAGAAACACAATAGAATTCAATGAAAGACCACACAGAACAAGATGGACAAACAGCCCATGTGCAAAAGACAACAAATTGTGCAAATACAAAAAGGACAAAATAGTAAATAAATTACCAATAAATATCGAGAACATGAGATGAAGAATCCTTGAAAGTGAGTCCATAGGTTGGGGGAATAGTTCAGTGTTGGCATGAGTGAGGTTGAGTGAAGTTATCACCTCTGGTTCAAGAGCCTGATGGATGAGATGTAATAACTGTTCCTGAGCTTGGTGGTATGAGTCCTGAGGCACCTGTACCATGTTCCTGATAGCAACAGTGAAAAGAGAGATGGTGGGGAGTCCCTGATGATGGATGCTTGATGATGGTTCCTTGTAGATGTGCTCATTGGTAGGAGGGCTTTACCTATGATGTATCCACTACTTTTTGTGAGCTTTTCTGTTCAAGGGCATTGGTTGTTTCCATACCAGGCCATGATGCAACCAGTCAATATACTCTCCACCACATACAGTGGCATGCAAGAGTTTGGGCACCCCTGGTCAAAATTTCTGTTACTGTGAATAGTTAAGTGAGTAGAAGATGAACTGATCTCCAATAGTCATAAAGTTAAAGATGAAACATTCTTTTCAACATTTTAAGCAAGGTTAGTGTATTATTTTTGTCTTGTACAATTTTAGAGTGGAAAAAAGGAAAGGAGCACCATGCAAAAGTTTGGGCAGCCCAAGAAATTTGAGCTCTTAGATAACTTTTACCAAAGTCTCAGACCTTAATTAGCTTGTTAGGGCTATGGCTTGTTCACAATCATCATTAGGAAAGGCCTGGTGATGCAAATTTCAAAGCTTTATAAATGTCTCGACTCCTCAAACCTTGTCCCAACAATCAGCAGCCAAGGGCTCCTCTAAGCAGCTCCCTGGCACTCTGAAAATTAAAATAAATGATGCCCAAAAAGCAGGAGAGGGCTATAAGAAGATAGCAAAGCGTTTTCAGGTAGCCATTTCCGCAGTTTGTAATGTAATTAAGAAATGGCAGTTAGCAGGAACGGTGGAGGTCACGTTGAGGTCTGGAAGACCAAGAAAACTTTCTCAGGGGGCGTCACGTGATGATGTGGGATTGAGACGTGTAAATCCAGCTCTCCTGTAAAAAATCAGCAAAGTACCGGTTAAACAAAACAAAGTTAATAAATACTTTCCGAAAACTATTTATAAACTTTGCAAGACTACTTTACGATATGCCTCATAAACCGCAACAGAAGAAGTCTGTTGTTGCGAAGCCGCTGCGAGATGGGAAGAAAAAAGGGCCTACTGCAACGATGGAGCCTCGGACTCAGGTTGGATCTCCTTCGGAGGAGATGCATTCTATCTCCGGCGTAGAACAGGGAGCAATGGCGGCGGTAGCGGTCTCTTGGAAGAAGATGCCGGAAATGCGCATGCGCAAAGAAGAGCGCATGCGCAAATCGATACAACTCAAACTACAAGAACCGACGGCCACTGCAACTGAAAGTGACTCAAGAGTCAGAATTGGATTCCGCAGAGAACACAGATGAAGAGGAGGAGGAAGAACTGGAAGAGATTGGAAGTAAAGGAGATGATGGAGACATAAAAGAGGCTTTATTGCAACTAGTGGCTGAACTAAGAAAAGTAAGAGCAGAGCTTAGAGATATGAAGGTGTGCTATAATAAAGCTATGAAAAGACAGGATAAAATGGATAAGAAGCTTCAGAAGATGGAAAGAGCAATGGGGCATATGAATGATAGAGTGGAAAAAACAGAAAATGATCTGCTTGTCTGGAACTCGGAAAGAAATCAACTCTTGGAGAAAGTGGACATGCTGGAAAATTTCAGTAGACGTAATAATATCAAAATTGTGGGTCTTAAAGAAGGTATGGAGGGAGAAAATCCAATAGAATTTTTTCAAAGATGGATCCTGGAAGTTTTGCAAATGAAAGAGGAGGTTCGATCAATTGAAATTGAGCGGGCACATAGAGCTCTTAAGACCAAAGCCACAAGATGACCAATATCCACGATTGATCTTAATAAAATTCTTAAGATTTCAAGACAAGGAAGGGATTCTACAGGCAACTGCCCAAGCTGCCAAGAATAGAAAAGGGCCATTGATGATTCGAGGGAACAAAATTTTTTTTCTACCCTGTTATAAGTTATGAACTTTTGAAGAGAAGGAAGAAATTTAATCCAGTGAAAAAAATCCTATGGGATCACGGTTATCAATTTATATTGCGTTATCTTGCAACCTTGAAGATTTTTTTGCCTGGTGGAGAAAAAAGATTTTTTTGATGACTACCAGAAAGCGGAGCAGTTTGTGCGAGATTCTTTGAATATTCACCAGATACAAGAACAAATCCAGGGGAGCGAGATAGATTGAAGATGAAGACTGGGTCAAGAATGGACTTCTTGGATTTTTGGACGGATGAATATATAAATATATTATTAATTATACGAGGGGGGAAGAAAGATTAAAATTTGAAGAATACTAATTGGGAATAGTAACATTAATTTTGTTTATATATATATAAAATTTTTTTTGTTGTGGGGGAGCTGGAAGAAGCACTGACCAATTGCTACGCTAATCATGTGTGCAAGCGTGGCTTTAGCCACGACCCGCAAAATGGAGGGGGGTAGTGTTGTGTATCTTTTCATTCACAACATTAGTGGGGGGGGGTATTTTGTTTTTTCTTTTTCTGTATCTTTTCTATCTTTTTCTTTCTTTTTGCCTGGAGGGTTGGGAGGGGAACACATAGCAACATGGTGAAGTTCAAAGAGATTCCCCAAGGAACTATGAGAGTTGAGAAGATAAGTAATGTTTTAGTTTTGAGTAACTTTGTTAAGAATAATGACTAATTTATTGAATTTTTTGAGTTTTAATGTTAATGGGCTTAATAGACCAGTGAAAAGAAAAAGAATCTTAACACATATTAAGAAAATGAAGATAGATTTAGCCTTTTTACAGGAAACGCATTTAACAGAAACAGAACATCAGAAACTAAAGAGAGATTGGGTGGGTAGTGTTGTTGCGGCTTCATTTAATTCAAAAGTGAGGGGAGTAGCAATTTTGATCAATAAAATGTTACCAATTAAAATACAAAATGTAATAACCGATTCTGCGGGGAGATACGTGATTATACATTGTCAACTTTTCTCTGAATTATGGACATTTGTGAATATTTATGCACCAAATGAAAACGATGCAAAATTCATACAAGAAGCTTTTTTGAATTTGGCGGATGCACATGAAAAAATATTAATTGGAGGAGACTTTAATTTTTGCTTAGACCCAATCTTAGATAGATCAACTAAGGCTGTTATAAAATCGGAGGTAGTAAATCTAACTTTATCATTGATGAAAGATTTAAATTTGATTGATATATGGAGAAGAATCAATCCTAAAGAAAGAGGCTATTCGTTCTATTCTCATAGACATAAAACTTATTCAAGGATAGATTTTTTCCTGTTATCAATGCATATTCAACACAGAGTGAAAAATATGGAATATAAAGCAAGAATATTGTCAGATCATTCTCCTTTATTAATGACAATAATAATGACTGATAAGGAAGAAGTGGCTTATAGATGGAGATTTAATTCAACATTATTAAAACGTCAAGATTTTTGTGATTTTATGAAAAAGCAGATCCAATTTTTTTTGGATACAAATTTTCATTCAGTGGATGATAAATTTATATTATGGGATGCGATGAAAGCATATCTGAGGGGCCAGATAATAAGTTATACGTCTAAAATTAAGAAAGAATATATGGTAGACTAGATCAATTGGAAAAAGAGATTACAAAATTAGAAAAAGAATCTCAAAGATATATGTCGGAAGAAAAACGAAGGCAACTTGTCAATAAGAAGTTACAATATAATACGCTTCAGACATATAGAATGGAAAAAGCAATTATAAGAACTAAACAAAGGTATTATGAGTTAGGTGAGAGAGCACATAAAATTCTTGCCTGGCAGTTGAAAACAGAACAAGCTTCCAAAACAATAAATGCAATTAGAACAAGTGCAAATAAAATATCTTATAAACCTCTTGAAATAAATGAAACCTTTAAAAGTTTCTGTTCTGAATTATATCAATCAGAATCACAAAATGATGTTAATGAGATAGAAAGGTTTTTATCACAAGTGACTCTTCCAAAATTGAACTCGGCAGAAGGGATTAGATGTGCCTTTTACACTAAAAGAAGTTGAAGAAGCTTTAGGATCACTTCAAAGTAATAAATCTCCAGGAGAAGATGGTTTTCCACCTGAATTTTATAAAAAGTTTAAAGATTTATTATTTCCTCTCTTTATGGAGTTAATACGTCAAGCAGAAAAAACACATAAACTCCCAGAATCTTTTTCAACAGCGATTGTAATAGTATTGCCAAAAAAAGACAGAGACCCTATGAAACCAACATCATACAGGCCTATTTCTTTATTGAATACTGATTATAAAATAATAGCAAAAACTTTATCGAATAGATTATCTAAATACTTACCAAAATTAATACATATGGATCAAACAGGATTTATTAAAAATAGACAATTGGCAGATAATGTATCTCGGCTACTCAGTATAATTCATTTGGCACAAAAAAGGGACGAGAAGAGTATAGTAGTAGCCTTGGATGCAGAAAAAGCATTTGATAGATTAGAATGGGATTTTTTATTTAAAGTATTAGAAAAATATGGGTTAGGAACATCTTTTATAAATTGGATTAAAATTTTAAATTCTAACCCTAAGGCTAAAGTAGTGACAAACTCTCAAATTTCAACACCATTCCAGTTAAAAAGGTCAACTAGACAAGGTTGTCCATTATCACCTGCTTTATTTGTACTGGCAATAGAGCCATTAGCAGAACTAATCAGAATTGATCCAGATATTATGGGTTTTAGAGTTAATCAGGAGGAATATAAAATTAATCTTTTTGCCGATGATGTTTTGATTTACTTAACAAACCCACAACATTCGTTACATAAATTATCTTCTAGATTGGATGAATATCGGAAGGTATCAGGTTACAAAATAAATTGGGATAAAAGTGAAATTTTACCTCTTACTAAAGGAGACTATAGTCAATGTCGGTTAGCAACCCAATTTAGATGGCCGGTAAATGGTATAAAGTATTTAGGTATAAGACTTGATAATGATGTAAAGAATTTATATAAATTTAATTATTCATCACTATTGAAAAAAATTCAAGAAGATCTTGACAAATGGATGATACTACCAATAACATTAGTAGGTAGAGTCAATGTTGTAAAAATGAACATATTTCCTAGATTACAGTATTTGTTTCAAACATTACCAATACAATTGCCACAGAAATTTTTTCAAGAGTTAAATAAATGTGTGAGAAAATTTCTTTGGAAAGGTAAAATGTCAAGAATATCATTGGAAAAATTGACATGTAAATTTGAATTAGGAGGGTTACAACTTCCAAACTTTAAGAATTATTATAAAGCAAATCAACTTAGATTTATTGCATCCTTCTTCGATGATCGAAAACCAGCATGGATTAAAATAGAATTAGTCAAGATAGGAGAAAATAGACCTGAAGATTTTATATATAAATGGGAATCTAAATGGATACGGGAAAAGAAAGAATCTCCTATATTAATACATTTGATTGATCTATGGAATAAGATAAATGTTGATAATGAAATACAGAAATCTTTATTAGCAAGGAGACCTTTGTTCCAAAACAGACTTATTCCTTTTACAATGGACAATCAACTTTTATATAATTAGTACCAAAAAGAGATTAAATTTATAGGAGATTGTTATGAACGAGGTATATTGATGTCATTTGAACAACTAAAGGATAAATATAAAATATCAAATAACACTTTCTTTTGTTACCTTCAATTAAGGGCTTACTTAAAAGGTAAGCTGGGTCAAACAATGTTTTTGCCAAAACCTAATGAAATTGAAACTTTAATTCAAAAGGGAAAAGTAAAAAATTTATTTCTTGTATGTATAATTTGATTCAAAAACAGACGATTAAACAAGGAATCCATAAGTCAAAACAAAAATGGGAAACAGATCTGAATATTAATATTGATGAAACAAATTGGTCAAGACTCTGTCTTGACAGTATGACAAATACAATAAATGTTCGACTTAGATTAGTACAATATAATTTTTTACACCAATTATATATATAAAAAATAAATAGATTAAATTCAAATCTATCCGATAAATGCTTTCGGTGTAATCAAGAAATTGGTACTTTCTTACATTCTACTTGGTCTTGTTTTAAAATTCAACCCTTTTGGATAAATTTAAGAGTCTTATTGGAACAAATTACTGGAATTCAACTTCCACATAACCCTGTATTATTTCTATTAGGTGATATTGAAGGGATAAAACCGAAACTTAAATTGAATAAATATCAGAAAGAATTTATAAAAATTGCATTGGCAGTAGCTAAGAAGACTATAGCAGTTACTTGGAAATCTGATTCGTATTTAAGTATGAATCGTTGGAATAATGAAATGGCTAGTTCTATTCCACTCGAAAAAATTACTTATAATTTAAGAGATAAATATGTAACATTTTTGAATATTTGGTGCCCTTATTTACAAAAGATAGGATGGCATATTTAAGTGCTCCGATAAAGATCTTGGTCCCTTGGGGAAAGTAACGAATAAGTATACCAAATTTATTTTGAATTCCATGGAGCATGTGGAAACCTTCTAATACCCAGGCGGCTCTTCTTTTTTTTTCTTCTTTTCTTTTTTAGGTAGGACTTTATATGGGGCGGGGGGAGGATTAAGGGGAGGGGGGAGGGTAGATATTATCTTTTCATGTATTCTTTTTGAAAACTCAATAAAAATTATATTTTAAAAAAAGAAAACTTTCTCAGAGAACTGCTCATAGGATTGCTAGAAAGGCAAATCAAAACCCCAGCTTGACTGCAAAAGGCCTTCAGGAAGATTTAGCAGACTCTGGAGTGGTGGTGCTCTGTTCTACTGTGCGGTGACACCTGCACAAATATAACCTTTGTGGAAGAGTCATCAGAAGAAAACCTTTCCTGAGTCCTCACCACAAAATTCAGCATCAGAAGTTTGCAAAGGAACATCGAAACAAGCCTGATGCATTTTGGAAACAAGTCCTGTGGACTGATGAAGTTAAAATAGAACTTTTTGGCTGCAATGAGCAAAGGTATGTTTGGAGAAAAAAGGGTGCAGAATTTCATGAAAAGAACACCTCTCCAACTGTTAAGCACGGAGGTGGGTCGATCATGCTTTGGGCTTGTGTTGCAGCCAGTGGCACGGGGAACATTTCACTGGTAGAGGGAAGAATGAATTCAATTAAATATCAGCAAATTCTGGAAGCAAACACCACACTGCCTGTAAAAAAAGCTGAAGATGAAAAGAGGATGGCTTCTACATCAGGATAATGATCCTAAACACACCTCAAAATCCACAATGGATTACCTCAAGAGGCACAAGTTGAAGGTTTTGCCATGGCCCTCACAGTCCCCTGACCTAAACATCATCGAAAATCTGTGGATAGACCTCAAAAGAACAGTACATGCAAGACGGTCCAAGAATCTCACAGAAATAGAAGCCTTTTGCAAGGAAGAATGGGTGAAAATCCCCCAAACAAGAATTGAAAGACTCTTCGCTGGCTAAAGAAAGCGTTTACAAGCTGTGATACTTGCCAAAGGGAGTGTTACTAAGTACTGACCATGCAGGGTGCCCAAACTTTTGTTTCGGGCGGTTTTCCTTTTTTGTTATTTTGAAACTCTAAAAGATGGAAATGAAGTTTTCTTGCTTAAAATATTAAAGAAATGTGTCATCTTTAACTTTATGCCTTTTGGAAATCAGGTTATCTTTTACTCACTTAGCTATTCACAGTAACAGAAATTTTGACTGGGGTGCTCAAAATTTTGCATGCCACTGTATCTATGTAAGTTTATCAAAGTTTTAGGTGACATGCCGAATCTATGCAAATGTCTAAGGAAGTAGAGATGTTGCCGTGCTTTCTTTGTAATGGCACTCTTGTGCTGGACACAGGACTGATCCTCTGACATCACAATACTGATGAATTTAAAGTTGCTGACCCTCTCTACCCCTGATCCCCTGGTGAGGACTGGCTCATGGACCTTCAGTTTCCTTCTCCTGTAGTCAAAATCAGCTCCTTGGTCTTGCTGATATTGAGTTGCTGTTGTGGCACCGCGCAGATCTTCAGTCTCCCTCCTATATGCTGATACATCATCACCTTTAATTCGGTCAAAGACTGCAGTGTCGTCAGCAAGCTTAGACATGGTATTGGAGCTGTACTTAGTCTCACAGTCACAAGCATAAAGCGAGTAGAGTAAATGGTTAAGTACAGAGCCTTCTGGTGCATTTGTGCTGATTGTGATTATTGAGGAGATGTTGTTGCCAATCATAAGACCATAAAACCATAAGATACAGGAGCAGAATTAGGCCATACAGCCCATTGAGTCTGCTCCACCATTCAATCATGGACTGATCCACTTCATCCAGTCATCTTCACTCCCCTGCTTTCACCCCATACCCTTTGATGCCCTGGCTAAATAAGAACCTATCTATCTCTGCCTTAAATACACCCAATGACTTGGTTTCCACAGCCGCTCGTGGCAACACATTCCACAGATTTACCACCCTCTGACTAAAGTAATTTCTCCGCATCTCAGTTCTAACAGGACGTCCTTCAATCCTGAAGTCGTGCCCTCTTGTCCTAGAATTCCCTACAATGGGAGATAACTTTGCCTTATCTAATTTGTTCAGGCCTTTTAACATTTGGAATGTTTCTATGAGATCCCCCCTCATTCTCCTGAACTCCAGGGAATACAGCCCAGGAGCTGCCAGATTTTCCTCATACGGTAATCCTGTCATTCCTGGAATCATTCTCATGAATCTTCTGCAATGTCAGTATATCCTTTCTAAAATAAGGAGCCCAAAACTGCACACAATACTTCAAGCTTGGTCTCATGAGTGCCTTATAGAACTGACTGGGGTCTGCAAGTGAGGAAGTAGAGGATCCAGCTGCAAAGGAGGTATTGAGTTTGAGGACTTGGAGCTTAAGGATTAGTTTGGAGGGGTGAAGAGCTGAGGTCAATGAAGATCATCCTGATGCATGCACCTTCACTGTCCAGATATCCTAGGGTTGAGTACTGAGCCAATGAAATATCATCTGCTGTTGACCTGTTGTGACGGTAGGCAAATTGGAGTGGATCCTTGTCACTTCTTAGGTGTGAGTCGATGTGCTTCATCGCCAGCCTCTCAAAACACTTCACCACAGTGGATGTAAGTGCTACTGGGCGATAGTCATTGAGGCAGGCTACCATGTTCTTCTTCGGCACCGGTATAACTGAAACCTGCTTGAAGCAGGTGGCTTTCTCAGACTGCCAGAGTGAGAGGTTAAGTAAACACCCTGGCCCGTTGAACAGCACAGGTCTTTAGGACTCGGCCAGGTACCCTGGCTGGGCCATATGTTTTCTGTGGGTTCACCCTTCTGAAGGATGCTCTCATGTTGGGCTCTGAGACTGAGATCACAGGGTCATCAGGACCTGTGGGAGTTTGTGAAGGTGCCTCGATGTTTTGACAGTCAAAGCGAGCATAAAAAGAACTGAGCTCACCTGGGTGTGAAACCTTGTTGACACCTCTGTCGCTTGGTTTCACTTTATAGGAGGTGATAGTATTCAAGCCCTGCCACCGCTGTCGAGCATCCTTCAGTGATTCAAGTTTGGTCCCAAATTGCCACTTGGCATACGAGGGGTGATTGATAAGTTCATGGCCTAAGGTAGAAGGAGTGAACTTTAGAAAACCTGGCACATTTATTTTTCCTACATTTACACACTTAGTCCAGTGGTCGTGGAGGATACGGATCCTTTCTTTGTAGAAGTCGGTGTCTTGGACCTCCAGAAAGTGGTTCACAGCAGGGGTGATTGATAGGTTCGTGGCTTAAGGTAGAAGGAGCTGAATTATTAACTTCAAACTTTCTTCATTTTCACAGAGTTGAACTGCATGTGCATGTAATGAGAGCGGTATAACTCATCTCCTTCCACCTTAGGCCCTGAACTTACCAATCACCCCTGCTATGGACCACCTGGAGGTCCAAGACGCTCTCGTTACATGCACATGCATTTCAATTCTTTGATGATGCAGAAAGTTTGAAGTTAATAACTCATCGCCTACTACCTTAGGCCACAAACTTATCAATCACTCCAGCTATGGACCACTTCTACAAAGAAGGGATCCGTATGCTCCACGACCACTGGACTAAGTGTGTAGACGTATGAGGGGACTATGTTGAAAAATACATGTGTTAGGTTTTCTAAAATTGACTCCTTCTACCTTAGGCCACAAACCTATCAAATCACCCCTCGTAGTTACTGATTTACATTCACTGATACTCTACATTTATTGGAGGTACATCAGCTTCATTATTGTAGCAGCCTATCCTGATTCAAATTTTAACTCCTTTGTGTACGTATATTTACAATTCAATATTGTATCCCGGTTGTGCATAAATATGGCATTTTTTTGGTTGGAGGATGGGGAAACGAGGCAGCACGTTAAAGTCTGACAATGGAGAAACATTCTGTAAGTGATCCATAGGCTTGCTTTAATAACTGTCCTAGTTTATTTCCTTTCTAGTGAAGAAAATCCATATTGGTACTATTTCAGTACATTTCCACATAATATTCTGCTCTGGTCCTCTGGAATTATGCTGGAATGGACACTTCTCCCTCTTGGCTCACAACTTCATCCTAAAGATCTTAACAGGAGCATTTTGAAATAAAATCTAATGTTCTATATCAGGAGACATTAGAGTAGATAACTGTGAGCTGTGTCTGACAAACAGGCTTTTGTGGAGCATCTTGAAAAGAAAAGGGATCTTGAGTGTAAGTCCATAACTCCCTGAAAGTGGCTGCACAAGTTCATAGTGTTGTAAAGAAAACAGATGGTATGTTTGCTTTTGGTTGAGACACAGTTCAAAAATTAGGAAATTATGTTGCACCTTTATAAAACTTTGGCCGCATCAGGAGAATTGCATTCATTTCTAGTTGCCCCATTACAGGAAGGACGTGAAACAAACTAGAGGGTGCAGAAGAGGTTTACCAGTTCTGGATAATAGGGTATGTGCTATACAGAGAGGTTGGGCAAACTAGGGTTGTTTTCTTTGGCAGGAGACTTGATAAACATTTGTAAAATTGTGGGGGCACAGATATAGGCAGCTGGTATCCTTATCCCAGTGTCAAAATATCTAATACTAGAGGGCATGCATTCAAGGTGAAGGGGGGGGGGGTGCGGGGTGGAGTTCAAAAGATAGGTGCAGGGCAAACTTTTTTCTACACAGAGCATGGGGGGGGTGGAGTTCAAAAGATAGGTGCAGGGCAAACCTTTTTCTACACAGAACATGGAGGTGCTTGGAATGTACTGCCAGAAGTGTTGATGGAAATGGGTATAAAAGAGGAGTTTAAGAAGCAGTTAGACACACGAGTATGCAGAGACTGTGGGCTATGTGGAGGCAGAAAGAATAGAGGTAATTAGGCATCATTCGCTTAATTTGGTCTGCACTTCATCGTGGCTGAAGGGCCTGTCCTATACGGTAGCGTTCTATGAAAATAGAGAAGCAGTAAGATTTGGGGATAACGTGCTGGAGCTTTGGGCCTTGGCAGCAGATGTCACAGTTGCCAACGGGGCAACATTGTAATGAGAGGAAATGTGAAATTGGAAGTTGGAGCCTGTATTTGAGAGAGGATGAATTGCTGTTTTGGATGCTAAACCATTAGAGAAGAGAGAAGAACCAAGTTTTTTAAAAAAATACACAAGTAAACTAACTACTGCTTTTTTTGTCAAATTGAGTATTTTTCTGTGAAATTCATGAGTGTAATTTTGTTTAATTATACATGATTGGTCATTTTACTCACCTTGTGTAGAAAGTAATTGAAATATGTAAAATGCACGTTACATAGAAAAGTGATTTAATATTCAAAATAATACACCACTCTTTAGGATGTTTTATGTTGTACACTACCGTTCAATGCTATACAAAAATCACCATCCTTGTACATTTTAGATTTGTAAAAGTATCAAGCCAGAAGTTGCTCATCTGTTTTTATCTTTTGTATTTTAAGGGAAACGTTTACTCTGCATTATGTATTTTAATCATAAACACATTTGTCAAAAATGTGTTCATGATTTTGCTCCACATAGTTCTTATTTACTCCCTGCCCCTCCCAGCCATTGCTGATAATGTGGAACTGAAAGATTTCCAACCTAAGTATTTGGGTTATCCAAAACTCTTTTCGCACATACAAAGAATTTTTTGAAAGGTTAGTATTGAAATGTTTTTCCCAGTTATGCCACATTATTTAATACCATTATATTTTAAGTGCCAGTATAGAAACTGTATATAACAATTTTGAATGAATAATTGGCTAAAGTGGGAAGAGATACTTTAAGGTCAAATTAATATCAAATTAATCTGTTGATAATTTTGCTAATGCCACATATACCTTTCTATATGTTTGAATTGAATCATACAAAAAACTTAAAAAATTGAAGTAGGTGCAAGCCATCTGGTCTGTCGAGTCTGCTCAGCCATTCAATAACATCTTGACTCAGTTCCGCCAACCTGCCTTTCTCCCATAACTCTTATTTCTTTTGCTATTCTAATTGGGTCTTAAATATATTCAATGAGATAGCCTCTATTGCTTCCCTGGACAGAGAATTCCACAGCTTCACTGCCATCTGGGAAAAGCAGTTTCTCTTCATCTTTATCCTGATTCTATTCCTCTGAATCTACAAACTATGGCCCCTAGTTCTATGCTCCCTTACCAGTGGAAACAACTTTCCTACCTCTATCTTATCTATCCCCCTCACAGTTTTAATTGTTTGTATAAGATCCCCTCTCATTCATCTGACTTCCAATGAGTATAGTCTTAGACGATTGATCTCTCCTCATAGGTTAACCTCCTCATCTCTGGAGCCTCTTCTGCACCACCTCCAAAGCCAATATGTCTTTGCTCAAGTAAGGAGACCAGAACTGCATGCTCTATATTCCAGATACGGCCTCATCAGTACCTTGTGCAGTTCCAGCTTAACCTCCCTGCTCTTAAATTTCATCCCTCAAGTAATGAATTCTTTGAAGGCACAGATTTGGTTATTAAATTAGTGCAATCTCCTGTCATTCAGGTTATAGTTGAGTGTAAGTGTTTTATTTATTCACAGATATTGCAGCCAGGGCTTTTGTTAATGCCCATTGCAACCATCCTTGCAGTGAGCAGTGGTTTTGGAGTCATTGAGATGAATGTACTTATACAATGCTGGAAGGCAACTCCAGGATTCTCATTCAGTGATGATACAAGCTTGATGTATTTCCGAACCAAAATGAGCCATGACTTGGCCCAGCAGAAATGTGATAACAGCAGTGTAGTGTCACAGATTTGTGAGGTGCTTTGAGAAAAGCCTTGGTTTGTTGCTACATTGCTTTTTCCAGGTAGTTGGGATCCAGCCACAGTGAATCGGTAATGGATAGGCCAATTCATTGATATGCATGAGGCACCATGGCTAAGTGAATGCTGAGCTTTGAACATCCCATGCTATTTCTCACCATGGCATAATTCCTCTCAATTCCCCTCAACAATTTGTTTTCCATTCATTCCCCAGAATCCTCAGAGTTTTGAGCAAAAATCTATCTTTTAAATTTTTTACCATTTGTGTTTTCTTTACCTCCATATCAATTTTCACTTATCACCAGCCTCTGCTTCCCCACCTGATTCCATTTTCCCTTCATCTTCCACCTCACCTGGTTTCACTTCTCATCTAGCAGCCCATCTCATTGCTTCCCCTCACCTCTTTATGATGGCTCGTGGCTGTCCACAGTCTCTGTCCTGACGCAAGATCTCAGCCTGAATCGTCGACCAACCCTTTGCCTTCACAGATGGTATCTTGTCTGCAGAGTGCCTCCTGAAGTTTGTGTTTTGTTCCAGATTCCACCACCTGCAGTTTTTGTGTCTCCTTCCTTAGTTTTGACTCTGACCAATGCTTTTTTTTGATAGATAAGGACATTCAGAAAATTGTGGTTATTTGGTGGGAAAATGCATCAAAAATTCATTGAGTTATTTTACCATATCAAAGAAAAACACTAATTCTCACCATATGCTTAGTGGAACATAAAGAGTGTTGTCATTGTAATTGAGGAAATGCTTTTATCTCTTGAATGCATCTGCCCACTGCCAGCAATTTATATAGAGACTGATGCAAATATGTTTGACTTTGTACCCTCTCTCTCTCATACACATTGTTTATGCATACACACATAGCTACATTGAAAGATGTACTTCAGCTTTGTCTCCGATAACTGATTACCACCAATTGCAGAAGCTGAAGTTAATATGCTTGGGGGATGTTCTGTAGGATGTCCATTTGCAAAAAAAACCTCTGTTAAATGCGATCTCCAGTCTGTCAGCTTTGTAATTTGCCTATGTGATATAGCTAAGGACATAGAGGCAGAAGCAGGAATAAAACAGTCAGACCCTTGAGCCTGCTCTGCCATTTTGTCTGATCACTCCAGGCCTCAGTTATCACCCTCCCCAAACCTGCTTACTCTTCTGCAGTTTATGGAATATATCTGCCTTGGATATATCCAGTGATTTCTTGATGAAGGGAATCCTGAAAGTTTATGGCCCTTGGAGAAGAAATTCTTTCACGTGTCCATCTTAAATAGACAACCCTTAATCTGAAGCAAAACGCTCAGATACCCCCACAAGGGCAAATAGCCTCTCGGCAACTGTACCTGTTGTTAGCTCTGCCAGTCCCTCTCAGCGGTCTCTCCATCAGTCCCTCACAGAATCATCAATATTTTAATAAGATCATCTCAGATTCTTCTTAACTCCCATGAGTTTTGCCTCAACTTGTTCAATCTTTCTTCATACATCTGCCCCTTCATTCCAGAAAGCAAGTAAGTGAACCTCTCTGCACTGTTTCCACTGCGAGCACAACTGTTGTTAAATGTGGAGATCAAACCTGCATGTTGTACTCCAAGTCTTGTCCTTGAAACTCACCTACTTTTATACCCAAGACACCTGCAACATTAGTCAACATTGCTTCACCTTCCAAATTGTTTTCTACACCTGAAAGCTAGCTTAGTTTGATATATTCAGACTCACAAATGCTTTGTACCACTAAATCCTATGCGTTTTCTATAGATTTTATTTGTCTTAATTTCATGGATTAGTCTACCATCTAAACTAAAGGTACCATGTACATTTATTTCATCATCTTAGTTATCTCCACAAAATACTCAATCAAGTTTGTGAGAGTATAGGAGTTGGGATGTAAAGTTAAAATTGTACAAGGCATTGGTAAGGCCAAATTTGGAGTATTGTGTACAGTTCTGGTCACCGAATTATAGGAAAGATGTCAACAAAATAGAGAAAGTACAGAGAAGATTTACTATAATCTTACCTGGGTTTCAGCACCTAAGTTACAGAGAAAGGTTGAACAAGTTGGGTCTTTATTCTTTGGAGCATAGGAGGTTGGGGGGGGGGACTTGATAGAGGTATTTAAAATTATGAGGGGGATAGATAGAGTTGACATGGATGGGCTTTTTCCATTGAGAGTAGGGGAGATTCAAACAAGAGGACAAGAGATGAGAGTTAGGGGGCAAAAGTTTAGGGGTAACATGAGGGGGAACTTCTTTACTCAGAGAGTGGTAGCTGTGTGGAACAAGCTTCCAGCAGAAGTGATAGAGGCAGGTTCGATATTGTCATTTAAAGTAAAATTGGATAGCTATATGGACAGGAAAGGAATGGAGGCTTGTGGGCTGAGTGCAGGTCAGTGGGACTAGGTGAGAGTAAGCAGTCAGCACGGACTAGAAGGGCCGAGATGGCCTGTTTCCGTGCTGTAATTGTTATATGGTTATATGTGAACTCCCCCCATCCCCAACAAAGCTATGACTGTCCCTAATAATCTTATACTTTTCCAGATGTGGATAGGTCCTATCCCTCAGAATCTTATCTAATATTGTCCCTACCACTGTTGTAAGACTCATGATTTATAATTTCCTGTTTTGTCACGCTTGCCCTTCTCTTGTCTTCTGGGCCTTTTACTTGATTAGGACGTCTCTTGTCATGGCCTGGCAATCTACAGTCTCAATTCTCTCAATAGCCTTGGACTTATCCACCTTAATTTGCTTGGAGAAGCCCAACACCTACTTGATGTCAGTGCACCCTAAAATACCAGCATTCTCTTTTCCCGATCTTGCTATCCTCACTGTCTTTTTCATTGGTGAGTACCAATGTGAAGTATTCATTTTGTATGTGGCCCATTTCGTATGACTCTAGGCATAAATTTTCTCTTTTGTCTTTAAGTGGTCCTATTCTCTCCTTAATTACCCTCTTATTTTTAATATATACATAAAACACCTTGGGATTCTTTTTAATCCTATTTGCTGAAGACATTTCATGGCCTTCTTGCTTTCCTGTTTAAGTTCTTGCTTGCTTCCTGAAAGACTTGTCTGATTTCAGCTTGTTTAACCTTACAGAATGCAATTAATACTGACGATTATAATTTAACTCAAAACTAACAGATTTCATCAAGAAGTAATTCATCTGAACAATGTCAAACATCTCTTTTTGAAGGGAGGAGATTACCAGTAAGACCAAAGAATCCGCTCATGGGAACTTCTGATGATAAGTTTTCACGTCAGTTGAGATCACCCCGTAACCCTCAAGTAAGAAGCTATTTGCCTGGTTATAGGAGCAGTGGCAGGAGAATGAAATATGCACCATATCCACAAGAACAAAGACGACATGCAATTCAGAGATTTGGTAGGTCTTTGTTGTATTATTTTCATAATGTGGCTCGTGATGATTCAACATGATACCTTGGGCATTGTAATTTTGCATTTTGGAGTAGAAATTCAGCTTTGATGCTGCAAAAGCTGCTGAAGTATGTACTTGTAACAATGAGCTTCAGTTTTGAAAGTTGCTTCTCAGTTGTATATATGAAACCATTGTACTTCAAAAAAAAAATCAAATGAAGTTTCTTCTTTCCCATGGAGTTTATTTTATGTACTTCTGTGCCTGTATTTCAACAGTTCCTGATCCAGAGTCTAGAATACCTTCACGTGCAAGGGGTGCCCTGGGACAGCGGGAAACTATTTACAGAGCAGCCCCAGCAAAACGCAAAGTGCCAGGTAGGTTTGGTTATTCATTGTAAGTGGAAAGTTAAGTAACATTGATACTAAAAACTGCAATGACAGAGTGATTTGTGAAAATGAATAGATATATTGGTTTTGTTGGGAAGAGAGCTGGAAGAAAGACTGATCTAATTTAAATGTTAGTATGTTGCTCTAAAATTATAGTCTTGCAAAACTGATTATATATTGCCAAAACAGAAAGTAGTATTGCCTATTCTGACATTTTTTGAGGCTTCCACATGGAAACAGATTACAAAATGTGTTTCTTTCTTTCAAGCATTTCTTCACGCAGTGAAGTTAGCCTGGTATTTTTCTATTCATATATTGTTCTCACTTGAATTTGTGGCATACTGCCGAGGCTGGTTACTTACTTTGTGAGCAACATTTATTAGCTGGCAACTTTGAGAAACTTTCAATGAGAACTTGAATTATCATTTCTTATCACTGATCTGTAATCAGAGTTGGGAAGTTAGCAGTTTTAACAGTTTTATACAGGGAAGACCCTGGGCAAACTGGACTGTATTTGATATGTGGTGATGTCAATAAGGAAGGGAAGGGCAGGAGTGATTACAAATGGATGTAATTGTGGTTTAAAATTGTTTCCTCTACGTAAGTGTAAGAAGTACAAAATAATTGTTACTCTGGATTCAATACAACACAAAAACACAGAAGATAATGAACACAACAATAATAATAAAAAACACAGATTGATTGTATGTCCATAAAGTGATGCTGAGCGACTGACGGGAAATAAAAAATAGTGATGGAGTTTGTGGGTGGAGGTGTTGGTTAGTCTTAGTGCTTGGGGAAAGTAATTGTTTTGGGGTCTGGTGGTCCTGGTGTGGATGCTATGTAACCTCCTCCCTGATGGAATTGGAACAAACAGTCTATGAGCAGGAAGAGTGGAATCCTTCATGATGTTATTCCTGTGATGGTCCCCTTGACTGGTTTCTCGATTTTCAGCAGCAGTCCATGTGCTGGGATTAACATTAAAGAGATGTGGTCAGAAAGGCCAAGATGAGGTGAAGATAAAGAAATAAAGATGAATTATAAGTGGCAACAACAGAACCGTTGTCAACACATGTTGGGAAAAAAAATAGGAGGAGTAGTTATGATGCAGAACTTTTATCAAAGTTGAAACCCCAAGTGAATCCTGGTGACCACACCTTGCTCATTCCTTTTACCCACTGAAATCCTCCACTCAGTTTTGCGAGGAGCAAGGCAGCCCCACCCTCTGGCCATCTGTGCTGAGTAGTCACACACACAATTCCCTTTCCTCACTGAAGAACTGATAGCTAAGGAAGAAATTCAGCTCTTTCTGTACTTGAGCAACAAGGTAAGGACTGTATGGTAGAACCATAATGGAATTGCTTTCCACAACTCCAGTGATTCAGATTTAATCCCAGTCTGGAATGTTCCACATATGGAGCTTGTTCTCTTTGTGACTGTGTGAGATTCCTCCAGGTGTTCCAATTGTCACCCGCATACCAAAGCCATGCAGTACGGTACATTAATTATTGTACATTTCCTCTCATGTCAAAGTGAGTGGTAGAGCGTGGAGCGAGTTGATGAGAATGGGGGAAAATAAAATGGGATTAATGTAGGATAATTGTGAATATTCCTCATGGATATGCTGGACTGAAAGATTTGTTTCCATGTTGTGTGAGCCTATGGCTGACATATACATTAAATGTGGGTGCATAATATTTTTAAAAAATTAAAGGAGTAGTTATGTAAGTTAATCTGCTTTTTCCAAAACCTTACCTCCTGCAGAAATCAATGTACCAGCTGAACTTCACATCATTGTTAATAATAAAATGATCAATATTACTCCAACACAGTTTTGCCATTCATTTCCACAACTTGGAAGCTCTGTTTAGAAGTTCATTATATAGTTTAGATGGGGTCATAATTCCCAAATAATTGCAGTGGTACAATTTTTTTGTTTCTTGCAATATCTTTTTTTTTTCAGAGAATTGAATTTGACTGCATCCTCTCAAAAGTTTGAAACATTGAGAAGTCACAGTATTGACTGGGTGATTCTTACTGTTCCTGTTTTAGAAACAATTAATTTGTCTGAGCCCAAAGACATAACAGTTCGAGTTATGAGTCCACAGTCTGTGCTTGTTATGTGGGTTGATCCTGACCTTGAAAGAGAAAAGAATCCTGGCATGGCCACAGACAGGTATGTCTTTGCATAATAAATTGCAATATTTAGTTTGATTGCATTATGTGGATTTATTGTTGGCTTCTCTGTCTGTGCTGGATGAAAGAAGTCACCTTCTATTTAACTCTCAGTTGGTTATTAAAAGAAAACTATTGAAGTGAGTACCTAATTAATATTTCTTTACTTTGTGTGAGTTTTTGATGATCAAGGTGACTAAAAACAATGCCTTAAAACCAAAGTCTAGCAGACCTACAGAGAGTTCTTTTGTTGCAACGTGGATAACTTATGCAATGCTGTACTGATCTACTGTGTCTCTGTGGCTGCTTTATAAGAACTTCTATTGCCACCTTTGTAATTAATTTTGTTAAGAGATACAGTTTGAAACAGGCCCTTACGGCCAGTCTCGCTGTCCAGGGTAATCTATCCACTTAACACCAGTTTAATCACAGGACAATTTACAATAACCGATTAGCCTACTAATTAGTACATCTTTGGAGGAAACTGGAACACCTGGAGGAAACCCACACACCCCTGTGGAGAACATAAAACTCCTTTACAGATGGCGCTAGAATTGAACTCTGAACTTTGGAATGCCCCAAGCTGTAATTGCATCACGCTAACCGTTACGCTACCATGGTGCTCTTTGCTTCCTTCCCTGCTATTCACTGAGGCAAACTAATGTGTCAACTGTGCTGTTGGCACTCCTAGACTCAGCCACTATGCTGCTTTGTTACTTTTTCCACATTCTCATTGTAAGGTGGCCAACTACCCTGTCATGTCATATCAATGTGATGCATCTGTGGTCTGCAGGGCCGTGTTAGATAAATACCATGCATGATGTATACTATGCATGCACACTGAATGAAACTTGATTTCCTTCCTTTAATGATATTCATGAGCTTGTCATTTTTCTACTCTTTTACTTTCAGCAGTTTACTTTCCTCTACAGTGGTCTCCGATTAATTGGGACACATTGGGATCAGTACGTTTTGGCCCAATTAAGTGACTTCCCTAAATAGTCAAAAATTCATGGAAATAGTTAAAAAGGTATAAAAAAGACAAACTGCTGTTTAACTGAGAAACAAATTATGTATTTATGTAAAATACAGAACAAATTAGAACATTACCAATACTACTATAGTACTATCAAGCTGTGTATTAGTTCCTAATAGTTATCATTGCGGGAATTCATCCCAGTGTACACTGCCTTTTTTTTTGCAACACTCACAGCACGCTGGAGGAACTCAGCAGGTCAGGCAGCATCCATGGAAAAGATCGGTCGACGTTTCGAGCCGGAACCCTTCCCAGTCCTGATGAAGGGTTCCAGCCTGAAACATCGACCGATCTTTTCCACTGATGCTGCCCGACCTGCTGAGTTCCTCCAGCATGTTGTGAGTGTTGCTTTGACCCCAGCATCTGCAGATTATTTTGTGTTTACACCTTGTTCTTTTGACTGTAAATTAACAAAATTGGCATAGACACCTGAATAATGTTATACCTTCATAGAATGCTTTTGACAATTGCATCTTTCAAATCTTCATTTTCCTTGTAATATTCAAGATAATAGCCAATACCTTCAAATTTTTCATGGTTTCTAACTTATTGAAGTTGTGAAATCATTTCATTTTCACTCATAGCCATTTCTGGCATCTCCAAACCTGAATGCTTGAAATTGCAGTGAGAAAAACAGCTTTGAATTTTCTTACGGCTTACTTCTCACCATCTATCAATGAAAAAATCGCAGATTTTTGAAGGCAAACACATGCAACTGAAGCTGTTTAAAAACTGATCATCCTGAGTGTGGCATGTGGTGTCTAACGCCCACACAAGTGCATGCAACTGATGCTAGTTAGAAACTGGCAACAGTCTCCTGTACTAATTAAGTGGCATAGTGTCCCAAATAAGTGAAGAGAATCCTGGCTATTTTGTCAATTGGTATTTGTTCTTTAAGGGTTGTCCCAAAATAGCAGTTGTACCAATTAACTGGAATCCACTGTATTATTCAACTTAAAAATTTAAAAATGTCAAATGCAGTACTTAGAAAAAGTATTTAACCACTTGAAAGAAAGTTTTCATGTTTTATTGTTTTACAACATTGAATCACAGAGGACTTAATATAACTTGATGATTAACTTAACTGTAGAACATTTTTGCTGAGTTGTTTGGAGTGTTTTTTTGTCTTTGTGGTGTAGTTTATTCCAGGATACTGACTCACCAGCTATTGGACCTTCCAGGTACAGGTATATTTTTTACTATAGTCAATTGAAACACCGTGATTGCACACACTGATCTTCATTTAACTAATTATGTGACTTCTAAAACCAATTGGCTGCACCAATGATGATTTGGTGTGTCATATTAAAGGGAGTTAATGCAATCAATTATTGTGATTTTTATTTTTGTAATCACTTAGTTGGGATTTGTTTTCACTTTGACATGAAAGAGTCTTTTTTTGTTGGTCATTGTCAAAAAAAGCCAAGTTAAATCCACTGTGATTCAATGTTGTAAGACAAAAAAAACATGCAAACTTCTGGGGGGGGGAGGATACTTTTTATAGGCACTGTATCTAAAATAGAACTTGAACACAAATTTTCTGTTCTTTTGTTTGCTAATCTTTGACATTTCAAACACAGTAAATTCACCCATATAAAACTTTGTTGATTAAAGATCAAGAGACTAGGGACATGATCTCTGTTTCTCTCGGTAGCTGCCTGACTAACTTGATATTTTTAGAACATTCTGTTTTTAATTTCAGATTTTTTAGCATCTGTAGTAATTATCCTGTGATCAAATCTGTCATGAGTGTTCTAACTCAGCATGTTACATTCCATCAACCACGCTGTCTTTCCAGATGCATATTGGCTCCTAAGCACCAGGAAGCTCAAGGTCAGGTCTAATTTTGCCGTCTCGACCTCATGTATTCCGGTTCCTGTGGAAAAAAGTACCAGGGTAAAGTAAATCTAATGCCTGGCAAGATTGGAATCTGGGTAATTAGCTAAACCAAGAGCTTCTACACCTCAGGAAGTTCGAAGTGACCTTTGCACTGATAATGAAAGTTAAAATGCCATGACCAAGTACAGGAAACGAAGGTTCAGAAAAGGCTGTTTTTTGATTCTTGAGGACTAGAATAAAGGGTGGGTAAAATTTATATTGCAATGTTGAGACCCTTGTTGGACTAAACTTTAAATTATATTTGGTTTTTGATAACACACTTTTGAAAAGATCTGTTAATCTTGAAAAGAGTGCAGTGCACATTCACCAAAATATTACCTTGCATTCAAACATGAGATTTGCCATAGGTTAAATTTCTAGTACAATATTGAGTGATGATTTGATCGAGGTTGGCAAAGTTCTGTGAAAGTCAGTGATAAGGTTCGTGGAGAGAAACTAGTTTCAATGGTAGTGAAATCAAGGACGAAGGGATATGGTCTGAAAAATGAGAGCTAGCTTTTCCAAGAGTGAAGTTGCATGATTCTACATTGATATGGTGATGAAAATTTGGAACTCTGTACAACAGCAAAGGATGTTAATTTAACACATGAGGCTCATATTCCTGTTGATTTATCATTGCTACATGAATCATGAAACAGGGAAAAGCTTTGTTTTGTGTGGCATTCAGACTTATGACATACATAATTATATTGTAGTGAAAAGAAAACAATGTAGAATATAGATTCACTGTTATAGAGAAAGTGCATCACAGAGACAAATAATAATTGGTAGATTCTTTTTGTCTTTTTCTCAATTGTGACTCTGTATGCTGCTTCCATTGATATGGCTATTTCAACTGCTCTTGTAAATGTAAGTTGTTCTTCAATTAGGAGCTGTCTTTAAATGCTTTCTTGTAAGATTCCACAAACTAAACAATCTCCTGGTGCATCATTAAGCCCATCATTGAACTGACAATAGACCAGCAATGGGGCTTACGCCAGAAGTGAATGTCAAATTAGTTAAAATGGATTTGGACACTGGCTCAGCTGTTTCAGTCATTCCACAAAATGAGTTTGAGAGAGGCTTTTCAAGGATACTAAACTGAAGCCTGTAGATATCCAACTAAGAACTTATAGTGGAGAAAATATAATGCCTGTGGGAATGACATTCGTAACAGTGAAATAGAACAACCAACAAGCCACGTTGGGTTTGTATGTGGTAAAACAGGGGGATCAGCACTGTGGGAGAGTGATCGGCTGAAACAACAACAACTTGATTGGAGATCCATGCACAATTTTCATGCCACATCCCCTCCAATAAAGTCGACAGAAAGCGAATTAAGGAAGGTACTGGATGATGCTACAACTGTCCCCATGCTGAACACCGTGGACCTTTGCTCAACAGAGAACAATGGGTGTGGTGCCAACCTATATGCCTCTGGTTGGAAAGCATATTGGGCCAAGGAATGACAATGCTGCTCAGAGGAAGCAAGAAAGCAGCAAATGCAGTGGTTCGACTGCCACAATTCTTGTCGGTGACATATCTGAAAAAGCTTCTGATCTGTTAATCAGGCAGTTACTTGTGAAATGTTTCTTGGTTTTAAGCTGAAAGAGAGTTCAAGGAGCTTCAGGAAAGATGCAAGCATTTGGCTTTTGTATATATAAAGAACCAGAACCTACTCTGTGTGCATTAAGGTTATTACATGAACTTCATGTGGGAGACAAAAAGCTGCTTGTAAATGTGATACAAAGACCAAAGCCCAGCTGGATGAATGGAAGGCCAAAAAGAAAGGAGTCAATGGAGATATGAAAACAGGATTCCTCAGATGATGATGTGGATAAGGAAATAGGAGAGATCAAGTTATAAATGGTGTAATAGAAGGAATAATGAGAGAATACTCCAGTGAACTGAATGGACCTTCCCAAGATCAAGATGTACATCCTAGAAACAAGAAAAAGAAAGACAAGAAGTTGTAAAAGAGAAAGGCTCCAGAGCTATCACACTTTCAGCCATCTCAGAGTCAACTCCTAAAGCCACTACAGAGGAGACCCCAGAACCTGAGATTGTTACACAGCCACCAGTCTCATCTGCTAAACAGAGTGATCCCCCTTGTCAGGAAAAACATTTTCCCACAAGAGTAAGAAATCCTCTACAGCAATTAAGTCTTTTGGCCAAATGGGACAATTTAAAATTTACTATGTTGTGGATTTCTGTATATACTGCATTATATTGTATACTATGTATATCGTTGAGAAGCATTCTCTATTGAGTTGAAATTTGTTGTTAAGCCGGAAGGAGTGTTGTGTATTTAATATTTCAGTAATATTGAAGTAATCTTGTGAAGTGCCCAAGACTATGCGGCTAGGCACGGTTCAAATGGCATCTATGCACTTGCTGATGACACAAGTATTGTTGGCAGAATTTCAGATGGTGACGAGAGGCCATACAGGCTCTAGTACAGGAGCCTGAAAGCAAACACTCAACAACTCAAGAATAGCTTCTTCCCCTCTGCCATCTGATTTCGGAATGGACATTGAACCATGATACTGCATGACTTTAACTATTGTATATTTACTGTAATTCACAGTTTGTTTTTCTCTATTGTGTAATGCATTGTACTGCTGCCACAAGGACATATGCCAGTGACATTGAACGTGATTCTGATATATTGTTTTATTGAGCATTTTGTTTGTATAATTTATTATGGTTGTATGTAAAAGTACATGATTGCATATGTCACATGATCGTGCGCACCTTGCTTAAGGTAAGTACAAAATTAGGCTCACATTTCGGACTCCCATGTTTTTCTTTGAATTAGCTTAATGTTTTGAAGTTACAGCACCAATGCGTTGTGATGTTATTGAAAGTTGAAATAGATCTAAAGGGTGCAATAACTTGTCACGATTTCTCTGCTTTTGCACATAGCTGTGATGTTGAATGCTTACTTATTTTTCTGGTGAGAGTGCATTTTGGTATTTTTGCACAATGGTAATTTCGTATATCACGAGATTCTGGAAGCTGCACTGGTGTCTTTGGGCTTGAAATTAAAATGCTTCTCTTGATAGTCATTGCAACAGATTAAATTGATTTTTTTAATGCAAAGATCATCGTATTGCTGTAAAATTTGGAAGTGGTTTTTTTTTATTGTTCCTCTGCAATTTTTATTGCTGATTTGCTACTTATGCAGGCACAGAGTCATGTCTTATTGCATATACTGAAAACAGACTTATTAAAGATGTGCAGTGACAAAGAGGCAGCTGAAAGTGCAAAATTATACAATTAAGCCTATTCTTAAAAGCAGGAATACTTTGACAGAACCAAGAAATCAAAGGAAATAGATTAAATCTTGAAAATGAACAAGACAGAAATATATCTAACAACCTTATACACATTTTTGTAACTGGGTGCAGTCACAGAAATGTGGGGAGTTTCAGTGAACTGTTATATTTGATGATCCATTTTGTCAGAAGGGATATTCACATTTGGGAGCTCAGCATCCAAGGATACACATTTTGTCAGAAGGACAGGGAGTTGGACAGAGGGATAGTAAGGCTACTTTGGTAAAAATTCAAATCAAATCCTAAGAAAGAAAGGACAAAGGATCTGAAGATGTAGAATCCTTGTGGTTAGAGTTGAGAAACTGTGAGGATAAAAAAAAACTCTGATGCGAGTTATACACAGGCCTCCAAACAGTAGCCAGGATGTGGGGTACAAATTGCAATAGGAGATAGAAAAGGCATGGAAAAAAAGACAATTTTACAATTGTAATGAGAAATTTCATTATGCAGGTAGATTGGGAAAATCAGGTTGGTACTGGATCCCAAGAGAAGGAATTTGTAGCATGCCTACATGATACCTTTTTAAAGCAGCTTGAGGTTGATCCCTATTGGGGAAAAGCCAATTCTGGATTTGCAGTTGTGTAATGAGATGATTTGATTAGGGGGCTTAAGGTGAAGGACCTGTTCGGAGACAGTGATCACGATATGATAGAATTCACCATGTAGTTTGAGAGGAAGCTGGAAAATGATATTGGAAAGTTAATAATGGGGGACAGAAAAGATCTCAATAAGGATTTTATTGCTGCTATCACTGTGGAATCCGTGAGCAGTACACCAGAAATTCAAGAGTGTCAGGGGCAGAAGTAAGTGTGTTGCATAAACTAAGGACAATTGCTTGGGAAACTGAAAAGTCTGAAGTTTGATAAGTCACTTGGACCAGGGTTTTGAAGGAGGTAGCTGAAGGATTTGTGCAGGTGTTAGTGGTGATCTTTCAAGAATAACAAGATTCAGGAATGGACTGGAAAATTGTAAATGCCACTCCACTCTTTAAGAAGTGAGGTAGGCAAAAGTAGAAAGTTATAAGCCAGTTAGGTTGACTTCAGTGATTGAAAAGATGTTGGAGTCCATTACTGAGGATGTGTTTTTGGGGTATTAGAGGCACATGACAAAATAGGCCAAAGTTAGCATCGTTTCCTTAAAGGGAAATATCTTGCCTGACAAATCTGTTGGAATTCTCTGAGGAACTAGCGGACAGAATATAAAAAGGAGAGTCGGTTGATAGTGTTTACTTGAATTTTCAGAAGGCCTTTGACAAGATGCCATACATGAGGCTGCTAAACAAGGTAAGAACAGGAAGATAAGATTATCACAAGAGAGATACTAACATGGATAGAAAATTGGCTGACTGACCAGAGGAAACATTGGGAATAAAGGAAGTCTTTTCTGGTTGGCTGCTGGTGAATAGTAGTGTTGAGATTACTTCTTCACATTATGTCAATAATTTAGGTGACAGAATTGATGGATTTGTGGTCAAGTTTACAGATGAAAGGAAGTTAGATAGAGGGCAGGTAGTATTGAGGAAGCAGGGAATCTGCAGAAGGACTTCAACGAGAATGGGCAAAGAAGTGGCAGGTGGAATACGGTACATGGAAGTTAATGGTCTTGCACTTTGGTAGAAGGAATAAAAGCATAGATTATTTTCTAAATGGGGAGCAAATTCAGAAATTAGAAGAACAAAGGCATTTGAGAGTCCTCGTGCATGATTCCCTACAGGTTAACTTGCAGGTTGAGTCAGTGGTAAGGAAGACAAATGCAATGCAAGCATTCATTTTGAGAGAACCACAATATTGAAAAAAGGATGTATGAGGGGTGATTGCTAAGTTCGTGGCCTAAGGTAGAAGGAGTCAATTTTAGAAAACCTAGCACATTTAATTTTCCTACATTTATACACTTAGTTCAGCAGTTGTGGAGCATACAGATCCCTTCTTTGTAGAAGTCGGCGTCTTGGACCTTCAGAAAATAGTCCACTGCAGGGGTGATGGATAAGTTCGTGGCCTAAGGTAGAAGGAGATGAGGAGAAACTTCAAACTTTCTGCATTTTCACTCTAGAGTTGAACTGCACGTGCATGTAACGAGAGCTGTATAATTCATCTTCTTCTTAGGCCACGAACTTATCAATCACCCGCTGTGGACCACCTGGAGGTCCAAGACGCTCTCGTTACATGCACGTGCAGTTCAACTCTTTGAGTGGTAATGCAGAAAGTTTGAAGTTAATAACTCATCTCCTTCTACCTTAGGCCACAAACTTATCAATCACCCCTGCTGTGGGCCACTTCTACAAAGAAGGGATCCGTATGCTCCACAACCACTGGACTAAGTGTGTACATGTAGGAGGGGACTATGTTAAAAAATAAATGTGCTAGGTTTTCTAAAATTGACTCCTTCTACTCTAGGCCATGAACTGATCAATCACCCCTTGTAATGCTGAGGCCATATAAAGCATTGGTCAGAACACGCTTCAGAGTTCAAAGTGCATTTATTATTAAAGTATGTATACAGTATACAACTTTAAGATTCATCTTCTTGCAGGCATCCTCAAAGCAAAGAAAACAATAGAATCCATTTAAACAAAAACCCTACACAACAATACCATCAAACATCCAATGTGCAGGAATTGTGCAAACAATCGTGCAAACAATAAAAAGTAAAGAAATAACGTTAACTGCAGGGTCCTGGAAAAGCGAGTCCTCAGCACTGTGTGGATGGCTGTAGGCCACAACTGCAGAGTCCATTCAGTGCTCAAGCAACCTGATCAAATCATGCAAATATTAAAAATAAGTGAACAAACACAAGTGGAGTATGAACTGCAGAATCCCTGAAAGTGAGTCCACAACTGTGGAGTGTGTACAGTGCTGAGGCGGGTGGAGCCTGTCCAGAAGCCGTCCAAGACTCCTCCACCTTTCCCCCACCGGCAAGACAGGTCAAACGCAGGCAGATGGCACTGAACACCTCTTCATTTTCTGCTCTTGTTCTTGACGATTTTAATCTTGCTTGATGATTTATCATTGTGGAGTAATGGAGCTGACCATGGGTTCATGTTCCACCGTTCGGAATTGTTGAAGCATACATCCCCAGTGATGGCCATAGCAGCATTCTCTACTTAAATCAATGCCAAATCCCCTGGGAGATTGCAGAAGTGCCATTTCATTTAGTTGGGTCAAGAATGCATTCTTACAAGGGAAATTACAGGCTGAAATTAATCACAGTTAAGAAGAAGAAGTATATTTAGAAGAAAATCATCTAGTTATTTTGTAAGCTGTCTGCAAGATGTCACTGTTGGTCGCTGGTGCCATCTTGGAGTATTGTGAGCAGTTTTGGGCCCCTTATCTAAGAAAGGATGTACTGACTTTGGAGATGGTCCAGAGGAGGTTCATTAGAATGATCCCAGGAATGAAAGGATCAATATGAGCAGTGTTTGTCAGCTCTGGGCCTGTAATTGCTGGAGTTTAGAAGAACGAGAGGGGGATCTCATTGAAACCTATTGAATATTGAAAGGCCTATAAAGAGTGGACATGGGGAGGATATTTCCTGTAGTGGAGGAGTTGATTAGTGGGCATTGCCTCAGAATAGAAACATAGAAAATCTATAGCACAATACAGGCTCTTTGGCCCTTTGCCAAACATGTCCCTACCTTAGAACTACCTAGGCTTTACCCATAGCCCTCTATTTTACTAAGCTCCATGTAGCCATCCAGGTGTCTCTTAAAAGACCCTATTGTTTCTGCCTCCACCGCCACCGGCAGCCCATTCCACGCACTCACCACTCTCTGCATTAAAAAACTTACCCCTGACATCTCTTCTGTACCTACTTCCAAGAGAAGGACATCCCTTCAGAACAGATGAGCAAGAATTTCTTTAGCCAGAAGGTGGTGAAGCTCTGGAATTCATTCCCATACATGGAAGCGGAGGCCAAGTCATTGGGTATATCTGAAATGGAGGATGATAAATTCTTCATTAGTAAGAGTATCAAATGTTACCGGAAGAAGGGGGGAGAACAGGGTTTAGAGGGAAAATAAATCAGCAACAATGGACTAGCAGAGCGGACTCAATGAACCAAATGGCCTGTTCTGCTCCTATGTCTTATAGTAACTATAATCCTCTGTCAACATAGAATATTGAACATTACAGCATAGTACAGCCCTTTCAGCCTGTCAGGTTGTGCTGACCTATTAAACTTCTCTACAATCAATCTAACTCTTCCTTCCTACATATCAGTCTATTTTTTTTTATCATCCATGTGCCTAAGAGTTTTTTAAATGTTGCTAATACATCTGCTTTCTTCCCCACCCATGGCGGGGCATTCTATGCATCCACTACTGTGTTTAAAAAAAACAAAGAAATCTTAACACAATACTTTCCTCCAGCAACCTTATAATTATGCCTTCTCTTGTTTGTTGAGGTTGCAGTTTTGGGTACACATGAAAACACTCACAGATTATGGGAATTCACCCTGTAAGAATGCATTTGTGCAGTCAGTATGGCTTAATTCAGTATGGCTGAATGAAGTTATTTTGTCCCTTTGCTAGATTGATTGGGACATTGTTTCTTCTGTCTTGATTCTGCAGACTGAACCATTGTTGAAAAGTTTCTATCTGTTATCTCTGTTCTGCATTTCCAGTACATAGACTGTACTGTGGTGCTGTCACACATCCATGGTCTCAATGAATGGCAAAGCAGGCATGAAGGATCAAATGGTCTTCTGCTATTGTTTGTATTGTTATGTAGCAAACCCACTTGGTTTTGGATACTGAACTCCTGCCAACAACATTTTCCTCCCTTATTGCTGCTTCCAACGTGTTGTTCAGTGTGGAAGCATATTAATTCTTCTGATGCAGAATGTGAAATGGGCAGAGAATTTTTTTTCTGAAAAAGAATAGGTTTGTTTTTACAACAACTAGTTAAATTTCCTGGTCAGTTCTCCAGCTATAATCGACTGGGTTTGCTCTTTGGTGCTAAACCCCTTTGTCCAAATCTTTTCTCACCACCACCAACATAAACTGGGTGGTAGTATGATCTATTATGGACAGTCATCAGATTTGTTTTGAGATAAAAACAACATACTGGACACAGTCAAAAAGGAATCACATGAAACACTGAAATAATATGTGAGAATGCTGTTCTTGGACTACTGTTCAGCATTCAACACCATGATTCCCTCCAGGCTTGACAAGAAACTCAGAGACTTCAACCTTCACCCTGCCTTGTACAGCTGGGTCCTGGACTTCCTGTCAGATCGCTGGTAGGTGGTAAGAGTGGGCTCCTTCACCTCTGCCCCTCTGACCCTCAACACAGGTGCCCCTCAGGACTGTGTACTAAGCTCCCTCCTTTACTCTCTGTATACCCATGACTGTGTTGTCACCCCCAGCGCCAATCTGCTAATTAAACTTTCTGATGATACTACATTGATTGGCCTGATCTCAAATAATAATGAGTCAGCCTACAGAGAAGAAGTCATCACCCTGACACAGTGGTGTCAAGAAAACAACCTCTACCTCAATGTCGCAAAAATAAAGGAGCTGGCTGCGGACTACAGGAGGAATGGAGACAGGCTAGCCCCTATTGACATCAATAGATCTGGGGTTGAGAGGGTGAACAGCTTTAAGTTCTTCAGCATAAACATCACTGAAGGTCTCATGTAGTTTGTACATACTGGCTTTGTGGTGAAAAAGGCACAACAGCGCCTCTTTTATCTCAGATGGCTGATGGTTGTTGTGGGCCCCTGAATCCTAAACTTTCTATATTGGCACAATTGAGAGCATCCTGACTGGCTGTATCACTGCCTGGTATGGGAACTGTATTTCCCTCAATCATAGGACTCTGCAGAGAGTGGTGCGGACAGCCCAGCACATCTGTAGATGTGAACTTCCCGCTATTCAAGATATTTACAAAGAGAGGTGTGTAAAAAGGACCCGGAGGATCATTGGGGACCCGAGTCACCCCAACCACAAACTGTTCCAACTGCTACCATCCAGGAAATCCAGCCTAAAAGCCAGGACCAACAGGCTCCGGAACAGCTTCTTCCACCAGGCCATCAGAGTGCTTAATTCATGCTGACGCAACTGTATTTCTATGCTTATATTGACTATCCTGCTGTACATACTATTTATTGTAAATGGCACATTTAGAACAGAACATAGAAAACCTACAGCACAATACAGGCCTTTCAGCCCACAAAGCTGTGCTGAACATGTCCTTACCTTAGAAATTACCTAGTGTTACCCATAGCCCTCTATTTTTCTAAGCTCCATGAACCTATCTAGGAGTCTCTTAAAAGACCCTATTGTATCCGCCTCCACCGCTGTTGCCAGCAGCCCATTCCATGCACTCACCACTCTCTGCAGAAAAAAAAAACTTACCCCTGACATCTCATCTGTACCTACTTCCAAGCACCTTAAAACTGTGCCCTCTCATGCTAGCCATCTCAGCCCTGGGAAAAAAAAACTTCTGTCTATCCACACGATCAATGCCTCTTATCATCTTGTACACCTCTAAGAAGAAGAGGTGTACACCATCTTTAGATGAAGATGTAAAGATTTATACTCCTCGTGTATATGAAGGATGTAAGCAATAAAGTCAATTCAATTCAGTTCATTTGATCTTATTGTAATGCATCTTAATTGAACATGATCTGTAATTCTAATCTTAAAGTCTTTCTTGATGCTTTTCAATTTTATTTTTAAGAGTGTTAGCTATTTCGTCATGTCATTTCTCCACTTATCCTGTCCTAACTTTTTTAAGGAAATTGGAAAAATGATTGATATGCTGGAACCCTTTTAAGAGAAAACTAAATTGCTTGGAAAACTCAGCAGGACATGCAGCATTCATGGAAAGAAAAGCAGAGCTAACATTTCATGTTCTACATCATGCTTTGATCAAAGTTCTGACGAAGGTAGATTGAAATATTAAGCTCTCTTTGCACAGATGCTGCTAGACCTAATGAGTGCTTCCAGCATTTCCTGTTTACATATATAATTTCTGTGCTGCTATCTCCATTATTTAGAGCCACATGTTGTAGTATACTCCTTACCAATGGATTGCAGATCCATAGTATTGACCAATAGGTTTCTAATGTTGGGCCCTCAAAATTGCCTAGTATACTGAATATGCACTCACATTGTGAAAACTTGCTATATACTGGCATTATTTGATCCCATTTGTTGTGCTTCCTGAAGGCTATCATTGAATTTTCAAGGTTGCAAATTTGAAGATGGTGTGGGCACTTTAGTTCAAGCGGTGATGTGTCAAGCCTAAATTATCAAGTCACTTTTCAGGTACTGATAAAGTAATGTAATTTGAAAGATGAGGATACAGTTCATAATATGGACAGAGAATTCATTATTAAATTCCATTTTATGATCTCAGCTATGCAATCTGGACAAGTACAGACTTGATCTGTTGCTTTCTTTGTATCAGTTCAAAAAGAGTTGCAGCGAGAGGAATCATATTTATGACTGAGAATTACTATGTATATGTGGTATTGAGGTAAAATAAAAGAGTTGAAGGAAGAGAATCCGGAAAGATTGCAATTCTGGACTGAGATTGTTCTTTAATGTTCGACTTGAATCTACCATGGATTATCTGTAGGTGTACTTGGTTAAAAAATTTATTAACGTGGTTTGCTTCATCTGATCTTTCAGATATTACACCGTTAGGTACAGAGAAAGAGGAGAATCTGCTAAATGGGAATACAAGATATCCAAGATATACAGGCGAGTTCTGATTGACAAGCTGACATCAGATTCCATACATGAATTCTCTGTTCGCACTTCTCAAGGAGACATAGATGGCAAATGGAGTGTTTCAGTTTTCCAAAGAACCCCTGAGTCTGGTATGCTTTTCAAGCTCAGTACTGCAAGAGCACTCTGAATTCAGCAGTAAACTGTGACTAACTGTACTAATTGCTGAATATTGTTTTCTTAATAAAAGACTAAATCAAACAACAATTGAAACTGCCCAAATCAGGTTTCAGAAAGAGACCATGATTCCAAAATTGTAAAGCTACGGAATTCAAATATATTTCTAGTTTAGAAAAAATATAATTTTATTCTTTGGTTAACCTGGCATCTGATATCTGTATACTTGGCTACTTGATTTTTTCCATGTTTCCTCAGGAGATAGTTTATTATCCTTTTTGATTAAAAGTTTAATTACCAACTTTGGAATGTCAAATGGTTACATGAAGAACTTGTGAATGGCAAAACACTCTGCACATCTGTACAAGTTGTATCAATGTGACTATTGTGTGTTATTTTGTAGGGCAAGTGTGCAGACAAATGTCAGCTTACAAGCTTTTTGCAAAATGATCCTAGGTTGAAATTTTAATATATTTGTGTAATCCAGGTAATTTGAAACCTTATAAACTGTCACCATCACAACCAACTGCATTGCTAAAATTCTTTGTGGAGCCAAGCAACTAATTGTATAGCTCTGATGTTACTAGCTGCACAATAAACCTATCTATTTCCAGGTGTTTGGAAGGTATAGGTTGTTCAATGATTCGGATAATGAATATCTTGAATACAGTTATTATGGTATGTGATTTTAACTTCCCACATATTGACTGGGAATCCCATACTGTAGAAGGACTAGATGGGATAAAGTTTTTCAATATGTTCATGGAAGTATCAATGCGATCCTTGAGATTGATGGTTTTTGGCAAGAGTTGAAATATCTGATTCAAGTTGTGACAGCAAAAGCCTCAAGTCCCATGTAAAACGATGCCCAAGTGGTTCTGTTTTTTGTGAATATACGGTTCACTGCATTGAGCTCTTCTCCAAAGACTGGGAAACTTCATATGACAGAGTAGTCACATATCACAAAATCTGACAATTTTGAAAAGTATTTTTGTTTCGTCATCATTCTGAATTTTGATAATTTCATCTTGCAAGCTTTCTTCCTGTTCTTCCACCTTGCAAAGAAATAGGTTGATTACCCAGTCTGGAATTTCAGATCATTGAAATGCTTGAATGGATTCTGAAAATCCTCCTTCAGTAACTGCAGGTATAAATAGTGCTCTTGCAAATCACTGTCTGTCGAAGAGAGTGACATACTTTCCAGGAAAGCTGTGAGAACGTTCTTCTCCCAATGTTTTGCGTATATATTTCTATTTTTCCAATAAAAGTGAATGCTGCACTTTTTGCTTGGATTGAATTGAAGTTCTCACCCTGCAGTTTAATATTCAAGAATGTTCATTTTGTCATACAGATCGGCGAGGTATGACACGTCTCCACTTCGAAGTTCAATCTTGTTTCCCAAGCTCTTGTCGACTTTGAGCAAAAATTCAATCACGTTGTTAGAAAGATCAAAGAAATGATTTAAGCAGCAGCCCTTTGACCTCCAATGCACTTCAGTGTGAAGAAGGAAACGTTCATACTCTTCATCGTTATCTTGGCATAACTTGTGAAATATTCTGCTATTTAATAGATGAGCTCTAATTTTGTTGATAGCCGATATTACAAGTCATGCTTGAAAAAAGTTGCTGGTTGAGGTGTTTGACTCTGAGAACTTGGAATTTCTTTTTTCATAAATGCTACTGAATCGGCATGGTGATCTGTCATATATGGTGCTCCATCTGTTGCACAAGAAATCATGTTCCTAATCAGAATACTTTTATCCTAGATGTACATTTTGAGCTCATCGTAGATTGATTCTCCATTGATTATTTATTTTTAACTTTTTACAAAAGATAATTTCTTCATAAGCTTTTCCATTTTTAATAAACAGTACATATGCCATTAGTAATGATTCATTCTCTCACCCAATTGACTCATCCAGTTGTATCCCAAATTCTGTTTTTGAAGTTCATATTTGATACTCAATGTCTTCACTCATTTCGTCAATATGACAAGCTACAGAGTTACTTCTCGAGATCTGATTTTAAAATATTGTTATCCATTTTGAGAACAGTGGTGAGCACTTCTGATACAGCAGGCATGATTAATTTTTCACCAATTGTAAAAGATTTTCCACACTTTGCTATCATTTTGGAAATGTTATAAGAAACAATGAGACCACTATCAAGGTGACCACTGTTTAGCTTTCTTGGCAAATGACTTGAGTATGCAACACTTTTCAAATGTTTCTTTCATCTTCTGGAACTGAGAAGTACCATAAGTAGCCTTTTCAGAGTGTCTTTTATGGAAGTGTTCCTGCAATCTTGATCATTTCATGGCTTCATTAGACAGTACAATATTACAAATAAGACACATGGGGTGTTGCTGATCTGACGGGAATGGAATAAAACCAAACTCCAGGTACGTAATATTGTATTGACACACATTCTGTAGTTTCTGTTTCTTAGCAGGATTGGAACTCAAGGCTTCCTCGTAGAGTTTGGGCCATACGTATTTATCCATTACTAGTGGGGCTAAATTGAAATAAAAAATTTAATACAAACTGGGAATGTCTATCAGATGTTGACGATGGCAGCAAGTTGACATGGACGGAACAATGGTAGCAGCACGCAAGAGAATGGCAAGGTGAAAAGGAAGATGATCACAACAGCGAAAATTATGTTGCTGAGAATTCAGAATGGAATCTGAATGTTAGTCGGGATAGAGTTGGTGTTCGGCAAGCTTCCTTTATGCTCTTCCAGTTAGCACAATTAACCAATCACGTAATGTCTCATAATCCCCAAAGATGATTCTTGGCCATACATATGAAGCCAACATCACTTTGAACACCTCAAGCTGGAAAGTTCGCTAATTGGCTCTATTTCTCCGTTTAGTTCCGGCCAGTGCAGTATCGTTGCGCGACCTGTTTTCTATTGATCTGTAGAGAAAGTTGAGAGGGTGTACTTGACTTACCAACTGTTAAATTGCATGGACTCATTTTGTGCTGCAAGTCAAGGGGAATTGTTGGGCACCCTGGTTGCTAATTTATGCATCCTCAGTAATGTCTGTTTGGTTTGTAAGGTTGGATGAGATTGCCAATTTTCAAATGCATTGGATGATGAGTTCTTCCTGTGTTTCAATGCCTCATTCTTTTTTTTTTGGAGGTGCCTGCTCTACTAATGCTGGTCAGGTCTCATGCCTCAAGTTCAGGTGCTGCTCACTGCCTCCCCCCCCAAGTATCTTGAATGCCCCATGACAATTTCTATTTCCCCTAACATCCTCTTAGACCATGTAAGCACCCCAGTTGGGAATCACTAGTGTTGGGGAACATTTTGCATCCAATGACCACAATGCCATTAGTTTCAAAGTAAATATGCAAAGAGACAAATGTGCTCTGCGGATTGAGATTATAAATTGGCAAAAGGCTAATTGTGATGGTATCAGAAATGATCTGGCAAGTGTGGATTGGGACAGGCTGTTTTCTGGCAAAGGTGGCCTTGGAAAGTGGGAGGCTTTCAAAAATGAAATTTTAAGAGTACAAGGTTTGTATGTGACTGTCAGAGTCTTTGTAAAGAGATTGCAAACTGTTTCAAGATAATTAAGATTGTTACAGTAGGTGAATTTTATTTTCCATGTATTGACTGGGAATCCCATACTGCAAGAGGACGAGATGGGATAGAGTTTGTCAAATGTGTTCAGGGAAGTTTCCTTTATCAGTTTGTAGAAGTCTCACTGAAGAGCACGCAATACTGGATCTGCTGTTAGGGAATGAGACAGGGCACATGACAGAAATTTGTATAGGGGAACACCTTGCATTAGGTGACCACATTGCTATTAGATTCAAAGTAAATATACAAAGAGATAGGTCTGGTCTGCAGGTTGAAATTTGAAATTGGAAGAAGCCCATTTTGATAGTATCAGAAATGATCTGGCATTTGTGGATTGGGACAGACTCTGTTCTGCCAAAGGTGGAAAATGTAAGGCCTTCAAAAATGAAATTTTAAGGGTACAAAGCTTCTATGTGCCTGTCAGAATAAAAGGTAAAGATAATAAGTGTGGGGAATCTTGGTTTTCAAGAGATATTGAGGCCTTGGTTAAGAAAAAGAAGAAGGTGCATAGCAGGTATTGACAAGTAGGAACAAATGAAGTGCTTATGGAAGTACAGAAAATGTACAAGAGCATTTAAGAAAACAATCAGGAAGGCTAAAAGAAAGCATGAAGTTGCTCTAGCAGACAAGGTGAAGGAGTATACTGAGGCACCCTGCAGAGGTATCCGCAAAGCAAACAGCATTATGAAGGATCCCACACACCCCTCATATAAACTCTTCTCCCTCCTGCCATCTAGAAAAAGGCACCGAAGCATTCGGGCTCTCATGACCAGACTATGTAACAGTTTCTTCCCCCAAGCCATTAGACTCCTCAATACCCAGAGCCTGGCTTGACACCAACCTACTATACCCTCTACTGTGCCTACTATCTTGCTTATTATTTATTGTAGTGCCTGCACTGTTTTATGCACTTTGTGCAGTCCTGGATAGGTCTGCAGTCTAGTATAGTTTTTGTGGGTTTTTTTTCTTACATAGTTCAGTGTAGTTTTTGTATTGTTTCATGTAGCACCATGATCCTGGAAAACGTTGTCTCATTTTTACTATGTTCTGTACCAGCAGTTATGGTTGAAATGACAATAAAAAAGTGACTTGACTTGACTTGATATGCTGAGAGCAGAAGGATTGCAAGGGACAAAATTGGTCCTCTGGAAGACCAGAATGATAATCCATGTGTGGTGCCAAAATAGATGGGGGAGATTTTCAATGCGTTCTTTGCATCTGTATTTAATCGGGAGACGGATACAGAGTCTGTAGAAGTAAAGCAAAGAGGCATAAACTTCATGGACCCTGTACAGATTACAGAGGAGGAGACCTTTTCTACCCTGAGGTGAATCAAGGTTGATAACTTCCCAGGACCTGACAAGGTGTCCCTTGGACACAATAGGAGGCAAGTGCAGAAATTGCTGGGGCCCTAGCAGAGATACTTAAAACATCCTTGGCAACAGGGGAGGTACCAGAGGACTGGAGGATAGCCAGTATTGTTCTATTGTTTATTAGATGTGGGAAAGTTAATGGAAGGTATTCTAAGGAACTGGATATGTAAGTATTGGATAAACATGGACTGATTATGGATGGTCAGAATGGCTTAATTTATGATAGGTCATGTTACCAATCCTATAGAGATTTTTGAGGTAGTTACCAGGAAAGTAGATAAAGGCAAGGCAATGGATATTGTCTACATGGACCTCAGTAAGGAATTTGACAAGGTCCCGCATCCAGTTACCTGGCATTCAGGATGAGCTAGAAAATTGGATTAGACATTGGCTTTGTGGGAGAAGCCAGGGAGTGGTAGTAGAGGGTTGACTTTCTGACTGGAGGCTGTGACTAGTTGTGTGCCACAGTAATCGGTGCTGGGTCCGTTGTTCTTTGTTTTTAATCAATGATCTGGATGATATAGTTAACTGGATCAGTAAATTTGATGATGACACCAAGATTGGGGGTGTAGTGGACAGTGGGGAAGGCTATCATGGCTTGGAAAAATGGGCTAAAAAATGGCAGATAGAATTTAATACAGTCAAGTGGGAGGTGTTGCACTTTGGTAGGACCAACCAGAGTAGGTCTTACACTGTGAACATATGTGCACTGAGGAATGTGGTGGAACATATGGATCTGGGAATGCAGGTACACAATTTGTTGAAAGTGTCATCAGAGGTAGATAAGGGTCATAAAGAAAGCTTTTGGCACATTGGTCTGTATGAATCAATGTATACAGAAGGTGGGATGGTATGTTGAAGTTCTATAAGACGTTGGTGAGGCCTAATTTGGAGAATTGTGTGCAGTTCTGGTCACCTACCTCCAGGAAAGATGCAAGCAGGTTGAAAGAGTGCAGAGAAAATTTACAAGGATGTTGCTGGGTCTGGAGGACCAGAGTTAGAAGGAAAGATTGAACAGGTTAAGACTGTACTCTTTAGAACTTAGAAGACTGAGAGGAGATCTGATAAAGGTATACAAAATTATGAGGGGTATAGAGAGGTAAATGCAAGCAGGCTTTTCCACTGAGGTTGGTGGAACAACAACCAGAGCTCATGGCATAAGTGTGAAAGATGAGAAGTTTAAGGGAACCTGAGGGGAAACTTCTTCACTCGGAGGGTCATGTGGGTGTAGAGTGAGCTGCCAGCACAAGTGTCAATGCGAGCTTGATTTCAAAGTTTAAGAGAAGTTTGGATAGGTACATGGATAGTAGAGATATGGAGGGCTGTGGTCCCGGTGCAGATTGTTAGGAGTAGGCAGCTTAAATGGTTTTGGGATGGTCTAGATGGAAAAGTCATACTTCTCTATGACTCTGTGAAGCAGAATTCTAGGCATAGAACAGTGTGTAAGGTAAAAAGTATAGTATTCTGGAGACTAGATTTTTCATTTTAAATTGACCAAATGTTTTAAAATTGAAATCCAAATGCAGGAATACATTTGTCAGGCTTACAAGCCTTCTCCACTACTCAATACGATCATGGCCGATCCTCTGTCTTGTTTCCATGCTCTCCCCACACCACTGATCATCTTTTATGTTCGGAAATGTGTCTGTTTCCTCCTTAGATATATTAACTCATAGAATATAGTGGAGGCCAAGTTGTTGAATATATTGCGGGAGATTGATGGATTTCTGTACACAAAGGACTTGAAGGTATACGAGGAGAATAATCTTGAAGTCGAGGATCAGCTATGATCATAAAATGATGAAGCCAGCTTGAAGGACTGAATGGCATTCTACTATTTTCTATATTTCTATGTTAATTTAGTTGATTATCTTTAAAGTCTCCAGTGTGGCTTTATATGATTTATACCTAGAAATAATTTAACTCATTATCCGAATCATTGATCAATTTTCACCTCCCTACTGGATGCAAGTACAGTACATACTTTGCTTGTAGCTATTAATCTGTTAGTATGTCACAGAGTAGTTAAAACATTAAATAAATGTAGGCACAACATGAATAATGCAAACATAGAAGTAAAAGTTAGAAGAACTTTGAGGTGAAGTGACTAGATCCAGTGTCTTCAGCTGAATCTGTCCTCAGTTTAATATCAGGATTCCAAGTCTATAATTGCATTCATTGTTAAAGTTGGCTAATATGTTCTTAGAAATGGGAGACAAGATTTTTAGATTTCCCAATTTGAAATGAAGAAGTCGTAAACTGAAAATTTGTTTGATAGTGGATGGTGGACCTAATAAATAAACAGCACACGAAAACCCTTCACACCATTGAATGCAATTAATAGAGGAATGCAAATAGGGAGGGTCAAATAGTCAGAAAGGGTCTGTATATTCCTTCCACTCTATGTAGTTAATCCAAAAGAAATTGTAGAAGTGGAAAAATACCTTAAATCAAAAGAAAACTGAGGAAAATCTCTGAATATAGATTGTATTAAGTTATAAATGCGTATTAGTTTGTGAACCCTATTCTTTTAATAAGCCTGAATTGATGTTTTCTCCGTTACCCTTTATGGAAACTATGAATCCTATTGACTTCCAAATACAGCTCCTTCTTCCAATCCTGAGAACTTTGAGGTGAAGCCACTGGGTGAAACAGGAACAGCTGTTACTGCATCCTGGGACCCTCCAAGTGATCACAAGGGAAAGGTCACAGGTAGGAGATTATCATTACTGGTGTTAAATTCTGTGAACGGTATTTTATGCTTGTTTTCCTTTACAAGATGAGATTCAAATTATGCTAAATTCACTGGACACTGAGTAGAATGCTCTCAATGGAGTCAAGCTGTCTACTCCGTTTCTTAGTTTCACATTTGATATTAATGTTTCAGGAAAACACATGAATGTTTGATGTATCATCCAAAAAGAATGTTGGAACTTTTTTTTTACAAAGTTAAGTGAAAGAAAATGTACCTGAGGGCTACAAAATTCCACAAAGTTCACCTGAACAGTATAATTTCAAGTAGTATCAGAGAGTATCAAAGCTAAAATAGTTTTGTTTGCATTGATATCCCAGATATCATTTTATCAAAGCCCTTGACCATCTCAGTGTACTTTAGCTTTTGGCAAGCAAAATTGGGTAGCTGACCTTTTACTGCATGTCTGCAATCAACACATCAAAATATGGTTTAAAATCCATCCAAACATATCAGTAGAAGCAAGGGCTACAAGCCAAGAAGTGATATTAATCAGTGATGCAAAGGGTAAAGATAACTGATTCATGATCTGTCATGAATATGTTGATCTCAGCTGGTTATTTCATCTCATTCTGAAACAATTTAAACCATTACTCAGTATTTGTATATTCTGCTTGTATGTATCAGGGTGATAATAGTAGGTCTGAGCTTATGATGAGGTATTTTTCTTGCCTCTGTTAATTATTCGTCTGCCAACCATCCCAATCAATGTGTGTGCGTCAATTTTAGCCAATGGGAAGCATAATCTTTGTGCCTGATGACTGAAGGACATACCACTAAAGCTTTAACAAAATAAGAGGAGAACATTTTAGAAAAGAATTTGCAGGATAAAGATTAAACAGAAAATATAGCCATCGCTTATTATTTGGATAGAATTTGAATTTAGTTGCATTTGATCTGTACTTTGCTATAATTTGATTGAACTGTAAGCCATTAAATATGAATGTTTTTTTGTAACTTTCTAATTAAATCCATTTGTGTCATTGCCAACACATAAGGCTGACAGGCTTGTGTAGCTAAGGCCAGAATCCAGGTCGAAACAAATTTCAGCACAAGTTTGAGCAATAGTTTTAATTCATTGGCTTATGACATTAATTAAGCTTTCATGTTTTATTAGCTTTTAAAATATAATTTATGTGTGTTGCCTGTCTAGATGGCTGTGGTTTACAAAAAAAGTAGGGAACTTGTTTATCATCTCATTTTGTAAGAGGCATATTGTTATTCAGAACGCTGCTAATCAGTATATGTTTGCAAGGCACTTTGTTATCATCTTTCCTGTAGTCACTCCAATGGAAAAGCAGAATTGTTTTCAGTTTCCTCCTTCCAACCATTTGTCAAATCATTTCAGAATACGTTGTTTCATATGCCCCGGCTCTCAAACCATTTGGAGCAAAGACGGTTACTTTTACTGGGGATGTTACAACTGCAATAATTGAGAACCTACAGCCTGGGGAGCGCTACGTTTTCAAAATTAGAGCCGTAAACCGGAAAGGGCCAGGTCCTCAGTCTAAGGCCCTCAGTGTTGTTCTGCCAAAATGTAAGTATTGCACTTATTTGCAATGAAGGTTTTTATTTTTCTTATGTTTGTTACTGGATATGCTAGGATTCTTTCATAAATTCTGAACGTGCACAATCACAGTTAATATTGTATGCAAGATTATAGGGCCCATTCACAATTAGAATTTACTTGGACTGTTCACTTATTCCATGGATCACACTTTATGAATGATAACTGTATTTGCTACTAGGTTTGTGCCTCCACTGAAGACAAAGGCATTCCTAAGGTAGTGCTGGGTGAACACACTAGAATTATTTATTTCTGCATCCTGAATAAGACTTTGATGCAAGATGGAATTTGTGACAAAAAATTAGGTTGGCAGCTAGTGTTACAAGTATCGTAAATACTTGATCTGTTATTTGAAATATTCAATGAGGGGCAACTGAAGACGGATAACAGTTTACCCAAGAATGCAAATTCATATACATGGTGAGGAACTTTTGTCTTTTGTTGCCTTTCCAAGACTTGCAGTAGATTTGATATACATTGCAGTGAATAGTGCTTGAGAAACCAGATGCCAGATTTTGTGAATTCCAGTTTCAGTCATAACTGAAAGTTTGCCACACCAGAAACATCCTGGTGAATCTCCATTTCACCCTCTGTAGTTACATATCACTCTAACCAATGTGCTCAATATCTACTGATGTCTACTATAAGCCCACGGAACCTCCACTTTCTCTTCGCTACATCGACTGCATTGCGCTGCTTCCTGCACGCATGCTGAGCTCATTGACTTCATCAACTTTGCCTTCAACTTCCACCCTGCCCTCAAATTTACCTGGTCCATTTCCGACACCTCCCTCCCCTTCCTTGATCTGTCTGTCTCTATCTGTGGAGGCAGCTTATATCTACTGATGTCTACTATAAGCCCACGGACTCTCACAGCTGCCTGGACTATTCCTCTTCCCACCCTGTTACTTGTAAAAATGCCATCCCCTTCTCTCAATTCCTCTGTCTCCGCTGCATTTGCTGTTAGAATGTGGCTTTTCATTCCAGGACGAAGGAGATGTCTTCCTTTTTTAAAGAAAGGGGCTTCCCTTCCTCCACCAACAATTCTGCCCTCACACTCATCTCTCCTATTTTACGCACATCTGCTTTCACCCCATCCTCCCGCCACCCCACTAGGGATAGGGTTCCTCTTGTCCTCACCTACCACCCCACCAGCCTCGGTGTCCAACATATAATTCTCTGTAACTTCTGCCAGCTCCAACGGGAGCCCACCACCAAGCACATCTTTTTCTCCCTCCCCCCCCCCCCAACTTTTTGCTTTCCACAGCGATCGCTCCCTACGCGACTCCCTTACCCATTTGTACCTCCCCATCTCTTCCCACCGATCTCCCTCCTGGCACTTATCCTTGTAAGCGGAACATGTGCTACACCTTCCCTTACACTTCCTCCCTCACCACCATTCAGGGCCCCAGACAGTCTTTCCAAGTGAGGCAACACTTCACCTGTGAGTCTGCTGGTGTGGTATACTGTGTCTGGTGCTCCCAGTGTGGCCTTCAGTATATCAGTGAGACCTAATGCAGATTGAGAGACCGCTTCGCTGACTATGCTCTTCTGTTCCATGCCCCAACTAATGAAGGCATCACTTTGAGAATTAGATATCTGCCTTTTTTTTTTAGGAAACTAAAGAACTGTTGCAGTAAAATAGGTAATCTGATTGTTCTATATGTACTATAAGTACCCTTATATCCCTTATTGAAGCAAACCTACTGTGAAAATAGAGTAAGGAGTTAAGAGTCCATAAGTGTTTGCAGCGAGAGCAGTCTAGAAATGCTTGACTGCAAACAGTATTTTTTCTTTAGGAAGTATATGATGGTATTCTGCCTTAACTCAAGATTTTTCCCCATTTTCTTAAGCTAGACAGATGGGTAACTCCAGTCCCAGTGTGGTTGTAGTGGAAGGCAGTTTTGCTATTCACTAATGCGTTATGATATGCAAAGAGTAAGTGTAAAAAAAGACAGTACTTCTTGGCATTCTAAGGAAAGGCAGATTCAAATATTGATTGAAATTCCTTGAACTTCTAGTAAGTTGCTTCTAACTACTAAATGAAATGTACAAAGATAAAAAAAAATGGTGATCTGATGAGAAAAACAATTTGCTTAACAACACAATAAAGGCCAGTGATGTTGTGGGGATGGAAATGGACTCTCTCACGATGGTGTCTAAAAAGAGGATGCTGTCTGAGTTGCATGCCATCTTGGTCAATGTCTCCCATCCACTACATAATGTACTGGTTGGGCACAGGAGTACATTCAGTCAGAGACTCATTCCACCGAGATGCAGCACAGAGCGTCATAGGAAGTCATTCCTGCCTGTGGCCATCAAACTTTACAACTCCTCCCTTGGAGGGTCAGACACCCTGAAGCCAATAGGCTGGTCCTGGACTTAGTTCATCATTTACTGGCGTAATTTACATATTACTATTTAACTATTTATGGTTCTATTACTATTTATTATTTATGGTGCAACTGTAACGAAAACCAATTTCCTCCGGGATCAATAAAGTATGAATATGACTATGCTAATGAGCAATTAACAACAGCTGTCAACCCACAAGGAAGCAAGTGAGATCTAGTAATTAGAAATAAAATAACAATCCAAATCAGGAAGATATAACAGATGGAAGGTGAGAAATTATTGAGCAATCCCACTTTGATCTCCTTGAGTTTTAATGGGTCTTTGAGGTAAAGCAATATTTAAAAGGTATTACAGATGCAGGTTGGAGAAGCAACACCTTATATTCCCTCCAACCTGATGGCATCACCATTCAATTTCTCTAACTTATGGTAACTACTCACCTCTCAGGATAAAAATGAATCTCAGGGTAATATATGGTGACATATTTTACATACTTTGATAAGAAATTTACTTTGAACTGCCTATTCCCCACCCCCAGCCATTTGTTTTCATGTATCCATGTGGTCCCCTTTTTCTTCCTCTTTCCCCTTCTCCACCCTCACAACCTGCCTATCATGTACATCATCCTCCCCTGGTCTCCTTTATTTTTGTGATCTGCTGTCCTTCTCCAGTCAAATTCGTTTTCCTCAAGTCCTCTGGTGCTTCCATCTATCATCTCTCAGCGTCTTATATCATTCCCTTAACCTCCATCTCCCACCTTCTTGCCTCCCTCACCTGCATTCACCTATCACCTGCCAGTTCGTGCTCCTCTTCCACCTCCTTCCATCCTTTATTCTAGCTTCTATCCTCTCTTTCCAGGCCTGATGAAGAGTCTCAGCCAAAATGTCCACTATTTGTTTCTTGCATAGACACTGCCTGACCTGCTGAGTTCTTTCAATGTTTTGTGGAGCATTGGAAAGATGCTGAATTTTAGCTAGAAATTATAGACAAACAACAGGAATTCTGCAGATGCTGGAAATTCAAGCAACACACATCAAAGTTGCTGGTGAACCCAGCAGGCCAAGCAGCATCTATAGGAAGAGGTGCAGTCGACGTTTCAGGCGAGGTCTCGGCCTGAAACGTTGACTGCGCCTCTTCCTATAGATGCTGCTTGGCCTGCTGCGTTCACCAGCGACTTTGATGTGTGTTGCTAGAAATTATAGAAATTGTTTTGCTCTGATACCTTACACTATTTATAGCCAAATAATGTGAAGTATTATAAAACATTAGCATTTTTCCCTTGCATTTTAAATTTGGACTGACAAATCGAAGTAATAGTACTAAATAAGCCAGGTTGATGCAGAAGAATCAGTTATTATCCGGGAAACATAATTTATACCACATGGCTGGAGCTGAATTTTGCTTTGATTCTATTACAATGTTGGCCAAACCTACAAGCCTTTGGGTTGCAGGCACACACGTCTTTGATACATGCATTTTTATTGCTAACATTCCACCTTATGAAGTGTACATAAAAGCACTCATCCACCAGTTGCTGCATGCCTACTAAATGTTGGATCTTAGAGACCCTGGGGTTCCCTCTTGGTCATTTGTCTTTGTTGCCAAAGTGATGTGGAAGAGCACAATCAGATGATTGATTTTTAATTTAAACAGTATTTTAATTGTATGAATTTATTAATTACATTCTTACGGATATATTGTATCTCAACTAAACAGCTTGTTCTGGTTTTCTTGATAGCTGACAACGTTGCTGCAACTTCACCTCGCAGGACCCAAAGCAAATTTCATATTTCCCTTGTTTCTGAATCGTCTTCAGCTTCCAAATCCTCATCTAAAATGCCTTCATCATATGTGCCAGCTTCTAAACACATATCCGTCTTCAGATCAAACATGAGAAAATCTTCTGATCCTCTTCCTGACTCAAAATCGTCATCTTCTCATTCGTCTGGTTTTGATAGTGAACCAGTTCAAACCATGCATTCAGCTTCTTCATTAATCTCTACGTCTCCCCCTTCAACACCGTTAAAATATTCAGCAACAAACCCGAGAAGCCATGGTCAAATGTTAAGCAGAACAAAGTCTATCTCTTCTGAATCCTCATCCGACAGAAGTCAAATTCAGCAAAGAACTCTAAATTCCAAAGCAAGTTCCAAAACAGAAATTAGTTTGCGCTCTTCAGCTGCTCTGATACAAAATGAAGCAAAAGAGCCAAGTCATGATGAGTACAGACTTTGGACTTCGTCCACTCTTCCCTCTTCCAAATCTTCTCTGTATTCAGAGGAAGAGGAAGAAGAGTTCAGTGTTGAAGAAGAAAAAGCTGAAGAGGAAAATGAAAAGGAAGAGAGTCCAATTTTAATCAAATTGCAGCAATCCTCCCATAAATCCATGCCAAACAGACAAGCTTTACATTTACAGTCACCGAGGTCATTCTCTGAAACTGATGCTACTCTGAAACGGGCAATATCAGGAACAAGTTCAAATTCACGTTCGTCTCGCAAAAAGGGACCTACAATCTCTTTGACATGGCCTACTCTACCGTTGAGAAAAGTTGGTCCTGATCCAAATAAAAAGCCCATTTCTACAGCATCTTCACGTTCATCCACACAGAGAAATCTTGTCTCTGGATTTAATTTTCTTAATACCAGACATACTTCTGGGGCTAATAAGAGCTCATTTGTTCCTTCTGTTTCTCCTGCCTCATCCTCTTCTTCTACATCCTCAGGAAGTAATCACAGATCTTCACAGACAGATCCTGTGGTCCATTCCAGTTCTAGCAAGGTATTGTCTAGAGATGATAGAAAACAAATTTCCAATTCTGCTTCTGACTTCAAATCAACCTCATCCAGCAGTTCCTCTCAGCATTTTCCATCTTCATCAACTAGGTTATCTTCAGGAAATTCAGGTCAATTTTCACTGTTGGATTCTCATTCCCCTACTACCAAACTGTCATCTGAGACCGAGAGAAAACCATTTTCCTCTAGTGCTTCCACTCGGTCCCAAGGTTCTTCATCAGTCCAGTCTTCCATTTTAGAAGGCTCACGCTCGGTTTTGCCAATGAATCGCCTTCCTGCTTCCCCATTTACTAATGCTAGAGTGCCTGATGGTAAACGTAGGGCACTTTCCTCTTTGGCACACTCGCGATCTCCCGCTTCATCATCACTGTCGTCTTCCACTCATTCTCATTCAGTTGAACAAATGTATTCCTCAATTCCCAATGAGAAAATTGTAGCAATTCCTACAACACAATCAGTTTCACCTTTAATATCTCAGTTTATCCCTCCTTCGTCATCTTCAAGAAACTCCAGACAACGGCCATCTTCACTTCTATCAGGCTCCAAAAGGACCGGAGGACGACAGCCCGTACCTCCATCCTCATCACACCTTTCGGTATCACGTTCCCATTCCCCACCTTCTACATCTTCAAATCGACAGCTTTCCCCAGGGTCACGGACACGGCTTCCTTCAAGAACAAATAACATTGGAGAACTTGTGCGTGCAGGAAGGTTTCGGCAGTTTCGGAAGACCAACCCTGATCAATGTAAGTGTTTGTAAGATAAAGCAAGGCAACATTGGAAGTACCTAATAGTTCAGACAACATCAAGAGAGGAAGCAGCTGTTGCTACTTCTAGTCGATGATCTATTGTCAAAATTGGAAAATATTAACAGGTTATTTAGTTTTGTGGAAAGGTTGAGAGTGATTGAGGAGGAAAGATCTCAGTGGTAGACTAAAGAACAGGGTTATAGATGAGGACAGGCTGAAATAATGTGAAAATAGAGTATTCCTGACATTTATGGGACTGAAAAGCAGTAAATCCCTGGTACCTGATGCTCCAGAACCTTGGGTTTTGAAGGAAGTTGCTTTGGAGGTAATTGATACACTGCTTTTTATCTTCCAACATCTAGCATGTTCCAAATGGTTTATAAAGATTAGAAATAAAAAAATGTAACCTCATTGTTTAAGAAAGAAGGTGAGTGGAACAAGAAATTAAAGACTTAAATGAATAGTAGAAAAAATGCTGGAAGAAGTAAAGGAAGTAATAACAGGGCACTTGGAAAATACAAGCATGTTTAAGCAGAGTCAATATAGATCTTTGAAAGAGAAATCATATTTCAGAGTCAGGTTTAATGTCACTGACATATGTTATGGTTTTGTTATTTTGAAACAACAGTACAATGCATTACATAAAAACCATAAATTACAATAAGAAATATATAATATATAAATTAATTAAGTAATGCAAATAGAGAGCAAAATAGAGAGTTGGTGTACATGGGTTTGTTTATTGCCTGTTCAGAAATCTGATGGCAGAGGGGAGGAAACTGTCACTAAAACATTAAGTATGTGTCTTCGGGCTCCTGTATCCTCCTCCCTGTTGATAGCATGAGCAGAGGGGATCTTTAATGATGGATGCCACCTTTTTGAGGCATTGCCTTGTGAATTTGTGAGGTTACACCTTGCAGAATGGATAGAGGAAAGCAAGTGAGTATGTTGTAGATGGATTTTTGGAAGGCCAAAGGTGAAGTGAAAAGGCAAGGACTTATTAATTGGAATACAGAGTGGAAAAATGTGAGGTCACCGACTTCGGCAAAAAAAATCGTTGAACTATCTTGTAAATGGTGCGAAGTTGAAAGCTGCTGGTGTGCAGAGTGATCTGGGTGCACTTGTACACAAAGCACAAAGTTTACAAGTGTAGAAAGCAGTTAACAAAGCCTGTTGAATGTGGGGCTTTATCACAAGAAGACGTGAATATAGTAATAGAGAAGTCTTGATCCAGATCATATATGGCCCTGTGCAGACAAGATTTGAAATATTGTACACAGGTCTGTTTCTTTTCCCAACAAATTGAGGTAGTGCAGCAAAGGTTTAGTCCTCAGATTGCAGATTTGTTGCTTGAGGAGAGATTAAGCAGACTGGGCCATTGGGTTCTCGAGTTAGAAGTAGGCAAGTGATCCCATTTAAGTATACAAAATTCTGAAGGGGCTTGACAGGGTGGTGCATTGATATCTTTGTTGCTGGGATGTCTAGATCCAGGGGTCATAGTTCAGAAATAATGGGTTCAACTATTCAGAAAACAAATAAGAAGAAATTTCTTGCGCCAGGCATTTGTATGAAATTTGAGAATCTCTACCCTGGCTGTGAAAACTCAGTCACTGAATATCTCCAGAAAAGTGATTCACACATTTTTTAGATATTGAGGGAATTATTATTTATGCAGATAAGTGACACTGAGGTAAGGATCAGCACTGGGACTCAAAGGAAGAGTAGGCCCAAAGGACCAAATACCCTGTTCTGCTATTTCCCATGTAGTTATTTCTTTTGAAATTGTTTGAGTGTCAAAACTGCAAAGAACCTAATATAAACTTGCTGGACCTCACACATAGGCTCATTTTCATTGGCCTCCACCTCCTTCACTGTTCCAATGAGTTTGGAGTGTATGGGGAATTAAAGTGGTGAAGTAGCCTGGATTAAACTAAAACATTCAGTAAAAGTAATGGCTGAATTGCTCTTCAGCTATTTTGTTGTAGAGGAGACAACATCATGGAATATTAACCATTTCTGTCCAGAGAAGCTGCCAGATTTGATTTTGTTTTCCTTTTTTAATTGGGATTTCCACTCGTCATCGTTTAGTTACTTGTAAATATTTTATTGCCATCTCTGTGGTTCGATTTGAAATGCAGTCCCTTTTTTTTGTTGGGGAAGGCATTGTAACTGAAACATTTGCAAAAACTCATCTGAACATGAAGATGATGAAAGGAGAGTGGATGTGAAGTGGTGTTCTTCAGTTATGAGACTTTACAGCAGTTTGAAATGCTGGTTGTTGTGTTTTATGATTAAAATGCACAATATTGTCATTTTGGGGAGGTAAACTGCTGCCAACTGGAATAGCTACACTTAGCCAATTGACTGCAGCTCCATGACCTGATAAAGTTGCCGTGCAGTTCTCGTTGTAGGCACTTTAAACAAAAGATGCATTAAACATAAATGACAAGTAGCCATTATCCCAAGTGTTGACAATTGTTGTTGAGATAATTAGATTAATTAGTCATCTTGAAAGGAAAAATAGAAATGTCTTTTTGGACAGTCCAGTAGAAAGCGCAGCTAAAATGTAGAGCAAAACAATTGAAGAATGTTGTGGTGATGAGGAACAGCTTCATGTAAAGTATCTGGAGTTCAATTCCAAAATAGGCAATTGAAATTTTTCAGAGCAAGTTTGATGGATATTTCAGAGGCAGGATTATGAAAAATCACTGACTCAAGGTTGGTAAATGGAGTTAATATACAGATCAGCCAAGAACTAATAGAATGACTTGAGGAGGTGAAAGTCTAACATTTTTTTTTTGCAATTTATTTTTTTATTGAAGTTTATCATCAAACAAACATTTCCATAAGATGTATTTCAGATATTGTACATATATATCATATAATCATATTTGCCACAAACTTCCACATAATATTTATCTGAGGTATACACCTATAGAAAAGAGAGGAAAGAAAGAACAAGAAAAAGGAGAAAACTATGTACAAGTAGGGAGTAATTTTTTTTTACAACATATTCATTGATTTGTGAGAATAAAATCTGGTCTATGAGGTGTTATGTAGTTGAACCTTTTTTCCCAGTATGAATTAAATTGTTCCAACTTATGATTAACAGATGCTGTTATTTTCTCCATTTTGTAAATGTCCATTGTAATTTCCATCCATGCGTTTAAAGTTGGGCTGTCCTGTGATAACCATTTCCCGGTAAGGGTCTTTTTACCAGCCATCAGCAGAATATGCATTAAATACTTATCTCTTGTCAACTATTCTTGAGGTACATACGCAAAATATATGGTCTTACTTTCTAAGGGTATTTTACATTTAAAAATGTCTTGTAGGGCATTATGTATCCCACTCCAATAGTCTTTGATAATGGGACAATCCCAGAAAATATGATAATAGTTTGCATTTTGATTTCCACAATTTCTCCAGCAAACAGGGAGATTACTATCATAATGGGATTTCTGAGAGGGTGTAATAAAGTATCTTGTCAAGATTTCCATCCGAACTCCCTCCATTTCTGTGAACGGTTGCACTTCCATTAATACCTCCATATTATTGTCCATTCTTCCTCTGATATAACTATCCATCCTCCTTTCTCCCATTTTGTTTTGAAAGGCTCACTTCTGTTCCTATGTCATCACAACTTTCCTCAGCTGGCGATTTCACTGCAGATAGTCTTGGGAACAGTCCCCATTTTTGAAGATATTTTGATGCTTTTCCAGTCTAAGCACACAGTGAGGGTCTAATATTGCAGTGAGGTTTTTTTTTAATGTTTTCTTTGATAAATCAAGTAAAATTCTAAATGACTGCTTAATAAACATTGAATTGCTGATATATGAAATTAAAATATTTGTCGTATTTGATTTTACACAGGGAAAAATAGGAGGCCAAACTTGACTGCTGAAAGAGAGAGTAAAGTTTCGTCAAGCAAAGCCAGTAATGAAAAGGCAGCGGGGCGGCGGGTCATCACAGGCCCTCAAGATACTAAATGGGTTGAGTATTTCATGCACAATTGATTTTGCAAATATCAAGTCACCAATGATGTGAGTCAAATAAAGGGCTGGTCAATTTATAACGCATGCTGTCATCAGGCTCGTTAGGCAAAAGCTGCTACTGTGACTAACTGGTTAATAACTTCAAAACAGATTGTGGACCTTGATCGTGGAATTTTGATGAATCCTGAAGGAAAAATCCTCCAAGATACAGAGGGAAATCCACTTCGAGTACAATTGGGATCAGATGGGCGTACAGTATTAGGTTTGTGCAGTTTCATTCCAGGTCTTTGAATAAATCCTACCTTGATATTTAATATGTCAATACTGAATGCGAGCAGCAAACATTGCTGATGGACTTTTTTTGTAGAATTATAAGATTTGGTGTTTTCTGCTGTTTGGTTTTGTGATAAATTCAGGTCATTTTTATTGGAAAATATATCCTTATATGGTTCATCGGGTGTGTTCAATATTGGGATATTGTATAGGCTACATGCAAATATTCTAGTTTGTAGCTAATCAAGATCTTGCATTATAATGACCAGCGCATTTTCTGTCTTCTATTACAGATGAGGAAGGAACCCCAATTTTGAGTCCAGACGGATTAGCTCTGTTTGGACATGGGCGAGATAGTAAGCCTTTAGATGGCCCAAAAGATAAGCCAGTTTTATCTGTTGGAGGCAAACCTGTCGTTGGATTTGTTTGGCATTCAGAAACAACAGTTGTTCCGACTACAACCACCGCAGCGACGACGACAACCACCACAGCAACAACTACAACCACCGCAGCAACAACCACAACCACTGCAGCAACAACTACAACCACTACAGCATTGACTACAACCACCACACCAGAACCAACTACAACTGAGTTAATAACTGAACCCACAACTGTAGTTCCAACATGCCCACCAGGCAGTATTTTGAGACTGGATGAAAATGGTTATCCTGTTCTGGGACCTGCTGGAAAAATTGAATGTGACACTGAAGGTGAGAAATTGTGAAAGTCAAAAGTATAATCAGTCTTGTAATTTGTTCCCCTGTTTCCTGAGCATTCCCTCATTCTTACAATGGTTGCAAATACTTTATTTTCAGTACTGTGTTTATCTGTCCTTTCAGCATCTAGCTGTCCAGGTTAATCTCAGGCCAATATGAATTTTTATGTGATTTCTCCCATCTCAGAACCTTATTGAATTAAGTTCAGTAAGTCAGTGAAGCAGATTAGAATTCAGTGAGGCATTCTCCAAGGCGAATAACAGCAAAATCACTCCATTGCTGCAACTGGTACCCAATAAGAAGAGCCTCATAATTTGTCATGATTGTTTCAATCAGTATAATCTTGCACAGGTATTCAAGAAACTGATGTTAAGCAACATAGATGCCGTAGACATTAAATTTTTTTTTAATGCAGGTGTAGGCAGTCTGAGATAAAAAATTTTCTGGCATTTCTAATGAAGGGGTCATAGGCCTGAAATGTTCACTTCTCTTTTCACACATGGTGGTGAAAGCTGAGCATTTATGTTTTTTTCATTACCTGAGACAATTGTTGTTTGAACTGAACACTTGTTTTGGTATGATCTCATTTAATTTTAAGTGATTTAATTCATGAATTACAGAAGAAGACTGGGGGATGGAAGATACTTTTGTAAATGTAACAAAATAAGGAGGGATTTCCAGTGTAACGGCACACCACTCCTTTCTCAGACAAAAGTCCAACTATTATTTGGCTGGTCCAAATATTGAAAAGATATTACTTTAGCACTCTGTGTGTCTTCTTCACACAAAGAGTTTGTAGAATTGCTACACATTTATTGCTTCCTGTGTTCAACTCTGAAACACAGTGATGCCAGAAGACACTTGTTAATTAAAGCCTGTGAATGGTAATATTTAAAAATACAAACAATTTTAATGTGCTGTAATTGTAGTTACAAGATCTGGCATTCCAGCAGTACAATGGCAAATATCTCCAGGCTGTTTCTGTTTTAAAGCATTCTGATAAACTTTGCTCTTGGCTTGGACATGCACACATTATCACTATGAAGTATTTCACTTTTCAGATAGTGTTAGATAAGATGCCATGTAACTGACAAAGAACTCTACAAGTTGGCTTGAATATGGAAATGGCTAATGGAAAACAGAATCAGAATAGTGCTGTGTAGCAGAGATCAAGGCTGGCAACTCAACAATTTTCAGCCTATTTTAATGACTTATTTGACAAGTGTACTTTTGCTCTCTTTGCTGATGATGCAAATTTAGATGGATTGGCAAAGTATAAGGAGGATACTAAAAATCTAAAAAGTGATATAGAAAGGTTAAGTGAATGGGCAAGAAGGTGATGGAATGCATGTCTTGCAAGGAGAAATGGAAGATATCCAGTTCAAATACAATATTTAAGACTCAGTTTCTTAAATTAAAATTCATACATGGGCAGTCCAGGGCTGCAGGCCATCTGAACTGATTGACAATTATTCCTTAGTGAGTACATTGCCAACAGAGAATTAACATTCTGTTCAGGAGATCAATAAACATTAGTTAAGAAGTTCCCAAATATAGTTTGACAGCTGCATGATATTTTCGCTCATTAGATTTTCCAAAGAGGAAAATTTATTAATACCATACAATGTAATTGTTTCTTATTGGTTTTAATTAGTGGAAATACAGAATTTGTTAGGCTGACCATCCATGTTACATTCATTAATCAGCTCAAAGGAGTTTCCTTGAAACAATCAACGTAGTTCAATATATCAACTAGGTTCCTTCAGAATTGAATTCATAAATCCTAATTACAAGAAAATAAATCTCTAGTTTGAATCAAAGCAGGATGTATTTAATATAATGGAGTAGGTCAATCAGCATTTGTAAAGAGTTAAGTTATCAATTGTTCTGATGAAATATTCACCTGGAAAGAATATTCCAGCTGTTCTTACAAGTACGGAGAAGTACTGGGTATGTATTTGTAACTCCTGAGAGTAAAATCTGAATAAAATCATTCTCTGTTTTTGAAGATTATCATAAGAGTATTTTGCAGGATTTCTGGTGGTGAATAAACTGTTTCTAGTTAAATGAGCTGTCCACTGAAACTATCTAGTCTGTAAAATCAAAAATGTGCTGCAAAAGCAGTAAATATATACTTCTATGAAAATCATAACTGGCTTATTCAAAATAGTTACGTTTCTGTTAAAAATACGGTACTGTGCAAACGTCTTAGGCACATATATATAGCTAGGGTGCCTAAGACTTTGGAACAATACTGTATTTGTCAACGTGGGGTGGAGAGTGAATTTGTAAACCTGGCAGGTGCAAAGATTGCTGGGAATAGCGAGGGTGGAGTGCCATAGGAGGGGTGTTGGATAAGTGGCAGAGGAGTGCCAGGGGTAACTTGTAGTGCAGCTGCAAACACAACAGGCAAGGTTACGTGATTCAAAACAATTTGTTTGTCGATCATTACAGAATACTAGGCAAAGTCATTTGATTCAAAACAATAGGTTTATTAGTTATTACAGGATATCTCTCTGGTGCTTCCCGTTCCCATCCCTCTCCCTTCCACTTTTCCCAACTATGATTCCCCTCTCCCTGCCTTCTTCCCACTCTCAATCTACGATAGAGACCCATATCTGGATCAGGTTTATCATCACTCACGTATGTTATGAAATTTGTTTTTTTGGCAGTGCAATGCATGAAATTACTATTGTACTGTGCAAAGGTTTTAGGGGAGAGAGAGACAGACAGACAGACATGACTTTTACATAGTACTGTATATAGAATAATTTAATTAGAACATGTAACTGATACCATACAGAAGTTTACAATGAGTCTTAAATTCTTGTACTGGCCTACAGCAATACAAATTGTCACTTCAATTTTTTTTGTATATTTGCACAACTTCAATAGAAGAATCTTCAGGGATGGGACCTGATCTGATGACAACAGCTTCCATGGAAGATAAATTTCTGGATTCTTTAGACATTATTGAAGGTACTGCCTGGGTGTGGGTATTTCTCGTTTTGTGCTGCACTTACTGTACTAAAATTTCTGTATGTTTTCTTCGACATTGCTACCAAGAATATGTACTTAAATTAGGAGTCCAAATGTAGTATTTGCTTATTTTAAAAATGCCTCTCTTTTAGTTTCAGTGTTTCAAACACATTTATCAGGACAGGCTTGTTCTGAGAAACTGTTGCAGAACATGATTGAAGTGATCCACTAGGACAAGATCACAAATTTGAAATCCCTGCTGGCTTTAGGATCAACAGGGGATTGGTTCATGCTTAGAACTTTTAACTACTCAATTTCCTTTGCTGAGTTTGTTTGATCTTCCTTTCCTTCTGGAATTTCTGTACTTCTGGAGATGCAAGTTGTATGTCAATCAGAAGAAATCAGTGTCCTTCTGACGTGGTGCAAGTAGCTGAAGGAATTATCTGCTAACTTAGTGTGCCTGGTAAGAAATTGCTTTTGTAGTAGATTGGAATAAAATAGAGAGAATGAGATTAGGATCATTTTGTCAATAATAAGCATTAAAGCAAAGAAATATAATAATATAATAAAACTTCTACCAAATTTTAAGTCTTTAAATGACTATTTTGTTGGATTTGCACCTTCATAAATTTTACTTTACTTGCTGAAATAGTTCTCATCAGTTCTTAATTTCGTTTCATGTTGCATTGTAGAAACAACTTGGATATGTTCAAGCTTGTTTCCATGTTTCTGCTGAAATCTTGAATTATTCTCTTACTTAGGTTAAAGAATTGTGGCACAAATGAAATCAGGGATAAGATCAGGTGGAAATGAGTTCCAATCGAATGCCTTCAAAGATCAAGTACAAAGGCTTTGTTGGGTGTTTTGTTCCTGATTCAGATTTCTAATCTGGCAAATTGACATGTGGTATAGTGGTTGCGAAAACAATGCTGTTTCACAATTCATTCAGCAATTACTTGTCAGAAGCAACAATTCTTTTAGCAAAGAGGAGAAATTGAGTTCTAGTTCACCACAAACTCATATACTTTAAGCATTGCTATCTTCAAGAGAGCTGAGAAAAATGGAGTCTTGCCATGTCAGGGAATCACTACATTTGTACAAGCAATCAGTTTCTAATTCCAACCATCCACTGGGTAAAAATGTTCTTCCTCAGGACATTCTACTTCACTTTAAACCTCTTACTACTTTCCAAAAGCAATGATGTTTCTTATTATCTACACTATCAATGCTCTTTATAATTTTGTACACCTTCTATCAGATTTCCCCCCTTCGGATTCCTGCAATCTAAGGAAAACAAACTCGGCCTATCCAGATGTTGTATGTGATTTACTCCACCCAGACAACATTCTCTCAGTCTCCTCTGCACCCTCTCCGGGGCAATCCTTCCTGTAGTGTGGTAACCAGAACTGTAAACACTAGTCCAGCTGTGGCTTAAGCAATGTATTTTAAAGTTATGAAGAAACCTCTTACTCTTATGGTCTGTGCCTTGGCTAATGATTGCAAGCATTCATTATTCTGTCTTCACCTTATCTCCCTCTGCTGCCACCTCCAGGAGTCCCAGTGCGGGACATCAACCGTCTCAACTTCACCGCACACCTCGTCCCCATTCCAACCTCACTCCTTCGGAACGCTCTGCTCTCCACTCCCTCCGCACTAATCCTAACCTTATTATTAAACCCGCCGATAAGGGGGCTGCTGTTGTAGTCTGGCGTACTGACCTCTACCTTGCCGAGGCACAGCGACAACTCGCGGATACCTCCTCTTATTTACCCCTCGATCGTGACCCCACTAAGGAGCACCAGGCCATTGTCTCCCACACCATCACCAACTTTATCCGCTCAGGGGATCTCCCATCCACTGCTACCAACCTTATAGTTTCCACACCCCGCACTTCCCGTTTCTACCTCCTACCCAAGATCCACAAACCTGCCTGTCCTGGCAGACCTATTGTCTCAGCTTGCTCCTGCCCCACTGAACTCGTTTCTGCATACCTCGACACGGTTTTATCCCCCCTTGTTCAATCCCTTCCTACCTATGTTCGTGACACTTCTCACACTCTTAAACTTTTCGATGATTTTAAGTTCCCTGGCCCCCACCGCTTTATTTTCACCATGGATGTCCAGTCCTTATATACTTCCATCCCCCATCAGGAAGGTCTCAAAGCTCTACGCTTCTTTTTGGATTCCAGACCTAATCAGTTCCCCTCTACCACCACTCTGCTCCGTCTAGCGGAATTAGTCCTTACTCTTAATAATTTCTCCTTTGGCTCCTCCCACTTCCTCCAAACTAAAGGTGTAGCTATGGGCACCAGTATGGGTCCTAGCTATGCCTGCCTTTTTGTTGGCTTTGTGGAACAATCTATGTTCCGTGCCTATTCTGGTATCTGTCCCCCACTTTTCCTTCGCTACATCGACGACTGCATTGGCGCTGCTTCCTGCACGCATGCAGAGCTCGTTGACTTTATTAACTTTGCCTCCAACTTTCACCCTGCCCTCAAGTTTACCTGGTCCATTTCCGACACCTCCCTCCCCTTTCTAGATCTTTCTGTCTCTGTCTCTGTCTCTGGAGACAGCTTATCCACTGATGTCTGCTATAAGCCTACTGACTCTCACAGCTATCTGGACTATTCCTCTTCTCACCCTGTCTCTTGCAAAAACGCCATCCTCTTCTCGCAATTCCTCCCTCTCCGCCGCATCTGCTCTCAGGATGAGGCTTTTCATTCTAGGACGAGGGAGATGTCCTCCTTTTTTAAAGAAAGGGGCTTCCCTTCCGCCACTATCAACTCTGCTCTTAAACGCATCTCCCCCATTTCACGTACATCTGCTCTCACTCCATCCTCCCGCCACCTCACTAGGAATAGAGTTCCCCTGGTCCTCACCTACCACCCCACCAGCCTCCGGGTCCAACATATTATTCTCCGTAACTTCCGCCACCTCCAACGGGATCCCACCACTAAGCACATCTTTCCCTCCCACCCCCCCGCTTTCCGCAGGGATCGCTCCCTACGCGACTCCCTTGTCCATTCGTCCCCCCCATCCCTCCCCACTGATCTCCCTCCTGGCACTTATCCTTGTAAGCGGAACAAGTGCTACACATGCCCTTACACTTCCTCCTTTACCACCATTCAGGGCCCCAAACAGTCCTTCCAGGTGAGGCGACACTTCACCTGTGAGTCGGCTGGGGTGATATACTGCGTCCGGTACTCCCGATATGGCCTTTTATATGTTGGCGAGACCCGACGCAGACTGGGAGACCGCTTTGCTGAACACCTATGCTCTGTCTGCCAGAGAAAGCAGGATCTCCCAGTGGCCGCACATTTTAATTCCACATCCCATTCCCATTCTGACATGTCTATCCACGGCCTCCTCTACTGTAAAGATGAAGCCACACTCAGGTTGGAGGAACAACACCTTATATTCCATATGGGTAGCCTCCAACCTGATGGCCTGAACATCGACTTCTCTAACTTCTGCTAATGCCCCACCTCCCCCTCGTACCCCATCTGTTATCTATTTTCATACACACATTCTTTCTCTCACTCTCCTTTTTCTCCCTCTGACTATACCCCTTGCTCATCCTGTGGGTTTTCCCCCCTCCCCCGTTTCCTTCTCCCTGGGCCTCCTGTCCCATGATCCTCTCGTATCCCTTTTGCCAATCACCTGTCCAGCTCTTGGCTCCATCCTTCCCCCTCCTGTCTTCTCCTATCATTTTGGATCTCCCCCTCCCCCTCCAACTTTCAAATCTTACTCACTCTTCCTTCAGTTAGTCCTGACGAAGGGTCTCGGCCTGAAACGTTGACTGTACCTCTTCCTAGAGATGCTGCCTGGCCTGCTGTGTTCACCAGCAACTTTGATGTGTGTTGCTTATGTCATAGTTCCATGAATGTTGCCATATTTGAATGTTTTAATTATTGATGATTGTTTTACACTTGGTCTCCTTGAAGTATGTTTAATGCAAACAGAAATAGAGCATCGGATTCTTGAACAAAGAGGCTTTTATTGGAAAAAAGAATGAGCTATCTTTATTACCAAACTGATAGTATCTCAGTAGGTCAACATGAAGCAAGAGGAATGAGAGCTTATCACTCAGTTACATGGGAATATTTAGCATTTTGGAGGTTTATGGAATTGGAAAAAATATATTAATAAGAAAAACGTGGCCAAATTTTTAAAGTAGTAAGTCCATTTATTTTATGTTCTACTGCAGTGGAAGGTTATTTCCATTTATTATTTTAATGGTCAATAGTTTAGATTCATTGATTTGTACAGCATAGAAACTGACTCTTTAGCCACCTATGTTCATCTACATCTATCAGAAAGATCCCATCCCGTTTACCTGCATTAGGACTGTGAGCTTATTAAATTGGCCAATCCACACCAGGGGTTTGTGAAAAGGGCTACTTTTTAATCAGGGACAGATCTTGGAGGCAGCATTTCGTGGCACTTTTTCTGATTTGAGGAGCAACGAATCAGCAAGTGGCAATGCGTAAAAAGAGTTATCTTTCAGTCAGGTCCATATTCATGATATAAAAAGCAGAGCTTTGAACCAGTTTTCTCTGAGTTGGACAGACAATCCACATCAGGGGTGCAAGAAGGGAGCTGCTTTTTAATCAGGGCAGCAATTGAGATTTTGAAGGCAGAGTTTTGTGGTGGTTTTTCTGATTTGAGGTGCGACCAATCAGCAGGAGGGATTCATTGGAGAGGGCCAGTAAGAGTGGTTTGGGTGCGGATGGAGTGGTGGCCATTCTTTTGAAGTGTACCTGTCTTTGGAGGGGCTCTGGGTCTTCAGGCTTAGGGGAGATCAGGTTCAGGTGACGTGCATTGTCTTGTAAGTTGCCCTCTCTCCCCCCTCTCTCCCCCCTCTCTCTCCCCCTCCCTCCCCCCTCTCTCTCCCCCCTCTCTCCCCCCCTCCCCCCCTCTCCCCCCTCCCCCCCTCTCCCCCTCTCTCTCCCTCTCTCTCTCCCCCTCTCTCTCCCCCTCTCTCTCTCCCCTCTCTCTCTCCCTCTCTCTCCCCCCTCTCTCTCCCCTCTCTCTCCCCCTCTCTCTCTCCCCCTCTCTCCCCCTCTCTCCCCCTCCCTCTCCCTCCTCTCTCCCCCTCTCTCCCCCTCTCTTCCCCCCTCCCCCCCTCTTCCCCCCTCCCCCCCTCTCTCCCCCCCTCTCCCCCTCTCTCCCCCTCTCTCTCCCCCCTCTCTCCCCTCTCTCTCTCCCCCTCTCTCTCTCCCCCTCTCTTCCCCCCTCCCTCTCCCCCCCTCCCCCTCTCCCCCCCTCTCTCTCTCCCCCCTCTCTCTCCCCCCCCTCCCCCCCCATCATTCCTCATTTATTAAGGCATAGTAAATGAGTGAGAGTAGCTGCAGGGACAGTGTTCTATAGTATAGAATCTATACTGTATGTGGGATATGAGAAGTGTGGGAGACATCCAGTCTCCCAGATAAATACATCTGCATCAGGTACACAGAATTGCAGCTCCTGAGAGAATATATTAAGGAAATGGAGCTGCAGTTCAACACCCTTTGACTCATTCAAAATGCGGAGACTTGGGAGTCCTTGTGCAGGATACCCTAAAGGTTAACCTCCAGGTTGAGTTGGTTGTGAAGAAGACAAATGCAATGTTAGCATTCATTTCTAGAGGTACTGTATAGAATACAAAAGCAGGGATGTGATGTTGAGGCTCTATAAGGCACTCGTGAGACTGCACTTGGAGTATTGTCTGCAGTTTCTTATTTTAGGAAGGATATACTGACAATGGAGAGGGTTCAGAGAAGATACACGAGAATGATTCCAGGAATGAAAGGGTTACCATATGAGGAACATCTGACAGCTCTAGGGCTGTATTCCCTGGAGTTCAGGAGAATAAGGGGGGATCTCATAGAAATGTTCTGAATGTTAAAAGGCCTGAACAGTTTAGATATGGCAAAGTTATTTCCCATGGTAAGGGAGTCTAGGACAAGAGGGCACGGCTTTAGGATTGAAGGACATCCATTTAGAACAGAGATGTGGAGAAATTACTTTAATCAGAGGATGGTAAATCTGTGGAATTTTTTGCCACGAGTGGCTGTGGAGGCTAAGTTATTGGGTGCATTTAAGGCAGAGGTAGATAGGTTCTTGATTAGCTAGGGCATCAAAGGGTATGGGGTGAAAGCAGGAGAGTGGGAATGACTGGAAGAATTGGATCAGCCCATGATTGAATGGCAGAGCAGACTTGATAGGCCGAATGCCCTACTTCTGCTTCTATATCTTATGGTCTTTTTCAGAGAATGAGTAAGTACTAGCAGGAGCTACAGAGAGGTAGTCACCCCTAGATTTCAGGAGACAGGTAACTGGGTAATTGTCAGGAGAAGGAGGGGAAATGGGGAAATGCACAGCCAGTGCAGAGTACACCTGTGGCTGTTCCCCTCAAAAATATGTATACCATTATGAGGGACAACCCATCGGGGGGAGTCACAGTGACTGGGTCTCTGACACTGAGTCTGTTGGTGAGGCTCAAAAGAGCATAGAGTTTAAGAGGACTGCAGTGTTGATAGGAGATTCCCTTGTCAGAGGAGCAGAGATGAGGTTCTGCGGGTGTGATAGAGACACCTGGATGGTATCTTGCCTCCCTGGTGCCAGGATCAGGGATGTCTTGGATCGTGTCCATGACATTCTCAAGGGCAATAGTGAGCAGCCAGAAGTCTTGATGCACATTGGCACCATTGACATTGGTAGACAAGGTGAGGAGGTCCTGAAGAGAGATTTTAGGGAGCTAGGTAGAAAGCTGAGAAATGGGACCTCTAGGGTAATAAGCTCTGAATTGCTGCCTATGCCACGTGCTAGTGAGGGTAAGAATTGGACAATTTGGCAGGTGAATGCGTGGCTGAGGAACTGATGCAAGAGGCAAGATTTCAGATTTATGTGTCGTTGGGATCTCTTCTGGGGACGGTATGACCTGACAAAAGAGATGGATTACACCTGAACCTGAGGAGGTCCAATATCCTTGCAGGCAGGTTAGCTCGAGTTGTTCAGGAGGGTTTAAACTAATTTTGCAGGGTGATGGGAACCAGAGTGATAGTGCTGATGATGAGGTAATTGGTTTATAAACAGAGGCAGTGTGTAGTGAAACTCCCAGCAAGGAGAGGCTGATGATCGGGCAAAATTGCAGTCAACAGGATGAGCTGGAATGTCAAAGGCGGACAAAATTTAAAAGGCTGAATACAGCACTCAAGGAGTTGTATTTGAATGCGTGCAGTATACGGAATAAGGTAGACGAGCTTGTAGCACAGTCACAGATTGGCAAGTATGACATTGTGGGCATCACTAAATCGTGGTTAAAAGAAGATTAAAGCTGGGAGCTTGATGTCCAAGGATACATATTATATTGAAAGGGCAGGCAGGAAGGCAGAGTGGGTGGCTTGCTCTGTTGGTAAAAAGTGAAATCAAATAAGTAGAAAGAAGTAACATAGGGTTGGAAGGTGTTGAATCATTGTGGATGGAGCTAAGGAACTGCAAGGGTAAAAAGTCCCTGATAGGAGTTGTATACGGACCCCCAATAGTAGTAAGGATGTGGCCTACAAATTACCATGGGAGGTAGAAAATGCATGCCAAAAGGGCAATGTTACATGGGAGATTTCAATATGCAGGTAGAATGGGAAAATCAGGATGGTGCTAGAATCGAAAAGGGAATTTCTAGAATGCCTACGAGATGGGTTTTTAGAGCAGCTTGTGGTTGCGCCCACTAGGGTGCTGGCTATTCTGGATAGGGTGTTGCACAATGAACTGGAATTGATTATAGGACTTAAGGTAAAGAAACCCTTAGGGGAAAGTAATGATAATATAATCAAATTCACCGAGTTTTCAGAAGGAGAAGCTAAAGTCGGATGTATGAATATTACAGTGGAGTAAAGGGAATTACAAAGGCATTAGAGAGGGATTGCCCAGAATTGATTGGAAAAGACACTGGCAGGGATGATGGTAGAGTGACAGTGGCTGAAATTTCTGGAAGCAATTTGGAAGGCATAGGATATTCATCCCAATGAGGCAGAAGTATTTTAAAGGCAAGATGACAGAACTATGACTAACAAGAGAGGTCAGGTCCAATATAAAGGCCAAGGAAAGGGCATATAATAGAACAAAAATTAGTGGGAAGTTAGAGGATTGGGAAGCTTTAAAATACCAACAGAAGGAAACTTAAAAAAGTCATTAAGAAGGTAAAGATGGAACACAAAAGTAAGCTAACCAATAATATTAAAAAGGATACTATAAGTTTCTTCAAATACATGAAATGTAAAAGAGAGGCAAGAGTGGATATTGGACCGCTGGAAAACGATGCTGGAGAGGTAGTAATGGGGGGGGGGGGGAATAAGGAAATGGCGGATGAATTGAATAAGTATTTTGCATCAGTCTTCACTGTAGAAGACACCAGCAGTGTGGTGGAAGTTCCAGGAGTCAGAGGTTATGAAGTCTGTGAAGTTACCATTACTAGGGAGAAAGTTCTTGGAACACTGAAAGGTCTGAACATAGATAAGTCACTTGGACCACATGGTTTACACACCAGGGTTCTGAAAAAGGTGGCTAAAAAGATTGTGGAGGCATTAGTAATGATCTTTCAAAAATCACTAGATTCTAGAATGGTTCCGGAAAACTGGAAATTGCAAATGTCACTCCACTTTTCAAGAAGGGAGAGAGGCAAAAGAAAGGAAGCCAGTTAGTCTGAACTCAGTGGTTGGGAAGATCTTCGAGTTGTTTATTAAAGATGAGGACTCAGAGTATTTGGAGGCTAATGATAAAATAGGCCAAAATCAGCATGGTTCCTCCAGGGATAATCTTGCCTGACATATCTGTTGGAATTCTTTGAGGAGATAGCAAACAGGAGAATCAGTTGAGGATCACTTGATAGAGTGGATGTGGAGAGGATATTTCCTAAGGTGCCTCAGGTGAGAGAGTCTTAAGACCAGAGGACACATCATCAGAATAGAGGGGTGTCATTTTAGAATGGAGATGAGGAGGAATTTCTTTAGCCAGAGAGTGTTGAATCTGTGAAACTCTTTGCCACAGGCAGCTGTGGATGTAAAGCCTGTGTGTACATTTAAGACAGAGGTTGATAGATTCTTGTTTGGTCAGGGCACAAATAGATACAAGGAGAAGACAGGATATTGAGGCTGAGAGTGAAATTGGATCAGCCTTGATGAAATGCCCTAATTCTGCTCCTATATCTTATGGTCTAAATGTAGAGACAGTTTACCTCTGGAGGCAAATTCCTGATACCAACTGTTCTCTGTGTAAGATAAAAACTTACCCCTCAAGTGCCCTTTAAAGATTCTCCTTCTTACTTCCAATCTCTCCCCTTGTATTTTTGATATCTCGACTATGAAAAAAAAGCTGACAATTCACCTTATTGGCAGCGTTCATGAGCTTGTATACAGGTCACCTCTCACCCTCCTTTATTTCAGTGAAAACTAGCACACCATATACAATCCATATGACCAAAATTGCTGAGTGAAGGAACCATCCTTGTGAATCTTCTCTGCATGCTCTCCAGCGCAACGCATCCTTTATGTAGTGTGGGAAACAGAAATATCCAGTGTTTCATAAGGGTGGAACATAATGCCCTAACCTTTATATTCTGTACCCAAACTTATGAGTGCAAACACGCCATTCTCCTCCTTCCTCTTATCTATCTGAAACACTCTGGTTCCATCGGCTGTGCAAGTCCAGGGAAGACAATTCTGGCCCCGCCAGACGTGTGAGGTTGAGATATGAGTCCACCCCGAGACCCCGTTTTGTGTAGATGCTGCGTGATTCGTACTCTTGTTACAAATAAGTATCACGATAAAACAGACAGCACACCACATACAATTAGAACATAGAACAGTACAGTACCGTACAGGCCCTTCGGCCCACAATGTTGTGCTGGCCCTTAAACCCTGCCTCCCATATAACACCCCACCTTAAATTCCTCCTTATACCTGTCTGGTAGTCTCTTAAATTTTACTGGTGTATGTGCCTCCACCACTGACTCAGGCAGTGCGTTCCACACACCAACCACTATCTGAGTAAAAAACTAGTATCCCCCTTGAACTTCCCACCCCTTACCTTAAAGCCATGTCCTCTTGTATTGAGCATTGGGAAAGAGGCGCTGGCTGTCCAATCTGTCTATTCCTCTTAATATCTTATATACCTCTATCATGTCTCCTCTCATCCTGCTTCTCTCCAGAGAGTAAAGCCCTAGCTCCCTTAATCTCTGATCATAATGCCTACTCTCTAAACCAGGCAGCATCCTGGTAAATCTCCTCTGTACCCTTTCCAATGCTTCCACATCCTTCCTATAGTGAGGTGATTAAAATTAAAACATTTAGCTTTATAATTCTTAATTTGACTAAAGGGTTGGTAAAGAGAGAACAACAAAAAAGGGAAAGGGCCCATTTTAATGAAGCAGTCTAATGTGCACAAGTTGGAGCTCACAGTTTCCCCTTCACCGATCCTCCTTTGATCTCACCCTGGGCTTCGTCAAATCATGACCCTCTTCCGGGTCGAATCCTATGACCTCTTCTCTCCGGCATCTTCTCTCTTCCTCCTCTTGAACCAAAGCCCCAAGCACAAACTTAGTGTCCCTCATCAGAGAAGCCTTCCATTAATCTGGCCATCCTAATTGGATGGCACACAATTCTCCTATCTCTTATCTTCGAGAGTAACCCAAACAAGCAGCTTGCACAGAACAGCATAACAGTAAAAAATATGAACCGGGGTATTACGTATCTACGTTGCCACTTTCAGGGAAATTTGGACTTCCGCCCCAAGCTCCTCCTTTCCATCAACCTGCCTTTTCAGTAGCTGCCTGACATTATACAGTGGTGCTAGAAAGTTTGTGAATGTTGCAGAATTTTCTATATTTTTGCATAAATATAACCCAAAATGTGATCAAATCTTCACACGTCCTAAAGCTAGATAAAGAAAACCCAATTAAATAAATACAACAAAAAACGTTATACTTGTTCATTTATATATTGAGAAAAATGATCCAATATTACAAGTATTTGTTGGAAAATGTATAGGAACCTCTGGGGTAATGCCTTCTACAAACACTATTTGGAGTCATGTGTTCCAATCAATGAGATGAGATTGGAGGTGTGGGTTGTACAGGTGCCTTGCCCTATATTAAAAACAAAAGGCACACAGAATCAGGTTATTGACAGAGCCTGCTCTTCTCAAGAAAGATCTCTTTATGTACACCATGCCTTGATTAAAACTACTTTCAGAGGACCTCAGCAGAAGAATTGTAGAGATGCATGAAGCTGGAAAAGGCTACAAAAGCATTTCTAAAAACGTGAGTGTTCATTAGTACACAGTAAGAGAAACTATCTACCAATGGAGGCAACTCAGTACTGCTGCTGCTCTCACTAGGAGTGGGCATCCTGCAAAGATCATATCAAGAGCAATGGTGAAGGAGGTGAAAAAGAACCCAAGGGCAATAGCAAAAGACCTGCAGAAATCTCTAGAAATTACTAAAATCTCTGTTCGGGTCTCCACTATAAGAAAACTCTGAACAAGAATGGTGCTCATGGAAGGACACCATGGAGGAAACTACTGTTCTCCAAAATCAAACATTGCTGCACATCTGAAGTTTGAAAAACACCACCTGGATGTTCTACAACATTTCTGGGATAATGTTCTGTAGACAGATGAGACAAAAATTGAACTTTAGGGCAGAAATGCACATTGCTGTGTTTGGAGGAAAAAGGGCACTGCACACCAATAGCTGACATCCCACCTCTCCCGGAGGTTGCGGGAGTCTCCCGCATATCGATAGTGGCTCCCTGATGCCCGGAAATTATATACAATATCACGGAAATCGATTTTTTGAGAGGGAGAGCAAGCATCCTGATTGGTCTCTCTTCGTGCTAAGAGTTGTCCCCAGCCACCGGGCCACGAGGAAACGATATGATTTGGCGATATGAAACCATATTAGTCAGCTGCACCTTTCCTCATTCCCTGTCATGCACTGTTGAACTTGAACGCATGTGAGGTCATCACCCGTGCGTCGTTCATGTCAGCGCGGGAAGATCAACTCCTCGAGCTTGCAAATGACGGTGGGCTGAAAAGTATGTTTGACATAACATCTCTGCGGGCATTCTGGTTCAAAGTCAAGACTAAATATCCTGAGGTAGCCACGGAAGCACTGAAAACGTTGCTTACATTTCTAATATCGTATCGCTGCGAAGCGGAGTTTTCTGCAATGAATACAACGAAAACTAAATTGCGGAATAGACTGGACATAAGTTGTAATAGAATAAACATGATAATATAATATAAGTACATAATTTAATGTCACATTTTCTGCATATACCCAACTTGGTTTACAGATTAGACAAAATCACTAAACAAAGTATTACATACACCGTTGGAGGTCATGGGGGGGTGCTGATATGGGGTTGCAGGGGGCAGGGGTGCTACCTCCCTGGAATGGTGGTGCTACCTCCCTGAAATGAGTTTTTGCAGGGTGGGATGTCTGCAATACCAAGACCTTGTCCCAACTGTGAAACATGGTGAAAGGAGCATCATGGTTTGGGGCTGCTTTGCTGCTTCAGTGCCTGGACAGCTTACAATGGTTGATGGAACATTGAATGCAAAATTGTATCAAGACCTTTTGCAGGGGAATGTCAGGGTAGCAGTTTGTTACCTAAAGCTTAATTGAAGTTGGATAATGCAATAGGACAATGATCCAAAAGACAAGAGTAAATCAATAGCAGAAAGGTTTGAAAAGAAAAAAATTTTTTTTGGAATGGCCGAGTCCTGGCCTTAGTCCTATAGAAACGTTGTGGAAAGACTAGAAGCAAGCAATTCCTGCAAGGAAGCCCACCAACATCCCAGAGTTGAAGCAGTTTTGTCAGGAGGAATGGCCTAAAATTCCTCCAAGCCGATGTACAGGACTGATCAACAGTTAGCGGAAATGTTTGGTTGAGTTTATACTGTATAAGGGGGTCACACCAGTTACTGAAAGCAAAGGTTCACATACTTTTTCCAACAAATACATGTAATATGGGATCATTTTTCTCAATAAGTGAACATGTATAATGTTTTTTGTGTTATTTTTTAAATTAGGTTTTCTTCATATAGTTTTAGGACTTGCGTGAAGATTTGATCACATTTTTGGTCATATTTTTGCAGAAACAGAGAATATTCTACAGGGTTCACAAACTTTCTAGCATCATTGTATATATCTACTCTAATTTGACTTTACAAAATACCTCACCTCACACTTGTTGGAATTATATTCCATCTGCCAGTGTTCTGCCTAATTTTGTATCTGATCTATATACTGCTGTAGCTTGAGACAACCTTCTGTGTTATCCTTAAAACCATCAACTTTTGGGTAATTTGCATACTTATAAATTATACCACCTACAACATGGTCTAATATTCTTGATAAATTTATCAGGTGTTAGATGATTTGATGTCATAAACAGTTTAACATTTTTATTGCATTTTCCTAGGATTTCAGCTATTTACAACGGCAACACCTACAACAGCTGAGTCTCCAACAGAAACAGAGTTTGCTAGGCCATTCAGTGCAATTCCACAATCCGAGTTTGATGTGGCAGGAAAAAGACGATTCACAGGTGTGTAGTATAACTTTTAAAGGTTTGTTTTAATGTGCGTGAATGTTTTTCACATTTACTCACCTGTATTAAATTGTGTTCACCTGTGAACCATCTGTGCTTGTTGATGACCTAATTTATGCTGATCTGTTTGGGAATTTCTTAAAACCACTTGGGTGATTTCTGGAAATGAGGTCTTGATTGGCAGCAGAACCATTCTCACCAGTGTGGTTTTTGTGGGAGGCCTGTCTTCAAAACAAGTCAGCACGAAATAGGGAAAAAACCCTTACTAGCTCTTCACACCATGTTCTGCAACAATCAAAATTGCTAATGTTACATAATTCTCTATTATTGAAATGTTTTGAAATATACATAAAACTTTTAATAAAAGCAGAGCAGTAATCAAGGCTTAAGCAATTAAGCCTCTCACTTTCTTCCTCCACTTTCTTAACACTCCTCTCCCCAGCTCTTCCCCCTGCTTCTTTCTACATTCTATACTATTTTGTGCCTTTTGTCTGTCTCTCCTAGTCCCCTCCCCTCCACCCCCATTCTTGCCCTGTTCTTAATAAGTGTGATAAAATTATATAAATATACCCGTGACAAGTCAAAAGTGCATCAGTTCATAAAGTTTGAGTGGATCAGAACTTATAGGGTTGACAGTAAGATTGCTATGATAAAGACATGGTTTTTTCATCCATAAACATATGTAATCAATTTTAACCAGCCCGCAGAAATTTTCCATTTGACCAAAACACATTGTCATCATTAAATTCAGTCTTCTGGAATGTCCTTTACGAGGTGATGAACAACTGATTATCCAAGGGCTTCTAATTGATATATACTTAGGAAGTGAAAGACTGCCTTTATATATTTTGAATCTGCTTCATTCACAGTATATATTTGTGTGCATTAGAACAATGACAACACTTGAACAATACTAATTTGCATCCATGTGCTTTGGAATCTTCTAAGGGTGTGAAAAATAATGGATGAAAAAATAAGTAATCTAGCCTAAAACTAAATTATCTGTGATCTCAGTTTTAATCATGTAAAGGCAACTGTGAGAGAAGGCATATTTAATATGTATTGCACTCCATCTGCTTCCACTCTCATAAAATCTTTATTCTTTGGAGTGTAGAAGGTTGAGGGGAGACTTGATAGAGGTGTTTAAAATTATGAGGGGGATTGATAGAGTTGACGTGGTTAGACTTTTTCCATTGAGGGTGGAGAAGATTCAAACAAGAGGGCATAGGTTGAGAATTAGAGGACAAAAGTTTAGGGGTAACATGAGGAGGAACTTCTTTACTTAGAGAGTGGTAGCTGTGTGGAATGAGCTTCCAGCAGAAGTGGTTGAGGTAGGTTCTATGTTGTTGTTTAAAGTTAAATTGGATAGATATATGGACAGGAAAGGAATGGAGGGTTATGGGCTGAGTGCAGGTCGGCGGGAATAGGATAGGGTAAGAGTTCGGCACGGACTAGAAGGGTCAAGATGGCCCGTTTCCATGCTGTAATTGTTATATGGTTATATGTATTTACAAACGTTTGTATTTCACATTTTTAGTTTTTAAGAGGAACATTCTTCAAGAGGTGAACGCTCATAAGGCGTCAGACCCCAATGATGTACCTGGCTAAGCATTGGAAACATGGGCTGACCAATTGGCTGGAATGTTCAAAGTCATCTTGAACCTCACTGCTGTGGCCTGAGGTTCCAACCTGCATCAAAATGGAAGCAGTCGTACCAGTGCCCCAGAAGAATAAGCTGAACTGCCTTAATGACTATCACCCAGTAGCATTCTCACCTTCTGTGATGAAGTGCTATGAGAGGTCGGTCATCGCTAAAATTGACTCCTGCCTGAGCAGGGACCTGGTTTTGCTGCAGTTTGCCTTCTGCTACAACAGGTCTATGGCAGATGCAAACTCACTGCCTCTCTGCTCTGCGTTGTAGTGTCTAGATATCTAGGGAGTTACCTGTCTAGATACCTAGGGAGTTATCTAGGGAGACCAATCAGTGCAGATTTGTAATGACCTCTCTTCCTCATTGACAGTCAATACAGGTGCACCTCAAGGATGTGTGCTTAGCCCACTGTTCTACACTCCCTACATTGATGTCTGTGTGGCTAAACACAGCTTAAGCTCTATCTGTAAATTTGCCAGTGACATCTCTCATTGCTAGAATTACAGATAATGAAGAGGAAGCATACAGGGGTGAGATAAATCAGCTGGCTGAGTGAGTTTGCAACAAGAAGTTTGCATTCAATGCCAGCAAGACCATGTAATTGATTGTGGACTTTAGGAAGGGGAAGTCTTCATTGAGGGGTCAGCAGTGAAAAGGGTGAGCACCTTCAAGTTCCTGGGTATCAACATCTTGGAGGATCTGTTCTGGGCAAAACATATTGATGTAGTCACAAAGAAGGCACACTAAAGGCTCTACTTTGTTAGGATTTTGAGGAGATTTTGAAGAGTGTCACCAAACACTCTTGCAAATTTCTATTCATGTATGTTGGAAAGCATTCTGACTGGTTGCTTTACTGCCTGGTTTGGAGGCTTTGGTACATAAGGTCACAAGACACTATGGAGTATTACAGTCTCAACCAGTTTCATCATGGGCACCACTCTCCCCACTATTGAGGAGATCTTCAAAAGAAGATGGGATCTGTTATTGGGTACCAAACCACCCAGGGCATACCCTTTTCTCATTACTACCATTGAGAAGGTGGTATAGGAGCCTGAGACCCACGTTTGGCAATTTAGGAACAGCTTCTTCCCCTCCACCATCAGACTTTTGAACAGTTGCTTGGGTTCTTTAAATTGTGTTTGAGTATGAAGTCCAGTGAAGGAATACAAATCAGCTGAATATCCTAATTTTTAAGTAAAGATAAATTGTAAGACAAGTACAAGGTAAATTTTATCTTTTCAGTTAATTAGGCAAGCTGAATGTTTTTAATTAGCTGTGTTTTAAGTGTTAAGTGCTTAATTGGTTTCAAAATTCTTGTGCAATTCAGAACAAATAAAAATGTATAGTTTTGCTTGCTGGTTCACAGAGTCTTTACACAAAGCTTGTTCTGGTTATTCATGCAGAGGCAGTTTTATGTTCAAAGCCGTGTTGTCACACTGAGCCTTCTTGGTTTGAATCCAGAGTTTTGCCTTTTAATGGCTTCTCATCCAAGATCCATCAAAAGCCTTTGATTATTGTGGTGAATTTGGACATTAAGTCAATTCAATAAGTTCCAGTATATCATGTTTTCTTCAAAAGTTGAAGTCCAACAGAAAATGACATTTGGAAGTTGTTATAAGAGGGTTCAACCATAAATACTGTTTGTGAAATTATAAATAATAGCTACCTTGTGTATATATGATATTATTGAGAGGACGAGCTTTCTTTTGAGTGATCGTTATTCATTTATTTAACCTTCTTGCAGCTGCTCATGTGAATTATATCAGCAAAGATCCAGAAGCTCCCTGCTCATTGACGGAGGCACTGGAACACTTCCAAGTGGATTCATTGGTGGATATTATTCCAGAAGACCTGAAGGGAAAGAACTTGCCACCTGAACAACCTCCACGCAACATTACTGTTGTGGCTGTAGAAAGCTGCCATTCCTTTATAATCCTTGACTGGGCGAAACCGCAGAAGAATGAATATGTGACAGGTATAGATTAACTATTCCTAAATTTATTTTTGTACTTCGAGAAAATAGAAGCTTTTATTTCCCAAACAAATATCCCAGTTGGGATAATGGAGTGAGACATAAAAATAGAACTGGAGTCATTGGGTAGGTAGAATAATAGTTTTTTTAACATGAGAGACATTATCAAAACAACTTGCATTCCTATTTCATCTGGTTCTGAGGAACTGGGTGGGTTTATCAGGAAAAAATTTGACTGAATCATATGTCATGTTTACAAAAGGTAGCAATGGACTTGGCAAAATATGTTTTCATGAATATTTAAAAGAGAAGAGAAAGGCAGAAAGGTTTAAGAGAGAAAATTCCATTGATTCATTGTGCCTTGAGTCGAGCAACTCAAGGCACAGCTGCCATTGTTGAACAGTTTGAATTGAAGACTGGAGCATTCTTCAAAAATGAGAAGAAAAACTTGGTTATGGAAAAGATGGATTTAAGATCGGGGTGTAACTTAAGAATGAAGATGAAGATGGAAAGTTGATCAGGAAAGCATTGAGATACATACTGTAACTCTAGAGGAAACAAGGCAAAGATGAATGATTGAGCACCTTACCTGCCCATCACCTCCCTTTGGTGCCCCTCATCCTCCCCTTTCTCCATGGTACAATCCCCTCTCCTATCAGATTCCTCCTTCTTCACCTTTTCCACCTATTATGTCTCAGCTTCTTATTTCATCTCATCTTCCCCCAGCACATCATGAATGCAGCACATTGAAATAGAAGAAATACAAGTAAATGGATGTATTACCTGGAAGACATTGCTGAGTTCCACAACAGCAGGAGCAGAGGAGTGGAAAGAGTAGATATTGTATCTCTTGAAATTGAATGAGAAGGTGCCATAAGATGGAAAACCTTCAAACTCAATTCAAATTCTCCAACTCTTGGTAGCTCATGGTTTTTGTCAGTGTCAAGATTGTGGTTGGGAGTAAGGGAATATCAAAGTTTCAGGCGAGGAATCTGCATCAGGACTAATGGGGAGTCTTGACCTGAAATGTTGACAATTCCTACCAACCCTCCCCTCCATCATCTCAAACAGATGCTGCTCAGTTTTTGCTCCAGGTTCCAACATCTACAGCCTCTTGTTTCTCTGTCGGAATGTACTGCTAATCATAAACTTGAGAGATTCTGTAAATGCTGGAAATCTGCATCTATAGAGAGGGATGAATAAATGATCATTTGATGTTTTGGGCTGAAACCCTTCATCAAGACTGGAAAGGAAGATGGGGGATGCCAGAATAAGGAGGTGGGGGAGGGAAAGCTGGCAGGTCAGACAAGGTTGGGATGGGGACGGGGGATGTAGCTGACTGGTGGAGGAGAAGGATGAAGTAAGTAGCTGGGAGGAGATATGTGAAAGAGGTAAAAGGATGAAGAAGAAATGGAATGGGAGAGGACAGTAGACCAAGGAAGAAAGGGAAGGAGGAGAAGAGAGCAAAAGAATGTGATGGACAGGTGAGGAGAAGAGATAGGATGATGGGGGAGCCAGAAAGTGGAATGAAAAGTGAGGTGGAAAGGGAGAAATTACTGGGTTAGAGAAATCAGTGTTCATGAAGCTGTTGGAGGCTGCCCAAATGCAATATGCATTGTTGCTCCTCCAATCTGAGAGAGGTCTCATTGTGGCAGTAGAGGAGACCATGACAACAATGTCATAATGAGAATGGGAGGCACTAGGAGCACCAGGTACAGTAGATAACCCCGAGAGACTTGTAGATAAAGTGTCGCCTCACACATAGTAAAAGGACTGACTGAGGCCCTGAATGATGGTAAGGAATAAAGTGAGAGAGTTGCAAATGAACATGTCTGATGCAGAAAGAAGGCTCTGGGAAGAGATCTTTCTTGGGTCGGGTCTGAGGAGTGGACTCTGACTTAATCTCTGTATCTCTTCCCCACCCTCACTGCCTTCTAATATTTACATCATTTGTTTTTGTCATTTGTCTAGTGATAACCTCGTCTTCATGTGATATTTTCACAACCACATTGATCAGGTTAAAGGACAGGAACCTTGAGTTACAGAATAATGATTTGTTTTTAATTGACTAGGTTAACAATAGGTTTCCTAAGAGTCTGGATGGCGTTGTTCCTTTAGAAGATGGCTAAATTATACTTGTTAAAAATTAACAAAGAACATCTTGAACCATAAGTATTTTCTTCTGCTGTGCTAAAAATATGAGTTTAGCAAAATACCTTCTGACTCTGGAAAGTGAATATACATCACAATTTATGAGGAAAAAATAAAAATGTTAATTTTAGGAAAAGCTCCAAAAACCGGAAAATTCTAAACAATAAAATCAGTTTAAAACTTATTCATGGATAAGAAGTGTTTTGTTCTCACATGGATCCCATGAACAATTTTGAAAATGGCCACAAAACATGGTTTTCACACAATCACAAACATGCAAGTTGTTCCCTCAACCCCTTCCTTGCTCTGAAAATACATTTGTCTTTTTACTTTTCCGGTTCTGATGAGGGGTCATTGACTTGAAACAGTGACTCTGTTTCTCCCTTCATTGATCCTGACCAACCCTGCTGAGTATCTCCAGCATTTTCTGTTTCTATTTCAGTTTCCCAGAATTGGCAATTTCCTAGTTGTTTTGAAGTTCATGGAAGAAACATTGCCACATGTTTCTATAATAAAATGGAGACCCCATACGGAAATGAGACCATTGGAGAAAGGGAAATTTAAACAAGGTTAAATCATAAAATCAGATCATAGGGCTGTCAGTAATATATATTGCTGTTTAGAGGTGCCAAAAGTTCAGCCAACAACCCTAAGAAGTCTGTTGACCTTGGCAAGTTGAAAAAGTTAACAAATTTGTGAAAAATATTTATGCTTTTGAAGTTAATAAGAGCTCTATTAATTTTCTGTAAGTTTTTCCAGAACAGATTTGGTTAAATCTTTAAAGTTTTTCCAGATGGCTAACATTACTTATGTCATTACAGCTTAAGTAATCATTCACTTTTGGATTTGACAGTAAGGGAAGTAATTAAAACAGGCAAAAGTTTTGTCTTCTGAATTAGTTGGTTCTTGGTCTAAGTTCTTGCTTTGTCATTCTTTTTCTTTCTCAAACTACCACAATCCAGGGATTATTCATTAATTTGATACATTCTTGCCTCTGGATAAAAAGTGATCCAGCAAACATGAAACTTAGATCAAGTCAAATTGACAGTAATAAGTACTACTTCTGCTTAATCTTAGAAGATATTACCTAATGCTGCTGATATTTTTCTTCAGTTAACTTGCAATTCTGCACTGACGAATGTTACTCATCCCAAACACACATCTGTAAAGGATCTTTAAGTTTCAAAATAGTGCACAATGTTCACATGGTCAGTTGAAAAATAGCCTCCATTAAAATTAAAATGGCTGATCACCAGGTCTTCCATAGTCCTCTAATCCGTGTCAGGTCTCACCACTGTAGAGGAGGGAGCACCGGATACAGTAGATGACCTCAAAGGATTTGCAGATAAAGTGTTGTTTCACCATAGAAGGACTGTTTGGGGCCCTGAATGAAAACAATAGGTTAGGTCTATTATTTGTTTTCTTTGATCTTCAATTAAGACCTTTTCCCCAATACTTTTTGGAAAATAATGTCATATATATTCAGCCTCACAAATGCAAGGTAATAAGTCTTTTCATGTGAATTAAGAAACCAACAGTGCCTTTGAAAATTTTAAAAAAAGGTGTTGATTTTTTTAAAGCTTATTAAATAAATGTTACTTATAATCAACAATATTGTTTTATCAAGAAAATGGTAAGAATTACATAGATCAATCCACTGAGCAGCTTTAATGTCTAGTGTCAACCCAACTTGATTGCACAGCTGTTTTTGCTTTATTGAAGTCTCTTCCCATGTTTCCCCATTTACATTTATCAGAGTTTTCCTCCGTTACTGTTGTAATTACTATCGCCCAGTGGCACTCACATCTACAGTGCTGAAATGCTTCAAGAGGTTGGTCATGGCTCGACTGAACTCCTGCCTCAGCATGGACCTGGACCCACTGCAATTTGCCTGTCACCACAGTAGGTCAATGGCAGACGCAATCTCAATAGATCTTCACATGGCCTTGGACCACTTAGACAATACAAACACCTACGTCAGGATGCTGTTCATCGACTCTTGCTCAGCATTCAACACCATCATTCTCACAATCCTGATTGATAAGTTACAGAACCTGGGCCTCTGTACCTCTCCCTGCACTTGGATCCTCGATTACTAACTGGAAGACCACGATCTGTGCAGATTGGTGATAGTATCTCCACCTCGCTGATGATCAACACTGGTGCACTTCAGGAGTGCATGCTTAGCCCACTGTTCTACTCTCCATATACATGTGACTGTGTGGCTAGGCATGGTTCAAACACCGTCTATAAATTTGCTGATGATACAACCACTGTTGGTAAAATCTCAGGTGGAGATGAGAGGGCGTACAGGAGTGAGATAAGCCAACTAGTGGAGTGGTGTCGCAGCAACAACCTTGCACTCAACATCAGTAAGACAAAAGAGCTGACTGTGGACTTCAGGATGGGTAAGATGAAGGAACACATACCAATTCTCATAGAAGGATCAGATGTGGAGAGAGTGAGCAGTTTCAAGTTCCTGGATGTCAAGATCTCTGAGGACCTAACCTGGTCCCAACATATCGATACAGCTATAAAGAAGGCAAGACAGCGACAATACTTCATTTGGAGTTTGAAGAGGTTTGGTATGTCAACAAATACACTCAGAGACTTCTATAGTTGTACTGTGGAGAGCATTCTGACAGGCTGCATCACTGTCAGGTATAGGGGAGCTACTGCACAGGACCGAAAGAAGCTGCAGAAGGTGGTAAATTTAGTCGGCTTCAACTCGGGTACTCACCTACAAAGGACATCTTCAAAGAGCGGTGTCTCAGAAACGCAGCATCCATTATTAAGAACCCCCAGCACCTAGGGCATGCCCTGAAGGCACACATTCAGCGATTCAGGAACAGCTTCTTCCCCTCTGCCATCTGTTTCCTAAATGGACATTGAACCCATGAACACTACCTCAATTTTTAAATATATATTATTTCTGTTATTGCACGATTTTTAATCTATTCAATTTACATATACTGTAATTGATCTTTTATGTATTTATTTTTCTTCCAGCTGCAAAAGTTAACAAATTTCACGACAGATACCGATGATAGTAAACCTGATTCTGATTCCGATTCCAAACCAAAATTGTTCATCACCATAAAAAGTTTTATTTGAAGTGTAGTAATTTTTAAACTGGCATCGATCATTTTACCTGAGCACATCCTCCTACAGTACATCTTGCTTTCTTAAAATTTTTTATGTGTTTTATTGACAAATTCTGTTACACCCTGAGTTTTCTTTGCATGTTTGGAATTAATACCAAGCATAAGAGAAAGTTCCAAGTTTATCTATCACAGGTTGGATTCAGGTGAAGGAAATCTCATAATAATGTTGTATATTGATTTTGCATTTAACTTTTCAGCCAGAGGTGAAAGGAAATCAATGGGTGTCAAAGGTTATGGGGAGAAAGTAGGTCATTTGCATAGATAGGGATAATAAATCAGGCATGATAGAATGGTGGAGCAGACTTAATGGCCAAATGACCTCATTCTGTTCTCATGACTTATGACCTTATGGAAATACCAGTGTGTCAATATTCTCAGTGGAAGTGAACAATTTGCTGCCATTAATTTGGAGCATTAGTTTAGAATGAAAATGAATGTTTGACCAGGTTTCTAGTGCTATAAATTATCAAGTGAATGAATGTAGAGAAGTAGACACTGACTATGCAAGTTCCTTGAGTTTCTTGATTTCCACCTTTTAATTAGTTGGACAAAAAATAGGAGCAGCTTCATCTTTGCCTTGTACTGGTGTCTACTTTCTATTAGAATATGGTGTGTTTCAAAAGCAATGAGAGGGAATTCAGGAGGGCTAAAAGAAGGCATGTGGTTGCTGTGGCAGACAAGGTGAAGGAGGATCCCAAAGGCTTCTACAGAGACAATAGGGGCAAAGCGATAGCAAGGGACATATTTGGTCCACCTGAAGATCAGCATGGTCATCTATGCAGGGAGCTGAAAGAGATGATTGAGGGAGATCTTAAATTGATTTTTTTTACCTCTGCATACAGACACAGTGTCTATAGAACTGAGGCAAAGTGATTGTGAGGTCATGGACTGTATCTGGATTACAGAAGAGGAGGTGCTTGCTGTCCTAAGGAAAATTAGTGTGCATCATTCCGCAGGGCCTGACAAAGTGTTGCCTTGGACCCTGTGAGAAGCCAGTGCAGAAATTACAGAGCCTTGGCAGAGGCATTTAAAACATCCTTCACCACAGGTGAGGTACTGGAGGACAAATAATGTTGTTCAAGGAAAGGTCTCAGTACTGGGTCTGTTGTTGTTTGTCACTTATATCAGTGTGGTATATGTGGTAAACATATGTGGTATATCAATGTGGATACTAATGTGGTAAACTGAATCAGCAAATTTGCGGATGACACCAGGATTGTGGATAGTGGGTAGCGAGGAAAGCTATCAAAGCTTGCAGTGGGATCAACACCAGCGGAAAAATGTGTTCAAAAGTACCAGATAAAATTTTATATAAACAAATGTGAGGTGTTGCACTTTGGAAAGGCAAAACAGGGTAGGTTTGCACAGTAAATGATAGGGTACTGAGGAGTGTCCTTGAACAGAGGCAGCTGGGAATATGGATCCAGAATTCCTTGAAAGTGTTGTCACAGGTAGTCAGGGTCATAAATAGTCCCTTTGCATATTGGCTTTTAGAGATCAAAGTATTGAATACATGAGTTTGAATGTTATACTGAAGTTGTTAAAAGACATTGGTGAGGCCTAATCTGGAGTATTGTGTGTGGTTCTCATCACCTACCTACTGGAAAAAAGTCAATGAGATTGAAGAAGTACAAAGAAAATTTCTAAGGATTTTGCTGGGATTTGAGGACCTGAGATACTGTGAAAGATTGAATCGGTTAGGACTTCATTCCCTGAAGCATGGAAATGAGATATAATTGGGATATACAAAATTGAGGGGTATAGATAGGGTAAATGCAAGAAGGTTTTTTTCACTGAGGTTGCGTGAGACTGGAACTAGCGGTCATAGATGAAGGGTGAAAGGTGAAATACTTAAGGGGAACCTGAGGGGAATCTTTTTCACTCAGAAGGTGGTGCAACTGCAGAAGGTGCTGCTACTGTAAGTGGTGGATGCAGGTTCAATTGCAACATTTAAGAGAAATTTGCATAAGTGCATGAACGGGATGCATATGTAGTGGCTTGGTCCAGATGCGGATCGATGGAACTAGGCAGAATAACAGTTTGGTGCAGGCCAGATGGGGCAAAGGGCCTGTTTTTGTATTGTCGTGATCTGTAACTCTACTAATAGAAGAATTTAAATCAAACATTTTTATTTAGGCGTTGGAGGCTTGTATGTATGACCTCTGGCTTTTCCCTGGTTGTGAAAGGAGGAAGGTCAGGCATAGGGCTAGCAAACTTGTAAAAACCCAGAACTACAGAAATGCCAACAGAAACTCCAGAGACCTCAACCCAGGGAGAGGAAGAATCTTTACCTCTAAGATGCATGAAGTTGTGTAGGGAAAGTGGTAGCCACAGGGCCGATCAATGTTCTACTGGCCTAGGACATAGGAATCTGCCGAGCTGCTGTTGGTGGCCTGTGCCCCAGTAGGGGTGATGGGCTGAAGAAGAAGAAGAAAATCCCTTGATTTCTTAACATAACCGGTGGAATTGGAGTGCAGTGTTAGTTCCTCTGGCATCACAGCACATTTGGGAATTTTGAATGTTCTGTTTGTGATTCCCAAGTTTACCAAGGCTGACTGAAGTTAGTTGATTACTCGTAAGAATTGATGAATCAGCCTGGATTAGAATTGTAATGTGCCCTGAAGTTGTTTTTGAAACGTTGCCCAACTTAAACTTCATTCATATTCAAAGTCAAAAGTTAACAAATTTTATTGTGAACGTTTTGCAAGGTTCATATCTTCAAATTGAGTTTTGCAATGGGAGAATGTGCTTTAATGGTAGCATTATGTTAAAGGATAAACTCTGACCATTCTCACCTCTGACATTGCTTGAGTATGTCCTATGTCCTATCCACAAAAAACAGGGCTATCCAGTGATGGCAATTAATATTCTGTTATTGTATCCCAATCATGAATAAACAGAGGGAAGTTCTCATTCACTAGCAATCGGCTCAATGTTACTCATTGTGGGCTGGCCAATATTATAGCAGACATGCATAAAAGGCTCCAAAGGTGAGGTGAAAACATCTTTAAAAATAGTATTTGATAGGAATCTAGTGATAATCAGGTTTACTGCAGCTGGAGTTACTGAGATTTTTTTGATGAAATTTATTCTTCTGTTTTAATTAGTAAGTGACTGCATTTCAGAGTGAATTAATTCATCACACTCTGGTCAGAAGTATTTTGAGGATGTCATAAAATAAACTTTTTTTTTACTTTTTATTTTCCATGTGTTAATTAATCACATTTTCTCTGGTCTGTCATTCATTTTCAGAGTTAGCATTATTTCCTTTAAAATACTTAGCCAGCTGGAATGCAAATGCAATTTAAAGGTCTTTGTTTTAAAAGCCAATTTCTAAGTCTATTTGACCAATAGGCAATGAGAACAACAGGCAATGCTTACAAAGAAAGTCAGATTGTCAAAATATGTAATTTCTATGATAACTACTAGATAAGTGCACAAACAATGTTGTGAGTCTCAAAAAGACCACGGTTAACATAGTGATTTGCATGACGCTATAACAACTTAGGATATTTCAGAGTTCATTTCTGGCGCCATTCTGTAAAGAGTCTCTGTACGTCCTTCACGTGGACTGTGTGAGTTTTTTCCAGGTCCTCCAATTTCCTCCATTGCCCAAAAACGTACTGGGTAGGTTAATTGGTCATTGTAAATTGTCCTGTCATTAGATTACAGTTAATCGTGTTTGTCAGTGGTTACTGGGGTGGCGTGGCTTGAAGGGCTGGAAAGGCGTACTCTGTGCCGTATAGCTAAATAAATAAACAAAATTAAAACTTGTTGATTTTTCTGATTGGAAAGAGCATTGCATAAATCAGGTAGGCATCTTTTTTTTTGAAGATTATCATGCTGACAGATGCAGATTTTTCTCTCCTTTCACAAAAGTAAATACGTTGGACTTAATCCACCATGGATACAATAGATGTCTAATGTGGTGTCTGCTGTATTAACAACAGGATGAATAGTTGACTGAATTAATTAAGCTATCGTAGTATGTGTTTTATTTTAGTATATTCTAAAATGACAATAATTCACACAGTTATTGCTAATCTAACCCAGAAAACGTTAACTTGGGACCTTGAGCTCAGAGTTGTATGGAAAATATCTTTAATTAAATGGAAATGTTTGGCTACAATAGAGAAAATTCTGTTGCATTTACTTCTGCCTGTAATTTCAATTGCAGGTTACCTTGTTTATAGTGCCTCTTATGATGACATCTTGCAGGACAATTGGTCAGCAAAGCCTACAGTAGGAAGCACACATTTAGCTATTGAAAATCTGAAGCCAAACACAAGGTAAGGTTAAAGAGGGCATGCGATCAATAAGAAAACATTATTTTATAATTTTGATCATTTTCCTGTATTCCTATGAACATTTGTCGTATGGATCATTTGGCTCATTTACTCTCACACCACAAGAACCACCTCCCATCATATTTAGTTGCGCACTAACTGTTCCACGCGGACCAAGATTCTCACCAAAGCCAGTCCCTTTGCCTACGTTCCTATCCACATACCTGTCCAATTGTCTTTTAAGTGTCCTCAACCACTTCTTCTGTCAGCTAATTCCATGTACTGATCATCTCTGGGTGAAATTACTGTCTCTCAGGTTCCTATTAAATCTTTCTTCCCTCATCCTAAACCTATGTCCTCTAGTTTGTGATACACCAACTATGGGGGTGAGGACTGTTCGTATTCACATTCTCTATGTCCCTCATGTTTCAATACAGCTCCATAAGATCACCCAATGAGGATTGATCTTGTACAGGTGTATGTTATGCTCCAATGAATAAAATGCCAACCTGTTTATTCTCTCTCTGTAACTCAGGTCCTTGAGTCCCAACAACATCCTTGTAAATCACTTCTACAATCTTTTCAGCTTAACGGCTTCGTTCATTTCATAGAGTGACCAGAACTGAACACGATATTCCAAATGTCGTCTCTCCAATGTCTTGTACAACATCCTATTCCACTCACTTTCTGTACTTAGTGCATTGGCTGATGATGAGCAGCATGGCAAAAGTTGCCTTCAGCACCCTAATTGCTTACAAGACCATTTTCAGGCCCTATCATTTACAGTGAAAGGATCTGTTATCACTTGTTTTCCCAAAATGCAGCACTTTGCACTATCCAAATAAAACTCTATTTGCCATTCCTTCACCCACTTACGTAGCTAATCAAGAACTCTCAAAATCCTGACAACAATCTTCATCGTCTCTGACACCATCTATTTTACTATCCTCTGGAAACCTACTAAACACATTCTCATCCAAATTATTGATACAAATGACAAATAGCAATGGTCTGGCACCGAACCTAGAGGAACACCTCCAGTCGTGAGCCTCCAGTATGAAAACAACAATCATCCACCATCTTCCACCTTCACCCTATGATTCCGACCATCAAGTCAAGTGTGTATATCCAGTAATTAGTTTGTTCTCCCTGGATCCCATGCAATCTGACTTCCCATGGAATCTAATGCATGAAGCATTATCAAAGACCTTTGGCCATTTACTCGGAGTAAAATGCACAAAAAAACTCGGAATTAAAAAAACATTTTACTCTTAGAAAGTGCAACATTGACAAAGCTTTTTTTTGATTTACCATCCAGTGTTTGATGCTGACTTGGTTTAGCATGATCTTTATGATGAAAGTTGCTGTATATTATGGTCTACAATGAACCTCAGATTTTAAATTGTATGTTAATTTAATATGGATTTTTGTGATTTGCATTTGTACTTTACGATTGATTCACTATGAAATTTTCACAGTTTTGAGCTCAATATGGATGCTTTATTAATCATGGAAGGATTTCAAGGTCAATGAAACAAGTGTGGATCAAATAATGTATCTCAGCTGCAAGATCTCATTTTTGTCTTGCCTAAATGTCCATTCATGTAGTGATTATATCTAATTCCATCATTTCCTCTGGCATTGAGATTAGCTATCATAGTCAATGTTCATAACATTAAAAAAAATACTCTCGTATCCCTTTAAAATTTCTTCCCATCACCATAAACCAATAGCCTCTTTTTTATACCTTTACAATGGGATAGAGTTTGTCTATCTACCCTCTATACCTCATAATTTTATATACATCTATCAGATCACCTCCCAGCCTCCTCAACTTCAGGGAAAGTAAACCCACACTCGAATTTGTCCCCATATCTGAAGTCCTCCAATTCAGTCAACATCCTGTTCTAACCTAACTCTGTCCATTGTAATCTCATCATTCCTATAATGCAGGGGTTCCCAACATTTTTATGCCATGAACCAATACCATTAAGCAAGAAGTCCATGGACCCAGGTTGGGAACCCCTGCTATAGTGTGTTGACCAGATCTGTTAGTGTGATCTAACCAATGCTTTGCAAAGTTACAATGAAACATCTCAACTTTATATTCTGTGCCCCAAGTTAAGAAAGTAAACATGTCAAATGCTTTCTTCAGCAGCCCATCTAACCGTGTTGTCTCTTTCATGGAACTATGGATTTGAATTGGGGAACTGTAGATTTCAAATGATTTGATGGATTGGGTAACAGCTTGACCAATGGGGGACATGAGTATAGGTCTGCAGTCAGCAATGCAAAGAATATTTCTGCAAGACGACAACTGCACTGGGGTTGAAAACTGTGGCTAAGTAAGGTTGGACCCCTTTACTAACACTGAAGCAGGCCTCAATTTAGTCTAAGAGGGTAGCTTCATTTTCAGTTTTTGATCTTGTACTAACCAAACAGGTTAGGCTGAAATTCCGAAATGTAGCATGCAACAGTATTACTTTAAATGAGCAACTATCTCATACTAAGTTAGGAGGTAGGGCTGTGATTGGAGGTCAGAAAGAATGGGAAGGATGGAGTGAGTGATTCAAATAGGGTTTTCACTTGGAGCCATCACAGAGCAACATTATGTTGGAGGTGAAGGAAAGAGAAATGCTTTGAATTTTGTGCTCAAAGAATTTTGTCTGAAGTTAAATGCCTGCATTTTCTAAATGTTTACTTATGTTAGTGGGTTTTGCCTGCTACTGACACATTCTGGAAAATAAAGTGCATCGTGTGCTTCTGGTGGAATTTTTAACTTGCATCATTTCTGCCAAATTAAAATTAGAGTTTGGAATGATGCTATACAATATGCTATCAGTTTGAGCTGGTGTAGAATGTAGCCTAGCTTTGCAAGCAAAATAATTGCTGATATTTGCTATTTTTCAGGTATTATTTTAAAATTCAAGCAAAAAATCCATATGGTTATGGTCCCATTAGTGAAGCCTTGTCTTTTGTTACTGAATCAGGTAATGTATGACATTTCTTGTTTGGTTAATGTAATAGATATTTGCCACCAAAATTTCATTCAAATCAAACCGGACAAGCTATGAAATCAAGTTAATGCCTTGAATTTATTGATTAACATTAATGAAGCAAATTATGAAAACTGTATAGAACCTTCTGATTAAATTGTGTGATGCACATGATCCAGTTATCCTCTCCATTTTGGTCTATGCAAAACCCAGCTTGTGAAGTTGACACTTCGCTTGAATTTTCTTCCTGGAACTGGTTATTAAGTAGGATGGCTACAGGGATGTCTGCGACTAGCACTTAGTCTAATGAAACTTCGACTAGCTCTGGACATTGCTTTTCCCTGCTACCTCCTCCCTCTCCACTTGATTGTATGTTTGCCACCTGCCTGTTCTGTCCATGTGTGAAATGGATTGGATGTGTTATTTAAGTTATTATTAATAACTCATTAAAAGAAACGTAAGTTGGCTATCTTTCTTTCTTTTCCCTGCAACTACTACTGGAAATGGAAGTTCTTATTTAGCCACTTCCCCCCCCACCCCCCCCACTGAAATTTGGTGCATCATGAGTGCACCTGCAGTAGCATCAAATTAGCAATGCCAGCCTTCCTCTGCAGAGTATATTTTCCATTGCAAAGTGTCTCACCAGTCGGATCTTCTTTACATAATTGAATATGACACAAGGAAAGCAACTCTGACCCTTTGAGTAGGAGCAGAAAAACCTAGGCTGAAGTGCAAGCTGCAAAGTCACAAGATTAAGCAGTGAGGAGGCAGCCTTTTGTTAAGTCAATCGGAAATAAGCAATAACTGTGGCCAATATGCTATTCCCTGGGTTGAGGAAAGACGGAATTTAAAAACATGAATTTTTAGGGTTTTTTTTAAGACATAAAGCACTGTTACAGGCCCTTCTGGCCCAATTCCTTGCTGCCTAGTTATACCCATGTGACCAACTAATTTACCAACCTGTATTTATCTGGAATGTGGGAGGAAATCCGAGCACCCGGAGGAAACCCACATGGTCATAGGGACAACGTACAAACTCTTTAGAGACCATGGTGGAATTGAACCTGGGTGGATGGTGCTGTAATAACGTTGCACTAAATGCCACATAACAGTTCAAGTTATATTATCATTTGGATAAATGAAGCAATTTCAAGATCCTTGCACAGTATTTACTTCATGCACCCTGCTTGTTCTGTCCTCGCAGCATTGGCAGGATTGATGAAATCACCCTGTCAAATTCTAAAAATTCTACAACTTATCTGGCCATCTTTGGACTTGGTGGATTTGCTAAATGTATGCACCTGCTGCAAGGTATGGGCTCTGAAAGCACTGATCACAAAATTTGACGTCTGGACAATTTTCAACATCTTTGAGCAGCAGCACAAAAGTTCAACAGACTGAGTCCTGAGATGAAAGCAAGGGATAATCTTGTTGAAATTTATATTTGTAGAAGTTTGAACATGAGGGCTGTTGAGATGCTGGAGAGCGAAGAAGTGAATTTAAGACCATAAGACATAGGAGCAGAATTAGGCCATTCAGCCCATCGAGTCTGCTCTACCATTTCATCATGGCTGATCCCAGATCCCACTCAACCCCATACACCTACCTTCTTGACATAACCTTTGATGCCCTGACCAATCCGGAAACCATCAGTTTTCATTTTAAATACACCCACAGTCTTGGTTTCCACAGCTGTTTGTGGCGGAACATTCTACAGATTCACCACTCTGGCTAAATAAATTCCTCCTTACCTCTGTTCTAAAGGTTGCCCCTCAATTTTCAGGCTGTGCCCTTTAGTTCTGGTTACCCCCACCATAGGAAACATCCTCTCCACATGCACCTTATCTAGTCCTTTCAACATTTGATAGGTTTCAATGAGATTCCCCCACATTCTTCTAAATTCCAGTGAGCCCAAAGCTGCCAAACGCTCCTCATATGTTAACCCCTTCATTCTCTAAATTATCCTTGTGAACCTCCTCTGCCCTCTCTCCAATGATGACACATTCTTTCTGAGATGTGTGGCCATTTTTGACAATACTCCAAGTGCAGCCTGACTAGTGTCTCATAAAGCCTCAGCATTATCTCTTTGACTTTTATATTTTATTCCCCTTGAAATAAATGTCAACATTGTATTTACCTTCTTTACCACAGACTCAAGCTGTAAATTAACTTGCTGGTAGTCTTGCACAAGTCCCTCTGCACCTCTGATGTTTGAATTTTCTCCCCATTTAGACAATAGTCTGCACTTTTGTTCCTTTTACCAAAATGCATTATCATATATTTCCCAACACTGTATTGCATCTGCCACTGTTTTGCTCCCTCTTCCAATTTGTCTAAGTCCTGCTGCAATCCCTTTGCTTCCTCAGCACTACCTATCCTCTTCACCTATCTTCGTATTATCTGCAAAAATGCCACAAAGCCATTATTTCCATTATCTAAGTTACTGACAAACGAAGTGAAAAGTAGAAGTCCCAATACTGACCCCTGAAGAACACCACTAGTCACTGGTAGCCAACCAGAAAAGGCACCCCTTTATTCCCACTTGCTGCCTTCTGCCTTTCAAACATTCTTCTATCCATGCCAGTATCTTTCCTGTAACACCAGAAGATTTTGTCTTGTGAAGCAGTCTCATGTGTGGCACCTTATCAAATGCCTTCTGAAAATTCACGTAAATGACATCCACTGCCTCTCCTTTGTCCACTCTGCTTGTTAGTTCCTCAAATAACTCTATTGAGGAAGATTTGACAGACCAGATTTCCGTTTATAGAACCCATGCTGACTTTGACTTATTTTATCATTAGTCTCCAAGTACCTCAAAATCTCATCCTTAAAAATAGACTCCAACACTTTACCAACCACTGAGGTTAGGCTAACTGGCCTATAATTTCCTTTCTTTTGCCTTCCACCCTTCTTAAAGTGTGGAGTGAAATGTACAATTTCCCAGTCCTCCAGAACCATGCCAGAATCAAGTGATTCTTGAAGCATCATGACCAATGCATCTGTTATCTCTTCAGCAACCTCTTCCAGAACTCTGGGATGTAGTCCATCTGGTCCAGATAACTTATCCATCTTAAGACCTTTCAGTTTGCCTGGCACTTATCTTTTATAATAGCAATGACACATCCTTTATAATAGCAATAGCACTCACTCCTGTTCCCTGACACTCACAGGCCACTGGCACACTGCTAGTATCTTCAAAAGTGAAGGCTGATACAAAGTACTTATTAAGTTCATCCAACATTTATTTGTCCCCCATTACTACCTCACCAGCATCATTTTCCAGTGGTTCAATATCAACTCTCACCTCCCTTTTACTCTCTATATAACTGAAAAAACTTTCAGTATCCCACTTTATATTAATGGCTAGTTTGCCCTCATATTTCATCTTTTCCCTTCTTATGACTTTTTTAGTTGCCTTTTGTTGGATTTTAAGAACTTCTCAATCATCCAACTTTCCACTCACTTTTGCTACCTTATAAGCCCTTTCCTTGGCTTTTATGCAGTCCTTACCTTCCCTTATCAGTCATAGTTGCCTACCCCTGCCAGAAGTCCTTGAGGATAAGGAGTCTATCATTTAAGTGAAAATAAACTATTTGTGTCACTCTGTAGGGTATCGTTGTAACTCTCCAGTATGTGGTAATGGAAACTATGCAAATTGCTGGCCAGATTTGAACCTGAGACCACTCGCCTCAAAGTCCAGTGCTGGAATAAACAGCAGGATCCAGCAATCTCCCCTTTGATTCTAAATCATATATTTAGAATTATTACATCTGAAAATTCAGTGGCAGAAAAGCTTGTGTTATTTACATTATGTATAAAATAATCAAAAACTAATTAAAGTATAAAATATCAAAGGGTACAGTAAAGTGCAAAAGTTTTAGACACATAGATATAGCTAGTGTGTGTAAGACCTTTGTATTTAACAATGTGGAGTGGAGAGAGAGGTTGTAAATCCAGCAGGAGCAAAGGATATTGGGAATGGTAAGGGTGGTGTGCCATGGGAGGGGTGTGGGACAGATGGCAGAGAAGGAGTGCTGGGAATGGGTGGTGGTGGTGCAAGCGCAGATATACCTAGCCCTGTGACACTCGGTAAGGTCACTTAATGTCAAGCAATTGGTTTAATGATCATTACAGAATGTCTCTCTGATACTTCCTGCTCCCTCCCGCTCTCTTCCCCTTTTCCCAACAATGATTCCCTCCTCCCTCCCCCTTTCCAACTCACAGAGACCCATGTCAAAATCAAGTTTTTCATCGCTCACATATATCATGAAATTTTTATTTTGTGGCAGCAATACAGTGAAGTACATAAAATTAGTACAGTACTGTGCAAAAGTCTTAGGCCCTCTAGCCTAAGACTTTAACATAGTACTGTACATACTTTTCAAAGTATTCATAAGATTATGTCATGTTTAGGCAGCTTAGTAAGCCGTCTGGTGATGTGGTGGCAACTGCACTGCACTTGGAGGAGAGTGGTTCCGGGTTCGAGTCCGGTTGGCTCCTTACTCGCTTTCCATCCATGTGGGGTTGAACATCGAGCTAGCAACTCGGCCTCATAAAAACCAGATAAATGCTAAGGAAACAGCAAAAACATCCCACCCGATATGCCACAAGGTGCAAAAAGCAACAACAACAACATATTCTAATGGAACTTAACTGATGTGAAAGAAAGAGGTCAAAATATTCTTCTGTATTCGGGAATCGGGGTATAGAGATAGGACAAGAAAGTGACTGATGTAAATTTTAAGGTTTTTATTTTATCAACTCCCACATTTTCATGCATGATTTGTTTCTTTACAGTTATTTCATTCATGAAACTAAATTGCTGCTTTGTTTTTGACTAAATACGTTTCTTCTATTTCCCACAGATGACCCACTGATCATTGTCAGACCACCTGGTGAGTGCCCCTAAGCATGAAAATTCCAAACTATTGAATTAGTTGTTTTGTGCATTTGTGTCACAGCAATTTCTGTTTTAATCATTCACAGTAAATGGGCATCACTTGCCTTTCAGCATTAATGTTGAACATCTTGAACCACTTCAGCTCTTGTACTTGCTGTAGCGCAAGAGAGTTGGAGGAATTTGATCAGTGACCATGAAGGAGCTGCAATATATTTCCAGGTCATATCGGTCCGTGCACAAGTAGTTGGCAATGTTCTTTCTGCACTTGTCCTTCCAGCTGGTAGAATTCAAAGGCTTCAGGAATGCTCCTGGTGGTGTGTGAAGGATTGTGGATGGATACTTATCAAAGAGATAAAGCATGTGAAATATTGTTTTGCTTGCACTTGTGCAGACAACTAAAGAGTTCTCATAATGTTGCTGAATTGTGTTTAAGGTGATGAAAAGGCTTTGAAGGTGAAATCTGACTGCAGAATACCCAGACTTGTTGCCCTTGTGCTTATGCAGTATGTTTGTTCTGAAATGCCCGGTGAGCAGTAATCAAGGATGTTAATGGTGATGATGCTGCCTTTGCTTCTCAAGGAGAATTAATTAACTTATATTGAAGGTGATGGTCACTTACCAGCATTCTTGGTGTGTTTGTTAGTTACCTCTTGTTAGTTTCAACATAAATTTTCTGAGGTATTGCTTCTGCTTCATTCCAAATGGAAATTTCCAGTAGAAGTAAAACACCCTGCAGCAAACACTAATCATTGATTTCCTGATCGTAGGATGGAAGGAGGTACAATACAGCAGGTGAAGATGGACAATGCCCCAAGGACTCCTTTAGTAATACTTGATGCTGAAATTAATAGTCACCAGAAATGACAGTCATCCAAGCTATGGATTCAACCAGGGCAGAATTTTAACTGCTGATTTCCTTTGTTTCCCGTCTTTATCAGCTTGTGTGATGTCACATCTGATCTTCATATTGAGGACAGACATACTCACTCCCATCTCTGGCATGCAGCTGCTTTGTTCATTCATGGCCTGTGGTTTGAACTGAAGGCAATTAATGGATGATACTCCTGATGAAACCAATCACTCTGCCAATGATTGAGTGCAAGCTGATGGGTGTTAATTGGTGTATTGAATTCGTTTTTTTTTGGATGTTTCCAAATCTTCCAGTTTAGTATTTAACATTTGCGTGCTGAACTCCATCATCATAATGCAGAATTAGTGTTTGTGTGTGGATGTGGGCAGGAGAAAGGGGAAGAGAAACACTGTTCAAGATGATAAGAGTCGTAGATCAAAGAGACTTTCCCACGGTGGAAGTGATTATTATAAAAGGACATCATTTTTAGGTAATTGGCGGAAAGTATAGGAGGGATGTCAGAGGTAATTTTTTTTACACAGAGCAGTGTCTGTGTGGAATGTGTTGCCAGGGGTGGTGGTAGAGGCAGATACATTAGGCACATTTCAGAGACTCTCAGATAGGTATATGGATGATAGAAAAATTGTGCGCTCTGGGTAGGGAAAGGTTAGATTGATTTCAAAGCAGGTTAAAAGGTTGGCATTACATTATTGGCCAAATGGCATTTTCTGTGCTGTGCTGTTCTATGCTCAATATTTCGTGCTGCCAAGTGGCTGTCATGGTTTTATCTGAAGCAGCCTGGCTTGAAACTCTGTTGGTTCTGGAGCACAAACATTAATGCTGCAGCCTCGAGATTATTGTGGCCCCTAGCTTTGTCTGTATCCTGTGTACTCAGCTGTTTCTTGATAGTGCATGAAGTGAATTTACTTGGCCAAGGAATGTATTTGTCATGCTGGGCTTCTCAAGAGAAAGTCAAAATGATTCATCTTAGCACTTTAAGTTGAAGATGTTTCCAAATATTCCAGCCTAGTCCTTGTACTCATATGCTGAGCTCCATCATCATAGTGCAGAACTAGTGTTTTCTCTGCAATTTTCTGTCCATTAATTTTAACACCATACGTGATGTGCTGACCTCTGTATAAACCCATTCAGCATAACTCTCTCCACTTAAATATAGTTTCTTGGATAACTACCTTTGTCAGTACCAGCTTGCTAAATTATAACTGGAATCTGACTTTGGACCTGAAACAGTTTGGTGGAAGCTCTACTCCAAATTAAAATCATAAAAACGGAACACACAGCCTGAAGGAATTGCGTGTATGTGGACAAAGAAATGGGAAGTGTAGACAGTCAATGGGGGGAAAGCTGGTTTTTATGATGGGCTGCTTTCATAACGATCTGTAGTTTCTTGTGGTCCTGGCCAGAGCACTTGCCATACTGTGAACCATCCAGAGAGCATGCTTTCTACTGGGCACCTGTAAAAATTGATGTTAGTCATTAGAGACACCACTGAATTCCCTTAGCCTCTGAGGAAGTAAAGGAGCTGGTATACTTTCTTGGCCATTAGCATCAACGTGGTTGGACTAGGACAGTTGGATAAAGTTAAATGAAGAAAGAGATTCCTATTTCTAACAAATGGAGATGTGTCAGTTCCAGGAAATATCCCGATGAGTCACTGTTGATATAGCCAACCTGCTAACAATAGCAGACTTCCAGAAAAACTGTTAACACACTCATAAAACAAGAGATTCTGCAGATGCTGGAAATCTAGAGCATTAGACACAAAACGCTGGAGGCACTCAACAGGTGCAACAGCATCTATGGAGGGAAATAAACAGTTAATGTTTTGGGCAGAGTCCCTTCATTAGGGCTTTCCCAGTGCTGCCTAACCAATGTTTTGTACCACTTAGCATGACATTCCCTCCCTTGTACTAGAGCACACCATATGCCTTCTTCACACTGTGTCATCTATCTGTGTTATGACACTGATTTGTCTCCATAAGACCATAAGCCATTCAGCCCATCAAGTCTGCTCCACCATGCTATCATGGCTGATACTGGATCCCACTCAACCCGATACACCTGCCTTCTCGCCATAACCTTTGATGCCCTGACCAATCAGGAAACTATCAACTTCCGCCTTAAATATACCCACGGACTTGGCCTTCGCCGCAGTGTGTGGTAGAGCATTCCACAGGTTCACTACTCTCTGGCTAAAAAAAATTCTTCCTTACCTCTTTTCTAAAAGGTCATCCCTCAATTTTGAGGCTGTGGCCTTTAGCTCTGGATACCCCCACCACAGGTAACATCCTCTCCAATCCACCCTATCTAGTCCTTGCAACATTCGGTGGGTTTCAATTCAATAAAATGGCGGAGCAGACTCAATGGGCCGAATGGCCAACTTCTGCTCCTTTGTCTTATGGTCTAATTGACAGGAAAGGAACAGTAACTCAAATAACCATCTGTTACAACGGTGGTGTGCAGAAGAGCATCTCTGAATGCACAACATGTCAAACCTTGAAGTAGATAGGCTACATAGCAGAAGACCACACTGATTCCACTACTGTACCGAATAAAGTGGCAACAGTGTACATAGTTTGCGAAGTGTACTGGGTTGTGATTGAGTGTATTTCCCTTCAATTCCCAATTGTTTCAAGTCCTTGCATTACCTGTCCAATAAAGTGGCTTCCCTCATCAAAGTCCATTGTAGAATACCTTCACAACCCCAAGATTTTTGCAGGAGTTAGAGCAGGAACTGCTTTGCATTGAAAAGCCTTGACTCAGTTTGTGAAGTTAACCACAAGAACCAGGCAATATTTATTTATCCTGCTGGAAGTTGGAAGAAATCCTATAAATTTTCTCTAAATGTATTGCCAAGACCTTTCTGATCTTCAAACACACGGTTGAGGATCTTTTCTCTTTATGAGCTACAGAAAAATCCTCCTCATTCTCTGATAGGGCCATTGTCCCACAGTATTTTTTTGTTGCCTTGTATTAGCATATTCTGCTCTAATCCTCCAAGCAACAATCAAAGGCAGTCTTTTCTCTGGTATACTAACAAATTAATGGCCTCAAACAGCATCCCTTCTGATGGTATCTTTCCTCTTTCATTTTGTTTATTATTTCCTAAATGGACAGATTTGTCTTTTGTCATGACCTCTCCTAAGTTTTCCATGGGACCTCAAGAAAGCCCTTCTCCAACAACTTCCTTTGCTAACCTGTCCAGCTGTTCTTCCTTTGTTACTCTGTTTCAGAATGAGCTTTTATTTGGAATTGTATTAGTTCCTTGCATTGCTACTGATCACCGACAGATCTTACTTTATCTTTCTTTTTTAATCTTTTTATTAATTTTCAAATTCATAAATATAGTAACAGTCCTAATACAAAGAGTTTGGGATTACATTATTGGTAATTGACATATGCAAGTAAAAACTACAGATAATACAAGTATATTAGACCTCTCAAACTCTTAATATAATTAACCATGATAAAAAGAAAAATGAAAAAATATCAAGGAAAAAGACCCCAAAGTAAAAAAAACTAAACTAAACTGAACCGAAAACTGATCTAAACAAAACAGAACAAGGCTGGACTAATATATTACATCGAATACAATCATTAATGTCATTAACTCTGCTCCTCTATCCATATATCCTAGGTTAATAAAAAGGATTTGGAAAGGGCAAGCTACGTCATATGGAAGTGTTGAATAAATGGCCTCCAGGTCTCTTCAAATTTAACCAAAGGATCAAAAGTGACACTTCTGATTTTTTTCTAAATTTAAACATTTCGTAAATTTTTTGGTTTGAACAAATTTATTTTATCAAGCCCTATTATATCTATTTTTTCCCACCCTCTGTTATGGATCAAACCTTTTTGATATGGAAAATGAAGGGTATAATATGTTTTTATGATTTATTCTTGGATAACTGTTTCATGTCTTTTGAACAGTTGTCTAATAAATATAATTTGCCCAGATCCTTTTTTTTTAGATATTTACAAATTAGAAACTTTTAAAATACTACGCTACCTACCTTTCCGACTTCATATCCAACTGATATCATGGGAAAAATTTTAGGTTTAAATCCTTGTCAGAAGGGTTTAATAGCAACTATTTATGATATAATTATGAAAATACAGCCAGGTACATCTGATAAATAAAGAATGAATGGGAAAGGGAACTTCAACTTCACTTACCTATAGAGAAATGGGAGAAAATCTTTCAATTAGTTAACTTTTCCTCTATATGTGCTAAACATATGTTGATACAATTTAAGGTGGTACATAGGGCCCACATGTCTAAAGATAAACTAGCTCGTTTTCACTCTCATATAAATCTTGTTTGTGACAGATGTCATTCTGAGGTAGCTTCTTTGACTCATATGTTCTGGTCTTGCCCTCTTTTGAAAACATTTTGGAAAGATATTTTTGATATTATTTCAACAGTTTTGCATATTGATTTACGACCTCATCCTATTACTGCAATTTTTGGTTTACCAATGATGGAATACAGTTTGTTATCCTCTTCAGCTAGTCAGATGATACATTTGTTACATTAATGGCTAGAAGATCCACTTTATTGAATTGGAAAGAGACCAATCCCCCTACTACATTTCAGTGGTTTTCCCAAACTATATCATGTTTAAATTTAGACAAAATCAGAAGATCTTACTTTATCAATGGGCACTTGAATGCAATTTTCCATTCACTGATCTAAATCCATGCTTTTTTGAAATAGCAGAAAAAGTCTGTCAGTGAATTGCAGACAAACTCAGAAGCCCAGCAGAGAGGGTATGCTGGTGGGAACTCATTTGGGTGACTCACTGCAAATGAAACACAAGCCTGTTCTGTCTGCTGCACAACAGACAACTTGGTGATTTCAATATTCATTTCATGAAGAACCCCATTGTACCATGGACCAAGCATTTTTGTAATTATATTTTTGATGTAGGCATTGTATTTCTTCCTTGCATATTGAATAATCAGTTTCATATTATGACTCTTGCTATCACTTAACTGACCATAAATTACTTCACTGTGAAGGGATGAGAGAGGAGGGCTGAAGAAAGCCGTGGTTTCAATCCATTTATCTTAGACCTCTTGCTGTAGGATCGAAGTTTTACTCTACCAACACCAGTTTGTGTGAAATGGCTTCCCCATATTATAATAAGTCATTCATGTGTATTCATCACTTTTTACTGCAGTGGGTTCATGGATGAGGATTGAGGTAAGTGAAAGCATATCTCGACCTGCGGGATCCACAGAAGGGGATACAAAATAAAGCTGCAATCATTTCTTGTGCATATTCATAGTCTCTTCAGGAAAGTTAGTTTGCTGCAGAGTAAACTGGTCAGTCTGCATTATGGCAGAACCCAGCTGGTTCTTCATCCAGTTTGCAAAAGCATGTGAAAGAGGCCATCGATGGACATTTAACAGAAACATGTTGGTTTACCAAAATGAACCATGAAGAAATACAAAGAGAAACAGCTTTCTATGCAAATACGTCCAAGTAATTTGTGCTGATTTTGGTCACTGTCAGTTGGTAGAAAATTAAATCAAGCTTGCCATTTTATTTCAGTTCAGCATGCCAGCTGTTGTGGATATGAGGACAGGCTAGCATATGTTTAGTTTGTATAATTTTGAGTTGGCTGTGTCCTAGAAATTGTTTTGGTCAAATCATCCCTCAAAGTACAAGGAACCAATCTATATCTAATTTCCAAGATAACACAACAAATGGTGATTTTTTTCCATTATTGTAATTGGTTCATAAAAGGAATGGATAGTGAAAGCTTATCCCTTCACCAAGATAAGGCAGTGACTTGTGCCAGATTCCAGTAATATGAGAAACATTGCACCACGTGTTTCTTCTTTACAGGAGGCGAACCAATCTGGATTCCTTATACATTCAAGTATGAGGCATCTTCCAGCGAATGCATGGGAAAGCAGTATGTGAAGCGCACTTGGTATCGCAAGTTCGTTGGTGTGGTACTTTGCAACTCTCTGCGATACAAGATCTTCCTGTCTGAAGGACTGAGAGGTAACCAAACAATGGAGCATTTTCAAAGCTTGTCTCTGAGTGTAATTTCTTTATTCTCCAGAAAAACAAGCATACTCAGAAATCCAGGTGTGTGTGTGTGTCTATCTATCTTTCTACCTATCTATCTATAATATATATATATATAAATAAATATGATGTAGGCATATAATGTTTCATATCCAGAAACAGCTGGCTTTGTGTGATTACACTGATGCTTGCATATCAAAGAAGATGTTGAGTATGTAAAGTATATCCATATTTATCAGAAATATAGATATAGTTTAGCATTTGTATATGTATGCTTGTAGCTCGACCCTGGATGTTCATATAGATTGGTCTATATCAGATGCTTGGTTAAGTCTCTTTGAATATAGTGGTTGTTTGGTTAAACCAATTAACATCAGAATTCTGCAAGTCTGGCAAGCAGTGGAAGTGGAAAATAGATTTCTTGTCTTTGCAGAGAATAGAACATGGAGCAAGGCCCACAACGACTGTGTAGACCAATTAAACTAATCCCTTCTACATGCACATGATTTTTATTGCTCCATTCCCTGCCAGCAAGATATGCAGGAATGAAGCAGAAAAGTAATAGCATTAGGATAATAGTAAAGTTAAAAAGTAAAAGTTGCTCATCCTCCTTTGATTATTCAGTTTTGAGGATAACATTATGGGAAAAGTCCTTGAAAGGTAGATGTCATGATTAATGCATTGCCCAGTCTGAAAGACATAGCAATTCATTGCTGTCAATTTATTTCGTGTAGGCTGCATTGTTTGATTAACCAATTTACAAAAATAATATAAAAGTATGAGAACGAATGCAAAGTAATTTCAAGAAAACCTGAGATAGAACATAGAACAGTATAGAGAGGAACTGGCCATTCGGCCCACAAGGTCTGTGCCAAACACCAAACAAAGTCTTCATCAGGACTGGAAAGGAAGGGGAAGAAGCCAGGATAAGAGGTGGGGAGTACAAGCTGGCAGGTGAGACCAGTTGAAGGGGAAGATGGCTGGGTAGGGAGGGGATAACATAGGTAGAAGAGATAAAAGGCTGAAGAATAAGCAGTCTAATGTGAGTGGACAGTGGACCATGGAAGAAAGGGAAGGATGAAGGGGACCTGAGGAAAGTGATAAGCAAGTGAGGATAAGAGAAGGGAATGAGAGTGGTAACCAGAATGGAAAATGGGAAAAAAATATATGTGTGGGCGGGTAAAAATTAACAGAAGTTTGAGAAATCAACGTTCATGCTATCAGGTTGGAGGCTACTCAGAGGAATATGAGGTTTTACTTCTCTAACCTGAGTCTGGCCTCCTCATGGCAGTAGAGAAATCAAATTCATATTTCTTCTCAAGCCAAAAGATGGTAGGAGTCATAGAAACATCGGGAAAAGGAAGAGGCAGTTAGGCGTAATGTGCCTTCAGATTCTGAAAAACTGAGTTCAGGGGATGCAGCACAATAAAAACTTTTCTTTCCCATGATGACTACCCAAAACCTCCAGTGCCCTTTCAACTTGCAGGGGGCCACAGCTCTCCAACACTTACGCATGATATTTTTTCTTGAACTCCCCGTTAAACCCTCCTCTAATTAAAATTTACATCACCAAATGACTAAACTTCCAACTGTGGAAATAAATTCATTATTTTCACCCAAGTTGTCATAGAATTTTGTTCAACTCAGCTTATGCTCTGTCAGTCTCCTACTTCTTCAAGGAAATTCTTTTCTGCAGAGCTGAAAATTCTTCAGCTCTGGAAATATGCTCTAATCTCTTTTGTTCTCATTGTAATGTTAGAATTGTGCATTGTAACGTTTCATAAGATTCTAGTCTGTGACTTGAATAATTTTTTGCCCCATATTGAGCAAAAGCACAGCCTATGGCCACAATGTTTTCATGTCCACATCAAAGTGATCTTGGATTCTCATCTGCATTGGCATGAGGGACTCTGGAGTGATTGAGGACTATTTGAACTGTGTGTCCATAGAACTAATGTCTTCCATCCCTGATTGGTTCAAGCAAAGCCAAAAGTGGTGTTTAATGGTGGACCTCTGTTCTGTGCAGAATTTGTCAAAGCAAATATGCAGTGCATATTGAGGCATAATATCCAAACTATCCACTTTCCTGCTGATAGCTGCTGTTTTTGACAACCTCTCTGATTCATAAAGATTTTCATTGAGGACGCACATTTTCTTTCCAGCCCACATGCCTGCTACTTTCAGGCATCTATGCATATGTACTCCAAGTTCTTACTGTTTCCTTACACTTCTGAAAATGCTCAGAATGTGGAACTGGCTACCAAAAAAGAAAAGATAGGTAAAATTACTGAAAGCCAGTCAAAAGAACATAAGGCAATTGCAGATGGAAAGGAGTTAAAAAAAAAATGTTGATGTGATTAATTGGATACAAGTGGGAAAGGACACTATTGAACCCGAAAGCTTTCCCAGATGGTTTATTTCCATGCTACTGATTCTCTAACACATTTTTTTTGAAAGATGACATGTGGGGTGGTGCATTATAAACTTAAGAAAAATGATCTCCTTAAATAGATGAAGCAACAAGAAATATGCAGACAATGTTGCAGAGAGTGGTGGAGAAAAGTTCAAGTCTCCTTCAGAGCAGAAAGATTAATAATTCTGAAGTACTTTGTCATGAAGTAGGAGCAAGTGTCATGTAATCAGGAAAAAGCTTCGTCCTTTTGCCTTTTTTTGCTGGTATCTTGTATGTATTTGTATGTTACACGATTCTTCTGATGACTTCCCCAGCCAGCACCCTCTGCCCCCACCCCCATTTTCTTGCTGCAGTTTGTATATTAATCCGCTGCCCGATGACAGAGACCTTAAATCCAGAGTTCACAGCTGCAGTGGAAATGTGAAATGAAGTGATTTGTGCAAAGCTAAAGAGTTATGTGAGTCTTCGAAAATGGTTTTAACACTCTCTTGTATGCTGAGATTCATATCTGACTTCAGCAATATGTTACAATAATTGGCACGTTCTCAGTAATTCTGTATTTCCTGCAAATGGAATTTACGATTGGAGTTGACAGTTAACAAAAGTTTGTGATATGTCCAAATATATGAAATTAACAAACAGGCAAAGGAATGACAGACTCAGCAAACAATTCACCCTTCATCCCCTCCCATGTATTCATTTAATCTCCTAAGAGAGATAATAAACCAGAGGCAGATAGCAAGTGGGGGAAAAAAGTGAAATCACTGTTTTTCAATTTACATAAATGTGTCTGGAAAATCAAATGTCATCTCTCATGTCACACACCTATATAATGTGATTTCTAAACTTGTAACCATCAAGTTGGAACCTTCAGTATATTCTAAACAGTTATCACTGTATGGGGGAAAAGAGTTGTCAAAATGCATTTAATTCTTCCGATGTTTAACCTTGGTGTCTCTGGTTTTCTGTAAAACTGGGATTTATTATGCTATTTTGCCCTTTTAAAATTTCTAATATCTCCTATTTTGTACTGTTTTAAGGTAAGCTAAAAGGCCTGTATAAATAACCAATAATCTTTAAATGAAGAATTTTCTTCTAACTCTCCCTGGACCTTCTCCAAAGACGCAATATGGCCCATCATTAGAATGAGTTCACAACAGTTTAGTTGATTGATGAATACCATTTGAAGGTCAAATTAATTTCTTTCGTTAGTTTTACCCAGAGTTTCTCTATGTAAGTTGTGCATCATCAGTAATTCAGATCCAGATATTGCTGTGGCTACCCAGAAGATTGAGGGAAAATCTATGCAGAGTAAACAAAGTTAACATCTTAGATCAATGACCTTTTCATCTGAATACTTCCACATATTTTCTGCAAATAATATGTTTATCTGCTTTGGTCCTACCCATATTTTGACATTATATTGATTTAAAATAAATATCATGTGGCTTGATCTTCAGATTTATCTGTATTTATCACATGTATATTGAAATGTACAGTGAAATGCACTGCTTACTTTAACAACCAACACACCCAAGGATGTACTGGGGGGAGTCTGCAAATATCGTCACACATTCCAGCTCCAACAAAGCATGCCCATAATGTTCAGCAGAACAACACAAGCAGCAACAACAATAAAACAAAACAAGACACCATCAGCAAAACAATCCCTTTTCCCACTAGCTACCCATGTGGCCAACCCCCACTGAGTAAACATCGTCTGGGATTAATTGCAGTCCTTTCCAACTTGAAAGTTCAAAGTACATTTATTATCAAAGTACAGTGCCTGAAAAAGTATTCCCCCCCCCCCGGAAATGTTCATGTTTTATTGTTTTAAAGCATTAAATCCACTGTGATTCAGTTGGGCTTTTTTTGACACTGATCAACAGAAAAAGACACTTTCGTGTCAAAGTGAAAACAGATCACTACAAAGTGATCTAAATTAATTACAAGCATAGAAACATAAAAAACCTGCAGCACAATACAGGTCCTTCAGCCCACAATGCTGTGCCAAAAGTGTACTTACTTTAGAAATGACCTCCAGATACCCATTTATTTTTCTAAGCTCCATGTACCTATCTGGGAGTCTCTTAAAAGACCCTATTGTATCTGCCTCCACCACCATCGCCAGCAGCCCATTCCATGCACTCACTATTCTCTGCTTAAAAAAACTTACCCCTGACTTCTCCTCTGTACCTACTCTCAAGCACCTTAAAAACTGTGTCCTCTCATGTTAGCCAGATATATGTAAAATACAAAATAATTGACTGCTTAAGTATTCACCCCCTTCAAGTCAGTATTTAGTAGATGCACCTTTGGCAGCAATTACAGCCTTGAGTCTGTGTGGATAGGTCCCTATCAGCTTTGCACATCTGGACACTGCAATTTTTCCCCATTCTTCTTTACAAAACTGCTCAAGCTCAGTCAGACTGCATGTGGATCATGAGTGAACAGCCCTTTTCAATTCCCCAGCCACAAATTCTTAATTGGATTGAGCTCTGGACTCTGACTTGGCCACTCCAGGACATTAACTTTGTGTTTTTAAGCCATTCCTGTGTAGCTTCAGCTTTATGCTCGGGGTCATTGTCTTGCTGCAAAACAAGTCTTCTCCCAAGTTGCAGTTCTCTTGTAGACTGCATCAGGATTTTCTCCAGGAATTCCCAGTATTTTACCCTCTACCTTCACAAGCCTTCCAGGGCTGCTGCAGTGAAGCATCCCCACAGCAGGATGCAGCCACCACCATGCTTCATGGTAAGGGTGGTGTATTTTTTGATGATGTGTGGTGTTTGGCTTATGTCAACCATAGTGTTTAGTCTGATGGCCAAAAAGCTCAATTTTGGTTTAATCAGACCACAGAACCTTCTTCCATCTGACTTCAGATTCTCCCAAATGCCTTCTGGCAAACTCTAACTGAGATTTCATGTGAGTTTTTTTCAACAGTGGCTTTCTCTTTGCCACTCTCCCATAAAGCTGCGACTGGTGACGCACCCAGAGAACGGTTGATGTAGGTGCAGTCTCTCCCATCTCAGCCACTGAAGCTTGTAATTTCTCCAGAGTTGTCATAGGTCTGTTGGTGGCCTCCCTCACTAGTCCCCTTCTTACACAGTCACTCAGTTTTTGAGGATGGCCTGCTCTAGGCAGATTTACACTGTGCCGTATTCTTTCCATTTCCTGATGATTGACTTAACTGTACTCCAAGGCATATTCAGTGACTTGGAAATTTTCTTGAATCTACCTCTTGACTTGTACTTTTCAATAACCTTTTGGCGGAGTTGTTTGGAGCGTTCTTTTGTCTTCATGGTGTAGTTTTTGCCAGGATACTGACTCACCAGCAGTTGGACCTTCCAGATAACTAACACACATTAAAGTTGCTGGTGAACACAGCAGGCCAGGCAGCATCTCTAGGAAGAGGTACAGTCGACGTTTCGGGCCAAGACCCTTCGTCAGGACTAACTGAAGGAAGAGCTAGTAAGAGATTTGAAAGTGGGAGGGGGAGGGGGAGATCCAAAATGATAAGAGAAGATGGGAGGGGGAGGGATGGAGCCAAGAGCTGGACAGGTGATTGGCAAAAGGGATATGAGAGGATCATGGGACAGGAGGCCCAGGGAGAAGGAAAAGGGGGGGGAACCCAGAGGATGGGCAAGGTGTATAGTCAGAGGGACAGAGGGAGAAAAAGGAGAGAGAGAAGAAGGAACATACATCAAAGTTGCTGGTGAACGCAGCAGGCCAAGCAGCATTTATAGGAAGAGGCGCAGTCGACGTTTCAGGCCGAGACCCTTGGTCATGACTAACTGAAGGAAGAGTGAGTAAGGGATTTGAAAGCTGGAGGGGGAGGGGGAGATGCAAAATGATAGGAGAAGACAGGAGGGGGAGGGATAGAGCCGAGAGCTGGACAGGAGAGAAGAAGAATGTGTTTATATAAATAAATAACGGATGGGGTACGAGGGGGAGGTGGGGCATTAGCGGAAGTTAGAGAAGTCAATGTTCATGCCATCAGGTGGAGGCTACCAGCAACCTTGATGTGTGTTGCTTGAATTTCCAGCATCTGCAGAATTCCTCGTGTTTACTTCCAGATAACTTTTTTTTTAGTATAATTGATTGAAACACCTTGACTGCACACAGATGATTCCCATGTAACCAATTATGTGACTTCTGAAACTAATTGGCTGCACCAGTGTTGATTTGGTGTATCATATTAAAGGGGGTGAATACTTCTGCAATCATTTATTTTGTGTTTTATATTTGTGATTAATTTAAATCACTTTGTAGAGGTCTGTTCTCACTTTGACATGCTGTTGATCGGTGTCAAAAAAAACCAAATTAAATCCGCTGTGATTCAATGTTGTAAACCAATAAAACATGAAAACTTCCAAAGGGGATGATTACTTTTTATAGGCACTGTATGTATACTATATGCAACCTTGAGATTCATCTCCTTATAGGCAGGCTCAAAACAAAGAAACACAATAGAACCCATTAAAAAGGATGAGACAAAAAGGGAGCAAACCAAGCAAACAATGAAAAGTAAGCAAATGACATCTAGAACTGAAGATCACAAAAGTGAGTTCACAGCCACTAAGCCAGTCACAGATGATCCAAGAGCCCATTAGCTGCAGACCTCAGCTCAGTGCAGTGCAGAGACGAGTAAACCTCGCCGGTCAATAGCCTGTGAATTCCCTTTTGAAGTTGAGCTTTTGAACCTCCCTGCATGACCTGGGATTTCTGCGGTGTGAACTGAAGTCTCGAAAGTGCAGGATGGTTGCAGCGTGGCCTGTAAGGGCGAAATCAAGGTGGTGGGGACCGCGAGTGAGGAATGAGCCAATATATGGCCATTGCTACAGTGGACTTGGTAATGATTTGAGATGAGGCGAGGCAGAGTTGAAGCGGTGAAGCCCATGCCCGAGTGTGAGAAATGAGCTGATGTTTGACCAATTTAAGTGCCGGGTCTGATTGGAAAGGTTGAATCGAGGCGGCAGGGCTCAGGCACGAGACCATATTGAAGCTGCATGGCCTGGGTCTAAGAGTGAGGAATGAGCCAAGGTTAAGCTGATTTAAGCACAGGGCTAGATTGGAAAGGCCAGGCTATCAGGGCCAGAGGCAAGGGTTGGGCCAGTGTTAAGAGTGGTCCTTGAGTTTGTATTGATATGTTGGAGCCTATTTATAGAATTGTAGAAATGGGCCCTTTTACCCCACCTCATCCATGCCTGCCATAATTTCTCTACATAAATGTTCTTTGCCCACATTAACCTCCCTTTCCTATCTAGGTACCTGTCAAATTGCCTTTTAAATGTTATAATTGTACCTGCCTCTGCCATTATCTTGGGAGCTCATTCCAAATATTCACCATTCTCTTTGTGGAAAAACTTAACCTTCAGATTTCCTTCAAATTTTTTCCTTCTCATTATGCCCTCTAATTCTAGACTCCCATACCTCAATATTAAAGCATGCTTATGATATTACTAGAGAGTTTTCAGAGGTGATTTTGGAGGATGCAGCCAGGACTTGACAATATAGGATAACATTGCAGTGAGGTCACTTGAAGAATAGATGAATGCAGACATTTTGTCATCCTTTTGTCCATGTCGATGAATATCCATGTAGATGAATTCATGCATAAAAATGTCTCCTGTGACTATCAAGACATGTGCTTAATTAATGGTCTTGATTTACTGGTACTTGTATTTTCACTAAAACATTGTTGGCTCTCCAAATTTTGATTTACAGAACTGTCTTATACTATAGCAAATAGCACACAAAGCTGTTGCTGAAGGTTATAGTGTAGCCAAATTCCCACGATGTATTTTGCCAACCCTTTTCCCTTTGAAATTTCATTTAATGAAATCTTTCCCATGAAATCACCCTATTCTTAAATCAATGCTGCCTGTAGCAAATGACTTTCCTTGATATTTTAATTTCTTGCATGGTGTTATAACAATTATTTGAGGTAACAGTGATTGAAAGTTAACCAGGATTTTTTGAGAACTGGTGCTTGCCTTTCATATTAGTCCATTGACAACCTTCTATAGATGTGTTGTGGAGAGTATAGTGACTGTTTGTATCGCGGCCTGATATGGAAACACCAATGGCCTTGAATGGAAAATCCTCTAAAAAGTAGTGGATATGGCCCAGTCCATCATAGGTGAAACCCTCCCCACCATTGAGTGCATCTACATGGAGCACTGTCACAAGAAAGCAGCATCCATCATCAAAGATCCCTATCACCTAGGCCATGTTCTCTTCTGACTACTGCCATCAGGAAGAATGTACAGGAGCCCCAGGAACCACACCTCCAGGCTCCTTCAGTGAACTGTTCCAACAACCTGTGGATTCACTTTCAAGGACTTTTCATCTTGTGTTCTTGATATTTATTGCTATTTATTTACAAACATTTGTATATTTCTTTCTTTTGTATTTGCACAGTTTGTTATCTTTTGCACATTAGTTGTTCATTTATCCTGTTTGGGTGTGGTCTTTCATTGACTCTAATATGTTTCTGTTGTGTTTTTACTGTGTATGGCTGCAAGCAAATGAATTTCAGGGTTGTAAATGGTGACATGTATGTACTTTAATAATACATTGAACTTTGATTTTTGATCTTACTTTGGACATGTGGAGCATTATTGAAATTAAGTTAGCATTCTTGGATTTAGTCTTTTTTGCTTACATTGTGGTGTGGTTAAGGTAACTACAAATTTTGCTTCATAATCTTTTAATAGTAGAATTGAGCTGGGAATTGAGTACATGGAAAGACAGGAACTTTTTAGCAAATCATATGTAAAAGGGAAGAAAACTTAATAACTGTAGAGGTAAGAAGTCATAAAAGTTAATAATAATGTTGCTGACTACTGCCAAATCAAGATTCAGGTTTTGAAGAGTTGTACTTTGAACAGCATTCATGCCCCATTTCCAGTCCTGTACTTCAGTGAAGTTTTGCATTCCAGAAAGAAAGACTGTTCTAGGCTACAGTATTACTGAACTAGGATGAAATGCTAGCATAGCCTTGATATGTTGAATAGATTATTTTTGTTCTATAAATGTCCAAGATTCTATAATTGCAAGAATGGCATCATTTTAAGAAAAAGGAAATATAGCAGTCTCATTTCACTCAAAGATCAAATATATTGCTGGCACACACAACGGAACAAGAAATCTTTATGCATATCAGAAAGGAACTGGATAGTTCATGTCGGCAAATAGTATTTCATTTTATGAAAAATATACCAAATTAATTCAAAGAATAGTTGGACTGGTTGGATAAAAAATAATCTCCTGCTTGAAGCTTGTAAAGATACTGTTAGAAAAAATTGATATAAGTTAGCCAATATTTAAAGGTGTTTTGCTGCTTTACAGGCAATTGAATGAAACACCACACTCCATTGACTTGTGCTGATGTCTGAGAGCAAGAACAGTTCACCATAATATGGGAATTTTCTACTTATTATTCCATCTATCAACTAATAACTAAAATAAAATGTCAAGCAGCTCTGAGAGTTAAGAGGACTGCATTTTGACTATTTTGTTCACATGGTTTGACAGTGCCAAACTAACAAAGCATTGATAATTGCTTCACTGTGCTCTAATATTGGGCGGAAACTTTGTAATGCCAAATTAACTGTCAGAATTATTTGCAATTCTTTCTCAGATACGTTTTACAGCATTGGTGATGCTTGGGGAAAAGGGGAGGACCACTGCCAGTTTGTTGATTCTTTCCTGGAGGGAAGGACAGGGACACATGAATATCCTGCATCTTTGCCTATCATCCCAGGTAATCAGTCAAATTCTACTTTGCAAATTCCAAAGCTGAGGAGAAATTGTACGTATTTAGGATGTGGTCTGGGAAACGTGTATCCTGTGATAATGCACTGGTTTCAAATGAAGCAGAGGATCTGTCTGTTAATCAACCAAGGTCAGCCTTGGAGTATAAATACCCAGGGCTCTGTTCAAATGAGGGAGAATCAGTATCAGTATCCAGATACAACAGGATGTGAACTGGAACAGAAGTAGCATACCCACTTTATAAAAGTATTTTTAACAAGACTGTTTAAGCCCATTGTTGATATCTATTAATTGAAATATCCTTGGTTGGCACTGATTTAGGTAACAACTGAAAAACTGAATGAAGCATTTTAAGGAATTTTATGTTCTGATGATTTCTGAAATTTACACATAGTGTGTGTTAGTGTCAGTGCAGTATATTTCTCATTTTTGCTTGCATTAGAATGTACAGATTGACTTTTATTTATTTGTACTTTTTTTTCTTGTAACCAACCAGAACAGTTTGCTATGTATTGTCAGAACATCTCACAAGGTTGGGCAGCAAATGTGAAGAAAGAAACAGTGAATATTTCACATCAATGGTCCTTGACAAAGCATCATTGACCTGCACCATTCTGTTTCTCTCCTTACAGATGCTGCTTGACCTCCTAAGTATTCCCTTAACATTTAAAGTGGAAATTCATTAAATCCATCCAAACTGATTTCAGTTTTATCTCAGCTCTTAAGCTGACTTCAATGAACAAAGAGGAAATAACACTTATGTTTCCATTGATACTGATCTTCTCATTCAGTGACCAATTCTTGATGTGGATTTTTAGGTTATTATCGGAGTTATCGTCAACAGCCGGTGTCATTTGGCCTCATTGGTGGAGTCGGGAATTATGGCGGGACATCCAATTACTATGTAGGCTGGTATGAATGTGGAGTACCGATCCCAGGGAGATGGTAATGAGCTAACTTCATGGAAACTGCTTATGAAGGAGTGGGCAACTCGTGCATAAGGTGAATTAACTAAGAGCTGGGAGAGCTCCTTCCAAAGAAAATGGAGCAATCATCGAATACTCAAGATTTTTTCCCACAATTTCAAACACTGTTTCTTCCGTAATGTACTGGAATATATAAGATATCCCTCTTTTATATCTGTATATAAATAGAGCATCCAGGCTTTTAAGTAAAATGTGTCCAACACTATTACACTCAATTTTGGTGCTTCCATTCTCTACCAGTAGGTAAGCAACTGCTGATCATATCAACAAATCTAAATCTAGTCATTGTGAAACAAAACAATGTTCCAGCTGGGCATTTGAGCAGCCTAATTGAACTGCACTTATAAGACAAATAGTGTTTAATACGTTATTCTATATAAATCTGTCAGTGCATTACAGAATTTTATTGAGCTATTAAAGAAAAATGGTGCTTTATAGAATTTCATTTTTTGACAGTCACAATTGTTGATCTTTTGATTTTATTCATTGTCACAGACTGCTGTGCTTTAAAATTATAACAGATTTTGTCATCGCTTTATACAATTACTCAGCATTGTTATGTGACCTATGCTTTTAATAACGTTTTTAGTGTGAAAGTTAGCAAATTAGAATTGCCAAATCCCGAAGGTAAATCTTGCATTGCTTTGTTTCCTGCATGATTTTTTCATGCAGTTTTTCCATATATGATAGGCAGTGCATTTTATTGAAGGTCTATGGTAGACTGTCATAAAATACAACTAAATTAAGCATGCACACAGCAGGTAAGGTCCATATCCACATAAGTCATGAGCTTATTACAGAAGCACTTGAATTTGACATTTCATCACTTCCTTTCTTTAGTAATTTGAGAACAAAGTCAGAAATGAAAATTAATTTCTACATCACTGTACCAATCTGCTCAATGCTCATTTTCGTTTGCACCTTACAGTAAACTAGCCGTTCACTAAAACGTTTTTAACATCTGTAGAACAAATTACCATTCTTGTCTGAAATAAATGTGCTGGATAGACAGGACTTGAATTGCAAGCTGTGGCACCAGTGTAAAGGGAGCTTTGCATATTTTATTCCTGGTGCATATTTTCATAGTTGCACAGTAGTTTAAGAGGCTGTTTTTTGCGCAGGCGCAATGAAATTATGCTGTTTTGAAATGGCACAAAATGGAGCTACATAGTGAAATGACATCAGCTATGGCTCCTTGTATGGCAAACCATTGCGCTGGCGCAAAAATAAATTGCTGTGTGTAAAATTTAATTCACTGTCCCAACAAGCAGCCTTATTCAGTTAGAGTGTAGTCAACACTGAAGAATGAATTCAACCATTTACAAGCTTTTCCAGCATAACTTCCCACTTGGGAACCATTAGATCAGGGAATTTAGCTTCTTGAATCCTGATGTGCCTCTTGTATGTCTTTCATTCTATGAAGATTTAATATGCAAAGTAAACACCTTTAATAATGAGAAGTCTTCTAAAATATGTATATTTTATAGCTAAAAATCCAATTAGAAAACATTTATAAATAGGATTCAGAAAATCTACACACAGGCTTTTTTGCTTTTCCAATTTGTGCATCTCAGGCATTAATGAAGAAAAGCATTCATTTGGCCAGGATATGTGCCAAATATGTTGTTAGATTTTGCACTTGAAACAAAAACATATTTTGAAAATGAGCAAATCTGCTTAAAATAGCAGTTTGGATGTTAGGTCAAAATAAATGCTTCAATTATAAACTGCATCAAGACAATGAATCTTTGGAAATCAGCTCATTACGTGGATGCAGTCTATGATGTGTTTAATAAGCAGCCCATGTATTCTTTTAGAAATATATATTGTCCTTTTGACTGTGATGGTTGAATGGATTTCTTGCAATTTAAACTTCATTTTGCATCACACTTTGTGTGTCAAGCTTGTCTTTCATTTAATCCAAAGCGTTGGGAATCATCTTTAATGCTAATTCAATTTTCTGTTGTATCCCATGAAGTTGATGTCTAAGATCCTGGAAATTAAACCCAGCTTATGGCACTAACAGAATCAATTTTAAGAGATTGGTTGCATTTGATCCCAAGAAGTTATCTTTTTGGATATTCTGCTCAGGAATCATGCAGAATACCATGGCTGGTGTTAAAGCAATGGAGAATTGGTCAGTCCTGTCAGGTTCAAGTTAATCATCTTGGTCTCAGTTGTAAAGCTGCAATTGAACATACACTTAAAGTCATGAAATCAGAAACAAAGCATACAATGTATTTTGTGTGATATGAGAATAGCCGCTGAAACAAGATTTAATTTCCCTATTAAATCCCTAATTTTATTTGTTTGCAGGATGTGACCTACAGTCGGTCAGTATTTGTTTTGCCACTAATTACTTTTGAAAAGTTGATGGAAGCCACCTTCTTGAGCCATTGGAATCTGTCTGCAAAACCTTTCATTCTAACATTGGCTAGGGAATTCTTGGATTATCCAATGTGATGTGCAGTTTTCCTGAATTGCCAAGGTTAGCACTTTGCCATTCATAGAAATGCTGAAGCCCCAAATTCCCTCAGATTTTCAGCTCTCTTTTTCAAACTTGGCTGTGACCCTGAGGAATTGGTCCACTGAAAAAGTGTCAGATTGGATCTGTGACAGGTCATATGTTGTCGTAGAGAGGAATGTCTGCAGGGAATATGAGCAAGTTATAGCTCAGGGGTAGGCAACTTATGGCCTGCGAGCAAATATTGGGATACTACGCTTAACTGGCCCACAAGCGATTTTTCCTTATTCTGAGTGTTTCACGCGACCACACTGATGGACATGCATGGTGTCTTGTTACACTGGCCCCAGGTTCCGTTTTGTTCCAAACCAAACACTAGTATATACAAATGTTGGGAAGGCAGACTACCCTATTAATATGTATTAGATACTGTCTGTGCACGCGCAGGTTTTCAGATGGGATCGTTCAAATTTATAAACAGAAACAGAGTTACTGTGTTTTAACAAGACGACTACTACTATGTTGACTCAGGCCTAGGGGGCCGGCGTCGGGCACGATGACGGACTCTCCATTTCTCCCTCTCCCTCATCAATGTGTTCATTTCATCTACATTAGCCGCGCTGCTGTCTTCTAGGAGTGTGTTGACCATAGTCTTGGGAGGGCGCCCAGGGTCCAGGCTGGCAGGTGGCTCTGGGTGGTTTTAACAAGAAATCCACGCTAAATATCCAGATATTTACATGTGCTATGACACTTGTTGAATAACTCGCGTTTCGAAATAAAATCAAAGAAAAAAATTCCAATGGCAATGAATGCAAAACGCAGGAAGGTAGTCACTGAGTGCCGAAAAAGCAGTGAAAATGAAATACTCGTGCCAGCTACGAAGTCTCAAAACGTATTGCAGAAAAAATGAAGCCTTTTACAAATGGAGAGTTTGTCAAAGAGTGTTTACTGGCAGTAGTAGAATGTTTACTGTCCTGAAAAGAAATCTTTATGTGCATCTATCAGCCTGTCAGTAAGAACGATCACATTGCGAGTTGAAGAAATGTCAGCAGATGTTAAAAGTTGTTTAAGGGTTGCCTGCAACGAATTGCTTGTTTTTCAATTGCGCTTGATGAGAGTACAGACTTGAGAGACACTGCTCAACTTGCAGTGTTTGTGCGAGGAGTGACCTCAACTTTTCAAATTTTTGAAGAGTTTATTCAATTAATTCCTATGAAGGACACGGTTACTGGAGCAGACATTTTTGAAGCTTTGCTGAAATGATGTCAGAAATGAAACTTAATGTGTCGAAGCTAATTGGCATCACAACTGATGGGGCACCAGCAATGGTGGGACAGAAAAACTAAACTGAGTTCTTTGATTACTAATTGGCATCCTTGGTTAAGCACAAATGATTTTCTAGCATGTGTTAGTCATTAATTTGAGGCAAAACATAACTAGATGTATTTAAATGGATAATTTCCATATTTCAAGTTTTTTATGGCATTTATCTGGCCCACCGTCTGCTCATTAGTACGCGATCCAGCCCACAGAGGCAAAAAGGTTGCCGACCCCTATTATAGCTCATTCAATTTTTAAACAAGTTGATTTAAAATGAACATATTTGTTACCGTAATTTTATTTATGTTTCTTCTTTGCTTACTAAATCTGGATTTCAAAACATTTAGATAGTGTTTACATTTCTATCAAAAATTTTTCATTAACAATCTTTGGAAATTGACAGCTTAAATCACTTGTAAACCCTGAGGTGTGGCATAACCATCCATCAAAATATTTCTGGGGACATAACAGGTCATTGCTGGGAGGAGTACTCTATACTGGCAGCTAAGGAGAGTTTATTTTACCAACTGGGCATGATGTATCCTGGGATGGTAATAATGAAGTGTAGAACTCTGGCGTGAAAGTGTCTGAGACTTGCTTGATTAGTACAAAGATTCAAAGGTTCATTTATTATCAAAGTATATAACTCTGAAGTTCTTCTTCTCCACACAGCCAAGAAAGAAAAGAATGGCAGCATGATCATCAACCCCCAAGTCCCTCCTCCTCGCACAAAAAAACGAACAAAAACGAAAAGGCACATGGACCCCAAATCCTCCTCCCCGCACACAACAAAGGAGGAAGATTGGGGAAAATACAATATAAAAAGCTATATGACTGAAAAAAATCTATAAGATTGAAAAAAAACTCTAAAGTCCAAGTCCATATCCAAAACACAGAAAACCTGGGTAACATTCTCCGGGCCCAGCGGCAGGCCTTTCTCTCTTTGTAGCAGAGTGATCCCACCAGTGTTCAAAAGGCAGTGCTTTTTATGTGCCTGATTTTGGTATGACTCTGATGGATATAAGAATGTTTTTTTTTTTGCAGGGTTGACTGACTGTGCCTAGATTGTTTTCAATTCTTTGGCCATGGTTTGCAGTTTTTGTTAATTGTGTAAGGTTCAGAGCACTTGAGAGCATTTTCTCATGACTGAAGAGGATAAGGTGTGGGATGGCAGTGGAGTTGAAATTCAGTGTGGGATTAAGAGTGAGAGGGATCAAGAGGAGGGTGGTTGGTGAGAGAACACCAGTAAACAAGGGTAGGTAAGCATGGGCTCCTGCCTGGACAAGCTGAGTTAATGAAAATCAAAACAAAACTGCAGAAAAGAGAAACATACAGTGTCTATAAAATGTATTCACTCCCCTTGGAAGTTTTTGTATTTTATAGTTTTACAGCGTTGAATCACAGTAGATTTTATTTGTCTTTTTAACACTAATTAACAGAAAAGACTCTCGTGTCAAACTGAAAACAGATCTCTACAAAGTGATCTAAATTAAATACAAATATAAAATACACAATAATTGATTGCATAAGTATCCACCCCCTTCAAGTCAGTATTTAGTAGATGCATCTTTGACAGCATTTACAACCTTGAGTCTGTGTGGATAGGTCTCTGTATCGGAGGACCGCCCCGTCTGCCAATGGAATAGCAGTATTTTTCTGCTGCTCTTAGTTTTCTTTCTTTCCCCCTAATTTAAGCTTTGAATTTAAATTTTTACTTGTTGATTCTTGAGGGTGATCAATATGTCTATGTCTACAAGAAGTGGGAAGAATTTACCTGAACCTAGTGATGAAGGTAATGGGAAAGGAAAGGTGCAAAAGTAAAGATCTGATGAAATGCCATCGTGGGCTGAAGATATCGTTCGGATACTAAATTCAATTAAGGATCAGAATGGATCAATTAAAGACCAACTGGAAAAGAATAGTAATGAAATGAAGTCATTTTTGGGAAAACTTAAAGACCTGGAAACTCAAGTTATTTCACACGAAGAGGAATTGAAGATAACTAAGCAAAAGCTGTCTGAAGATACAACTCGTTTAGAAAGATATCAAAATAAGATTATAGACCTGGAAACTAGGTTTTGACGAAGGAATATAAGAATTGTTGGGCTGCAGGAAGGAGCTGAAGATGGAGATCTAATGGCTTACTTTGGTAAGCTTTTCCAATTTTATTTCCTACCATTCTATCAAAGCTGCCTGCTATAGAAAGGGCACACGGGGCGTTTATCTCGAAATCGAAGGACTCTAGTAAACCAAGATCTGTTCTGGTTTGCTTTCATCACTTTAAAATTAAAGATCAAATAATACGATAGGCAAGAAAACAGAAGAGTTTTTAGATTTATGGAATCTGAGCTCCGCTTCTACGAAGATTATCCAAGAGAGATAATAGAACAAAGATCAAAATTTGCCCTGGTAATGAAACAAGCATATGATAAGAATCTTTTCCCGTCTTTGAGGTATCCGACAAAACTTTAAATTTTCCCTCCTAATTCTCCTCCTCGTACTTTTTTTTGATCTAAAGCAGCACTGGATTTTGTTCAGGCTTTGCCTGCCACTGTCACCAACACCGCTGTTGAATGATCCATCTGAAAAGCTGTTTGGCTATTTGTATATTATTCGCATTTTGGAAAGAAGATTTATGAAGGTCACTTGTATATTTCATCAAGAGACTAATTAAAGAACACGGGGAGTTGTTCTTTATTGCATATTATTGGTTTTCGTTTGGAAAGATTTATGGTTTAAGTATCTCTGCTCAAATGATTTCTGGACATTTTATGACTGAGGGAAGAAGATAAGGCGATTTGTTCCTTTAATTTAATACTTCGTAGCTAATTGGTAGTTTTTCCTACTAAAAGGGCTTTTTATATATTTTTCTGTTCTATTATAACATTTTATAATTGAATTTAAAGCTTTTTTAGGGAATTAATATTAAACTTAAACATGGCGCTGGTTTTTCTCTCTAAGAGACAATATTATTTTGGTTCTTTCTTGTTTATCAGTCGATGAAATGTAAATACCTTTTCTCCTGAGACTTTATTGTCTTTTTCACAAGGTCACTCTACTTTTTTACTAACTGGGGGGAGGGAAAGAAAACATAGACAGAGCAGTCAGCAGCTTTGAATTCTATCGTAGATCGCTTGCCTTTTTTCGGGTTTCCCGGTGTGGGTGGGTGGGTTTAGAGTTAGTTTTTTCCCATTGGGTGGTTCCGGAGCATGCATGTTTTCTATTTGGTTGTATTCTTCATCGCCGCCATCTTTGATCATCCTGCATTGGTATGTGCTTTGTGCATGTATAAAGTAGAATGAAATTACAGTATGCTGTTCAAACGGATTAATATAATAAGTTGGAATGTACGTAGCTGGAATCATCCTATTAAATGAAAGAAGACTTTTAAAATTATTAACCGATTCCAACCTGATATAATTTTTGCTCAAGAGACACATATCAGGGCAGGAGATCAAAATAGATTTTTTAGATGGTGGAATGGTTTGCAATTCCGCTCTACTTCTCAGAGTAAAACAAAAGGCGTGTCTATTTTCATTAAACCAAATATATTTATTCAAGAGGATATTGAATCAGATTCTAATGGTAGATTTTTAATTGTTAAAGGAACAATCTGTAACAGAAAAGTTGTTTTGGTTAATTTGTATGGTCCTTAGGTGATGCTTTTTTTAAAAAAAGTTATTCGCTTTACTGCCTGACTTAAGTGAATATATGCTTATAATGGGTGGGGATTTTAATTGTTGTTTAAATCCTATGATTGATAAGAGCTCAACCAATCAGCGACTTCCAAATCGATCCGCGTCATTTATTAATTCCTTTTTGATTGATTTTGGGTTGATTGATTTGTGGAGGTATCTTCATCCCGACAATAGAGAATATTCTTTCTTCTCACACGTTTATAAAAGATATTTGAGGATCGATTATATTATAATCAATCCCCACTTCTTGCCTAGTGTTAAAAGCTGCGAATATGACGCTATTGCTATATCTGATCATGCCCCTCTGAGTTTGTCTTTTGAATTTCATGATGTCACTCTTGCCCGCCCACCTTGGCACATGTCTCAGACATAGTTGCAAAACTCTGACTTTGTCACTTTCATTGAAACCCAGATAAAAGAATTTTTTCTTTTTAATGATATAGGGGGTATGTCTAAATTAGTTATATGGGATACATTTAAAGCATTTTTATGCGGTCAGATTATTTCTTATTCAGCTAAACTTAAAAAACAAACTAAAGCAGAATTAGATAGAATTTCAAAACATATTAAAGATTTAGACAATATTTATGCAATTTCCCCCAATATTGATTTATTTAAACAAAGGGTGGAACTTCAATTACAATATAACCTGTTATTAACTCATCCCGTTGAAGGTTATTTGTTTAAGTTAAAGAGCCAATTTTATATGTCTGGAGATAAAAATAATAAACTGCTTGCATCTCAATTAAAAATGGCTGCAGCCAAAAGGCAAGTCATGAAAATTCGTAGGAAAGATGGAACCTTAGCTCAGGAATATGAGGAAATTAGTAAGATTTTTCAAGACTTTTATGCTGAGCTATATAAATCTCAATGTCCGTTAGATTTCTCTAAAATGAATGCTTTTTTTACGAAAGATTGTGTTTCCTAAAATCTCAGCTGAGGATCAAAAGATTCTCGATGCTCAAATTACTGAAGCCGAAATTCATAAAGCTATTTTTTCAATGCAATCTGGTAAGTCCCCAGGACTTGATGGCTATCCCGTAGAATTTTATAAAAAATTTGGGAAGTTGCTCTCTCCGTATATGTTGGAAATGTTTAAGGATTCTTTTGTGAAAGGTGACTTACCCTCTACTTTTTATGAGGCCTCTATTTCTTTAATTCTTAAAAAAGATAAAGATCTTACCGATTGTGCTTCATATAGACCTATTTCATTACTGAATGTTGACGCTAAGATTTTGTCAAAGATAATGGCCAATCGGTTGGAGAATATTTTGGGTAAAATTATTTGTAAAGATCAAACAGGCTTTATAAAGGGTCGCTATTCCTTTTCATGTGTTCGGAGACTACTTAACATTATATATTCATCCTCTTCTAAAATTCCACAATGTGTTGTATCTTTGGATGCTGAAAAAACGTTCGACCGAGTCAAATGGAAATATTTATTCAATGTTTTAGAGAAATTTGGCTTTGGTGTTAATTTTAATAATTGGATTAAAATGATATATAAAGCCCCTATTGCTCCTGTTGTTACTAACAATTGTAGGTCTCCTTCTTTTCAGCTTTCACGGGGGACAAGGCAAGGCTGTCCATTAAGTCCTTTGTTGTTTAATTTAATATTAGAACCCCTTGCTATTGCTCTTCGTGAGGCTAAAAATATCCATGGGATATTTGTGAATGAGACCATGCAAAAGGTCTCTCTTTATGCTGATGATTTATTGGTTTATATATCTAACCCTGACAAATCCATTCCTGCCCTGCTAAAATTATTTAATGAATTCGGAGGTTTTTCAGGGTATAAAATTAATTTTAGTAAAAGTGAATTGTTTCCTTTAAATGATTCTGTTTCTATATATGATAATACTCCTTTCAAAGTTTCAGACTCTTTAGATATTTAGGTATTATAATTACTAAAAAATATAAGGATCTTTATGAAGCTAATTTTGTTCCCTTAGTAGACTCTATGAAATATTTATTTAGTAGATGGAGTCCACTTACGTTTTCACTTGTTGGTCGTATTCATATAGTTAAAATGATGATTCTACTGAAATTTTTATATTTATTTCAAAATATTTCTGTTTTTTTGACTAGTAAGTTTTTTCATCGGATTGATTCTATTATCTTATCATTTATTTGGAATGATAAAAGACCAAGACTTAGTAAATGTTATTTACAAAATTTGAAAAAGGATGGAGGTCTTGCTTTGCCTAATTTTAGAATATATTATTGGGCTGTTAATCTGTGATATATGTCTTTTTGGTTATACTGGGTTGATAAGAGTGATCGGGCAATTTGGGTAGACCTGGAACAAAATGTTGTAAAACAGTTTTATTTAACCTCATTATTGGGGGCTCCTTTACCTATGCAATTAGGTAAAGTTGTTAATTTAAACCTATATCCTGTGATTAAGTATTCTTTACAAATTTGGCTCCAGTTCCGCAATTTTTTTAATCTTAAAAAATTTAAACTTTGTAGTTTAATTTACCGAAATTACTTTTTTAAGCCTTCTTTGAGTGATCCATTTTTCTACCTTGGAAAAATAAAGGTATTAATTCTTTTTTGGATTTATTTTAAGAAGATAGATTGATGTTCTTTGAACAATTAATTGATAAATATTCTCTTTCATACTCATACTTTCTGCAATACCTTCAAGTTAGACATTTTTTACAAATATATTTACGTAATTTCCCTTACATATTGGAGGCTGACTTGTTAGATACTATTATGAGTATGAATCCTTTGATTAAGGATTCTATTGGAAGAATTTATAATTTACTATCACAATGGGATAAGCGTCCTTTGTCTAAGATTAAACAGGATTGGGAAAAGGAACTTAATTTGACTTTTATGACGGAGGATTGGATGTGGATATTGAAGCTGGTTAACTCTTCTTCAATTTGTGCTAGCCATTCATTGATTCAATTTAAAATTGTACATCATTATCATTTGACAAAGGTGAGACTTTCTAAAATCTTTCCTAATGTTGCTAGTCATTGTGATAGATGTAAAACTGAGATAGCTACACTGACACATATGTTTTGGTCTTGTTCTATATTGGAACAGTTCTGGAAGTCAGTTTTCTCAACAATTTCTAAAGCACTTAAAATTAATTTACAACCTAATAAATTAACTGTGCTTTTTGGAATAGTTCCTCAATATATTCATGGTATATCTGTGTCTGACCAACATGTTATTGCATTTGTTACATTGATAGCTAGGAGGGCCATTTTGTTGAAGTGGAGGGATACATCAGCTCCCACTTTGTCACAATGGTTCGGTCTTAGTTTGGAGAAAATTAGAAGTCCAACCTTTGAACCTTTATTTGATTTTGAGAAAAGATGGGGCTCATTTGCTCGTTATTATCATTTGAGTTAATTGATATAATTTTTCCACGATCTAATTGTAAATTTTTTTAGTATATCTTCTTTTCTTGCTGGCGGTTTGGTGTTTATTTTTAGAAGCTTTTTGTATGACACATGGCTCTGGGGTTGTACACTTAATGGGTTCTCTTTTTTTTTCTCACTTTTCTGCTCAGTAGGTTTTTTTTTCTGTTACTACAAAATTTTGTTTTCAATCTTTAAGATGATGGTTTTTTTTGAGGGATTGTAAGTGTTGTTACTTCAATGTACTCATGTTATTTTTCCTATATATACAATAAAAAGATTTGAAAAGAAAAAAAAAGAAAAGAAAGGTCTCTGTATCAGCTTTGAACATCTGGACATTGTAATTTTTCCCCAATTTTCTTTACAAAACTGCTCAAGCTCTATCAGATTGCATTGAGATTGTGAGTGAACAGCCCTTTTCAAGTCGAGCCACAAATTCTCAATTGGATTGACGTCAAGACTCTGACTTGCCCACTCCAGGACATTAACTTTGTTGTTTTTAATTTGTTCCTGTGTAGCTTTGGCTTTATTCTAGTGGTCATTGTCTTGCTGGAAAACAAATCTTCTCCCAAGTCACAGTTCTCTTTTAGACTGCATCAGGTTTTCCTCTCGGATTTCCCTGTAGTTTACTGCATTTATTTTACCCTCTACCTACACAAGCCTTCCAGGGTCTGCTGCAGTGAAGCATCCCCACAGCAGTATGCAGCCACCACCATGCTTCACGGTTGGGATGTTGTGTTTTTGATGATGTGTAGTGTTTGGTTTATGCCAAACATAGTGTTTAGTCTGATGGCCAAAAAGCTCAATTTTGGTTTCATTAGACCATAGAACCTTCTTTCAGCTGATTTCAGAGTCTCCCACATGCCTTCTGGCAAACTCTAGCCAAGATTTCATGGGAGTTTTGTTTCCAGTGGTGGCTTTCTCTTTGCCTCTCTTCCATAAAGCTACAACTGGTGAAGCACCCACACAATAGTTGCTGTATGCGGAGTGTCTCCCATCTCAGCCACTGAAGCTTGTAACTCCTCCAGAGTTGTCATAGGTCTCTAAGTGGCCTCCCTCACTAGTCCCCTTCTTACGAGGTCACTCAGTTTTTGAGGACGACCTGCTCTAGGCAGATTTACAGCTGTGCCATATTCTTTCCAATTCTTGATGATTGACTTAACTGTACTCCAAGGGCTATTCAGTGACTTGGAAATTATCTTGTATCCATCCAGGTACAGGTGTATTTTTACTACAATTAATTGAAGTTTTTCTCGTTGAAGACTCCTTGACCACATGTCATCTATTTTCCATACCTTTGATTTTTAACACCTCTGCTCTTGGACAAAAGTCCTCCGATCCTCTCCTTTCATTCTACCAATCTTCAGGTTCAATAGATCATCCCTTTCAATTTCAAAATTCTTCATTTGCTACCAGAGGTGTTTTCTCCTCCCATCCCTTTTCAACATTTAGAAGAGACTGTTCGCTTTACAACTTCCTGGTCATTCTTTTATCCCCACCAATTACTCCCTTTTATTGGGCATCCGGCTCACCATTTCAGTAATATAATCTATGATCATAAACTATCCTTTATTGAAAATAAAGTATGATAATAAAATATCATGCACCTTGGTTCACCATGTGTCACAAGAGATCACTGAATTTTGTCTCCATATACATACTTTTAATGCTGCTTTTATTTCAGCTACATTTATACTATTTAGTCAGTCAGCTCTAGGAGCAGAATTGGGCCATTCATTCCCTCGAGTTTGCTCCACCATTCTATCATGGCTGATTTATTATCTCTCTCAATTCTATTCTTTTCCCTTCTCCCCAAAACCTTTGATGCCAATATTAATCAAGAAACTATCATACTCTGCTTTAAATATACTCAATGACTTGGCCTCCATCTATGGCAATGAACTCCATGATTCTCCACCCTTTGGTTAAAGAGATTCCTCCACATCTCTGTTCTAAGGGGCGTTTTTCTGTTCTGAGGCTGTGCATTTTGATCCTAAACTCCCCCACTATAGGAAACATCCTCTCCACGGCCACTCTATCTTGGCCTTTCAATATTCAATAGGTTTCAAAGAGGTTCCTCCTCATTCTTCTAAACTTCAGTGAGTATAGGCCCAGAGCCTTCAAACACTCCTCTTAAGTTAACCCTTTCATTCATGGGGTTATTCTCATGATCTTCCTCTGGGCCGTCAATGCTAGCCCTTCCTTTCTTAGATAAGGGGCTCAAAACTGATCATAATACTCCGAATGTAGTCTGACCAATGCCTTATAAAGCTTCAGCACATCATTCACAGAAATAATCATTGTAAAAATCCAATGAGTTAAAGATTCCACAAAATCTTGTTTTGTGTGGTAATGTTTTATGAACAAAGCGGGCCATCCTTTTGTTTCCATCTGTGAATTCCAAATGGTTTTATATCTTCAATTATTCTTAGAGGTACTGTAATGCATCTTGTTTTTATTTCTGATGATTCATGTTTTTAAATGTACAATTATTCTCAGATATTTTATAAATGTGAAAGACATACTTCTGTTTCATCTGAAATTTGGGTGAGAGAGTGGGAAAAAAATGACCTCAACTTTCTGATGCTCAAGACCATATTCAGAAGTGGGAAATAGAATAAGAAACTTGGATTAGATTATTAAATGTTGTAAATCAGTTAAGAAGCTTTGGTTGGCCCAGCTGTGTAAATTTTTCACTGTTTTACTGTTGCAGAGAATTTCCTTTCCTAAGACCATAAGATAAAGGAGCAGAATTAGGCCATTTGGCCCATCAAGTCTGCTCAGGCATTTCATCATGGCCGATCCAATTTTCTTCGCAGCCCCAATCTACTACCTTCTCTCCGTATCCCCTCATGCCCTGACCAATCAAGAATCTGAGACACACCCCCCCGCATTGTGTGATATAGCACAGTAACACTGTTAGAAGATAGCATAAAGCAGTCATGTGCTTTATTGATGAGGGCATTTCGTAATGCATGTAATGATACTTATGATCCTTTATTGTCTTTTGTTTTCCATTGCTATCTTTCAACCGTGGACCAGGTGAGACAGTTTTTTTTAATTAAATTAAAGTAGTAAATTTAATTCACCTTTAAGATTTTTAAATGAATTAAGATACTTTGTGGGGGGGTGGGGGTTAGTGCTCTTACTTGTGAATGGGCTGCATAAGATTAATTTTATTTATGGAGATCTCAATATGTTACATCCTCTCATAGCTTTAATCAGAGAATTGTTAAGGACTGCACGTTAGCACTCAAATAAAGTAATAGTCTGCACCTGGAAAGTGCTTCTCCATATCTCATTAAAATGGAATACTAATTATTCACTCATGGGCTATGGGATTCACTGGTGAGATTGGCATTAATGCTGAACGAGAACTGCACTTGGAGGTGAGCCACTTTCTTAACAGCAGTCTTTGTGTTGTTTGCTCAGAAGTGTTAACATTTGCCAGCCAGCAGCAAAAGAAGGGTGATATTGTATGCTTTCTGGAAGGGGACCTGCAAGTTATGGTGTTCCCACGCACTGCAGCTTTCTCTTCCAATTGGTCATGTTTGTGGGGCTGTGAGCCTCTGCTAAAAAAAAAACTTGGTAAATTGCTGGATTGTCTTGTAGATGGTCATGCTGATGGTGTGCGAATGGTGGAAGGGGTGAATATTCAAGGTGATTTAATGGGATGATAGACTATTTTGTCCTAGGTGCTATCTCCCTGACTATCATTCCATCTTTATTCACCCAGGTAGATGAGTGGCACTTCATTGTTCTTGTTTTCTGTCTTGTGTATGGTGAAACAGTATGGGGAATCAGAAAGTGAGTCTCACTTATATTGCCCAAACCATAGTGCTTAAGTGCTGGTCAAGTTAGTTTGTGGTCATGAACCCAGAACGTTGATGAAGAAGGGTGTAGCAATGACAGTTACATTCAATAATATATGAAAAGAATTAGAATCATCTTGGAGATGACACATGTGGCAAGTGGACACCTTCATTTACTGATATTTTGCAAATAGAACTCGACGCTATGCAAACAACAAAATACATGGCTACTGTGAATTTAGGATTGTAATATAAGCCTAGCTGCAGCTGTTGTGGATAAATTGGTCTCCAATTATAACAAGCTTTTTGCATAGTATTTCTCCAGTCTATAGAGAGTTTTCCTTGGACTTGGATCTTTTCACTACCCTGGAAAGAATGCAACATTTTGAATGCAATATAAATTAACATTCTTGTTCACTGTCCTGTGCCATTATATATCTGCATCTGGAAGGTGACTCTCATGTCCTAACATCTGTTCTTCACTCTGGAATGCTTAATCTGTGGCATGTAATCAATATTCAAACACAAAAACACAGATGTACTAGGCCCATTGTCCAGCAAAAGAACCTGCAATGTGGACCGGTGGAACAGCCACATAAACAGCAAAGCTTTAATTTGAATTGCAAATGAAAATTTAGGAAACCAGAATTTTAAATCTTAAGTCAGAACTGAACTGTAAATTTTAGTGTGTTTATTTAATCATCTTTTAGTATCTTGGTATCTGTGGCAAGACCAGCATTTATTGTGCAATCCTTTCTGCACTTCAAGTGAGTGGCCTACAAGACGAGTTCACAAGGTATTTGAGAATCTCTGCCATCTTATAAGTGACCCTGGTGCTGTAGTATGGCAGGTCAGGTAAGGCTGAAAATTTCCCTTCCCTTGAAGACCTTTGGTGCTGCTTTTTCAGCAATTCCAGACTAGTGACTGATTTTAAATTCCACAGCTGTATTTATATCTGTAGATTGTTAGGTCTGACTTTGAGATGGCTAATCTGATAATTTAATTGTTGTAATGTCACACTCATCACGTTCTACAGGTTAAAGGCTTGCGCTAACAATTTGGGTAAAATATCTCTGGTGAAGGCAGATGGTGCACAGTATATTCACACGGTAAAAACAGCATCTAGCTGACTAAATATTGCCAATGAGACTGTAATACCAGCATTAATTTCTTGAGTTCTGGTTTATTTTACGTGCTGCATTATTGAGAACATTCAATTCTCAACAATATTACTTCAGACATGGAGTCTATGGTTGGTATGTAATAATCTCCATTACTTCCACTATTTCCAATTGGAATTTGATCCCAGATGATGACCTATTTTTGAAGGGTGGCAGACGTGTTGACATATGCTTCTTCTGTAACCAACTACCTAGTTTTGTCCCGAACTTTGTTGTCCCACTTAATCCTTCTGATCCAAACACATATCTTTGACTTTAATGGAGACTACAGTCAGGGGACAATGATTTCATACAGAGGCATTTCCCTCCCCAGCCATCTCCAGGTGTAGTTGAAGAGCTGCTGCCCAGGTCTTTGGACTCTGAAATGAGATGATTTCACCCCATGATTCATAAAATATAAAACATAGTTGCCTATCTGTGAAATTAATCTAATGCAAGTAGGACAGTTAAAGAAATCTAAATATGGTCCTCCCACATTAATCTGAAATGTATTTTGATGACAAGAGAGTTAAAAGAACACATAACTCCTCAGTCAAACAGATACTACTAAAGTCAAAGCCAGAAGTGAAAAATGAAGAACAAAGCACATTGACTTAACTCTGTTAACTATGGTTGACAACCTGAGTTCTGTTCAGAAGAAATGGACTGGGTTATGAAGATAAGGCATTAACTGTTAATCTATTGATCTGTAACAATATTAACCTTATGCAAAGTATGCAGTGGTGACTGAAATGGAGGGATGTAAACAAAACTTTTTCTCACTGAAACTCAGATTTGTGGGGAACTCCATAAAGATTTCCAAAATTATGAGTATATTCCATAAAAAGTGAATTTCCCTTATTTGTGGAAAAGAAGTCAAGATTGTCACAGGGTGTCTATTAGAAAACAATTGAAGACTTCTGTAAATACGGAAGTCTTAAACTTCCTGAGGGGCATTCATCACAATCTTACCAGCTGCACTCTGACAATGTTTTCCTGAGACAAAGGGAGGTAAGTTTCAGGAAATGATTTTTGAGTTAATTGAGTTAATTTTATTGTATTTAGTTTTTAAACCAATATGTTTGAATGCCCTTAATTGTTCCTGTTTTCCTGTGTTCAATTATTTTTAATTATATAGTTTTTAATAATCATTATCGTGTTGATTTGTAACCCTTATTATTTTAAGATGTTCAGTTATTTCAAGTCTTGTGACATTATTAAGAGCCTGGAGGCATGGCTTGGGTTAACATTGTTTTGTGCTGCTTCAGTTATTACTTTGAGAGAAACTTGGTGGAGAATTGAAGCTGGAGGTATTCTTTTTAAGTTAATAATTGAAATCTTCATTTACTTTGGCAAGGACAAACACTAGGGGTTCGTGGGTGAATTTTGACTGGCTATTGGGAAGCAGGCAGTCGGTCTGTCAATGATGCACATTGCCTTGCTGATCAGGGGCTGGCTTTAGGGGGCTAATTGCCATTGTTAATTGAAATTTCCTGTAATGACTCTCTGGAGTTTAGATATGTAGCAGAGTACAACTTGTCTGCATTTTGCCCAAAGCTATATGAACGAAATAGAGAGCAAGAAGTTTGCCACACCCCAAAGCAAACTAGATGGAAACATCATAGGGCTAAATCCAGGAGGTTGTCAATCAGAGGAACATAGAGTAATTTGGAAAGAATTGTTTGAATATTTGAAGGAGCAGAATGTGAAAGGGGTCTTTAAGATCAAAGCAGCTGTTTTAATTGTACTTTTGAGATTTGAGCAAGGTTTTGTTTAGTGTTTCCTTTAGTGTTAATAATTTGACAAATATGAAGTAAAACAAATTTTTGGTGTTTTGAAACTGGATATTTTCTACTTAAATCAAAATAATTTAACTTCAACTTACTTTGGCATGGGCAAGATACCAGAGCTCCAAAAGATGAATTTTCATAAACAATTACAATGCGGGAAGTAGGTTCGTTATGCATTTATTTTGAATTTTCCAATAATAAAAATACTCAGCAGGTCAGTCAGAATCTTTTGTGAAAGGAACGAGGTATGAATTTTCATCAAAACTTCTCCAGAGTCATTTGGTTTTGTTACAGAAAACCATTTTGAGACAGAAAAATTCATATCTGCAGAAACTCCTCATTTTAACACAAGAGAAATGTATTAATGGGATTAAGGAGATTTTCAGATCATACAGGCAAGATTTAATAAGAAAATTATGTATATCAAGAGCCTTGTAATATGTTCAAGCCAACTCACAAAGTCTTTCTGCAGAATTTTATTAAATGTTCATGACCCAAATAAAAGCTGCAGACTGCTTTGCTGCTTTATTGCTTTATCTTTATTAAAAAGGAAAATGTCCAAGTGAAATATGAGTTGCGTTTAGTGAAACAATGCATGGAATTTTTTTTCTACATAGAACGCTGAACATTTATGAGCTACTTGACCAGTATCTGCCTCTGTGAGTCATACCGATGCATACTTTGTGGCCAAGGCCTCTTACTGGGGGAAATTTTCCTTTTTGCTCCCCATGGAGAATACTTAGCTCTAAGTGAAGCAAAAAGCAGTTGGGGTGGAGAGCAATTACATCAGTGTTTCCAACCTTACAGCACTATGCGTTATATTTTCACTTAATGCAGCACAGGACCAGCAACTGTATGCGGAAAAATACCCTTCCCTTTCAAGAACCTAGCATCCTTTGTCTGGCCCTGGTGTGCCTTGATAGAAGTGTGCCCAAGGTCCAGCTCCGAACTGAAAGGATACCAAAGGACTTTGGAGTAATGTGAATTAGCCCCTGCTACCCAATTCCACCACAACTCCCCCCCCCGCAACCTTTCAGACCAGAAACCAGAAAACATGTTGTCTGTTGCTGGGAACTATGGAGAAGATAGAGAGTAAAGATGAGGAGAGCAGTGAAGAAAATCACTAATTGACAGCAGGAATGGGATGGAATGTTTGTCAACCATTGAAACAACACTGCTAAAGAAAACCAAGTTTAAACTTCAAACAGATCTCAGCAACAGGCCAACAAAATGAGCAGCAGAAATTGTGTCAAGGGACTTTGCAGTGGCCCTGGACCAATACGTAATTGGTACAGAGACAATTCCTATGTTCACTGTGATAAAAGCATAAGTTTAAAGTCAGAGAAGAACTGGAATCCCTGATGGCTACACCATTAATCTGTTCCTCAGAGGAAATTGACTGCTGTTTCAATTTATAAGAAAGGTCTTTGATACTATAGTCTTTTGTCACTTAATGACCTGGGCCCAAAACAAAAATATTTTTTGAGGTTAAATAAAGTTATAGAGTGAAATTCTATATTTATTGTAAAAGATATTCAGTTACATGTAATTACCTGCAGTATGCTGTCTGATGAATGGTTTTCACATTGTCTCACAGTTTGTGTGCAACTGATTAAGAAAGAAGTGTACCCACAGTGTATTGGAGATTAAATCATTTTATTGCAAAGTCTGTCGCAGTGATAGGGACCACGCTTGTAATACTGTGTATAGGTTTGGTCTCAATTGCCTCAGAAACATTTCAAAGAAAGTTACAAGTTTGATGCCTTATGTTGAAAAATTGAACAGGTTAACTCTTTACTCATTGGGCTTTGGAAGAATGAGAGCTAATGTTATTGAAAACAAATAGTTCTGAGGGAATTTGTTGAGTTTGATGCTGAGAGAATACTTCCCCTCCTGGAGGTGAAGCTCAAACTAGGTGGTAAAGATTAAAATAAGGAACTGTACATTCAAAAAGGAGGTGAGACATTTCCTTACTAGGATTATGAATCTTAGAATTCTTAACCCACAGTGTACTGGGGATTAAATCATTTGATATATTCATTGCCTAGACACAGATCTTTGATGCAGAGACAAATCAATCGCCTTGAAGATCAGACAAGAAAGTAGAACTGAAGCCAAGACTTAGAATTGCTGCTATGTTATCATATGGCAGGGCAGTCTAAGAGGCTCTTCTGTCCTTCTATTTCTTTCTCCTGTTTTCTTTTGTTTTATTCTTCCTTCATTGCTTTTACTAGGCAGCTGTGCCAATATGCTGTGAAATTTTATAACATCTGATAACATCTACTTCATTGGACCTCCATCAGCTATTGCAAATGACTGATTCCAAAAAAGAATTAAATCAGGCCATGAATTGTGGGAATTTTGAATATGAAATTCAGGTCATTTAATAAAAAGCCTTTTCTCCGATGACAAGTTATTCACCGCTAATCAATTGTTGCCTCAGTTATTGCATTTGGTAACTCATTTGTTTAATGTCATTTCAATTGATTGGCTTTCAGAGAGGCGATGGTTTGGAGAACAGGGTTGTCAACCAATGCAAGAGCTGCAATGATGACAGATGATATAAGAGGTAAATTAGTTGTGTTTATTATATCAATGGAACAATAGCATGGAAATAAGAAAAGGAATCTGTTTGTAAGAAAGCAATCTCTAGTAAATGCTCTGTTAACAAAGAATAAAGAGCATTACATGATGTGGGGAATAATGTGCTGAAAGCTTTTACTGATCATTCAGTTAATTTTAACAATATGCTCCATTCCTGTTGGAAGTTTGAAAAGTGTTTCAGCAGTTTTCTTGCTCTGTTTGCCCCAGAAATAATCTTTGAAGATTTTTTAAAGTTGTCTGGAGGAGTCTGCAAAACTGTTGTAGAAATGACTGTATTCACCCTCATGAAAATATTTAATACAAGTTAATTTGAGTGGATGACAGGTGAATTAGGAACCCAGTTTTGTTATGGAAGATGTGTACAATGCATTTGATCACTTGGGTTTGTTGTAATAGTCAATATTCAACTGAAGTTATTTTATCTAATTACCTTTCTCTGATTCATTTACATCTACACTCTTATGATACTCATCCATTTTCCTTTTAAAACATGGTGTTTTAATCTCCTCCCCAGTGGGCATTTGCGGCTAAAATCATTCTGTGTGAAACTATTTCTTCTTACTTTCCACTATTTAGAGACCTGGCACATTTATCTATTTTCCTGAAAATCACACAGCAACAATTGGCCTCAAGGAAATGTGATTGCAGGATCATACTGAATATAGCACGTGATTCCTTAGCACTTGAAGTATATTTGGTTACCTATGCAAGCACTAGGTAAATGGTAGATAATGTAACGAGTGTGATGGTCAGGCCAACTGCAAAATATGTAAAAGCTATGCTCAAATACAAAAGCATAAGCCATTCTCTTTTGCCGCTTTAAATTTATAATTCTTGGCTGGCAGCATCCAGTTTGTGATTTGTTTATTTGCACCACTTCCAAATTCCACCTCAGCTGAAATACAACCAGCCACACTATACATGCCTTTTGGCTGAATTTTAGGAGGTACTGTTAAAACAATGATTTGATTGATTGGATGCTTTCTTTTATTATGATGCACTCATTCTATAAAACATGACAATCCAGAAAGACACACATTTAGCCTTGAAAAAAGAGCTTGGCATCTCAGTAATGATTTGCAACTGTGGCCAAGTAGAGTAGGGTTCAGTTCTTTGGCCTTGAGAAAAGTTCAAATGTCTGTGAATAATGCAGCAGTTAGATCCTTTGATGTTATTGATATGACCGATGATATCTGTTTGTCGAAGCAGAGGGAGTAACAGAGTTATGAAGTGAATAGTTTCCACCAGAAAGCAATATCCCAGTAAAGTAGGAGGTAATGGAGATACTGCACATGTTAAACATCATATGTAAGAAGGGAGAATTAAAAGGTTGACCTTCAGCTCATATGGGAAACTGAGGAGGTGATATAGATAGGAACTACATGGAGAGTTAGTAACCTTTGAATTGAAGGAGACAGGTATCTGAGTGACTGGCAGGAGAGGGAAAAGGAATGGGTAGCCAGTGCAGAGTACCCAAATGGCTATTCTCCTCAGTAATGACTACCGGTATACTATTTTGGATACTGTTGGGGGGGTGTGGAAATGACATACCGGTGGGGGGGCAACTGCAGTCAGATCTCTGGTGCTGTGGCTCAGAAGGGAAGGAGGAGAAGAGGACTGCAATAGTAATGGGGGATTCCATAGCTAGAGGAGTAGACACAAGACCAAAGATATTGGCACCAATGACGTAGACAGGAAAAGGAAGGAGGTCCTGAAGAGAAGATATAAGCAGTTAAGTAGAAAGCCGAAAAGGTTTCAGGGTAGTAATCACTGGATTGCAGCCTGTGCCACGTGCCAGTGAGGGAAAGAATAGGATGATTTGGCAGATGTGTGTGTGGTTGAGGAACAGATGGGTGCAGGGGGCACAACAGGGGTTCAGATTTCTGTATCATTGGGATCTCTTCTGGGGAAGGTACGACCTCTATTCTGAGGCTGTGCCCTCTGGTCTTAGACTCTCTCACCATAGGAAACATTCTCTCCACATCCACTCTATCAAGGCCTTTCACCATTTGATAGGTTTCATTAGGTCACCCCTCATTCTTCTGATTTCCAGTGAATATTGGCCCAGAGCCTTCAAATGCTCTTAAGATGAGGCCTTTTAATCCTGGAATAATTTCCATGAACCTTCTTCAAACCCTCTCCAGTTTCAGTACATCCTTTCTAAGGATGACCAAAACTGCTCACAATACTCCATGTGAGGCTTCACTAGTGCTTTATAAAGTCTCAACATTACGTCCTTGTTTTTATAATTTAGTCCTGAAATGAATGCTAACATTGCATTTACCTTCCTCATCACAGACTCAAACAGCAAATTGACCTTGAGAGAATCCTGCACAAGGACTTGAAAATTCCTATGCACCTCAGTTTTTTGTGTTTTCTCTCCATTTAGAAGTTTTGCCAAAAGTTTTTTCAAATATATAAAGAGTAAAAGAGAGCTGAGAGTAGATATCGGACTGCTAGAAAATGACATGGGAGTGGTAGTAATAGGGAACAGGAAATGGCAGACGAACTAAATAAGTATTTCGCATCCATCTTCACTGGAAGACATTAGCAAAATGCTGGAAATTCGAGAGTGTCGGGGCAGAAGTGAGTGCAATTGCTCTTATTAGAGAGAAGGTGCTTGTGATGCTGAAAGTTCTGAAGGTAGATAAGTCACCTGGACCAGATGGACTACACCCCAGTGTTCTGAAAAAGGCAGTTGAAGTGATTGTGGAGGCATTAGTAATGATCTTTCATGAATCAGTGGAGTCTGGCATGGTTCTGGAGGACTGGAATCTTGCAAGTGTCACTCCACTCTTCAAGGATCGAGGGAGGAAGAAGAAAGGAAATCATAAGTCAGTTAGCTGACCTGAGTGGAAGATGTTGGAGTCAATTAATCAGGATCTGCTCTTAGTGTACTGGGAGATTCATGATAAAATAGGCCAAAGTCAACATGGTTTTCTTAAGGGAAAATCTTGCCTGGCAAATCTGTTGGAATTCTTTGAGAAAATAACAGGCAGGATAGACCAAGGAGAATTGGTGGATATTGTGTATCTGGATTTTCAGAAGCTACACACGAGGCTGCTTAACAAGGTAAGAGCCCATAGTATTACAGGAGAGATGCATGAATAGAGCATTGGCTAATTGGCAGGAGGCAAAGAGTGAGAATAAATGAAGCCTTTTCTGGTTGTATACCAGCGACGTGGTGCTCCACTGGGGTTGATGTTGGGGCCACTTCTTTTCACCTTATTTGTCAATGATTTGGATGGCAGTATTAATGGCTTATTGATCAAGTTTGCACATGATAGGAAGATAGGTGAAGGGACAGGTAGTGTTGAGGAAGCAGGGTGGCTGCAGAACGACCGAGACAGAGTAGGAGAATGGGCAAAGAAGTGGCAAATGGAAGGCAGGAGAATAAGGTTAAAGCAGGAGAACGGAGTTGATGTGGAAAATGGATTAGCCATGATGAAAGGGTGGAGTAGACTCAATAGGCTAAATGGCCTAATTCTGCTCCTATCTCTTAAGATCTATTCAAAAGGTTCATGTAGTCTTAATAGGAAGAACCCTAAGCTGGAGAGGCCCTGTCCCCAATTTTTAACCACCTTCATGGAAATTGTGCCAGATTAAGACTGGGAATGTTCCAGTTCTGCTCAAACACACTTAGCATCTGTAGCCTAGCCAGTTTTATGCTGAGAGGGGAGATAACATTTAAAAATGATAGCTGAAGCAAAATAAACAAGTGCTTCAGGTTAATGAAAGCCTGCTTGAATTTGCCAAAGGGAATTCATCTTTGCTTAAACTGATGGAATTCTTGATTCATCAATAATGTGGGTATGCATGTGATGTACGTACATGGAGTTTCAAATTTAAAAAAATGACATCCAAGGAATTAATGCTTGTATTGATACATTATTGGCCGAGGGATGGAAGATACAATATGTTGGCAAACAATAGTTGTTTAAGAGCCTGAACTGAGATGTTATTTCCTGGATCAGTGTTGGGAACAAAGTTTCATAACTGGGATATTTATAATTTCAAAAGTTGCAAATGAGTCAAACTTGGAAATGAACTAAAAAGCAAGAAAGAAAAGAACAGATTCCAGTAGGATGTAGGCCAATAGATTTGGCTGGCACTCAGCAAATTAACTTTAATGCATTGAAGTGTTCACTTTGGTAGACAGTGGGAGGAAAGGCAATACATAATAATGTCTGCAAGGAAGAGCACTTGTGCAATCCTTAAACTTTGTGTTCCATAAGGGTTTTTTTTTGTGTCCTCCACCCCTCCCCTCTTTCCTCTGTCCACCTCTGATAAGTGATGACGAGGGCTGTTTCCTCATAATGTTGCGGTTATACAGCAATCTTGACAACTTACTTAGCTAAGTTGTTGCCAGGTTCTCCTTGATGCAGAAGAATTACTCAGCACTAGGCAATGTGTTCCATGATGTGTTCTTGAAGTAAGACTGCTGTCTCTCCATACCAACTGTACAAGTGGGGTTTCCAGATCCAAGTCAGGAGAGGTAAATTATTGGTCACTCTATAGCCAGTCCAGTCTTAACATGTGAGTTGGTACAAAGAACTACTACAGAATGACGCCATATGGTACTCTCTGCAATATTTTCATTTATTTGCATCATATTGTACATTTCCTGAGGTCACGAGGCAAATACAAAGCTTGAACTGTGGAGAAACTACGTGGGCAGGCAAATCTTTATTGTCTCCAGGGAAAAGAATAAGGATAAGCCACCTCTCAGAAAGAAGCTATGGTGTTATCCTTGATGCAGCAGTGTATTACAAACTACAAGATGTTGCTCATTTCTCTGGCTTTAACTCTAAACAGCCAATGCATGAAGGTTAACCTTCCTTTGGAAGAGTCCTCTCTGCTCCTTTATATCAGTGGATGCCAAGTTATAGATAATGTGGATATGTGGTTTGACATAAAGGGTCTTGCATCTATATGCTAAAACCATTCCCTTTTCCAGGATTATATCAGAGTGCAGGGTGTTAGATTTGGAGATGATTTTATGAAGAAGATTGTTTGGAAGTCAAGAATGAGGTGAAAATCTAATGGTTACTGCTGTTTTATTAGATGTTCATCATAGTACAAGTTAGACAGGGTCAGTCTGAGAAACTGACAGACAAAGAAATTTACACAAGTATAGAACCAGTAACCGAGAAAGAAAGCTAATGCTACAAGGGAAAACACAGTCAAAAAGAACAATCTGGACCCTAATCTAACAAGGGTTAACACCCAATTCTTTTCAACAATCTATCACTAAACCTCAGAACTTCACTGCCAGTCCCAATTTGAAGTCCAATATTCCTTTACCCTCCTTGCCCACAAAATAAACTTAATATTCCTCCACCCTGATGTTAAGTAGACATCTTTCAAAATGTTCTGTCCTCATCTTCTTCAAACTTATCCTTGAAACCCATTTTCCTTTTTCTTTCACCCTATTCTCACTAAGATTCTCACTGCCCAGCTTCCTTTCCATTCCTGGTTCACATTTGCAATGCTGTGCTTGGGTATGGTCAACCTTCCCTATAAGTAAATATCATTGCCTACTCATTTAAAAAAAACATTGTTAACCCTTTATCCTCATATTCCCACCTCCTTATGTGATTCAATATTATTCAAATTCCGATTCATTTATTTATCACAAGTTCATCAAAACATAGTAAAATGTGTCATTTATGTTAACAACCAACACAGCCCAAGAATGCTCTGGGGGCTGCACTCAAATTTTGCCATAATTCTGGCACCAACATAGCATGCCCACATGGTTCAGCAGAACAACAGCAACAAAACAACAACAGAGAATCAAGCCCCTTTCCTCCCTCCCAGCTACCCACCCGCTCACACATAGAGTCAGTCCTCCAACCCCAGTACAGGCCACCTCCGAGCCCCCAGCCTCCACAGGACTCGCAGACACATTGAATGTCTTATGGACTCTTAACTTGTTGTTGTTTTATTTGTGGTTCCCTAATTGACCACCACAATGGCATTCAACCCTTCCACAGCATTGAAGCAGTCTTCTAACAACAGGGATGAAGGCAAACAGCAATGGCTGGAGTTTCTGGGAGCTTAATCAATATTTTTAATCAGTCTCCACTGTGGAAGACACCAACAGAATACTAGAAATGGGAGAGTGCTAGGGCAGAAATGAGTGTCGTTGCCATTACTAAGGAGAAGGTGCTTGGGAAGCTGGAAAGTCCTAAGGTAGATAAGTCACCTGGACCAGATGGTCTACACCTCAGGGTTCTGAAAGAGGTGGCTGAAGAGATTGTGGAGGCATTAGTAATGATCTTGCAACAATCACTGGATTCTGGAATGGTTCTGGAGGACTGGAAAATTGCAAATGTCACTCCACTCTTTAAGAAGGGAGGGAATAGAAGAAAAGAAATAATGGGACAGTTAGCCTGACCCCAGTGGCTAGGAAGATATTAGAGTATTATTAAAGATGAGTTTCTGGGGTACTTGAAGGCTAATGACAAAATAGGAGAAAAGGTAGCCTGGTTTCCTGTGGAGTAAATCTCGCCTGACAAATCTGACAGAGTTCATTGAGGAAATACAAGCAGGCTAGACATAGAAGAGTCAGTGGATGTTGTTTATTTGGATTTTCGGAAGGTGTTAGTTGAGGTGCCGCACATGAGCCTGCTTTACAAGATAAGAGCCCACGGTATTACAGGAAAGATATTAGCATGGATAGAAGATTGGATGACTGGCAGGAGGCAAAGAATGGGAATGAAGGGGACCTTTGCTGGTTGTGCCACATGGATCTGTATTGAGACCACTTCTTTTCACATTGTATGTCAACGATTTGAATGAAGGAATTGATGGCTTTATGGCCAGGTTTGTGGATAATATGAAGATATGTGGAGGGGCATATAGTGATGAGGAGGCAATGTTTTTGCGGAAGGATTAGAAAGATGGTGAGAATAGTCAAGAAGTGGCAGATGGAGTATAGTGTAAGGAAGTGCATGATTGTGCACTTTGGTAGAAGGAATAAAGGCATGGACTATTTTTGAAATGGGGAGAAAATTCAAAAAATTGAGGTGCAAAGGGACTTGGGAGTGCTCATGCAGGATTCCCTAAAGGTTAACTTACAGGTTAAGTCAGTGGTAAGGAAGGCAAATGTGATGTTCGCATTCATTATGAGAGGGCTATAATATAAAAGCAAGGATGTAATGTTGTGGCTTTATAAGGCATTGGACAGACCACACTTGCAGTATTGCGAGCATTTTGGGGCCCTTATCTATAAAAAAAGATGCCCTTGCATTGGAGAGGGGCCAGAAGAGGTTTGCAAGAATGATGCCAGGAATGAGTGTTTGATGGCTGTGGGCCTGTACTTGCTGGAGTTTTAAAGAATGGTGGGGGGGGGGAATGCGGAATGTCATTGAAATCTATCAAATATTGAAAGACTTGGAGAGAGTGGATGTGGGGAGAATGTTTCCTATCGTGGGAAAATTTAGGACCAGAGGGCACAGCCTCAGAAATGAGAGATGTCCATTTAGAACAGAGATGAGGAAAAATTTCTTTAGCCAGAGGGTGGTGAATCTGTGGAATTCATTGCCACAGATAGCTGTGTAGGCCAAGTTATTAGGTATACTTAAGGTCGGGGTTGTTAGACTCTTGATTAATCAGAGCATCTGAGGTTTCGGGGAGAAGGTAGTGCTTACTGTCGTATCTAGACTGCTCTCAATTTACCAATACCTTAACTTTATTGTATTCATAAAAATTTCAAATCTGCCTCACCGAAACCCCATCCGCCAATGTAACTCTTGGCTATCAAGCAGTAGTAAATCAAAGCAACTGGACTTGCTGTGTTGTGTAGGAGACCCTCATGTGATTGGCTCATAAACAGGGTTTATAAGCCGGAAAACTACCCACCATGGATCAGAACTGAAGAAGCCAACTGGATGAGTGGTGAAATGTCTTCTAGACAACACAGCAAGTCCAGTTGCCTTGATTTACTACTGCTTGATGTGCAATCACCTGAATAACTGAGAACCTTCATAGACATATCTTTTTGCTGTATCAACCATCACTCTGCAGGTCTATACCCTTAATATATCTGCACTGCCCTAATTTTGGTGTCTTATCATTCACAAATGTAATTACTCCTCTTATGTTAGCTGTGCAATGAACATTAGAGTTTTCCATTTCTGGAGTTTGTTCCCCTCTGGTAGTCTACATATCCTGTCTTTAAGTTGCTTCTTAAAACCATCTCCATGACTCTCCTCTTACCTCCTCATGTAGTTGTTTTAAAAGGATCCTGTGAACTGTTTTTGGTTACTTTAAGTCATATCAGTCATTTGACATGGTTGAAATTAAAGTGAAGAGAATTGTTTCCTGAAACTCTCAGCTCTCCATGGTTTCCCACTGAAAATGATTTTCCATTCCATTGCTTCCCTCTTCTTGCCGTCTGTACAACCACATGTGGGCTCTGTCCATTTTCATACATGTACATTCAAGAGGAAGATGTACTTTGTTTCTGGGAAAATTTTTACAAGCTATCTCGCTCCCTAGGACTTGTTGAAATTTCAGTTGACCACAGGAGGCTCCAGAAACTTCTATAATTGATGTGTCAATGAGTCGGAGAGCTTTACCTGATCATTTTAAATTCTCGCATTGGCAGAGAAGAGGTGTGAGGTAAATGAGTTGTTGGAGATGTGAAGTGTCCTTTATCCTGATCAAGATGAGAAAGTATTCAGTTCTGCAATGTTTCAAAAGGTGATGAAAGCTGGGGTTTGGCATACACAGTTGCTGGTACAAATGTCAAATCAACATTGCACATGCATTTTACAATCCACAGACTCTGAAAGCCGCCAGTGAACCGTTTGTGGCATGCTCTCTGGTCCTTTTCTAGCCAATAAAGTGCATCTATCAAAAAGGACTCTCATCATCCAGGACATGCCCTCTTTCTGTTAATACCATCAGGGAGGAGGTACAGGAGTCTGAAGATGCACACCCAAGTGTTTTAGAGACAGCTTCATCCCCTCTACCATCATTTTTCTAAATGGTCCATGAACACCACCTCATCATTCCTCTTTTGCACTATTATTTTTGTAACTGATAGTAATTTTTAATATATTGTACTGCGCTGCTGCCACAAAACAACAACTCTGTCAACAACTGTCAGTGGTAATGGACCTGATTCTGGTTTTAGCAAGGTGGCATTTACCACACTTTCCATAAGACAAAATGCTTGTATGCACCTCCAACACAGAAGCTTAAAAATGTTTATTTTTATTAATATTAACCACAATACCACTTTAAGTAGATGGAACTGGTGTAGCTCTTGGTGGTTTGTTGAGATGATTCATGTCTGCATTGAATTACTAACAGAATAATCCCTACAAAAAATAGTTTTATATTTTGTAGTTCCAACCCAAAATTACAATTATTTGATTACTCTGTTGCTTATTTCTCTACTGCCAGATATTACCTAATTCTTTTTAATGGATCAGTTAATATTTACTTTGTTTTGTTCAATGGTTCCATTTAATATCAGAGAAATATATGCAATATACATCTTGAGATTTTTGTTCTTCTCAGACATCCACGAAAACAGAAGTGCCCCAAAGAATAAGTGACAGTTAAAACATTAGAACCCTGAAGTCCCCCCTCCCATGCACAAGCAGCAGCAAAGTAACGACTCCCCAACCCACTTGCGCAAAAAAGCATCAGCACCCTTCACCCACCAAGCATGCAAAAGCAAAGCCCCCAATAAAGATCACGATCTGCAGTAGAACTAAACTAATTATTCACCTGACAAATGGACATGCCACAGGGCTCTCTCTCTCTCCCTAATAAAGGGAAAAACAGGTGCCCATTTTCACAACAGGATGGGATTTACAACAAAACAACGCGCTGATTTACGGTGTTAAAAGTCTGTTGCGCCGCTTTTTTTCCCCCTGAGTTCTCCACCTGGAGAATCATTAACATTCTTTCACCCATCAACAGGAGAGAGAGAGAGAGAGAGTGTGTGTGACTTGCTGAGTACAGAGCCCTCGACAGCTAATCCACTGTTCCGGATGTTCCGTTCTCTCCCGTGATGCTTCAGTTGGCAACATCGGCTTAGGATCAGCCCGTCCACAGTGTCACGAAATTTCGGAACCCCAAAGGCGCGCTCGTCTTCTTGACCACGTCCTTGGGATATTGAAAAGCAGCCGGCCATGAGTCCTCAGGAGCGGGTCCCACCACTGCAAAGAACCTGTAGTCTAAGTGTAACTCCAGGTCAGGGTCTTCAACAGAATCCAATCCATCCTGCAAAGGAAAAGAAGAGACATCAAAGGTAGAAATTAAGCTGTTTTCGTAGATGAACATGAAGGAGTAGCAGTTTAGCATCATTTTAACTTCACCTCGCCTATTTGGTCAATATACGAAGCTAAAACAATGTACTTTTACTCTGAAGCTCAGTGAAGTTCAAGACCATACCCATAAAACCTCAAATGTAAACAAGCAGTTGCATTTCATATCCACAGGTAACATCTTGTCCAGCATAATCATCAGACACACTCTTCCCAAAGTCACTTAGCAGATGTTCAGAAAATAGTTCCTTCCGACTCTATTTGCAAGCATCCCGATTGGCAGCTTTTTTCTCGGCTCATTCTGTTGAGAGTGTTCTTAACTCAGCCAATGTGAGCAAAAGGTTATGCTGAGTCACACTGTAGAAATTGGTGTACTTCATTTAAAGTAAAGTTACTGAGCGATCCTGATGGAATACTACCCTAACTGAAACACCATCCGACCCTATCGGAAAATGCAAACGAAGCTATGCCGCAATTCAAAGATAATGTCAGTTTCCTTGCCCTCTGGCTGATGCAAGAGCAATTTATTTTGTTGCTAATATCCCACCATGTGTGCGTATTTGCTGCCACATTTCCCAACATTCAAATAATATTGCCTGTGAAGTGATCTATTATTAATTTTGAAGATCTAGAATGTGCTATGTTGATGCCTTTTAAAATTTTTTATTTTGATATATTGCAGACTAAGTAAACTAAGGATAGGAAAAGGAATTTAACGCAACAGGAATTTAATGTTGGCAGATGTCAGGAATTGGGCATTGAATACAAAATTGTGTGTGGTGCATAACTGGAATGCAACTAGATTAGGGAGAAGAATGCTAAGAGATTGGGCATTTAACATATCTGATCACTTGATCTTTGTATTAGAAAACTGTTAAGAGAGACTGACTTCCAAGACAGAACTTCAAATGACAACATTATGTTCAAAACAAGTGGGCATGAGCCAGATCTTCCAAAAAATTAATTTAGGCGTAATATTAGGGAATTTGTTTGAGGTGTTGACTGTTATATTAGAGTGTGGTGGAAAACTGTACTCTTTTTCCTTATATGGTGAGTTAAAATTGATTGAAAAGACTGCAGGTGTGTTCACTGAGTGACTTTTTTTAAGTTTGTGTGGTTGTCCAGTAAAGTATATGTGGAAGCCAATTTGTTTTTGCAGTATTTTGTCATGAACCTCTCTGTCTGATTGTCATGAATTTCCAGATGATAGACTTGATGCATTATTACTATTTCTTTCCAAGTTCCTTAAAGCTGCTAAACAATTCAACCAGCAGGAGTCATCTCTCCATCAGAGAAGGTGTGTTTGGATTGGAGATCCCTGCTAGTGCATTACTCACATAGCTCAAAATCCACAGCAGCAGAAGAATGGGTGTATTTTTGTCAAAACAGCGCTGAAAGCTATCTCACCCAAAAAATATAGGTAATAAACTTCCTGTTGAGCCTTTAAGGATGGGATGTCAGCCATTAAAGAATTCTTGAAGGTAAATTAAGATGAATTTAAGATATTTGAAGAGGAGAAAGAGCATTTTTTTGAAATGTGTGGAACTGGCACAGAAGTGAATTTGAGTTCTGGGGCCGATCAGTCACGATTGTATTGAGAAACCAGGTGGCCTTCATATGCTCCAGTTTTCTGCTGTTCTTGTTAATTTTAGTGCAGATTCCATATAACAGAAGCTGCTTCCTTAAATTCCCGTCCTTTATCCAAGGCATAAAATAAAATTATGCCTTGCTTCCCTCTGCAGTCCTGACGAAGGCTTCCAGCCCGAAACGTTGACTCATCGTTTCCACGGATGCTGCCCGACCTGCTGAGTTCCTCCAGCGTGTTGTGAGTGTTGCTTTGACCCCAGCATCTGCAGAGTATTTTGTGTTTATGATTCGCTACTCTGCTGTGAAGTCTCTTCGAGGTATGCCTACCCAGACGAAGTTAAATTTTCCTTTCGACGGGAGTTCAGTGAGACCCTCTCTCACTGCTCCCCTTCTGTGATCTCCGTCTCTCTTCAACTCTTCGACCAGATCCTGACCCAGACCTGCTCCCCTTACTGGTTTTTCACCTGGAACCTACCAGCCTTCTCCTTCCCACCCTCCCCCCACCTTCTTTATAGGGCCTCTGCCCCTTCCCTCTGCAGTTCTGACGAAGGGTTCTGGCCTGAAACATCGACTCATCGTTTCCACGGATGCTGCCTGACCTGCTGAGTTCCTCCAGCATGTTGTGAGTGTTGCTTTGACCCCAGCATCTGCAGAGTATTTTGTGAATAAAATTAAGTGAGTTGGCAATAACAAATAAAATTTGAAATACCGGTATTAGTTAAACACGTTGAGCCTGTGTGGTTCAGTGCCATTTAATTAATCTGTGCAACCCAAAATAAGCAATAATGAAAATTTGCAAGGGTTTAGAAAAAAAATTAAATGAAAAACTTCAATTCATTTTCAGAGATATAGAAATGAAAAGTAGAGAAACTTCAGAAAATGCTAGCATCACTCAGTTTGTCAGAGCTGCTGGAGGGAGAATTGATGATTCATCAGAAATGTATTCATTCATCGATAGTGCATGTCCATAGATGATCCTCGATATTGCTCTTAAATAACAAGCAGTGAGCTTCTGATATCCTTTGCTGATGTCACTTAACTAACAAAAATGGTTTACATAACAGTGTATCAAAACTCATACTACATATCTATAATAATCATAGTTCTTATAAAGTATGTTCATACCAATATACTACTTTGCTTTTCCTATCCAAAGTAACAGAAGTACCAAACTCTAAGTACATTAAGGTGTTCTATTAGCTATTTCTAATGTAAAATGGCACAAGAGATTAACTGTTCACATGCATACAAACATAGACAATCACTCTAAAGTTACCCAAGTAGATCTCAAGTACAGCATAATAAAGATTCAAAGTTTCAACGTATGTTTATTGTCAAAGTATGAATGCAGTATACATTCGTCTTCCCTCAGACAGCCACAAAACAAACATCGTGAAATCTGTTCGAAGGAAACATCAAACACCCAACGCGCATAAAAAGAGCGAATAACACAGAACATCAAACTTTAGAGTCCTTGAAACAGTCTAGGAATGTTCAGTTTTGTTCAGCTCAGTTCAATTTAGCACTGTTGTTGGTTGACTGCAGGTCACAGAGCTTGTCTGCCCTACACACAAAGCAGCAATTTTAGAAAAGGATTTATGAGAAATCAGAAGCACATATAACATGAACTGCAGCGTCCTCTAAAAATGAGTCTAATCCACAAACAGTGCCGATCAAACTTTGCCCATGACCCCCAAGACTCCTGCCCTTTCCTCCGGCAGCGGAGAGGGAGACTGATCAAATGCAGGCAGATGGCACTGAACACATGATTGCCTTCTGCTCTCATCCTTGTTGATTTCAATCTTGCTCGACACTTTAATTGATGAGTTGGTTGAGAATTTAAGCTAATCATGGGTTCATGCTCCACCATTAGGCCACACACTTCGTTCCCAACCTCACTCTCAACCATATTAAATACCCTTAGAGACAGTAAAAGCTCAGTTGACCCCAAAACACATTATCAAAATGTAAATTATGGGTTCCAATCACACACAGATTAGTAGTAGAAGTATATTTAAAAGAAGAATGAGAAGAAGTTGTTTCATGAACTGTTTACAGGACATCGCAGTTAGTCACGTTGGTTTCTGGTGCCATAAAAACTAAACCTTTTAACATCATGTCTCTGAAACAAACCCAAATGATGACTTCTTGAAAGGGCGTCATGTCTAACAAATCTCATATCCTGTACCAATGAATATCTATGAAGACAATATATAAGGAATATTTCCAAATGTTTGTAAACTACAGGCCTACAGAGTGATTTTTAATGACTACAGTAATCACAATTATATATTTCTAAAATATTCCAAAAATATGTCAGACTCAACTATAATAATCTCTTAATTTTTTTTCTTAGTGCATCCCATCTTCATATACAAATCTCCCTTTGGCTTTCCATGAACATTGGAACTCTCCCTTTTCTCTGGCTCTTTCAAAGATGGGAGATCACTAGCTCTTACCATCCCTCTCTCGATTATTTCTACTACCCACAACACAGTCATTATAGTTTTCAGCTTTTCTTGTTGCACCTTGACTCTTGCCTTCTAAATGCATTCAATCCTGAAGTAACCACCTTACGTGGCTCTTCATCTTCCATTTTCTGGTGCATTCTAACATTGGTACTGCTGCCTTCTGAACATACTGACAATGTTGTATTACTGAAACAGACCACAAAGATTCATTTCCAATCTGATCACTGCAAAAGACTCTGAAAATTCAATTTTTCCAGACAACAAAATTGATTCACTCCACCTTGTTTTAGTATCAAATTCCTCATCGGGGATTATTTATCCCTCCTTTATTTGCATTTTCAGTAAAGTTCCTGACTGGCAACTGGTTCCACAACTTTCTCTCTGTGAGTGTTCTAATGCTGTCAGATTTTATTCCTTGGCTCCACACTGTTGGATCTTCTTTCAATCTCTTGTGCTTGCAGCATTTGCATATTTGAATGGATCTTTTAGCTTTCTCTTCTCTAGAAAGTCTTCTCTTTGTTAGTTTCTCTCAACCTTGACCCAGGCTGTGCACTTCTCTTCACATGGGCTCAGTTGACTCCTGTGCTGGTCCACCGCAACCTGTACAGTTTTCACTGTGCTTAATAGTATGGGAAGAGTTATCACCATGATCTCTTGTAAAGGAATGCCTTTATTCATCTTGGCATATTATGAAAATGTGACTATGACTTCTCATTCTCTATTGTTACCTTACTTGACTTGTAGCTGACAGTCCCAGTGTTAACACATCTGTAAGCCTGGTCATCTGTCGACCTCCTGAACACTGATTATCTTGGACATGTAAGTGCACAGACCCATTTGAATAGTGCTAGGACTGTTCAGTTCTTTGGAAAATGCTGCTTAAGTGGTTGATTCAATTAATACACATGATCACATGCCCTGAGCTTGACTCACACTTGGGAAAGGTAACTCCACTCGTATGTCTCCTCTAGCAGCCCAACAATCTCTCTTCACTAGAACTTGAAAGAGTCCCTCTTGCTTAACACTAGTTTAGTCTGCACAAGTGAAAATAATTGAGATATTTTGAATACAGACCAACCAGATTGTTGTTATTAACAGTGCAATTTGTTGATTGCATCTTGAACTGATATTTTGCAGGTAATTCACATTGGAAGAAAACAATAGAATCCATTTAATTTTGACAACTCCACCTCTTTGTTGTCCTCCACTTTTCTCCTTTGCATCAACAGCAAACAGGAATAACTGTCCTTAGCAGTTATACACTGATGTAACTGATGCAACAAAATTCTACAAGATGCACTGCTCTTACCTGTCTCAGCTACTCTAATACGCCTTCCTACAGTCACCTCCCTCACCAACAAGAACAGGAAGACGCCACTGCCTACCGGTTCCCTCCCAACTGATACAGCATTCCAATTTGTCAATATATTACCGATCCTTCATCGCAGCTGGGACTAAATCCTAAAACTTTGCCCAAAAACATTCTATGAGTACTTTCACAAGAAGTACTGCGGTAATGAAGATCACTGACCATTATCTCTCGAGCAGTGAGGGATGGCTGTAAGTGCTGATCTTGCAAACAATGTCCACATGCTATAAAGTAAACAATTCAAAGTAAAAATTTGGACTGGCTTAAGTGGATACTCCATGTGATAACCATAATAAGGTCTCCTGTTTGCGCCACCTATGTAACTTGCAGCCTGCTGGCAACCCACACACCAAATGATCACAATTCAGAAAACTCTGAAAGTTGCATCTGATTACATTTCTGACCACCATCTCTTCTGATTCGTGGATGCACATGTCAGTTACATACATTGATAAAAATTTGTGAAGATGATGGATTAAAATGTTCAAGTCTTTCATGGCTCTAATATACTCGCTGCTGTTTGTCGCTGGTCCTCCTTGAAGTTTTATTAACTTCCTCTTATCACTTTCCTCTATTTTGTCTGTCCCCTCAGACTTTTGGTCTCAGCAACATTTTCACTTACTCCATATGCAAAACAGAGCTCCGATATCTCATGTATATCCAGCTCACCAACATAATCATTTCTGCTACCTCCTGCCAACATAACTTTCTACCTGGATCCACTTTTTCTTTTTCCCTCATTATTCCTTCCTAACTCCTCAATATTCCTCTTCCAGATGCAAATGTAACATTTGTAGATCTTGCTCTTTATTGCTATTTATTAAAGCAGAGCCATGTTTTCTTTATTGATGGTAAACCACAGTCAGGTAGGAGGCAATGATTTGAAACAAAATTGTTAAAGTGTCAACATTCCTAGGATCTTCTGCACACAATCCACAACACAACTTAAATTTAGTACATAGTTTAGTTTTATTGAATCCACAACATTGAGACTATGTGATTTCATAGTCTAACTAACAATATATGGTTGCCTTGTAAATGCATGAAAGTCGATTTTTCATTCCACATACACAACAGGCAAATGGTACTTGAAGTATTTGGTGTAATAATGATGCAGCTTTGTAATGCCCTGGGTCACTTGACCTGAGCATGTGCCAAGGAGACTCATCAGTGGATGCTCTTTTAGCAAAGTGGGCTGGAGTGCAACTGTCAGTCTTTGAATTTGAGAATTGCATGGTTTTTCACTCATGCTGGATGCATACTTCTCAGAGTGACCAATTGTGCAGCTACCTTTGACTTTTGCTTAAAGTGAATCTTATAATATAGCACTCAGATGTCCAACTTAAGGGAAAATAAAGCAATGTCATGGGAAGCCTCATCCTAATTCATTAAACTGGCATGCCCAAGAATGGGAAAGCCTTCAAAAAGTGGTGGATGCAGCCAAGTCCATCACAGGAAATTTCCTCCCCACCGGTACGCACTTCTACAATGTGCATTATCACAAGAAAGCAGCATCCATCATCAAGACTCCCACCATCCAGGCCATGCTTTCTTCTCACTACTACCATTGGGAGGGAGTTGCAGGAGCCTTGGGTCCATACCACCAGGTTCAAGAGCAGGTATTACCCTTCAACCATCAGGCTCTTGAACCAGCATTACTTGACTCACCAAAATACTGAACTGATCACTGAACACTATCTGTGGACTCACTTTCAAGGAATCTACAACGCATGTTCTCAATATTAATTTATTTATTGTATTTGTACAGTGTGCCTTTTGCGCATTGCTTGTCGGTCTTTGTGTGTAGTTTTTCATTGATTTCATTGTATTACTTTCTTCTACTGTGAATGTCAGCAAGAAAATGAATCCCATGTTAGGATCTCATGGTAGTATGTACTTTGATAATCAACTTACTTTCAACTTTGAATTTAGGTATGTCTGAAGATCTAGTTACAACTGAAAGGAAAGACCCGTGAAATTCTGCAGCATTTGTGGGAGCCTAATGAGTCTTGTCTTTTTCATTTTCACTATGCTAATGAATAGCAATTGCTCAATTAGAACAAGGTGAAAAATTTAACCTGTAATATCATTTATACAATACGGTATTATCCGAAATAGTATATAATTTTCATTGGAAAACATAGTGAAACATTTTACTCGTTAAATGTAATGCTTCTCTTCAAAAAGGCTCTGATTTCATGGGCCTTACTAAAGGAAGTATTGCTGCTGCTGAAAATGTGATAGAAGGGCTCATTGCAGGTTGTAAAGACTGTAATGATTATTAAAACAGCCAGGACTGTATGTGTGGGGGGGAGGGGGGAGGAGAGGGTGGGAAAGATACCATGAGAAGTAGGAAATGATGCAGATTTCAGAAATGAAGTATCTGGAATGGTTCCCTAACACTTTAGGGATTGGTAATTCCCAGTTCAACTACAGATGTAAGGTCAGTACTGTTCAGTTGTATGATGTGGCAATAATACTTCATATCCCTTTTGAACAGTGGAAAATCAAATATGTCTTTTCACAATGACTGACATAAGTAAACAGCAATTGCCACTTTTTCCTCCGCAGAAATCTTTAATCAGAACCTTTTGTCACACACCAGCCCTCCCCCCGACCCCAAATTAAGGCAGACAGAGCTATATCACTGGGGATCATTTGAATTGTTAGGAAGTCTGGTATTTGCAACAAAATTTATTACCTCTTTTAAGTAAACATTCTGTCTTTTTGTCAGAACTGAATGGTGCTTGAATAAATCTTGTTATTGGCTTAAGGTGCTTACTATCTAATGCATTCTGCAATATTTTTCGGAATGTGCAAAGGATATGTTGTTTTGATCAAAAGCTCCGATAGATCAGAATCACAGCTACAAGCTGTTTCACCTGAACTATTTGAGAATGGACTGAGATAGATGTGGCCACCTAATGAGAAGTGTAAATTGTGAGGAAATCCTTGCTGCATTTGTAGGTGTTTAGATCTGTGTTTCATAAACTGTCTTTGTGGTGGCATGGTATGTCTTCATGTCCTCAGCTGAAGCCATTGATGGGATGCATATCTTGGTGTTCTAGCTCCGCCTGGCTCTGTTAGAGGTGCACAGCATTGAGAAGCAAGTTTGAACTCCAGTGCAAATGGTCACAAGAAGAATAGACAATGTACATTAATCATAACTGAAAGGACATTTCCTTGGCAGTATTACATTCTCCTGGAAATTTATTCTCAACAGTAAGGATAGCTCGATAACAACCCTCAAATAAACCATCTGTTTATATTCTTGAGCACTACGTGTTCAATGAGAGTCTAAGCTACAGGGACACTTAGTGCCTTTCTCACAGAAATATTTTACCAATGCAAGATGTGTTGCACATGATGTTTTTTGTAAGCACATGTTAATTCCATGGGGTTTGCATCTGCTGCAAGGAATCACCATTCAGTCTGAAGATTTCAAAGTCTTATCTTCAGATTTGAGAACAATCACTGCCCTTGCACAGTCAGTTGGAGGTGTGGTCCAGTCAGCTTCAGATGGAACATTTGCAGCAATCCGCCTGAGAATGAATAAAACCCTGAACTGCCACCAATGGTGTCCACTGGCTCTTTCATACATGTATGCTGGTTCAGATCAGGTCATAGCTCAAAACTTGGAGCCCTCTTCAACAGTTCAGTTGATAGCTGCACAGTTCTAACCTCAAACCTAGCTGAGGAAGTTTAAATCCAGTACCAATGGCCTCAAAGGACGAGCCCACAACAGAACAGTTTCTCTTCTGTAGCAGTAAATCGAATAAGGCCATGTGACATCTGCAGAATGAGCCAATGAAGATTCACTCTCTGCAGTGCTCTCTCTTCTGTCAAATGTCTGCATCATCACATTCATCTGATCAATGGCATTCACTGCACCTTGCAAACTCCGACTTTGTTTAAGTAAATGAAAATGCATTGGAAGCAAAATTCAGCTGAGCCACTGTTGATCAGTTTTACTTTGATCATAAAAAAAAATCATTTTGCCTACTCTGCAATGCAAGTGAGAGATATTTTTAGCTATTCTAATCGGGTTTTCAGATTGAAAACATAATTGTGCCATAAACTTAGCATAAAATACATACTGTATGAGACAAACCATGTTCCAAATAGTTACCAGAACTGATCAATACTACAGAAGAAGTTTAACATTTCCAGTACCCTGTTGTGACTTGATTTATAATTTGCAAACCTTCCAATGGAAGGATTCAGCTGCAAACCCCATGCACTTTCAATTAGAAAAGCAACCAGTCCATTTACTGTGCAGCCCGCCATGTGCATCCTTTGTTGTGCCAGTTCCATCCAGATTAGTTGCTGGCGTTTCAGCACTGATTAATACCAGAAGTCTTGTGAAACAAAATGGAAAATTTACTAAAATGACCCATAGAATTAAAAGGAAAAGATTAGTTTGATCACTCATGAAAATTCACTTTTTATTATTTATCCTAAAATCACACAAAACATTCATCTGTATCAGCCTAAATTGGAATAATTCAATCTCATTTCACAGGAAATCCAGGCATGCTTTATGGGCATCTTGAATGTAGATGTTGTTCTTGGAGAGAAACTCATCCAGTTTGTGCATAAGGTGATATAACTTCAAAAATGAAAATGTTATTAAGCTGATCATGAGACTGTTTAGCCTGAGGCCTTGGATGTCATTAAATATGCATCAGTAGAAGAGGAGCAGGGACTCTTTGGTTCAAAATTCAAAGTAAATGTATTATCAAAATACAAATACACATCACCATATACAACCCTGAAATTTATTTCTTTGCAGGCATACAAGAACCATAATAGAATCAACGAAATACCACACCCAGCAGAGTGGACAAAACAACCAATTGTGCAAAAGATAACAAACGGTGCAAAAACAAAATGAATTATAATAAACAAATAAGCAATAAATATCAAGAACATGATATTAAGAGTCCTTGAAAGTGAGTCCGTAGGTTGTGGGAACAATTCAGTGATGGGGCAAGTGAAGTTATCCCTATTGGTTCAGAGCCTAATGGTTGAAGGGTAATAATTGTTCTTGAACCTGGTAGTGTGAGTCCTGGAGGGCCAATTTCCAAGAGACTACTCCAAAATCCCCATTTTCCTGGTAATTTTTTTTTGTATTACAGGACACAATGGGTCAAATTAACAGTGTTTCTGGGTATTAATGTACTCTTGGTGTCGGGAATATTGGTGCTATTGGAGGGAGAGTATCATATTCTTGTTTATATTGTCCTTTGGTGGATTTTTAATTCTCTGCCATCAAGAAAGTAGAACCCTCAGTTTAATTTCCCCAGAACCATAGTCCCTCTTAATCATTTTGAATTTTTCCAATCTCACACTGAAGTATTGTCCAAAGTTGTGATCCCAGTCCTGTATTAAGGGTTAAACTAAATATCTCCTTGACTTAAAAGGACAGGGCACTTTTATCTGGACCAGTTGATAACAAAATGAATGTTTAACTTTCCTTTCTACTTAAAGTTATGATCCATTTTTCTAGAATGAGCATCTACCTCTAAATTGGCCAAACTTTGTATAATCTGATCAAATACAATCATGCTTTTCAATTTTGGTCTCAGAAGTAAAGTCTTATTAAACTCTCCATTATAATCACCTTTGTGGCTCTATGAGTAAGAGATTATAAGTTCTACTCTTGGTTTCTAGTCAAGTTTCTGGTTAGACGTAGATTCAAATTGATTGCACTTACTTCACATCCAGCTAACAGAGCCATCAAAGAAAGGTATCTTTTGTGTTTCATAGTAAATATGTGTTATACTTCAGTTTACAATTTGCCTGAGTGAGATATTACCAGGTGAGAGTGGTGATTAAGACTTTTTTCCCCCAAATTCTTCTTGGAAATTTTTGTTTTGCACCATAAATGCTGGAAGCATGAACTTGCAAAAGCTCTCTTACTTGTGAGATAAATGTTGACAGGGCAAGGGATGAACTCAGTCCCTCTTTGCTGAGTGCCCTGAGAACTTTTCTAGAGTTCTGAAAGTTTAGCATTTATTTGAGATACACTCCCTCAGCACCGTATTGAAATGTGAATAGCCATTTGCAGGTTTCTAGCACAGATAATGGACTAAGTACCTTTGGAGTTTCAGACATAAGAGGAACATAGTTTGAGATAAGTCATTTACTTCTGCTAAAAACCAGGAAGTGAAAATGAACCCCAGGCCTAGATTAAAAGAGTTAACACTGGTACAGCTGTGCCATAAAGAGAAGTGAGAAAGTAAATTTCTGTTGAAGTCTGCTTTGTTGGATTACTGTATAGGGAAAATCCTAAACTGGGAAAAAGTTGCTAAAAAGCATTTTTTTTCTCCTAACAACTAAATACTTTTCCAGGTGCCTGAATTATGGCTCACAGACCTAGACTATGATCACCAGATGAGACCATCCATTTCCTTTCTCTTGGATTTTGGCAGGACCCAAGCACAGTTTTATGTCAGTAATTGGCAGCCATGCCTTGTGTTTCTCGTCTGCCATATTAGAGCTTATAACTTTTTTAAAGTGATGTTTAAACTATTTATTTGTACTTTAAAAAACATTGTATTTAAGGTTAACTGAGACTACAATGAATTAATTCATATATGACTCAGCTGTAGTACACACAAACTCACAATAGCCAACAAAACTGGTAACACAGTTAGCTTCTACCTCCATTTCATGTCTGGTTGTGTCGGTCAGAACAATATAATGCTGCAAAAAATAGGTCAACCTATGAATCACCAGCTCCCTGAAAGGGAAACATCTGGTTTTCATTTGGTATCAGTCACTATAGATTGTTTTAGTACATAGATGAACTGGAAATAAATTACAAATTTGCAGCAAAGAAATGGGCCTTCAATTGAGCTGGTGTGACCTGTTCCTTATGCTCCCCACAGGCCTTCTGCTACTCAATTAATTCACAGCTCAGTTTTGTTCTTTACCAACTTTTCAGATAATTATGGATTTACAAGTACTTTAAATTAGTATACAAATTCAGCATCTTTTCTAACAATGCACAATCAATTATTACAAAACAAGTCATATTATTTCAATGTAACATCAATATTTTGATGTCTTTTTTTTGCATCTGCTGAGCCTTCAGATTAAGGATGAAGAAAAGAGCCTCTGATACCAAGCTTACCTAATTAATAGGTTCCTTCAAAAGGCCAAGCAGAATCTTTCAGCACTTTGTACTTCTCACTTCAACTCCTTAATTAGATCCTGGATTCAACAGAATTGAAATTTAAGTTAAAGTATTGCACTATGTGTAATGCATAGAAAGCTAAACACCCATTAGATATTCTCCCATATATCAATATTTTACTAACGGACTTCACTTTTGCTTGAATCACTGTTTCTGCTTTCTTCTCCAACTGCAGATTAAATATACGCTCATATATGACTGACTGTGTGTATGTGTGAGAGAGAAACAGAGAGAAAACATGATGTTAGCTCATATGAGAACAGTTTGTGCATAAAACACATATTTAATATAAAGATCATGACACTTCACAGATGTGTAATGAAACAAAACTTGGTCAGAGCAGTGATGGATTTTAAGGAAAACAAGCAGAGAGTTTTGTGGAGAAAACTCTAGATCTTTGGACCTTAGTTGCTGAAGGTAGGGTGACCAATTGCAGAGCAATAAAAATCAGGGATGTGGCGAGAACTGAAAGAGCAGAAATTTCTTGCAGTTGTAGAGATGGGAAGATAAAGGATGTAGAATGAACATAGGTATTTGGAAAGCATTGGTGAGTATTTTAAAATCTTGAGGCTGCTTGAAAACGGAGGACATGTTGGTCAGTGAATATGGTGGATGGGTGAAGAGGATTAGTATCACTTCAGACACTATTAGCTTTACCTGCAGTTAGCAATGCTAATGGTGAGTCTTTGTATCCAAGATCTTTCTCAAATGAAATGCTCAGTGAAATGTTCATCCATGAGCTATTCTGGCAACTAAGCTCAATAATAACTGATACTACCTAACATCTTGTTCCTCTACACATTGTGTCCAGGTCATGGCATGTCCTCTGTAATGGGACATGCTGTAGAGGAACCGATTTGAACAGATGTTGTCCAATGCTGTTCTCTGTCCTTGCCCGTGTTAGGAATCATTAGCTTTGTCCTATTTTTAGTGTTCTCCTGTGGTCTGCCCAAGTAGTTGAAACAAAGACAGCACAGAGAATTCATCAGGTATAAATGAACCATGCAAGTGGTGGATGAATCCTTTTAAATAGTCTGTAACATAAATTGCTATACCCTAGTTTATCATATATCAAATGCAATAATTAGAGAAATCCAACAATGAGCATGGGCTTCTAATTTAAATACCTTATTCAGAGTATTCGGCATGTACCACGAGTAAACAAAGCAGAAGATTGTTGGCTCTCTAGCAGAGATTTTTGCATCTTCCTGAGCCATGTGTGAGGTACCGGAAGACTGAAGGACAAATAATGTTGTCCCCTTATTCAGAATGACCAATTGGAAACTGCAAAGGGACAAGGTGAGTCTTGTATCAGAAGTAAGGAAACTATTGGGGGAAAAAAAGGTAAGGAACAGGATTTATATTCTCTTGGAAAGGTAGGGAGTGATTAGGAAGAGTCAATATGGTTTTGTGCTGGGGAAACTGTCTCACACACTTCAGTTTTTTTGAAGAGATAACAAAAATATTCAGAATGTTTTCAGAATCAGATTTATATGACGTGAAATTTATTAACTTAGCAGCAGCAGTTCAATACAACACGTAATCTAGCAGAGGAGAAAAATAGTAATAAATAAAATAATAAACAAGTAAATCAATTACGTATATTAAATAGATTTTTTTTAAACGCACAAAAACAGAAATTTAAAAAAAAATGAGGTAGTATCCAAAGATTCAATGTCCATTTAGGAATCGGATGGCAGAGGGGAAGAAGCTGTTCCTGAATCGCTGAGTGTGTGCCTTCAGGCTTCTGTACCTCCTACCTGATGGTAACAGTGAGAAAAGGGCATGCTCTGGGTGCTGGAGGTCCTTAATAATGGATGCTGCCTTTCTGAGACACCGCTCCCTGAAGATGTCCTGGGTACTTTGTAGGCAAGTACCCAAGATGGAGCTTACTAGATTTACAACCTTCTGCAGCTTCTTTTGGTCCTGTGCAGTAGCCCCTCCATACCAGACAGTGATGCAGCCTGTCAGAATGCTCTCCACGGTACAACGATAGAAGTTTTTGAGTGCATTTGTTGACATGCCAAATCTCTTTAAACTCCTAATAAAGCATAGCCGCTGTCTTGCCTTCTTTATAAATACATTGATATGTTGGGACCAGGTTAGATCCTCAGAGATCTTGACAGCCAGGAACTTGAAATTGCTGACTCTCTCCACTTCTGATCGCTCTATGAGGATTGGTATGTGTTCCTTCGTCTTTCCCTTCCTGAAGTCCACAATCAGCTCTTTCATCTTACTGATGTTCAGTACCAGGTTGTTGCTGTGGCACCACTCCACGAGTTGGCATATCTCACTCCTGTACACCCTCTTGTCACCACCTGAGATTCTACCAACAATGTTTTGTATCGTCAGCAAATTTATAGATGGTATTTGAGCTATGCCTATGCCAGTCATGTGTCTATAGAGAGTAGAGCAGTGGGCTAAGCACACACCCCTGATTGTACCAGTGTTGATTGTCAGCAAGGAGGATATGTTATCACCAATCCGCACAGATTGTGGTTTTCCAGTTAGGAAGTCGAGGATCCAATTGCAGAGGGAGGTACAGAGAACCAGGTTCCACAACTTCTCAATCAGGATTGTGTGAACGATGGTATTAATTGCTGAGCTACAGTTGATGAACAGCATCCTGACGTAAGTGTTTGTGATGTCCAATCTAAAGCCGTGTGGAGAGCCATTGAGACTGCATTTGCTGATGACCTATTGTGGCGATAGGCAAATTGCAATGGGTCTAGGTCCTTGCTGAGGCAGGAGTTCAGTCTAGTCATGACCAACCTCTCAAAATATTTCATCACTGTTGATGTGAGTGCTACCGAGCGATGGTCATTAAGGCAGCCCACATTATTATTCTTAGGCACTGGTATAATTGTTGCCTTTTTGAAGCAAGTGGGAGCTTCTGCCCATAGCAGTGAGAAGTTGAAAATGTCCTTGAATACTCCTGCTAGTTGGTTGGCACAGGTTTTCGGAGCCTCCATCGGGACCTTCCACCTTGCAAGGGTTCACTCTCTTTAAAAGCAGTCTAACATTGGCCTCTGAGATGGAGATCACGGGGTCATCAGGTGCAGCAGGGATCTTCACAGCTGTAGTTGCTTTCTCCCTTTCAAAGCATGCATAGAAGGCGTTGAGTTCATCTAGTAGTGAAGCATTGCTGCCATTCATGAAGGTAGGACAGTAGATGTGGTTTGACAAAGTTACAGCTGATAAATTTTTCCAGAATTTCATGATGAGAACACGTGGGAGTCAACTGGATTCAAAATTGGCTTGAAAGGAGGCAGAGGAAGTCATCAAAGCATGTTTTCCTGCTGGAAGTCTGTAGTCAGTATTGTACCACATGGATGTTGCTCAGTCCATTGTTGATTGTTATATACATAAATGGCTTAGATGAAAATGTTGGACTGAGTTGTAAATTTGTTGATCGAGCAGGTTATAGTGAAGAAGATTATGAAAGTATACAGAGGCACATACAGTAGATCAGTTGGAAAGTCAGCTGGAGCAGTGGCAGATGGAATTTAATCCAGATGCATGTAAGAAAATGGATTTTGGGGCATCAAATATTAGTAGGATATACACAGTAAATGGTAGGGACACCGTGAGTGTAGATGTACAAAGGGACATTGGGATGCAAGGTCATAACTCTCTGAAGATGGCAGCACTGATAGATAGTGTAGTGAAAAAGGCAGCCGGCATTCTTGCCTTTCCTGGCTGATGCAATGAGATAGGATGTCACATTGGTCAGGCCTCACTTTGAAAATTGTGTACAGTTCTGATCATCACATTACAGGAAAGATGTGGCACCAAAACGAGCAGTGTAGAACACTTCAGCAGGATGCCGGGAGAGATTAATTTAAGAGGAGAATTGGATAGGCTGGCTTTATTCTTACTGGATCATTGGAGGCCAAGGTGTGACATTACTGAGAATTATGGAAATATGAAGGACATAGAATAGTAGATAAAGTCTTTTTCCTCAGGTGGAGTCTCTCAGATGAGAAGGCATAGGTTTAGAAAGATTGGAGAGAAATTTTAAAGCCCTAAGGGTGTGTTTTTTGGAGTGTGGTTATATTGAATGCACTGCCTGAGGAGATGGAAGAAGCGAGTGTTACTCTAGTGCTTAAAAAGCATTTGGACATGTAGCTTGGTAGCAAAGGAGTAGATGTACTGTATATGAACCTAATGCAAGCAAATAGCATTAGCATAGATAGGCATCATAGTCTATCTATGTGTGAGTTAGGCTGAAGACCCTGTTTTAATGCTGCACAACTCTCTATACCATGAATGCCAAAAGACTAGTCCAATTCCACATGACATGCTTTTTCAACTTGTAGTGAGCACGCATGGCCCATTTATCATGCCAGATAATTACATTCCAGCTTAGTGCCAAAGAAACAGGCAGAGTTCTACTGGATTTTGAGTAAACTCTGAAATAAGAGTAACAATTTTGGTGTTTTCCAACAGTCCATGAAAATTCCTTTAACAATCTGATCAAGGAAATTGCACTCATACTGAAGCTTTGGCTGAAGCATAAAGAACAGCTCAAATCCATGCACAGAAAATTGGGTTCAAAAATGATGCACCAATAAACCAATATATCTGAAAAATTAAATTGTTTTATTCTGGTCCTTTAGTTTGTGATGTTATCTAGCCTTTTTATGATATACTAAAATACTGTTGAGAGAATTCTGTATTGTTGTCAAAAGTATGATTTATTGTGGTAGTTACCCTCAGTGATATGTCAAATACTGACTAATTAGTTATTTCAATAACACAGCTGAGAGTAACATAGATTTTTGGATGCAATGCTCCTCAAACAGTGGAGATAAACTGATGTGGTTTTAAGTAAATGTATTTTTAAAAAGTAAAGTTCTAAACTCCAAGTTTTGGTGGATCTATTTTAGAGAGATGATGTGAAAAGCATAGGTTCATAGATTGTAGTAAAAGCTGAAGGCGTCTGTTTAAATAAGTGGACAGACCCATGACTGATCATAAAGAACTTGTCTAATCAATTGTATCAATTTTGTTTGGCATATCCTTCATATTTCAAAAGGTTTTAGATGGTGGTTGGATGGATGGGGGGTGGGTTGAGGGGCTCTGGATGGGATGGTGTTGATGTGAGGAAATAAATGGAATGAAAGTTGGACATATGAAAACTAGATAAGTTAAATAATAGTCATGCAGTACAGAAACAGGCCAATAGGCCCCCATGTCCGCACTAAACTCAAATACCCACTTACATTAATACAATCTTCCAACACTTAAAACCACTTAATCTAAGATGATTAAATGCTGCCAGTGACTCTGCTTCCACCACTCTCTCCCATAGTGCATTCCAGGTACTAATCACACTCTGGGTAAAATAAAGAGTCCCTTCAGAAACCCTTTGAAGCCCCTGCCCCTTACTCTAGGTCTCTGTCTTCTGGCAGGGGAAATATTTCCTGAAATCAACCCCTCATATTTTAAAAATAGCCCTCAATTTCTTTGTTTGCTCCCTTGGGTAAACAGACCTAGCCTTTCCAGTCTCTCCCCATTACTGAATGCTCCATCCTTGGCTACATCCTAGTGAATCTCCTGTGGAACCTCTGCATTACTTTCACATTATTCCTACAGTGTGGTCACAGAACTGCGTAGAGTACTCCAGCTAATGTCTGACCAATGCTTGGTCAATGGGGCATTAATGCATGTGAAGAATAATGTAATGGGAGTAGTTTTGATAAGGCAACATAATCAGGAGTAAGGGAAGTGGGACTAATGGTGAGATTTCAGCAGTGAGTGCACAAATATAGGCGAATGTGCAGATGTGTTCACCTTGACTTGCCTGGTTAGGTCATTCAAGCATTTCTTGTACTGAATTCAGGAATCTGGCAACATTCCCAATATCCTTGAATATACCCAGCCATGACTCTTTATGGAAGCAGCATAGTTCCTCCTGTTGTTGAGGAAGAAGAGCTGTCTCTGAGCAGATATAGATTCTAACAGAATATCACAAGAGACATAATTCCATGCCTTTGAGAACATTGGGTTAATCTTTTAAATTGCTGTATCTTTGCAACTTAAAAATCTATTTTTAGATTAATCCTTTAAATATTCGAGGTCATGTCAAATCTCTGTGATTCTCCATATGCTTAACTTGAATTTCATACATAACTACTTACCTGTATTAAAATTGACATCATGATCAAGGTGAATTGCTTTCTGTTGAGGCTAACTGTTCCATGCTAGTGTTTATAGTCCACGTTGGCTTCTATTCATTCTATCATTTTATTTTATCCAGTGAAATGTGCAGTGATTTAATGCTGTGTCACTGAAAAGATTATTACAGAATTTTAGTTTACATACAACAATAATAATTAATCAATGCTTGCCACTCTAGGCAGTAACTGATAGGAGCAGTAGTAAGAAGTCTGTACATACTGTGGGCCAAAGGATATGGGAGGTTGCCATTTCAAAATGGAGAGACCCATCAAAAATGTTTATGCACTTTCATCTCCTCTTATGATACTGAAATTAGAAAATCAGATGAAGATTTATTTACTCTAAGCCTCATCATTATACGTATCACCTTTTGAATCTATTGAATCAAAAAAATCACCACTGATTCGTACGCAAACAACAGGAATTCTGCAGATACTGGAAATTCAAGCAACACACATCAAAGTTGCTGGTGAACGCAGCAGGCCAAGCAGCATTTGTGTTTTGTTTTCATTTTATCAATAATATTTTATCTTGTTCTTCCATTTAAAATAACATCCAAATTCACTCCTGTTCTCTACTGCCCAATCAATGCTGTCTTTAGGTCTGGTGTTACATGTTTCTGTTGTTTTGTATTTTCTGCCCAATTTGGGGTGGGGGGGGAGAAGAGAGAATAATGAGGATGGGAGGGCTCCTTAATTATGTTGGCTATTTTTCTGAGGCAGCAGAAAGTGTATACAGAGCCTCTGGAAGGGAGTAGCACATACAAAATGCTGGAGGAACTCAGCAGGTCAGGCAGCATCTATAGAAAGGAATAAACAGTTGACATTTCAGGCTGAGACCCTTAATCAGTGCTTAACATTAATGATGTGTCTCTGGAAGGGAGGCTAGTTTGAATGAAATACTGGGTTGTATTCACAGGTCTCTGCAGTTATGTGCAATTTTAGCCAGAGCATTTGCCATGCCAAGCTGTGATACATCCAGACGGGATGATTTGTATGGTTCCCCTGTAAAAAATGATTAGAGTCAATGGGGACATGCTGAATTTCTATGGCATTCTGAGGAAATAGTGGTATTGGTGTGCTTTGTTGGCTACAGCATCAATTTGGCTGGATCAGGACGAAGTGGTGATGACTTTTACACCTAAGTTCTCAAACATCTCTACTTCAGCACTAGTCATGATGTGTGCTCCACCCACTTTCCTAAAATCAATCAACACACACAAAGTGCTGGTGAAATGCAGCAGGCCAGGCAGCATCCATAGGAAGAAGCACAGTCGACGTTTCTGGCCGAGACCCTTCATCAGGACGTGTTTGTGTTCCTAAAGTCAATGGCCAGTTCTTTTGTTTCACTGACAGTGAAGCAAAGGTTTTGTTTGTCTCACAGTACTCAATCTTCTTCTTGTACTCTCTCTTGTCATTGCTTGAAGTTTTTCAAAAGCTAACACCTGAAGGAGTAACAACTGGCCAGATTTAACCATGCTGAAGCTAATGTAATATTGTAATAATATAATGTAATAATACCAAGAAAAATATCAATCTATCAGCATTCAAATTGATCATGCATTTCTGAATTTTTGTGGAGGTACCATGTACACAGTGTGCACCAAGCAATGATCTACAAGCAGCAGTAATGTAAATGACCAATTAAGTTTAGGTGATATTAATTTTGAAACAGATTTAGGACAGGATACTGGGGAGAACATACTACCTGGAAAAATATATATATATATTGGCTCTTCAGTGATCTAAGAAACTTGTTAGACATTTTTTGAATTAAGCCATTGTGATGATGCACAATGAGTGAGAACTATTCATCGAGCTCATTTATACCCTGCCCATTTCCCACCTATTTTCTCTCATCAAAAACAACAAATGAACAAACAAGTTTCATATGTAAACAGGACTAAGATTTCTCAGCTTTGGGCAACAAGGACTGGACCTTGGGGACACGTGTGAATCAGGCACCATTGTGCAATAGTCTTGTACTATTACTATTCAGTTTAATTAAATTAAATGCAATTGGCTCAAATTTAGTCTATGCAAACCTTTGGTAGTTTACTCTGGTGAATAAACTACACTGTTATGAACCTATATTGTTCCCATGTGTATGTGGATTGAGTTATGTTGCAATTTCCTTATATTAAGTCAATAAAAATGTTAATCTGAAACAAATTACCCCAGTTGAAATTGGATGTTACCATCACAATCAGCTAGTTCTGTCTTTCGCATATTAAAATATATTGGGGGCCTTCTCCTGTTGAAAGGGTTGCATCATGCAGATTTTCCCTGTAATCTCTTTTATTCTTGATTCAATTATAACCACATGATTTTTTGTTATCCTTTGCATCCATGAACATATCATTGGAAAAGCAGAATAAATCTAGATTGTATCCATTGTAATTGAGTTGAAATTTAAACAATATAATATCTGCTAACCATTTTGTAGTCAATCCTTACTGGGATTGTTTATTCACGTGTAAATCCTGTTTCACAAACAAATGATGTTTCAATTTGGAAATATAATAAGGGCAGTAAGGTTTAGGGAGGTAATGCAACACAATGGGAAATAAGCAAAGCATATAGAAAGGCATAGGCTCCTTCATCAGAGTTACCCTTCTCCCAGTTAATTATGTTTGTAGTAATGAATGGGGAATGGTATTAAAAAAATAGGAATAGGTCATTCCGCCCACAAGCCTACTCCATTTACCACTTAGATCTTGGCCTATATGTATTTACAATCCATTTACCACTTAGATCTTAGCCTATATGTATTTACAATCCATTTACCACTTAGATCTTAGCCTATACGTATTTACAATCCATTTACCATTTAGATCTTAGCCTATATGTATTTACAATCCATTTACCATTTAGATCTTAGCCTATATGTATTTATAATCCATTTACCACTCACTAAAGTGTAGTGCAATTTGCTTTCAGAGAAGTAGCAGAGAGATGGAATTAAAAAATGCAAATTGTTTCCAAGTTTTCACAAGGTGCTGCCAGGGGGTTGCTTGAAAGCGATGAAGATGAAAAGGCCAAGGGTGCACTTTGAGGTGCCTCTGAGCTTGAGGGAGCAGCAGTTATGCTTTGGGTTGGCAATGAGAGTGAAGGAAAGGAGAAACTAAATAATACAGGGATAAAATAGATTCTGCTAGTGTACAAATTCACTTGGTTAGCATTCCTTCACATCAGTTATTATTTGCTTTTTACTCCCTCCCTCCCTTGACGGCGATTTTTCATAAATACTTAAGATTGAACTCGGTGCTGGTTGAATTAAGCCTGGCCACAATCACTTAAAACGTTGGTCTGTTGAGGCTAGCCATATTAAACTGATTAACTTTATAACTTTTTCTGATGTGCAGCAGTTATTATTGGGTTTTGAATTCAATTTTAATGTAATTTTCTACACTCATAAAAATAAAAAATGCTAATATTGGGCACAGGACAACCTCCTATTTAAGGCTTCCAGAATCAGTGTAAAGAGCTTCCTGATCTACATGCAAAGCTTCTTATCCTCTCACAATTGTTCACTCCTCGGTGATTGCAACTTTACCCTCTCAACAATTCCATCTTGTCTTACTCATTATCTCCCTGTGTACCCCCCCCCCCAATCATTTTTGAATTTGGTGGCTTGGAACATAGCTCAGCTATAATTTCTGTGTATTGTACACTGACACCAATCTCAGACTGGGTGGAGTGTAACATTACACTTGGAAGTGAAGAGGTGGGAACATGGTGGTGGGAAGGAGAAGGAGACTAGTAGAACATCAGGACAAGGCAGGTGTGGGACTGAGCACGTGGGTGGCAGAAGCGGGAGTTTGAAACTCCGGCAATAATTATCTAAATAAAATGTACATTATGACCATATGCACTGTGTGCACACGTTTGGCCAATATCATTAAGGACGTGTGCATGTGCTGCCTTTGAGATTCAGCAAATTTAAGTTCCTGCAGCTGCACACACCACTGGGACCAGACATGGCAGGAGGTTGCAATAAACTGTGCCAGAAAAAAGCAGACACGCTGACAAAGCTGTTGCATTGTTAACTGCAGAATCTGACCCAAATATGCCCTCACTCCAAATTCTGAAGAGCACTCGTGTACTAATTTATACTTTCCCATCACCAAGTAATGATATGTCCTTGCTGGGCCAGACTGTCATTGTAGTGGTGTACTATTTGCAGCCACAGGCTTTTGACCAAGCTGGAGCTGATTTCAGACTGCCCAAACATCATGGCCCATAAAACTCAAGCACAATCAGTTTTACAGAGGGAAACTATTAACTGATTTGGAACTGAGCCCTTCAGAAAGGAAGCCAGAATGCATCATCCTAGTATGTCTCCCTTACTAACATACGCAGGAATTTCAATTTGACTTCTTTTGGAGAAGAACTTTAAACAGATACATGTTATACAGTAACGTACATATACTGAACATACATTTTTAAAGTGAATGATTGCTGGGGGTCCTGTTCCCCCACTAACACCCCTTTCCTACTAAGAATCAAATAAGAACTGATTGTTCTGAAACAATGGTTAATATTACAGGTTGCAACTTCAGAACGTAAGTACTTTGGGCAAAGCTGTCAAAATCAAATAAGTGTGATTGGCACATCCTCAATGTAATTTCAGATCATAGGTTAAAATCGGGCCATGTTTATTCTATATCATATCCCATAACAATTAGGCATTATTTTGCTGTGCACCAATTTCCTTCAGTACATTCAGTTGTCAAGTCCATTTGGATGTAAGAAACTGTGAAATGTGGTATCTTAATTAAAGTGTGAATGTCACTTTCAAGAGCAGGAGGAACAATATATTCTCAAGTGATGGATGGAAGCAGCCTGTAGATGTCATCAAAATTTGTTACTGAACTTAGCTGAGGAGGTGGGTGACAGGCTCATGTCTCGAATGTCATGAGTAAATAGAAGGCCAGCATATTCAGATAAAGTGAATGTATTTTCTATTCCCTTGGGGGTCCTGCTGTTGGTAGTCTAGGTCTCTGAAGTATATTGGAGAACAGGAATCCCCAATGCCTAATCAATTTTCAACCAGACTTCTCTTCCTGATCACTTCTTTATCTCCTTGCACCTGGGGTCACTGCATCCTAATAGTAAAAAGCAGCAAGGACAGATAGATGGGTGGTGAATTGAAGCAGCAACCAGCAAGCTCAGGGTCACACTTGCCAGCTAAAGGCAGTTGCTGCACAAAGTGGTCACCCAATATGTGTTTGGTTTCTCCAATATACCGTAGAGGAGGTCCCAATGCGAACACTGAATAATAATACTTTGGATAGGAAAAAGTGCAAGTGAATCACTGCTTCACATGGTTGCCTGAATGCTGAGAAAGAAAGATGAAAGGACAGGCATTGCACCTCCTGCTGCTGTGTGAGAAAGTACAGTCACATAGAAAGTGGTATTTGGGAACAGAAGAGTGGAACAGAAAGTTGTGAAGGTAATGAGGGGACAGGAGTTGAGGTGAGTATCTGTCTAGTGGCGGAATCCTGTTAATTTTGGCTGAAATTGCAAAGAACGATACTCTGAACACAAATGTTGCTGGAGGTAAGCATCAGGGCATCTCTGTTCTTGCTTTACGGAGGAAGAGCAGAGATGCAGCAAATGCAAGAGATGCAGTCAAGAGTCCTGTCAACTATGGTAGAGGTGAAGAAAATTCAGAGGCATCTCTGTGGAATGTCAGATCATGAGAACAAATGTGACAGAGACTGAGGATCTGACTGAATTTAACTGGAATCCTTACAGGAGGCAGAGGGCAGGCAGGTATAAATCATAGGGGTCTGTAGGTTTGTGATGGATGTTTGTTCCTTGCCTGTTCTCTGAGATAGAGACTGAGAAATTTAGAAATGGGAGGGAAATGTTAGAAATGGGCCATGTGAATTGGAGAGCAAGATAGAATTTGACACCAAAAATGATTACTTTTTTGAGTTCCGGGAACAGCACCGAACATTTGTCAATGTAGTCAAAAAGAGATGAAGGAGTGAAATTGAGGACTGAACTGAACATTATTCCATGCAGCCTGCCAAAAGCTTGGACCTACATGAGTGACCTTCTTTATACCTTTAAATTGGAAGAATTAAGTTGAAAGAGAAGAGATTGTGCATCCATGGGGAAGACAAAACAGTTGGGTTTGGAAACTGTCAACCTAGTGGAGGACATCTAAAGTGTGGATGGGAGAGGGGAGGAGATGCATCAGGACTCAAGGATGGTGTTAAAACAGGAAAGACATAATTTTAGTAAAGGAAATGCAAGGGCAGTCCTGCTTGTGGAAATTGGATGGAAGGTAGAAGCTGACTGAGTGGGCCTGGAACACCACAAGGTTGGAAGCTGTAAAGGGAAGATGTCCTGAGAAAATGAAGTTTTTGACTGTGTGAGAAACAATGGCCTGAGTTCAATATTGGGTTCATGGTCTGGAGGAAGTATAGGAGAGATGGCATTTACCTTTGAAAGATGGAGACAATAACAAACACTTTTTTTTTGTAGGTTTGATAATGATGTCAGTATTGGTTCTCAGTGACCAACCAAACAGACATATTCCTTTTGTCTATCCATTCCTCACCCTACCTCCACCTGCTTCTCTGCTGACCAAACTTTCTTCTCTCTTCCTTAGCTCTGTTATGTGACCTGTACCTGAAATGTTGCATGTTTCTCTTTCTATGACATGTTGCATGATTCTGCTATTTTTGTATTATTTTCCTCCACTTGACTCTTCTTGTCCTTGCGATTATTAAAATTACTTATGTTATCAGAGTTATTTTGATTGTATCGCTGCACATTACAGATAGTTGTGATCTTTCCTGCCTGGTAAATGTAACTTGTTAGCTTAAAAATCCAGGAAATGCTCTACCTGAAGAACTATGTCAAACGTGCCAGAGGAAAATGAGACAGCAGCTGTAATATGAGTTTTTATTCAAACCAGACTGTCACATGTTGAAATAAGCATCTGAACTGTAGCTCAATTGTGTCTTCATTCCTCACCATCTTCCTGAGCCTGGGCGAACTTAGGACAAAATTATTTAAACCCAATTAAATCAAAATCTTCACTAACCTACTATTTCTTGACATGGTCCTTTGAATCAAGGATAATCTGCTTCCAATCTGATTTTGTAGGTTCTCTGATGTGGTAGGATTATAGGAACCACAGACTCTTCTGCCAAAGGAGTAGGAGGTGGCTAACAGGGTGGGTGGGTAGATAGATTGTTATTATTAAGGTGTTTCCAACCTAGCCAACTATCTTTGCACACCACCTTATAGTTCTTACTATCATCCTGAATGCTCTTCAACATTTTCAGTCCTCATGGCCAGAGGTTTTCTAGTTTCGACAGGAATGATGCACTTTTTTCAGGTAAGCTAAGAGTATCACTTCAAACCTTTTCCTTTGTTTGCCTGGTAATCTTGTATTGCAAAACTTGGAATGCAGTGTCTGTTTGGAAGTCCAATGATGGCCTGCCCAGCATAGCTGAATGAATATCATCAGGACCTCTTTGCTGGAGATGTCTGCATTGGAGACAATGCTGATATTGAATTGGTTTCTCTTTCCAGTACATTTGGAGCATTTTGCAGAGGCAGGATTAGTGATGTTTTTCAGTGCATTGAGATATTTGCTGTAGGTAATCCAGGTCTGAGTAGCAAATAGAAAGACAGGGATGCCAGCTGCCCACTGGGCCATGAGTCTTGATCCAGCTCCAGAGTCATGATCTGCAAATACCATACTCCTCAATCATTGGAGATGATTGCAGGCACATGGAAAGTGAACTTCACCATTTGTGTCTGCCTTTACCAAGAGCTAGCTCCAGAATTGTATATAATTTCTTGTGAACCGGCAATGTTGGAGGGCAATACGGTACAATGGAGGAAAGTTGGTTGAGGAATTTAGCTTTGTACATAATATGTAATAAGTGTAACTGTCTTCAACACAAGAAATGAGTCTGTGGAAATGGTAAAGGGGTCTCCCTGCTGCTGCCAGAGGGGAAGTATTTCCTAGCTACCTTTTCCTAGTGGCCAAAGAGTTGCTTCCCAAATCACATTGTAGATTTTGCTCGTCAAGGTTGACGATGGACATGATCTTCAACACACACAGGTGGGACTGTTATACACTCTTCTCAAATATGGCTGTCCACAGAAATTTGCTTCCAACTTGTATTTGCTCTACAATGGCACACATGCCAAAAGGGGAACCAAGATTCTACAACAGAGCCAAACTCAGTGAGGGCTGATGTCAAGAAAGGCTGTGGCATCAACCAGGATAGTTTATTCAAGAAATAACTAACCTTCCATGTGCACTCAATTATTACCTGGAATTTGGTAATTTTGTTACTTGTATGCATATAAACATGCCTCCAATGAACCCATAACTGAGCTGTAGTAATCACAATTTACTTTGTCTTTCCTGCCACTACCCAATTGCACCACAAATGTTAATTCTTGACAGTGAAAATGAACACTGTTTTGTTGTCTTAATGTTTTCACTACTAGGAAAGTCGCTTAGTATCCCATTATTGGGTAAAGTACCATTCAAGTTTAATCATGGAGAGATCTATGTTTTTTTGTAACAACAGGCCATGTTGAGGTGTTCCACAGGCTATAGATTATGCTTCCATCAGGTTTTTGTGATTTTTTTCAACCACCTCCCATTATTGATATTAACAGATCCTTATTTTGGAGTTTCCAAACATCCAGGCTCATGAATTTCAAATGAGATAAACCAGTGTGGAAGAAACACCATCATAAGGTGAACTGAATTAGTACAGAGTTGAATGACCTTTATATCAAATATGACCTAGAACTTTGACTCCCTTGGTTTCTTAGGAGAACCATTATTAACATTTGTTTTAAGTTTGTCCAGGTATCCATAAAGTTCCAAAATTCTTCCCAGTGCTTTAGAAATGAATGAAACTCAGAAAATGCTGTGATGTGGAAACTTTAAAGACAATACAGAGGAGATTCACCAGGGTGTTGCCTGGACTAGAGGGCATGTCTTATGAAAAAAGGTTGAGCAAGCTAGGGCTTCCCTCTTTGGAGCGAAGAAGTATGGAAGGTAACTTGGTAGAGGTGTACAAGATGATAAGAGGCATACTGTAGATAGAATGGGTAGCCAGAGACTTTTTCCAGGGTGGTAATGGCTAATAGAAGGGGCCATAATTTTAAGGTGATTGGAGGAAAGTGTCGGGGCAGGGGGAATGTCAGAGGTATATTCTTTACACAGTGGTGGGTGTGCAGAGGGTGGTGCCAGGTATATTACGATAAACTGCAGATACTGAATATAATTTGATGAAGCTCAGAGCTATTTTCTATAATATTTTGCAATACAAATAAGCATGGTACTCTTCCAGATTTGCAAAAATCCAATCTTATCCAAAAGGTTTTAATGAATCATTTATTTAAAATTATTAACTTCTGACACACATGCAGCTGGAAGGTAAAAGCATATGGAAAAGTCAGAATCTCTAAATTGTAAGACTGGTTGTAATTTGTCTGGCTTCACTTGAATATAACTTCTTTTTCCTAGACAGCATTGTGTGCCAATTGAATTACTGCAGCTTCCATGCCTAATATAATGGCATGCAGTGATAATGATATCATCTGAGACTCAATGCAGTGATGTAATGTTTGAAGTAGTTGCCTAGGAGAAGAGTGCAAAATAAGAGGCAGCACCCAAGTTGATTGTAGACCTCATTTTTTGTTGTTGTTGCAAAATTCATCTCGAAGTAAATTATAAAGCGCCCAGACTATATCTATCAAGTAGGGTGATTTGCTCCACAAATTCCCTGATTTCTGCTTAATAGTATGTAATGATGTAGTATTATCATTTTTATGGTCTACAGAGAGGAAAGTGGAAGAGCTCGAGGCCTGGTGCCAGGCAAATAATCTCTTCCTCAATGCCAACAAGACAAAGGAGATGGTTATCAACTTCAGGAGAACTTGCACTACTCACACACCCATTTTTTACATTAATGACACAGCAATGGAAACTGCGAGCAGTTTCAAACTCCTGGGAGTGCACATCTCGAACAACCTCTCATGGTATCCTAGAACACATCCTTCACAATCAAGGAAGCTCAGAAACACTTATAGTGTCTGAGGAGGCTGAAGAGGTCTGAGCTATGCACATCTGTACTCACATCATTCTACAGAAGTGCAGTAGAGAGCATCCTAAGATGCTGCATCATTGCATGCTACTGAAACGGCATTGCAGCAGACAGGAAGGCTCTGCAACAGGTAGTCAGATCTGTGCAACACATCACCAGCACCAGCCTACCTGCTATCAAGGACACATATACAGAAAGGTACTAGAAAAGGGCCAATAACATCATGAAGGATCCCACCCACCCTGCTCATGGACTGTTGATCCCACTTCCATTAGGGAGGAGGCTATGTAACATCCATGCCAGGACCACCAAACTCAAAAGCAGTTACTTTCCCCGAACAGTAAGGCTGATCAACACCTCCATCCACTAACCCCCAACATACCCCTACCACTATTACTGTATCATTTCCTGTCATTTGCCTTATTTGCAGACACTCACTTTATGGACATACAATCAATCTATGTGTATAAGCTATCATATATTTATATTTTTTTATGATTGTGCTCTTATTGTGATTTTTTTTGTGCTGCATTGGAGCTGAATTAACTATTTCATTCTTCTTTACACTTGTGTGACATTAAACAATCTTGAATCATGAATCTTCTCGTCTTCAGTCATTCCACTATTGACTAATAGTAATTTGAGTTTTGATTGTGCTGTCAGTTTGGTACAAACATTAGACCATGACGTGCAGATGAATAAAGATCCCCCAAAACATCCCATGGAGTTATTTTACCAAATGACAGCGAGGAGAAACGTGGAAATCAGATTTCCTCCTTTTCCCTTTTTATAGCCTTTGTGCATACTTGCAGGGCACAGAACATTTTCTTCCACAGTGACAGAATGTATTGTGTTTTCTCCTTCTAAAAGAATGCACAATGAGGGTTAGCATTTCATTACAAGATTACTGTGGTTTATGTTTTCAACACTTTTGTATTGATTGTAGTGTGTTAACCACGTGTCATTTATATAGAGTTCCACTGATAACAGTGTTGAAAACACATTGACTGCCAACAAATTCAAGAAAACTCAGATCTCTCTAGACTCAATGTTTTTTCACAGTTTAACTTAAGCCATACACTAACTTTGAAGGGTAAAGCTGAAATTGACTATCCTATGATCATCTAAAATTGTGTGATGTATTTCTATATGCACAATTTTTGCACAAGTTTTAAGATAAATAGTACATGGTTTGAGTGCAAAAACAGATAAATGTTTGCACCAAAAGTGATGGATAGAGGTGTTACCAGTTTATTGATATTTCAAAGTATTTTATTTTCTTACCTTTCTGTGTTCCTCCTCTGTGGATTAAAACCATGATGTCATCTCGCACCAATGTTGTGGGAGATAACTTAGACCTGTATTGGTATTCTGTATTCTGTATTGGATGTCCAGTCCTTATATACTTCCATCCCCCATCAGGAAGGTCTCAAAGCTCTATGCTTCTTTTTGGATTCCAGACCTAATCAGTTCCCCTCTACCACCACTCTGCTCCGTCTAGCGGAATTAGTCCTTACTCTTAATAATTTCTCCTTTGGCTCCTCCCATTTCCTCCAAACTAAAGGTGTAGCTATGGGCACCTGTATGGGTCCTAGCTATGCCTGCCTTTTTGTTGGGTTTGTGGAACAATCTATGTTCGTGCCTATTCTGGTATCTGTCCCCCACTTTTCCTTCGCTACATCGACGACTGCATTGGTGCTGCTTCCTGCACGCATGCAGAACTCGTTGACTTTATTAACTTTGCCTCAAACTTTCACCCTGCCCTCAAGTTTACCTGGTCCATTTCCGACACCTCCCTCCCCTTTCTAGATCTTTCTGTCTCTGTCTCTGGAGACAGCTTATCTACTGATGTCTACTATAAGCCTACTGACTCTCACAGCTATCTGGACTATTCCTCTTCTCACCCTGTCACTTGCAAAAACGCCATCCCCTTCTCGCATTCCTCCGTCTCCGCCGCATCTGCTCTCAGGATGAGGCTTTTCATTCTAGGACGAGGGAGATGTCTTCCTTTTTTAAAGAAAGGGGCTTCCCTTCCTCCACTATCAACTCTGCTCTTAAACGTATCTCCCCCATTTCACGTACATCTGCTCTCATTCCATCCTCCCACCACCCCACTAGGAATAGAGTTCCCCTGGTCCTCACCTACCACCCCACCAGCCTCCGGGTCCAACATATTATTCTCCGTAACTTCCGCCACCTCCAACGGGATCCCACCACTAAGCACATCTTTCCCTCCCCCCCTCTCTCTGCATTCCGCAGGGATCGCTCCCTACACAACTCCCTTGTCCATTCGTCCCCCCCATCCCTCCCCACTGATCTCCCTCCTGGCACTTATCCGTGTAAGCGGAACAAGTGCTACACATGCCCTTACACTTCCTTACCACCATTCAGGGCCCCAAACAGTCCTTCCAGGTGAGGCATCACTTCACCTGTGAGTCGACTGGGGTGATATACTGCGTCCGGTGCTCCCGATGTGGCCTTTTATATATTGGTGAGACCTGACGCAGACCGGGAGACCGCTTTGCTGAACATCTACGCTCTGTCCGCCAGAGAAAGCAGGATCTCCCAGTGGCCACACATTTTAATTCCACATCCCATTCCCATTCTGACATATCTGTCCACGGCTTCCTCTACTGTGGAGATGAAGCCACACTCAGGTTGGAGGAACAACACATTATATTCCGTCTGGGTAGCCTCCAACCTGATGGCATGAACATTGACTTCTCTAACTTCTGCTAAGACCCCACCTCCCCCTCGTACCCCATCTGTTACTCATTTTTATGCACACATTCTTTCTCTCACTCTCCTTTTTCTCCCTCAGTCCCTCTGAATATACCTCTTGCCCATCCTCTGGGTCACCCCCCCCCTTGTCTTTCTTCCCAGACCTCCTGTCCCATGATCCTCTCGTATCCCCTTTTGCCTATCACCTGTCCAGCTCTCGGCTCTATCCCTCCCCCTCCTGTCTTCTCCTATCATTTTGGATCTCCCCCTCCCCCTCCAACTTTCAAATCCCTTACTCACTCTTCCTTCAGTTAGTCCTGACGAAGGGTCTCGGCCTGAAACGTCGACTGCACCTCTTCCTATAGATGCTGCTTGGCCTGCTGTGTTCACCAGCAACTTTGATGTATGTTGCTTGAATTTCCAGCATCTGCAGAATTCCTGTTGTTTGATATTCTGTGTTGTTGGAAGTGCTTTTTTAAAAATGAAATGTTAAAGTGAACCCCTGTCGTTTCTCTAAAGGTAAAAGAATCCAAGGCACTATTTCTAGAAGAGCGGGAGATTGTGAGCCAGGGCATTCCAATGATGCAAAGTTCACCAAGATCATTAAAGTTTATCATGTGATCATTTTTACCATTTGCAGGACCTTAAGTGCAAATTAGTTGCCACATTTCAACAATTTCATACAATTCTACATTTCAACAATAACCACACATCAAAGACATTTCTTTGGGGATGGAGCTTAGGAGGACGATGGTGGCTAACAGCGAGTCCTTTGCTTGCATCTTCGGAAACAGCTCTTTCTCTATCTTTAATATCTCTATTTTTCCCTTTCAGGGTTCTTTTGAAGACCCTGGCCTGGAGTTACACACTGGCTTCGGTTCTTTACAGGAATAAGACCCACTCTTGGGGTCTCACAACTGGCTGCTATCAATAAACCAAGGACATGGCCTAGAAGACGAGCATGTCTTCAGGGTTCCGGGATTTCGTGGTTCTGGAGGTGGTAGACGCGAGGTCAGAACCGCTGACTGGTGCTTCATGAGAGATGGAAGCAGCAAGCTGGCTGTGTGCCCAGAGACCTGAGTTCTTTGGGCACAGAGCTCGGAAAAAGTGGAGCAACTAACTTTTAACATCATAAATTGGTGAGTTGTTTGTTATGTCTCCCCTCTCGTTGTGAAACGGAGACACCTCTTTTTCCCTTATTAGGGAGAGAGAGAGCCTGTGGTATGTCAAATTACCGGATGAATGAGTAGTCTTTGGGGTACTGCAAGTCTGTGTCTTTATTGATGCTTTGCTGCACGCTTGAGTGCTCGGTGGGGGAGCACTGATGCTTTTTTGTTGGTGGGGGAGGGAGGGTCATTGCATTTCTGCTGCTTATGCGTGGGTGGGGGGGTTTTGCGGTTCTAACATTTAACTGTCATTCATTCTTTGGGGCCCTCCGCTGTTTTCATGGATGTTTGTAAAGAAAAAGAATTTCAGGATGTATATTGTATACATTTCTCTGAAATTAAATGTACCTTTCAAACCTCCTTTATCAACCACTTTGGAATGTCCTATTTTTGTAAATGATGATGTCTTCATCTAAACATTTCTGTGTATAAAATTAAAATGTATGCACGATCTGATCCACTTTTTGTTTATTGATTTGAGAAACAAAACTTGAAGATCTGGGTTACAGGGTGAGGTTGAATAGGTTAGGACTTTATTTCCTGAAGTGTAGGAGAATGAGAAGAAATTTGATAGAGGAATACAAAATTAAGAGGGTATAGATAGAGTAGGTGCAAACACACTTCTTCCACTGAGGCTGGGTGAGAAACTAGAATTAGAGTTATGGGTGAAAGGTGAAATGTTTAAGGGGAACATGAGGAGTAACTTCTTCACTCAGAGGGTGGTAAGAGTGGAATGGAAATGGTGAATACAGCTTTGACCTCAACATTTAAGAGAAGTTTAGATAAGAACATGGATGGGAGGGCTATGGTCCAGGTACAGGTCAATGGGGCTAGGCAGAATAATAATTTGGCATGGAATAATGGGCTGAAAGGCCTGTTTCTGTTGTGTTCTATGGCTCAATGACTAACTCCTTCAGAAAGTAATGGTGAATTGTATCTGTGAAAACTGCTCTCTCAATGTTATTCGGGAGGGTATTCCAGGAGTTAAATCCAGCAATAATGAAGGATCAGTGATATAATGCTTGATCAGAAAAGTATAAAACTTGGAGGAGAACCTGCAAATGTTGGGTTTTTCAAGGTTGTGAAGATGCTGTCAGACTGGCCTGAGTGGGTCATTGCAGTGTATTTTGTGATCAGTGTGTTTCTACAGAATGAGGAATGAATAACCTTAATGGAGCTTCTGGGAAGCTTGGCTTGTAAATGTAAAAAGCCAGAGCTGGAGTAGTTGCGTCATATGCAGGCACTCAGCTTTAGAAGAGATGCGAAGATATTGTGGAGAGTGCAGAATAAATTTACCAAAATGATTCCTGAAGTGAGAGACAAGTTTTGCTATTCTGATTAGAACACAGGAGGTTGATAGGAGTTCTATCAGGGATGATGGGGAGAGTGAAAGGGTAGGAAGGGAGGGGTTAGGGTCTGGAATGCATTGCCAGGGATAGTAGTGGAGAGAGAAACAATTGTAGGATTTGAAAGGATCTGTATCTGGAAAAAAAAAGGAATTTGCTGGGGGAAGAGGAAAAGCTGTCCTGTACTGGCAAGGAACTGATATAGTCTTGACAGGCTAAAAGGCCTCCTTTATCCTGTAGCCATGAGAGACATACAGCACAGAAACAGGCCCTTTAGTAATCCATGTCCATGCCACCAGTTTCTGCGATTGCTGCCCTTAGGTGGTATTAACTGTGCAGTGGCTGGTGGAAGATACCGATATTCAAAGCAGCAGGGCGCAGATGATTTTGGGCCAAGAAAATCTTGCTCCATACTACACTGCCTCAGTATGAGTGAGAGTGGTCAGGCAGTCTCTTTCTCAGGAACATTGTCACTTGTAGGGTCGACTGATTGCTGGACTCCTACAGTACCACACAATGTCCTTTGAACATCGGAGTGCAGTAATCTGATGGGAAAAGCCTGAATAGCAACTATCTGAGTTTGCACAATGCTCTGACACTGGGTGGGTGCATAGGCAGGGGGAGTGGGGCTCTGTTTTTGCTGCATGGAAACTGCAGGATCCTCAAACCAGTAATTTCGCAACTGGTTCCATGGTGAAGTGGATAGATTGTAAACAAATCCTTAATCAAGGTTGATCTTACACTATCCTATACTCTTTGAGATTGTACAAAATTTCTCCAGTTTTGCCAATGCACCAGGCTTTTCATTGTTATGACTGGTGGACTTGCAGTGAATAAAGTACTGCTCCACCACCCCACCCTACCTATAGTTTGCAAAAACTTGTGGGCCGGTGTCATAAAATTTTAGAGATTAAAGATGAAGATTAGCTTTATTTGTCACATGTACATTTGTATATCAAAACATTGAAACGTACAGTGAATTGTATCAATTGAATCAAAGTAAATCAAATCAAATTTAGTTATCATTCAAAGCATGCAAGAATATAGCCGAGCAAGATGGAATTCCTCTGGGGGCCAAGGTGCAAAAACATACACGCCCATTCAAAAATAGTGAGACAAAGAATAGAACATGGTCACACAAGAAAACACATTTTTAGTCCAAGACTCTGAGGGACAAGTCCAACAAGTTGATGGTTCCCGCAGTCCTGCCTGTAGTTCCACCGTTCCAACTTTGGAGGGCAGCACTGATGGGAGAGTCCACCCCCAACTGAGCACAGACGTCACGCTACACCTCCTCTGGCTTCTTCTCATCTGGACTGCAGCAGCAAGCAGCCCGCGGCTTGAGACCTAGTCCTCGCTACAACAGAGGTGACAACGCTGCCTTGCCTCCTGTTTCACCACCAGCAAGGGAAACAGGCCTGCAGCAATCAATGTTCAACAGGGTCTTGCGATCGCAGAGGAAATGTCCAAGACAGTCACTCATGGTTTCACTGCACACTGCCTTCGTGGACCAACTCCGGGGCCTTTGAGTAACTGGCAACAGCATGGTCTGCACCCAGGTCAGCTCTTTCGAACCCAGTCTAGCTCCTCTTGCAGTCCAGTGGCCTGACTCTGCTCTTGTGGCCCAATGCAGTGACGAACACAGTCCAAGAATGTGCAGGGGGCAGCCTGCAAGTGTTGCCATGCTTCCAGTGCCAACATAGCACGTTCATAGCTGACTAACCTGTGCTACTTTGGAATGTGGGAGGAAGTCAGATCACCTGGAGGAAATGCACGTGGTCACAGGGAGAAACTCCTTACGGAGGCAGGAATTGAACTGGGTCACTTGTTCTGTAAAATGTTACGCTAACTGTTATATTATTATTTATTACAAATTACTATAAATTGCAAATTGCATATTTAGATGGAGACGTGCATAAAGATTTTTACTCCTCGTGTATGTGACGGATGTAGAAATAAAGTCAATTCAATTACTGTACCACCCTGTCTTGGAGCCAGCATTCTACACTGCCACGCTTTCATTTTTAGGATCATAGTACCTTCCACCACACACAACAGTCACTTTGCACCACTGCTTTCGGAGGACCAGACTAATTTTAATTTATTCTAACCACTTGCAAATCAGGACATGTGCTGGAGTGGACAGCCAATTAGCAATGTGGTTTGTGCTAGCTGCATACTGCAACCAGTCATGAGCAGGCAACATAAAACTGGAACAGTGCCATATTGAAAGCAATATATGGGGGTTTGCCACTGTTGGTAATCCCCTGGCTGTTTTGAGAGCTGTCCAGTTTTGCTCCATCTTGCAATTCATGCAATTGTCAATAAGAAGTAATGTATTTGTAAATTCATACTAATCTGTGCATCTATATTGATGTGGTAACCTTAGAATGAGGTTAGTTAAAAAGGCATATGGTGAGTTGGCCTTTGTCAGTGTGGGTGATTGACTTCAAGAGCTGTGAGGTAATGGTTCACCTCTATAAAACTCTCGTTAGGCAACAGTTGATTGGACAATCAAGATTTGAATAGCTCAGACTCAGCAGAAAGCAGCTGACTGGGCAATGGAGGTCAGGTGACCAAACATTTTGAAAAGCTCAAACAGATAAATAGAGGGGTAGCTCAAGTGGAGCGGCCAGTGAGTGAGTGGGCCAGTGAAGGAGTGGAGCTTTGAGGCTTTGACTCAAGAGATTCTGACAGTTTTGGCAGTTGGTCTGTGCAATTAAGTCAGTCAAGATTTGAATAGATCAGCAGAAAGCCGTTGATTAGACAATCTAGATTTGAATAGCTCAGACTCAGCAGAAAGCAGCTGATTGGGCAATCGAGGTCAGGTGACCAAACATTTTGAAAAGCTCAAACAGATAAATAGAGGGGTAGCTCAAGCAGAGCGGCCAGTGTGTGAGTGGGCCAGTGAAGGAGTGGAGATTTGAGGCTTTGCCTCGAGAGGCTTCGACGAGAAGAGTCGGAGGACAAGCTTGCTCGCAGTTAGTCTTTACAATGTCTCCTGAAACGGTGATGTGCCTCTCATGTGAGATGTGGCAGTCTTGGGGGAACGCCCCTCTCCCGCAGAGTCACATCTGCCAGAAGTGTATGCAGCTGGGCGATCTGGAAGACCATGTAAGGAATCTGGAGCAGCAGCTGGATGACCTTCGACTCATAAGGGAGAATGAAGCAGTCATAGATGAGAGCTACAGGGAGGTAGTTACACCTAGGCTGTCGGAAGCAGGTCGTTAGGTGACAGTCAGAGGGGGGAAAGCGAAGGTGAGCAGACAGATAGTGCAGATCACCCCTGTAGCTATTCCTCTGAATAATGTTTACCGTCCTGGATAATGTTGGCAGGGATGATCGACCAGGTGTGAGACACGGTGGCAGGGCCTCCGGCACTGAGTCTGACCCGGTGGTGCAGAAGGGTGGGACGGAGAAGAGGAGAGCTGTTGTCATTAGAGACTCTATAGTCAGGGGAGCAGACAGGAGATTTTGTGGATGTGAGAAGGACACCCGCATGGTTTGTTGCCTCCCGGGTGCCAGGGTCCGGGATGTCTCTGACCGGGTGCACGACATCCTGGTACGAGAGGGAAAGCAACCAGAAGTCATGATACATGTTGGTACCAATGACATAGGCAGGAAGAGGGATGAGGTCCTGAAGTGTGAGTTTCGAGAACTAGGCAGAAGGCTGAAGAACAGGACCTCAAGGGTGGTGTTCTCAGGATTGCTGCAAGTGCTACGTGACAGTGATGGTAAGAATTGGAGGAGATGGCAGTTGAATGCGTGGCTGAGGAGTTGCTGCAGGGAGCAGGGTTTTAGATTTTTGGATCATTGGGATCTCTTCTTGGGAAGGTTGGACCTGTACAGATTGGATGGATTGCACCTGAACTCGAGGCGGAGCAATATCCTTGCAGGTAGGTTTGCTAGCATGGTTTGGGAGGGTTTAAACTAAATTGCAAGGGAGATGGGACCTGGAGCGATAGAGCAGTGAAAGAAGTGCATGTAGTAAAGCCAGATCTAACATATAGAGAGGCTTTGAGGAATGAGAAGCAGAATAAACGGTGTAAAGACAGTAAGGTAGAAGGGCTGAAGTGTGTGTACCTCAATGCAAGAAGCATCAGGAACAAGGTGATTGACTGAGAGCTTGGATACATACATGGAATTATGATGTAGTGGCCATTACAGAGACTTGGCTGGCACCAGGGCAGGAATGGATTCTCAATATTCCTGGATTTCAGTGCTTTAAAAGGGATGGGGGGGAAAGGGGAGGAGGGGTGGTGTTACTGGTCAGGGATACTATTACAGCTACAGAAAGGGTGGGTAATGTAGCAGGATCCTCTTTTGAGTCAGTATGGGTGGAAGTCAGGAACATGAAGGGAGCAGTTACTCTACTGGGGGTATTCTATAGGCCCCCTGGTAGCAGCAGAGATACAGAGGAGCAGATTGGGAGGCAGATTTTAGAAAGGTGCAAAAATAACAGGGTTGTTACCATGGGTGACTTTAACTTCCCTAATATTGATTGGCGCCTGATTAGTTCCAAGGGTTTAGATGGGGCAGAGTTTGTTAAGTGTGTCCAGGACAGATTCCTGTCACAGTATGTGTACAGGCCGACCTGGGGGAATGCCATACTAGATCTAGTACTAGGTAATGAACCAGGTCAGGTCACAGATCTCTCAGTGGATGAGCATCTGGGGGACAGTGACCACCGCTCCCTGGCCTTTAGCATTATCATAGAAAAGGATAGAATCAGAGAGGACAGGAAAGTTTTTAATTGGGGAAGGGCAAATTATGAGACTATAAAGCTAGAACTTGGGGGTGTGAATTGGGATGATGCTTCTGCAGGGAAATGTACTATGGACATGTGGTCGATGTTTAGAGGTCTCTTGTAGGAGGTTAGGGATAAATTTGTCCCGGTGAGGAAGATAAAGAATGGTAGGGTGAAGGAACCATGGGTGACAAGTGAGGTGGAAAATCTAGTCAGGTGGAAGAAGGCAGCATACATGAGGTTTAGGAAGCAAGGATCAGATGGGACTATTGAGGAATATAGGGAAGCAAGAAAGGAGCTTAAGAAGGGGCTGAGAAGAGCAAGAAGGGGGGATGAGAAGGCCTTGGCGAGTAGGGTAAAGGAAAACCCCAAGGCATTCTTCAATTATGTGAAGAACAAAAAGATGACAGGAGTGAAGGTAGGACCGATTAGAGATAAAGGTGGGAAGATGTGCCTGGAGGCCGTGGAAGTGAGCGAGGTTCTCAATGAATACTTCTCTTCGGTATTCACCAATGAGAGGGAACGATGAAAGACAATATGAGTGAGGTTGATGTTCTGGAGCATGTTGATATTAAGGGAGAGGAGGGATTGGAGTTGTTAAAATACATTAGGATGGATAAGTCCCCGGGGCCTGACGGTATATTCCCCAGGCTGCTCCACGAGGCGAGGGAAGAGATTGCTGAGCCTCTGGCTAGGATCTTTATGTCCTCATTGTCCATGGGAATGGTACCAGGAGATTGGAGGGAGGTGAATGTTGTCCCCTTGTTCAGAAAAGGTAGTAGGGATAGTCCAGGTAATTATAGACCAGTCAGCCTTACGTCTGTGGTGGGAAAGCTGTTGGAAAAGATTCTTAGAGGTAGGATCTGTGGGCATTTAGAGAATCATGGTCTGGTCAGGGACAGTCAGCATGGCTTTCTGAAGGGCAGTTCGTGTCTCACAAGTCTGATAGAGTTCTTTGAGGAGGTGACCAGGCATATAGATGAGGGTAGTGCAGTGGATGTGATCTATATGGATTTTAGTAAGGCATTTGACAAGGTTCCACACGGTAGGCTTATTCAGAAAGTCAGAAGGCATGGGATCCAGGGAAGTTTGGCCAGGTGGATTCAGAATTGTTTTGCTTGCAGAAGGCAGAGGGTCGTGGTGGAGGGAGTACATTCAGATTGGAGGATTGTGACTAGTGGTGTCCCACAAGGATCTGTTCTGGGACCTCTACTTTTCGTGATTTTTATTAACGACTTGGATGTGGGGGTAGAAAGGTGGGTTGGCAAGTTTGTAGATGACACAAAGGTTGGTGGTGTTGTAGATAGTGTAGAGGATTGTCGAAGGTTGCAGAGAGACATTGACAGGATGCAGAAGTGGGCTGAGAAGTAGCAGATGGAGTTCAACCCAGAGAAGTGTGAGGTGGTACACTTTGGAAGGGCAAACTCCAAGGCAGAGTACAAAGTAAATGGCAGGGTACTTGGTGGTGTGGAGGAGCAGAGGGCTCTGGGGGTGCATGTCCACAGATCCCTGAAAGTTGCCTCACTGGTGTATAGGGTAGTTAAGAAAGCTTATGGGGTGTTAGCTTTTATAAGTCGAGGGATAGAGTTTAAGAGTTGCGATGTAATGATGCAGCTCTACAAAACTCTGGTTAGGCCACATTCTGTGTCCATTTCTGGCTGCCTCACTATAGGAAGGATGTGGAAGCATTGGAAAGAGTACAGAGGAGATTTACCAGGATGCTGCCTGGTTTAGAGAGTATGCATTATGGTCAGAGATTAAGGGAGCTGGGGCTTTACTCTTTGGAGAGAAGGAGGATGAGAGGAGACATGATAAAGGTATACAAGATAATAAGAGGAATAGATAGAGTGGACAGCCAGCGCCTCTTCTCCAGGGCACCACTGCTCAATACAAGAGGACATGGCTTTAAGGTAAGGGGTGGGAAATTCAAGGGGGATATTAGAGGAAGGTTTTTTACTCAGAGAGTGGTTGGTGTGCGGAATGCACTGCCCGAGTCAGTGGTGAAGGCAGATACACTGGTGAAGTTTAAGAGACTACTAGACAGGTATATGGAGGAATTTAAGGTGGGGGGTTATATAGGAGCCAGGGTTTGAGGGTCGGCACAACATTGTGGGCCAAAGGGCCTGTAATGTGCTGTACTATTCTATGATTCTCTGTCTGAAGTAGGTTATTTACACAGATAATGATATGTACATACAATGCACTGCAGGTTTGTTTGAGGCAGAAATATCAGGGACTCGTAGATAGATACTGGAATGAGAGGAAAATGAAGGGTTATGTGGGAGGGACTGTTAGATTGACCTTGGACTAGGTCAAAGGGTTGGCACAGATCGTGGATCAAAAAGTCTGTACCATCCTGTGCTGTTCCATGTGCTATGTTTTAAGTTCTAAAGCAGAGCATTCAAATACAGTTTGATGCTTTAGACTATTGTACTGGTTGACACAGATTTCCTATTTTTTTCCTTGATGAACATGTTCTAATTATTTCTGTAAACGCCTTTCCTATAACTCACATGTCAAGCGTTTTCTGGATCAGTCTTCCTTTCACAGGATCAAAAACAAATGGGCCTCCTATTTTTCTCTGCAGACCATTTCAGACCCATTTGTACCATTAGAAATATATAGAATAGAGATATGTACAGCCAGCACCCTGCTTTTCTTAAGTTTGTCAGCAGATATTATTCCAATCAGCTTCTCTATCGATGTTAACTCTTCCAATTCTATTAAATGCATTGGCCTTAGAATTCCATTGATGATGGTTGATTGGAATGAATAGAGATTTTCCACTTTGGTCATGTGTGAGTTGCACATTATTTCTTAAGTACAGAACTTTTGCACAGGCCCCAGCATTGGTAGGAGGCCTAGAAAGGCAGCCAAAACTTGGTTATGAAGTGAACTGTTAAAGTTTACACCCAGGTGGCTGAGGTTGGACATGAAGATGCCACACTGAAGGCTTTAGTGCACAAAATATGAAGAGGTAAGCAAAATGGCTTCCAGTCCTGGACGAGGAGACAGCCGCAAGGCAATACTAAGAAGTCATTGTTTGGGCTTTAACATCTGGTGCACCTTGTAGACCCCTTTTGAAAGTGAGAAAACTGGAGATCCTAATCATGGGCAATACTGAGAAATGTCATTTAAAGATGTCTTGCACCTAATGATCTTCTCTTCCATTGTCTCCTTAGCTCTCAAACACTCTGCATGACAATATTGAGATGGCATCAGCTCGCATTTCTTCGTTTCTGTTCCACCTCATCATTACCTAATTCTCACATACCTAATTCTCACATTTTCCTCATTTCATATTTCCTTTTCCTTCTTCCGTCTAGAGTTTTCTTCAGTCATTATTTCAAGATATGTGAATATCACACTTGCAGCAATTATTAATTGTGGTTTCCATTTCTGATACAATTTCACTCTGGTCCTAGATTTAACAGCAGAGAATGAAGAATACTCATCCCACCTCTCAAAGTAATTCCATCAGTACCATTCATCCACTTATTTTCTTTTAAGCCTCCTGTCTCCGCAACTCCAATTCTGACATCCAGCAATCTGCAGTTTATAGCAGCCAGCTGATTTACCGGTATTTCTTTGGAAGACAAGGGAACTCACATGGTTGCAGAGAGACTGCAATCTCTACACTGATCAGGACCGACTGTAGGTAACCAAGCAGTGCAACAACAGCATGAAGTGAGACTAGAACTTGGGGGCCTAGCCTTGAGATTCGGGGGAGCAGGTTTAGGACCATGAAGAGGAGGAACTGCTTTTCCAAAAGGGTGGTGAATCTGAGGAATTTTCTGCCCAATTAAGCAGTAGAGGCTACCTCAGTAAATGTATTTAAGACAAGGTTGATTAGATTTTTGCATAGTAGGGGAATTAAGGGTTATGGGGAAAAGGCAGGAAGGTGGAGATGAGTCCATGGTCAGATCAGCTACGATCTTATTGAATGGCAGAGCAGGCTTGACGGGCCAGATAGCCTACTTCTGCTCCTGTTTCGTATGTTCTAAAGTGCAATGATGCTCGAACACCACCAAATTCATAAATTTATATCCCCAGTTGTCATAGTTGGGTTGAAACTCTTGTCTCCAGATCAGGAGTTCCTAAGCTTTTTTTTAATGCCATGGAACATCAAGCCAAGGGTCCGTGGACCTCAGGTTGGGAACCCTTGCTCTCGATCCGAGATCCAGGCATTTGCAGGCTAAAGCAGTTAAAGATGGGCTTTTATTAATAGCAGGGTTGGGAGCCTGAGAGATCAAAACTCAGGAGAACCACTGCAAAACTGCTCTCCAACATACCAGACAGCAAAAATGTTGGTTTGAGTATTCCAGAAGCTGAATGCTCTCACTGGACTCCTTTGTAGCTGTGTAAACATTTCTATTTGGAGACATGAATCATGCCCAGAGGTATGCATGCATTTGAGATTATGGAAAGAAAGACATCCTCTTTCAGAAAGTGGGAAAAATAAATATTATATGTCTTTATTAGGATAGAGAGCAGGTATTCGCCAATGAGAGGGAACTTGATGACGGTGAGGACAATATGAGTGAGGTTGATGTTCTGGAGCATATTGATATTAAGGGAGAGGAGGTGTTGGAGTTGTTAAAATACATGAGGACGGATAAGTCCCTGGGGCCGGATGGAATATTTCCCAGGCTGCTCCACGAGGCGAGGGAAGAGATTGCTAAGCCTCTGGCTAGGATCTTCATGTCCTCGTTGTCCACAGGAATGGTACCGAAGAATTGGAGAGAGGCGAATGTTGTCCCCTTGTTCAAAAAAAGGTAGTAGGGATAGTCCAGGTAATTATAGACCAGTGAGCCTTATGTCTGTGATGGGAAAGCTGTTGGAAAAGATTCTTAGAGATAGGATCTATGGGCATTTAGAGAATCATGGTCTGATCAGGGACAGTCAACATGGCTTTGTGAAGGGCAGATCATGACTAACAAGCCTGATAGATTTCTTTGAGGAGGTGACCAGGCACATAGATGAGGGTAGTGCAGTGGATGTGATCTATATGGATTTTAGTAAGGCATTTGACAAGGTTCCACACGGTAGGCTTATTCAGAAAGCCAGAAGGCATGGGATCCAGGGAAGTTTGGCCAGGTGGATTCAGAATTGGCTCACCTGCAGAAAGCAGATGGTCATGGTGGAGGGAGTACATTTGGATTGGAGGATTGTGACTAGTGGTGTCCCACAAGGATCTGTTCTGGGACCTCTACTTTTCATGATTTTTATTAACGACCTGGATGTGGGGGTAGAAGGGTGGGTTGGCAAGTTTGCAGATGACACAAAGGTTGGTGGTGTTGTGGATAGTGTAGAGGATTGTCGAAGGTTGCAGAGAGACATTGATAAGATGCAGAAGTGGGCTGAGAAGTGGCAGATGGAGTTCAACCCAGTGAAGTGTGAGGTGGTACACTTTGGAAGGGCAAACTCCAAGGCAGAGTACAAAGTAAATGGCAGGATAGTTGGTAGTGTGGAGGAGCAGAGGGATCTGGGGGTACATGTCCACAGATCCCTGAAAGCTGCCTCACAGGTGGATAGGGTAGTTAAGAAAGCTTATGGGGTGTTAGCTTTCATAAGTCGAGGGATAGAGTTTAAGAGTCGTGGGGTAATGATGCGCTCTATAAAACTCTGGTTAGGCCACCCTTGGATTACTGTGTCCAGTTCTGGTCACCTCACTATAGGAAGGATGTGGAAGCATTGGAAAGGGTACAGAGGAGATTTACTAGGATGCTGCCTGCTTTCGAGAGTATGGATTATGACCAGAGATTAAGGGAGCTGGGGCTTTACTCTTTGGAGAGAAGGAGGATGAAAGGAGACATGATAGAAGTATACAAGATATTAAAAGGAATAGATAGAGTGGACAGCCAGTGCCTCTTCTCCAGGGCACCACTGCTCAGTACAAGAGGCTTTAAGGTAAGGGGTGGGAAGTTCAAGGGGGATATTAAAGGAAGGTTTTTTTTACTCAGAGAGTGGTTGGTACATGGAATGCACTGCCTGAGTCAGTGGTGGAAGCAGATACACTAGTGAAATTTAAGAGACTGCTAGACAGGTATATGGAGGAATTTAAGGTGGGGGGTTATATGGGAGGTAGGGCACAACATTGTGGGTTGAAGGGCCTGTACTGTGCTGTACTATGTTCTATGTTCTGTGATTGATTGAAAATTACACAACAGAATTTGGCAAAAATAGGTGGAATTAGGAAAGTAAAAGGGCAAGAGGAATAAATCAGAAAACTTTGGAAATATTTGTTTGGCTAAACAGCATTTGTGGATAGGGAAACAGCTTAAGTTACAGGTTGGAGATCCTTATTCAGAAAAAGTGGAAATGGGACTATCATGACAACTGTCAGGTAGTTTGAAAGATCTAGCCAAAAATAGTTTCCATCGCCCAGGATTCAAGCGAGTGAAAGCATCCCCGGTCCAAACACAATCTGGCATATCTTTAACTCACCAGTGATTCGGGTGAACTCGTATTTCAATTATCAATGCCTTTACCAATATTTGTTACACAAGAAATGGGAACTTGGGTAAAGGCAGAAAGTTTCTGAATGTTTTGATGACACTGTCCCTTTCTAAAGATGAGTCTCTGAAATTAGCTGCTCTTTTACAGCACATTCAGCACAATAATCTGGGGTGAATTTCTTGGCAGGGGTGCTTCTGCATGAAATTGAGCTTCTTTAGAATAGTGCAGAAGATAAAGTACAAAGAATGAGACATTGTAGCAGAATAGGATGCCTCAGCCTATCAGGTTGATATCTGGTCTGTGTGCATGGTCCTACCAATTTTTTTTAATCAATGTTACTCTTGAAATCATTGATCATCTCCTTTTCCACCACCCTTGTCGTTATAGAGGCCTAGGTCATTACTATACATGGTGTTTTTAAAAAAAAGTCCTTTCTCGTATACTACATTAAATCAATATGAGAATGAGATGAAGAATAAAATCAGTAAGGAATCAAAAGCTTAGGTTGGTGGATTGTATGGAGGTGGCGAAGTTCATGAGATCAGTTGGAAATCTAGCAGAGAAACTGCAGATGGAGTTTAATTCAGACCAAGTGTGAGATTATGCACGTGGGAGGTTTTGTAAGAGGAAGGTATACAGTAAGTAGCAGGAGTCAGAGGAGCATTGATGTACAAAGGTATATTAAGACGCAAGTCCAAAGCTCATTGAAAATGGCAGTGCATGTGAATAGCATGTGTAAAGCAAACAGCAAAGTCGGAGCTCCATTATAAATGTTGTCAGTCATGCTGCAATAATAATAATTTGTTTGGGTCACATTTAAAGTGTTGTGTGCAGTTCTGGTTGGAAATTTATAGGAAGAATGTGGAAGTTTTGGAGGGTGTGCAGAAGAAATTCAATAGATCAGACAACCCCAGTAGGCGGACCGCGGGCCAGGTTCGGACAGCGAGAACCAAATGTCTGGACCACACCTGTCATAACATTTAAATAAAGCGTGCGCTGCTCTAATTTATTTTAACCTCATCCCACACCAGACACTTGACCTACACCCCCGTAGAGCGCGCCCTCTACGGTCCTCGACTAGACAGCGGCATGCACCAGCTACCTGCCTGTCATCTAAGAAGCGAATCTGTAATCTAAACGAATTGTTACCAGCAGTAAGTCACGGACCCCAAACCAAGAACAACATGGCCTGCGTGAAAAAGCGCAAAGTCGACCAGGAAAACGGTCAGTTCAAATCTGACTGGACTGATCAGTTTTGTTTTATTTTACCAGACCATGCCAATGCTAAACCGACATGCTTAATATGCATGCAGTCTGTAGCTGTCTGCAAATCAGAAAATCTAAAGCGGCACTTCAACACTAGGCATGCTGCCAGTTTTAGTGCCAACTACCCTGCAAAATCAGATCAACACAAACAAAAAATTGCAAATATGATAACATTATACAAACACTCCATTTCTACTATCTGTAAGTCAACATCTGCACAAGAGAGCGCAACAGCTGCATCATTGTACGTGTCATGGAATCTTGCCAAAGTTCAGAAGCCATTCGCTGATGCTCAGTGGATGGCACGTTCTTTTTCTGTGTGACATCATGTCTCATCTAAATCAACTTAATCTCTAATTACGAGGCAACAACCACACTGTTGCGGACATGTACGAGGCGATTGAAGCTTTCCGGTCAAAGCTGAACCTTTTGGAGGAGAAATTCACAGGAGAAAGTTGCACTTTCCACGTCTGTGGGAGCATTGTGAGAAGAACGAAATGCAGGAGGATCCAGTGATGAAAGATTTCGTGACGAGCCTGGCAGAAAACTTCAGGGAACAATTTGAAAGCTCCCCTAAACTCTCAGGTGACATTCTCCTCTCCCTGAGACAGCCGTTCTCCATTTCGGCTGACAGCCAGTGGACTGCAGAGGCCAAAAGGCTGGTGCCTTCCATAGATGAGGCAGCTCTTTAGATGGAGGTCTTGGAAATGGGAACATTTGATTTGCTCAAAGCACAACACAAGGACATTGGGGTGAGTGATTTTTGGATCAACATGGTTCCCCAAGCTCAATTGAAAAACACGAGAGCTATTGCAATGCTCCTACTCACACTGTTCCCCTCCACGTACATATGTGAATCATCATTTTCTTCAATGAACTCCATCAAGAACCAGGACAGAAACAGACTCTCCAATGCATATCTTGGCCAGTACCTCAGGATTGCCATAACAGAATACAGGCCCGACATCAGAAGGATTGCCTCACCCCATCGCTGTCACTTCTCTCGCTGATTGGTGAGTGAATCAATTTATTTTTGTCCATTTGTCAATCTTATTGTGGTATAATAATATTACAATAACAATAATACTGATAATTTCATTTATAGCTATACTTCATACTTCAAATGCTACATAGCTTAATTAAAAAGAACAAATAGATTAAATAAGAGAACAGAAACAGTGAAAAAGGCAGCAGGTTTCCCCCGCCATCCGAAGGTAGAGCGTTCCTATGAAACAGTTCATAAGCTGGAATGTCATAAAGTGAAGAAGCAATTACCATTTATTTATATGGGAAAAATTTGTGAGCGTTCGCAGACCCCAAAAAAACCTACCAAATCATGCCAAATAACACATAAAACCTAAAATAACAGTAACATATAGTAAAAGCAGGAATGATATGATAAATACACAGCCTATATAAAGTAGAAATACTTTTCTGCAATCATTGCATTGTCCACCGTAGCGAAAATCTCATGCAAGCACTCTCAGCAGAAACACTCTCACCAATAACCTTTAAGCTATGAAGCTGCCAAATCATACCAAATAACACATAAAAATACACAGCCTATATAAAGTAGGAATAATGTATGTACATGTAGTATCACTTACCGGAATCGAGAAGAAAGCACCGAGCACACTGACGATGGTGTGTTAGGCTGAGTCGTCGGAGGTTGGGGTGGTGGGACACTGGGGTGTCATCTCATCGTCGTTTATTTCTATCAGGGCATGCAGGTCATCTTCTTCTATGTCTGCCTGCCTCGATGTCGAAGGTCGAGGTTCATCGTCTGCTGTGGCTAATGTGAAAGGCTTGAAAAACGACATTATGCTTGACTGCTTCACCTCGCGCGTTTTTCTATCATTCAGTTCTTTGTAAGCACTCAAACCATCCTGAAAATATGCCCTAAACCTACATACCCTTTCAAAATTAAAGTCGTACTTTTCTGCAATCATGGTAGCATTGTCAATTGCAGCGAAACTCACCCACAGTTGCTTCACATTCAGTTCCTGGACAACTTCACTTCTGCATTCAGTTTCGATTGTTATCCTTTCCTCTTCCAATTGCATCAGCTCTTCATCTATCAGTTCTTGGTTGTGGGATGCCAAAACCTCTTCAACATCATCTTCATCAACTTCCATAAGCCAAACTCACTTTGTCCTTACTTCGTTCACCACGATCAAAACGCTTAATTATGTCTAGTTTTACGTGAAGTGTAACACCCTTACGAACTCTTTTAGGCTTTTCCGATATCTTAGAACTCAACTTGCTAACGGATGCTCAAAATAAATCAGCATAAAGCACAGATGCTCACAGGCACGTGTTTAAGCAATGCCGGCTAGAATGCAGTTCCGGGGGAGGAGCTTGGCTGCCTTTTTCGTGTGCTCCCTTTTTTCACACACTGCCTTTTTTTTGTAACAGTGAAAACACCTTCTGTTAGCAAAAACAGGTAACTAATGTAGGTTTTTCGTAACAGCGAGGTTTCGTAAAGCGAACGTTCAAAAAACGGGACACCTTGTACTACTAAAACTCTTTGTGTGGAAGAGAAGTGGTGAAGACTACCATGTTTACAGTGTGTGGTGTTTGTGTGTATTTTAAGTCCCAGATGAGTTCTCAATGTGACAGCTGACAGTTGTGATACCTAGAGCTATAATTAAATGGTTGGTTTTGGACTTATTTTGTTTCAAGAATGCATTTTTTTTCTTGTGTGACCCACAACACAGGCTTTGAGAATCCGAGGCCTAAGTTACTACTACTACTACTACCACCACTACCACCACTACCACTATCACTACCACTATCACTACCACTATCACTACCACTACCACCACCACCACCACTACTACTGGTAATAGCAGCAACAACAACATCTGCCCATAAAACAACTTACTGGTGCAATGAAAAAAATCCCTGGACGTTTTGGCCCTTGGCTTGGCATGCTTGACATAATTTGGCCCTTGTGGAAAAATAATTGGGGAACCCTGCAATAGATGTTGTCTGGATTGGAACAGTTGAGGTATAAAGAGAATTTGGACATTCAAAGAGAGATGAGAGGTGAAAGGTGACCTGGTGTAAATTCCTGAATGCCATTGACAGGCAAAATGGGGGGAATGCCAGAGCATCAAAATGTCAAAAGGCAGAGGTTTAAAATGAGAGGCGCGGTAGAGTGCAAGTTTTGTTTTACACAGAGAGTTGTAGGTGCTTGGAATGTATTGCCATGGGAACCATTTGCCATAATGCGTAGATCAGTATTCTGAGATCGAGGGCTCCCAACATACTGTTGCCATCTTAAATGGACGTAATTTAGTTTTCTTGTTTGTGGTTGTTCTGATGTTACGTAAGACCATAGGAAGAGCTGTAGGCCATGCAACACCTTCCTCACAATATTTAATCAGTTGTTGTTTGATGATTCCATTCATTCAGTTAACTTCTCCTGATGACTCTGGGTGACGTGGACAATGAAAAGACATTTCAATGTTCATCAATCAACAAACATTCTCAGTGAAATGTGTTCTCTGGTTTAAACTAAGATGGCAGGGGGATGGGAACCAGTTTGACAGAGCTGAGGATGAGCCAGCAGGTTTACAAGTAGATGATGGATGTAACATGAATGTAAGGAAGGACAAGCCAATAATTGGGTACAAATGCAGACAGAGAAAAAGAGTTAAATTGTACCACAGAGGAAAAATTCATAAGGGTGAAGAATGCAGGACTGAAAGTGCTCTATTTAAATGCGCATAGCATTTGGAATAAGGTGGACGAACTCGTGGCACAATTAGAGACTGGTCAGTATGAGGTTCTGGGCATCACTGGATCGTGGCTGAACGAAGACCATAGTTGGGATCAATGGATATACTTCCTATCGAAAGGATAGACAGGAAGGCATAGGTGGTAGTGTGGCTCTGTTGGTAAGAGATGGAATTACATCTTTAGAAAGAAGTGACATAGGGTCAGAGAATATTGAATCTTTGTGGGTGGAGTTAAGAAACTACAAGTGTTTAAAAAAAAAACTATTATGGAAATCATATATTGGCCTCCAAATAGCAGCCAAGATGTGGGGTTGAGTTTGCAAAGGGAGCTGGAAAAGTCATGTAATAAGAATAATGACACAATTCTGATGGGGGATTTCAATATGCAAGAGGATTGGGAAAATCAGGTTGGTGCTGGATCACAAGAGAGGGAATTTGTTGAATGCCTGTGAGATGGCTTTTTAGAGCAGCTTGTGCTTGAGCCTACTCAGGGAAAGGCTGAATTAGATTGGGTGTTGTGTAATAACCCAGATCTTATTAGGGAGTTTAATGTAAAGGAACCCTTACAAAGCAGTGATCATAATATAAGACCGTAAGATATAAGAGCAGAAGTAGGCCATTCAACCCATCGAGTCTGCTCCGCCATTCAATAATGGGCTGATCCAATTTTTCCAATTATTCCCACTCCCCTGCCTTCTCCCCATACCCTTTGATGCCCTGGCTAATCAAGTCTATCTCTACCTTAAATGCATCCAATGACTTGGCCTCCACAGCTGCTTGTGGCAACAAATTCCACAGATTTACCAGAATCAGTATCAGGTTTAATATCACCGGCAAGTGACGTGAAATTTGTTAACTTAGTGGCAGCAGTTCAATGCAATACGTAATCTAGCAGAGAAAAAAAATAATAACAATAAATAACATTTAAAAAATAATAATAAATAAACAAGTAAATCAATCACGTATATTGAATAGATTTTTAAAAAACATGTAAAAACAGAAATACTGTATATTTTTTAAAACGTGAGGTAGTGTCCAAAGATTCAATGTCCATTTTGCAATCAGATGGCAGAAGGGAAGAAGCTGTTCCTGAATCGCTGAGTGTGTGCCTTCAGGCTTCTGTACCCTCCTACCTGATGGTAACAGTGAGAAAAGGGCATGCCCTGGGTGCTGGAGGTCCTTAATAATGGATGCTGCCTTTCTGAGACACCGCTGCCTGAAGATGTCCTGGGTACTTTGTAGGCGAGTACCCAAGATGGAGCTGACTAGATTTATAACCTTCTGCAGCTTCTTTTGGTCCTGTACCAGTAGCCCCTCCATACCAGACAGTGATGCAGTCTGTCAGAATGCTCTCCACAGTACATTTATAGAAGTTTTTAAGTGTATTTGTTGACATGCCAAATCTCTTCAAACTCCTAATGAAGTATAGCCGCTGTCTTGCCTTCTTTATAACTACATCGATATGTTGGGCAACACACATAAAATTTGCTGGTGAACGCAGCAGGCCAGGCAGCATCTGTAGGAAGAGTTGCAGTCGACGTTTCAGGCCGATTCGCCTGAAACGTCGACTGCACCTCTTCCTAGAGATGCTGCCTGGCCTGCTGCGTTCACCAGCAACTTTTATGTGTGTTGCTTGAATTTCCAGCATCTGCAGAATTCCTGTTGTTTTCGATATGTTGGGACCAGGTTAGATCCTCAGAGATCTTGACAGCCAGGAACTTGAAGCTGCTCACTCTCTCCACTTCAAATCCCTCGGAGAGGATTGGTATGTGTTCCTTCATCTTACCCTTCCTGAAGTCCACAATCATCTCTTTCGTCTTACTGATGTTGAGTGCCAAGTTGTGCTATGGCACCACTCCACTGGTTGGCATATCTCAGTTCTGTAAGCCCTCTCGTCACCACCTGAGATTCTACCAACAATGGTTGTATTGTCAGCAAACTTATAGATGGTATTTGAGCTATGTCTCGCCACATAGTCATGTGTATATAGAGCGTAGAGCAGTGGGCTAAGCACACACCCCTTAGGTGCACCAGTGTTGCTTGTCAGCGAGGAGGATATGTTATCACCAATCCGCACAGATTGTGGTCTTCTGGTGAGGAAGTTGAGGATCCAATTGCAGAGGGAGGTACAGAGGCCCAGGCTCTGCAACTTCCCAATCAGGATTGTGGAAATGATGGTATTAAATGCTGAGTTATAGTGGATGAAAAGCATCCTGACACAGGTGTTTGTGTTGTCCAGGTGGTCTAAAGCCATGTGGAGAGCCATTGAGATTGCGTCTGCCGTTGACCTATTGTGGCGATAGGCAAATTGCAATGTGTCCAGTTCCTTGCTGAGGCAGGAGTTCAGTCTAGTCATGACCAACCTCTCAAAGCATTTCATCACTGTTGATGTGAGTGCTACCGGGCGATAGTCATTAAGGCAGCTCATATTATTCTTCTTAAGCACTGGTATAATTGTTGCCTTTTTGAAGCAAGTGGGAACTTCTGCTCGTAGCAGTGAGAGGTTGAAAATGTCCTTGAATACTCCCAATAGTTGGTTAGCACAGGTTTTCAGAGCCTTACCAGGTAATCCATCAGGCGTTGAGTTCATCTGGTAGTGAAGCATCGCTGCCATTCATGCTATTGTGTTTCACTTTGTGGGAAGTAATGTCTTGCAGTTCCTGACAGAGTTGCCATGCATCCAATATCACCTCCAACCATGTTTGAAATTGTCTCTTCGCCCTTGAAATAGCCCTCTGCAAATCATACCTGGTTTTCTGGTACACCCTGGGTCACCAGACTTGAATGCCACAGATCTAGCCCCCAGCATACGGTGTGCCTCCTGGTTCATCCACAGCTTTTGGTTGGGAACGTGCAGTAAGTCTTTGTAGGCACACACTCATCTACGCAGGTTTTAATGAAGTCAGTAACAACTGCAGCTGAGAATAAAAGGGGAAGACATAAAACAAGTACAGAACTTTTGCTACTTAGGAAGCTGGGTGACAACAGATGGCAGGTGCGACAAGGACATCAAAAGAAGAATAGGGATGGCAAAAGACACCTTTACGAGAATGACCAATGCTAAACTAGGCATTGCAACCCGCCTCAGAGCACTGAAATGTTACGTTTATCCAGTTATGTTTTATGGCTTAGAATGTTGGACAATATCTAGTAACATGAGGAAGTGAATTGAAGCAGCAGAGATGTGGTTTTTGAGGAAGATGCGAAGAATATCATGGACGAAACGAATATCTAATGAGGATGTCATTAACAGAGCAAGCACAAAAAGAGAGATGATGTATGAGATCGTGAAAAGGCAACGTGACTTCATTGGATAGCAATGTTGGAGACAGCAGTCAGAGAACTGGAAATGAATACCAATTAATTGATCCACTTGACCCGAAACAGGAGTGTGTGGGCCATGGCAGTCAAAGCTCAATCTGGGCATGGTACCTGATGATGATGATGATGATGATGAACAACTGCAGCATACTCATCCAGGTTCGAAGATGAATCCCTGAATGCCGTCCAGTCCCCGATTCAAAGCAGTCCTGTAGGCGCGCCTGTGAGTCCCTTGTCCGTACGATGGTGAAGGCATTAGGTGCGCCGTTTCATGCATGTTCATCCCATTGCTCAGATCATCTAAAGCCTGCTTGACATTGGCCTGAGGTGAAATGTAAACTGCTACCGAAGTGACCCCAGAGAACCCCAGTGGTAGGGGGTAAAAAGGATGGCACTTTACTACTAGATATTCCAGGTCTGGTGAGCAAAGTTAGGACAGCACTGATATATTTGTGCACCAAGAGGAGATGATCATGAGGCATACTCCTCTGCCTCTGCTTTTGAGAGACTCTTCTGATCTAGCCTGATGGTGTATAGTAAACCTGTCGATCTGGATCGCTGCATCCGGTACAGAAGGGGTTAACCAGGATTCCGTGAAACAAAGGCCACACGCAGTCCTAATGTCCCTCTGATTCAGCACCCTAGCTCTGAGATCATCAATTTTATTCACCAGAGACTGCATGTTCTCCAGCAGATAGTCGGTATAGGGAGTTAAAAAGCTCAGTTTCCTTAAATACGCTTGTAACCCCGATCTACGCCTGCACTTCTTCCAAGGTGTCCTCCGTGGGCGCTTCCGACCACAATTGGTGTTGTTTCCGTCAGTTTTAAGCAGTGATTGTTCATTTAAATGCATTAAGGCGTCTTTGTTGACAGTACTGACCTTGGATGCAGTTGTGTTTTTTAGCTGTATCAGGCTGCAACTGGAATATTTAATTGTATCCATTGAGAGTACTGCTGCCACTCGAGAAAAAGCCTAGGTGCCCCGGAACCGTTCTCTGACTAAAGTAATTTCTCCACATCTCTGTTCTAAATGGACGTCCTGCAATCCTGAAGTGGTGCCTCTTGTCCTGGACTCCCTTACCATGGGAAATAACTTTGCCATATCTAATCTGTTCAGGCCTTTTAACATTCGGAATGTTTCTATAAGATCTCCCCTTGTTCTCCTGAACTCCAGGGAATACAGCCTAAAAGCTGCCAGGCGTTCCTTGCTTTCTAAAATAAGGAGCCCAAAACTGCACACAATACTACAAGTGTGCTCTCACAAGCGCCTCGTAGAGCCTCAACATCACATCCCTGCTCTTATATTCTACACCTCTAGAAATGATTGCCAATATTGCATTTGCCTTCTGCACCACCATACTCAACCTAGAAGTTAACCTTTAGGGTATCCTGCACAAGGACTCTGAAGTCCCTTTGCATCTCTACATTTTGAATTCTCTCCCCATCTAAATAATAGTCTTCCCATTTATTTCTTCCACCAAAGTGCATGACCTTACACTTTCAAACATTGTATTTCATTTGCCACTTCTTTGCCCGTTCCCCTAAACCATCTAAGTCTCTCTGCAGGCTCTCCGTTTCCTCAACACTACCTGTTCTTCCACCTATCTTTGTATCATTGGTAAATTTAGCCACAAATCCATTAATCCCGTAGTCCAAATCATTGACATACATCATAAAAAGCAGCAATCCAAACACTGATCTCTGTGGAAAATCCACTGGTAACTGACAGCCAGCCAGAATTGGGTCCCTTTATTTCCACTTTCTGTTTTCTGCCAATCAGCCAATGCTCCACCCACGCTAGTAACTTCCCTGTAATTCCATGGGCTCTCATCTTGTTAAGCAGCCTCATGTGCGACACCTTGTCAAAGGTCTTCTGAAAATCAAAGTACACCACATCTACTGCATCTCCTTTGTCTACCCTGCTTGTAATTTCCTCAAAAAACTGCAGTAGGTTAGTCAGGAAGGATTTTTCTTTCAGGAAACCATGCTGGCTTTGGCCTATCTTGTCATGTGCCTCCAGGTATTCCGTAATCTCATCCCTAACATTCGATTCCAACATCTTCCCAACCACTAATGTCAGGCTAACAGCTCTATAACTTCCTTTCTGCTGCCTCCCACCCTTCTTAAATAGCAGAGTAACATTTGCAATTTTCCAGTCATCCAGTACAATGCCAGAATCTCTCAATTCTTGAAAGATCATTGTTAATACCGCCACAATCCTTCCAGCTACTTCCTTCAGAACCCAAGGGTGCATTCCATCAGGTCCAGGAGATTTATCCACTCTTAGACCATTAAGCTTCCTGAGCACCTTCTCAGTCGTAATTTTCACTGCACATACTTCACATCCCTGAAACTCTGGAATATCCGGTATACGGCAGATATCTTCCACTGTGAAAATTGATGCAAAATACGCATTCAGTTCCTCTGCCATCTCTCCGTCTCTCATTACAATATCTCCAGTGTTATTTTCTATTGGTCCTATATCTACCCTCAACTCTCTTTTACCCTTTATATACTTTAAAAAAAGCTTTTAGTATATTGTTTGATATTAGTCGCCAGCTTCCTTTCATAATTCATCTTCTCCTTCCTAATGACCTACTTAGTTTTCTTCTGTAAGTTTTTAAAAGCTTCCCAATCCTCTGTCTTCCCACTAGCTTTGGCTTCCTTGTATGCCCTCTTTTTTGCTTTTACTTTGGCTCTTGTCAGCCATGGTAGTGTCCTTCTTCCACTGGAAAATTTCTTCTTATTTGGAATATAACTGTCTTGTACTCCCTTATTTTTCGCAGAAACTGCAGCCATTGCTGCTCTGCTGTCCTTTCTGCTAGTGTCTCTTTCCAGTCAACTTTGGCCAGTTCCCCTCTCATGCCATTATAATTTCCTTTATTCCACTGAAATACTGATACATTGGAATTTAGTTTCTCCTTTTCAAATTTCAAAGTGAACGCGATCATATTGTGATCACTGTTCCCTAAGGGTTCCTTAACCTTAAGCTCTCTTATCACCTCCAGATCATTGCACAATAACCAATCTAGCACAGCCGATCCCCTAGTGGGCTCAACAACAAGCTGTTCTAAAAAGCCATCCCTTAGACATTGTACAAATTCTCTCTTGAAGTCCAGTACTGGCCTGGTTTTCACAATCCACTTTCCTGTTAAAATCCCCAATGATTATCATGACATTGCCCTTCTGACACACCTTTTCTATCACCTGCTGTAATCTGTAATTTGTAATCCTCATCCCTGCTACTGTTTGGAGGCCTGTATAGATTGGTATAGAAAGGGTCATTTTACCTTTGCACTTTCTTAACTCAACCCACCGAGACTCTACACCTTCTGATCCTATGTAATCCCTTTCTAATGACTTAATATTACTTCTTATACACAGGGCCAGACCACCCCCTCAGCCAACTAACCTATCTTTCTGATACACTGTGTATCCTTACGTGTTCAGATCCCAATGGCAGCCATCCTTGAGCCAAGTTTCAGAGATGGCCACAATGTTATACTTGCCAATCTGTAGCTGAATTTCAAAATTGACAATTTTATTTCTTATGCTGCCTGCATTCAAATATAACACTTTCAGTCCAGTATTTGTTGCTTTTTGTTTTAACTGCACCACGCTTCTATTGTACTGTAAATCATCCCACTCACTGTGATTATGCCTCATCTGCCTGTCCTTTCTATCATCTCTGTTCCATGCTATCTTTGATTTATTTGTTTCCCCCTTCTTCAGCCCTATTACTCCGGTTTCCATCCCCCGACCAAATTAGTTTAAACCCTCCCTAACAGTTATGGAATTGAAAAACTTACTGATTTAACCAATGACATTTATGAGACTGGAATAATACCAGAAGAGATGAAAAAAATCAGTATTTATCACTCTTTCCTAAAAAACCTGGAGCAGTAGAATGTGAATTACATAGGACCATAAGTTTAATGAGTCATATCACCAAGATACTTCTGAGAATTTTGATGACAAGAGCTAAAGGTAAGATACAAGCTGAAATAGGTAAAGAACAATGTGGTTTTGTGAAAGACAAAGGTACAAGAAATGCAATATTGATGTTAAGGATACTATCAGAACGAGCTATTCAAGTGCAAAAAGATTTGTTTGTTTTATCAACTGCACAAAAGCATTTGATAAATTGAAGCACAATAAGTTATTTGAAATATTACAGGAAACTCTAGATCTAGATTGGAAAGACCTCCGCCTAATCAGAAATCTGTACTAGGAACAAACTGCCGTTGTAAAAATAGATGGAGAAGTGAGTCAGTTTACGAAAATCAAGAGAGGTGTTAGACAAGGGTGTGTTTTCTCCCTGATTTGTTTAATGTGTACAGTGAAACAATATTACAAAAAATAAGAGATATCTTGGGAATCAAAGTTGGTGGTGAAAACATCAATAATTTCAGATATGCCGATGACACTGTGCTAATTGCAAGTATGGAGGGAGAACTACAAAACTTAATTGATAATAGTTGTTGAAGAAAGTGCAAAAATGGGTCTATCTATCAACTGCAAAAAGACAGAATATATAGTGATATCCATAAACAAGGAGAATCCTACCTGCGGGCTGAAAATAAATGGGGAAGACATAAAACAAGTACAGAACTTTTGCTACTTGGAAAGCTGGGTGACATCAGATGGCAGGTGCAACATGGACATCAAAAGAAGATTAGAGATGGCAAAAGACACCTTGATGCAAATGAAGAGTACACTGACCAACACTAAACTAGGCATGACAACTTGCCTCAGAGTACTGAAATGTTACGTTTATCCGGTTATGTTATATGGCTCGGAATGTTGGACAGTATCTAGTAACTTGAGGAAACAAATTGAAGCAGCAGAGATGTTGTTTTTGAATATCATGGACGAAACGAACATCTAACAAGGATGTCAAGAACAGAGCAAGCACAAAAAGAGAAATAATGTATGAGATCATGAAAAGGCAACATGACTTCATTGGACATGTGATTAGGAAAGAGGAGTTAGAATGCACAGTAATTATGGAAGAAATTGAATGGAAGAAAGCAAAAGGAAGGCAAAGACAAATGATGGAGACAGCAGCCAGAGATCTGGAAATAAATACCAATGAATTGATCCATTTGACCCAAAACAGGAGTGTGTGGGTGTCACATGACCGGCAACAATGAATATCAAATTGAGACAGGTTATATTAAACAAACACAAGCATTCACTGAATTCTGCTCAACAATAGCGGAAAATATATTCAAACGACTAACTTAACCGGAAGTTAACTGCTATACGGCAACTTTGGAACAGTTCTTAAAAGGGTAAATGCAAAAACAGTTCTTAAAGTGGTAGAGTCCAAGTGATTTACACAGTCAATAAGGAGAGACTTCTCTGGAGAAGGATAACTTCATAGACGTGACGTTTCTGCTGTTTCTGTCTAAAGGATTCACGACGAAAGAAATAAACAGCTTAAAAGGAATTGACCTTTTTCCTGGCAAGCGAACCCTGCACGAACTTCCTTGCTCTTTTGGCAGGAGTTATCTCAGATGCAGGTCACTACTTCTTGACTGATCCTTTATGAAACTGCCGAACGACACCAACTTTTCTCAATCCTTCAGGTCCCGTACTTCGATAAAGGTCTTCACTCTCTGATACTAAATTGCAAAGGTAAAACTAAAACAAAAACCTGGCAGATATTGTCGAAACTGCCAGCACAAAGGTTATACCTTAAAATAGAAAGTAAAACTCCGGTTTAAAAACGAACTGTTTCATAACACACAGAGCAAACAGCAACTCAACTGAGACTAAACTGCGTCACATCAGGGGTCTCCCTTTTACACTTGTTGTGAACATGTCCACACGTGACCTCACTTCGGCAGGAAATTGCATCATCCTCATAAGACAGTCACAAGGTATGTAACAGTGGGCCATGGCAGTCAAAGCTCAAACTGGGCATGGCACCTGATGATGATGATGAACAGTTCTATTAAACCAGCCTGCTAAGATATTGGACCTCTTTGGGTTAGGGTGTTACCCGTCCTTTTTATACGTCTTACCTCCCCAGAAGAGGCCCCAATGATCCAGGAACCCGAAGCCCTGCTTCCTACACCGGTCTCGCAACCTGCATTAATAAGCCTGATCATGCTATTTTTGCGCTCATTAGCATGTGGCACAGGCAGCAACCCTGGTGGTCCTGCTTTTCAGTTTCCTACCCAACTCCCTGAAATCTCTCTTCAGGACCTCCTCCCTTTTTCTACCAACGTCATTGGTACCAACATGTACCAAGACTTCTGGCTGTTCACTGTCTCCCTTCAGAACACTCTGCACCCGATCAGAGACATCCTATACCCTGGCACCTGGGAGGCAACACACCACATGGGTATCTCTATCAGGCTGACAAAACCTCTGACTGTTCCCCTCACTGTGGAATTTCCTATGACTACCACATTCCTCATCTTCTCTCCTTCTGCACCATGAAACCAGGCTCAGTGCCAGAGACCCAATCGCCCTAGTTGTCTTCTGTCAGGTCCCCCCCCCCCCAACAGCATCCAAAACGAGATAATGATTACTGAAAGGGATGACTACAGGGGTGCTCTCTACTGTCTGAGCTCTTCCCTTCCCCTCCCTGACAGTCACCCACTTGTGTAATTCTTGCAGCCTCGGGGTGACTAACTCCCTGTAGCTCCTCTCTATCTCCTGTTCACTCTCCCTAATAAGCTGTAGGTCACCAAGCCGCAGCTCCAGATCCCTAACACGCTCTCTCAGGAGCTGCAAGCTTGGTGCGCCTGGTGCAGATGTGGCCATCCGGGAGACTGGAAGATTCCCAGGATTCCCACATCTGACACCCAGAGCAAAGCACTAACCCAGCAGACATGCTCTCTATTCCACAAAAAATGCAAGGAAAGAATGAAGTCCACATACCCACTTACCTCGCCAAACCCTGAATGAACCAAAGCCCTAGCACTCTGACTCAGACCTCTCCCTCGATAACCATTCTGCTAGGCAGTGTCTTCCTTTTATGCCTGAACCTTCCTTGTTCTCCAACATATGATTGGTGCTTCCGTTATAGCTGAGTTCCCACGAAGCTTTCCTCTTTTAAACTTTGCTCTCAGACCTGTGCACCACCTCCTCTCTCAGAGCTCTCCAACTTGGGATTGGTGTGCCAGTTATGATTGAATTCTTACTGCAGTTTGAGAGGGAGAAGTATAAGTCACATGCATCAGTATTGCAATGGAATTAAGGGAATTATAGAGGCATGAGAGAGAAGCTTGCCCAAGTGTATTGGAGAAGGATACTGGCAGGGATGACAGCACAGCAGAGATGGCTGAAGTTTTTAGGAATAGTTTGCAAGCACAGGATAGATATGTCCTGCAGAAGAAGTAGTTCTCAAATGGCAGGGGTTGGCAAATGTGGCTGACAAAGGAAGTTAAGGACTGCATAAGAGCCAAGGAAAGGACATATAAGATAGCAAAAGTAAGTGGAAAATTGGATGATTGAGAAGCTTTTAAAATCCAACAAAAGGCAACTAAAAAAGCTATAAGAAGGGAAAAGAGGAAATATGAGAGCAAACTAACTAATAATTTATGGTGGCATCCGTTAGTCTCGCAAGACCATGGATCTGCGCCTGGAAAGTCTTGCTTCAGTCTGTGTTAGAGTAGCGTCTGTTGTGGCTGTAGAGGCCCACGCAGGAGTGACAGTCTTGGCTGCAGTGACTGCACTTGAAGGCACTGTCCTCCAGTGTTGTCTTGGTGCTGTTTTTCCAACAAGTGCGCTTTTCTTCAGCAGCAAGCCTCAGCTTCTCTTCTCCTCTTTTTAGACCGCTGCGTAATTCCAGCCTCCAGTGAGAGCCATTGCTTACGATGTCCTGCCACCTCTCGACGTTCATTTTCAGTGAAATATAAAACAGGATACCACAAGTGAAATATAAAGCAGGATACCACTTTTGGAACGTTCGCTTTACGAAACTTCACTGTTACAAAAGACCTACATTAGTACCCTGTTTTCGCTTTCAGAAGGTGTTTTCACTGTTATGAAGAAAGGCAGCATGTGGTAAAAAATCAGCACGCGAAAAAAATCAGCGCACAATAAAGGGCAGTGCGCGCCCCGAGCAGCCGCTCTGCCCCGGATTCGGAACGGCATTGCTTAAACACGTTGCATTGAGCAGCCATTAGCAAGATGAGTTCTAAGGTGTTGGAAAAGCCTGAAAGAGTAAGGGTGTTACACTTAGCGTAAAACTAGACATAATTAAGCATTTCGATCGTGGTGAATGAAGCAAGGACAAAGTGAGTTTGGCTTGTGGAAGTTGACAGAGATGATGTTGAAGAGGTTTTGGCATCCCATGACCAAGAACTGATAGATGAAGAGCTGATGCAATTGGAAGAGGAAAGGATAACAATCGAAACCGAATGCAGAAAGTGAAGCAACTGCGTGAGATTTTTGCTGCAATGATAAAGTACAACTTTAATTTTGAAACAGTACGTAGGTTTAGGGGATATTTGCAGGATGGTTTGAGTACTTACAAATAACTGTATGATAGAAAAATGCGCGAGGCTCAGCAGTCAAGCAAGCCTTCCACATCAGCCACAGCAGACGACGAACCTCAACCTTCGATATCAAGGCGGGCAGTCATAGGAGAAGATGAGCTGCCTGCCCTGATCGACGATGAGATGACACCCCCATGTCCCACCACCCCAACATCCGGGCCCCGGACAGATACTGTATCGATTCACGAAGAGTGCAGCGGTAGCCGGGAGGCACACAGCACATCTTTAAGAAAAAAGCCGAAATAAACATGCTAATTAATTAGGTGCCGCCTAGCATGTAATTGTCGGCCCAGATCAGTGGCGATGCAATCGGCAATCACCTCTGATCTGTGCCAACATTTACGTGTCTGCAAAGAGGATGCTGTCCAAGTTGCATGCCATCTTGGACAATGTCTCCCATCCACTTCATAATGTACTGGGTGAGCACAGGAGTACATTCAGCCAGAGACTCATTCCTCCGAGATGCAACACAGAGCATCATAGGAAGTCATTCCTGCCTGTGGCCATCAAACTTTACAACTCCTCCCTTGGAGGGTCAGACACCCTGAGCCAATAGGCTGGTCCTGGACTTATTTCCTAGCACAATTTACCTATTACTATTTATCTATTTATGGTTTTATTACTATTTATTATTTATGGGCAACTGTAACGAAAACCAGTTTCCCCCGGGATCAATAAAGTATGACTATGACTACTACTACTATACTTTGTGTTATTTGGCATGATTTGGTAGGTTATTTTTGGGTCTGCGAGCGCTCACAATATTTTCCCATATAAATAAATGATAATTACTTCTTCGCTTTACGGCATTTCAGCTTACGAATCATTTCATAGGAACGCTCTACCTTCGGATGGCGGGGGAAACCTGTATATAAAGAGTAAAAGGGAGGTGAGAGTTGATATTGGACCGCTGGAAAATGATGCTGGTGAGGTAGTGATGGAGGACAAAGAAATGGCAGATTAACTAAATGGGTACTTTGCAACAGTCTTCACTGTGGAAGACTCTAGCAGTGTGCCAGAGGTCAGTGAGTGTTAGGGAGAAGGAGGAGTGCCATTGCTATTACAAAGGAAAGTGTGCTAGGCAAACTGAAAGGTCTTAAGGTGGATGTGTCTCCTGGACCAGATGGACTACATCCCAGAGTCCTGATAGAGGTTGCTGAAGAGATACAAATGCATTGGTCATGCTGTTTCAAGAATCATTTGATTCTGGCATGGTTCTGGAGGTGTAGAAGATTGCAAATGTCACTCCACTCTTTAAGATGGGAGGAAGGCAAAAGAAAGGAAATTATAGGCCAGTTAGCCTAACCTCAGTGGTTGGAAAAGTGTGGAGTCTATTATTAAGGATGATGTTTTGGGGTACTTGGAGACTAATGATAAAATAAGTCAAAGTCAGCATGGTTTCTGTAAAGAGAAATCTTGCCTGACAAATCTGTTAGAGTTTTTCGAGGAAGTAACAAGCAGGGTGGACAAAGGAGAGGCAGTGGATGTCATTTACCTGGATTTTCAGAAGGCATTTGATAAGGTGCCACACATGAGACTGCTTCACAAGATAAAATCATATGGGGTACAGGAAAGATACTGGCACGGGTAGTGGAATGGCTGACAGGCAGGAGGCAGTGAGTGGGAATAAAAGGGGCCTTTTCTGGTTGACTGCCAGGAGTTGGTATTGGGACCGCTACTTTTCAGATTGTTTGTCAATGATTTGGATAATAGAATTGATGGCTTTGTGGCAAAGTTTGCAGATGATACGAAGATAGCTGGAGGTGTAGGTAGTGCTGAGGAAGCAATACAATTGCAGCAGGACTTAGATAAGTTGGAAGGACAGGCAAAAAAGTGGCAGATGGAATACAGTATTGAAAAACGTATGATAATGCATTTTGGTAAAAGGAACAATAGTGCAGACTGTTATCTAAATGTGGAAAAATTTCAAACGTCAGAGGTGCTGAGGGACTTAGGAGTCCTTGAGCAAGAGTCCCAGAAGATTAATTTATAGGTTGAGACTGTGGTAAAGAAGGCAACTGCAATGTTGGCATTTGTTTTGGGGGAATAGAATATAAAAGCAAAGAGATAATGCTGAACCTTTATAAGACACTAGTCAGACCACACTTGGAGTATTGTCAACAGTTTTGGGCCCCATATCTCAGAAAGCATATGTTGTCGTTGGAGAGAGTCCAGAGAAGGTTCACAAGGATGATTCTGGGAATGAAGGGGTTAACATGTCTGGACTATTTGGCAGCTTTGGGCCTATACTCACTGGAATTTAGAAGAATGTGGGGGGATCTCATTGAATGTTGTAAGGATTAGAAAGGGTGGATGTGGAGAGGATGTTCCTTATGGTGGGGGTATCCAGAACTTAGAGGGTATAACCTTTTAGAACAGAGAGTAATGAATCTGTGGTATGCTCTGTGGAGGCAAAGTCCATGGGTATACTTAAAGCAGAAGTTGATCATTTCCTGATCAGTCAGGGCATCAAAGGATATGGTAAGAAGGCAGGTGTATGGGGTTGAGTCGGACCTGGATGGAATGGCAGTTCTACTCCTGTGACTTATGGTCTTATGGAGTCGCTGTGATATGGTGAACTATGATCTTTGATCAGAGTTTTTGCTGTGTGTGTGGCAGTGGCTTTCTTTGCTGGAGTAGCTTCCACTATTGTCAGTGTATCTGAGTATCCTTGATACTTTGGTAAAGAATTATAGTCTACCTGTAATTGTAAAAATGGATCAGGAGGGACAGGAGCAAATAATTGTGGTAGCTTTTTTGCTACTCCAGGATTTGGTTTCTGGCATGTCATGCACCTTTCAAATGTTTGTTGAGCTTGAGCCTTGAACTTCAGATTCCAGCGCCAATGGGAGAAGCTATTGATTATCTTTTGCACTCCAATGTGTTCTAGAGCTTGCATCTCTCAAATATCTTCTATGTTCATCTGATACAGAGTTCAACTTTGCTTCCATAATTTCAGTTGTTGGCTTCACTGTATTTGATCTTTTACTCCTTCCCATGCTGCCCTTTTTTGCAATTTCATCAGCAAATACATTTCCTCAGCTTTCCATTGTGGTCATTTTAGAATGGCTTTCACATTTTAATACAGCAGCTTCTGACAGCAGCTGTATGACATCCAGAAGTTCTTGTACTAGTTGCCCATTTTTCATTTGGGTAACTACAGCTGTAAGAAATCCTGTCTCCATAAATTTTGAAAATGATGAACAACTCCAAAAGCATATTGAGAATCAGTGTAGATATCAGCTGATCTTCCTTCTGCCAATTTACAGGCTTTGGTTAAAGCTTTTAGTTCTGTCTGTTGTACAGAGGTACCAGGAACCATTCTTTCTGATGCCAGCATTTAAGTCCAGAGCAACCACGAGAATTCCCCCTCAATCATTGAGGAGCCATCAGTGTTCAGACCTTTGTCAGAGTAATAACTAACATGATACCATCGGACTCCATGTTGTTGAGTTAAGGCTGCCATCATGTATTTGTCATAGACATACAGGGTAAATGGTTTACCTGTATCAGGGATTCTTAATGCAGGTAAAATACACAGTGTCACCTTTAACATTTGAAATGCTTTCTGTTGTTTTCCATTAGGAGTCACAGGGTTGTCTAAGCATTTACTGCCCTTCAGTATATTGTTGAGTGGTTGAGCATTAACTGATGGATCTGCCACAAGCAGATCCATCAATGGTTTCATCTTCAGTCCTGTGTGCCTTCACTCCCTATGTCTTTATTGGAGTAAGCTGTGACATAGCTGTCAATCTTGCTGTTCTATAAGTGTTATTCTCATTTGAGTTGCTAGCGGCCACTGTAGAGTCCATGTCACCCTGTTATTCTTGGGAGTTCAGATGGTATCACTGTCTCAGGAGACTGTTCAATATGAGCTGTAGCTCCTCAGCTGTAGTTTCAGAAGTAGATGCTTCCCAGGATTGGACATCAGTGTCACCAGCAAGACTGCCCACTTGAAGTCAAGGCTGTGATTTTCCATTTTGTTTTTGAACTCTGAACAATGCATTTCAATTGAATTACGGTATTATTCTTTCACTCGTTCGGTTAATGCAAAGATGTGCATATTGGACGTTTTACTGTCTATCATGCTGTCTTTGTAGTTTATCGCAAGTTTTGTTTTTCTTTTGATTAGTAAAAGACTTGTCCCGATAACTCTTTCAATCACTCACACATTCAATCAAACTGATCACGTGGTCTTACTTCTAAATCAGAAGCAGGCATTTTCTTGACACTTACTATCATCTAGGAGCCACGTTTCATTAGATGCAACATCAATGGATATATTCTGTCAGGATCCTCTCATTTAACCTTATCAAACCGGTTGTTTTATTCAAGTAAGAGCTCAAACCTCAGTTAGCTGTTCCCATGTAACTGGAGATTCTGTAGTTGGTTTCACAACGTTGGCCATTATTTTGATTCGATCTTAATTTGTACATACCTTTTGTTACTTTGACTGTGATCTCAAAATAATAATAGTTTGCAGCTGAAATTTTAATAGGTTGACAAGCAGCCTAAATGTAATTCTTTTTTCCCCGTGCTCTGCTAGCTTGCATGTATTTAAGTTTTCTCAAGCACTCCACCGTCTTCCACAAATTTATTATCCTTTTATCTGTGCTCCACTGCTTATACGAATTTAAGTTTTGATACTCTACTGGTTTCTCACATGGCTCTACCAGGTTGTGTTTCCTTTTTACAGATCTGTTTTTAAAATAGCAATGTAGCAGTTCCTTGCTTCTAAATCTGAACCAATGAGGTATAGGCCAGAGCTACATTTTCTCTCAGGCAATTTGGAACATAGGAGTAATTTCTTTCTGCTTTTGTTGCATGCTAAAAAGTCCACTTTGTCTGGGCAATTCTTCCAAGTTCTAAATCTCTGTATTTGTCCTACTGTTGGATTTGTTGGATTCTGCTGTTTAAATCCAAGGTTCTTTTAAAAGTCAGGAAAGAAGCACGAAACTTGTTGCTTTACGATGATTTTATTAAGAATTATAGAATAAGGGAAATTCAACAGACAGTGACAAAGGTCAACAAAGCAAAGAGAGCGGGACAAAGAATAAAAGATGGTGCCTCGCATAGAACAGCCGTTTTTATACTACAGGGGTAAGGAAAATTCCATTCAAATCTATAGATAAGAATTAACCAATTAGATTATGAGGACACTCAGTCCTCGTTTATTGTCATTTAGAAATGCATGCATTAAAATATGATACAATGTTCCTCCGGTATGATATAGTCATAGTCACACTTTATTGATCCCGAGGGAAATTGGGTTTCGTTACAGTTGCACCAACCAAGAATAGAGTATAAATATAGCAATGTAAAACCATAAATAATTAAATAATAATATGTAAGTTATGCCACAGAAACACAGAAATATCGCAGAAACACAAAACAGTCCAAGACTAAAACTGACAAAAACCACATAATTATAACATATAGTTACAACAGTGCAAAGCAATACTGTAAGTTGATAAGAGCAGACCATGGGCACGGTAAAAAAAAGTTTCAAAGTCCTGATAGCCCATCATCTCATGCAGACGGTAAAAGGAAGAAACTCTCCCTGCCATGAGCTTCCAGCGCCGCAAACTTGCCAATGCAGCATCCTGGAAGCACCCGACCACAGTCCGACTCTGAGTCCGTCCAAAAACTTTGAACCTCCGACACCGAGCACGGAGCACCATCTCTGCCGAGCACTTCGACCCCAGCCCTGGCCGCCAAGCAACAGGCAAAGCCGAGGATTCGGGCCTTCCCCTCCAGAGATTTCGGATCACACAAAACAGCGAAACAGGCATTTCAGAAGTTTCACCAGATGTTCCTCCATGCTCTCACGTCTGCCTCTATCAAATCAGAATTGTGCATGGCCTCCTACTTGACAGATTACAGATATTCATCACTGGAGAGGCTGCACGCGCTGCGTCACGCCGCCATCTTCTCCTCCTCCAATTAGAAAGCTATTTTTTAATTCTGCAGTACCCTTAACCAATGAGAAAAAACTTATTCAAGTAATGCAGAACGAAGAAACTTTCAGAACATTTCAGAATTATACTCTGTTTTGCCACAAGAGACATATTGAACTGTTACATGCATATAAGAACTGCTTAAAATACAAGCAGATAATTAATTGTTCAACCACAAAGAAAATAACAATTAAACAGTCTAATCTAAGAAATAAGCAATCAGATCTATCACCATTGTTACAGAAAATAAATCGGATTCTTTTACATGGAACAAGTGTTTAACTTTTTTCCTTTGGATAGGGTGTGATTTAAAAAAAAAGTTCCCTCTACTTCTGAAGGGTGTCGGCCTGAAATGTCGACTGTGCTCTTTTCCATAGATGCTGCCTGGCCTGCTGGGTTCCTCCAGCATTTTGTGTGTGTTCCTCTGCTTCATTGTTGGGTAAGATTGATTTCATTTTTGGTTTTGCTTTATATTGTGAAATGTGGAAGCTAGGAATAAATTATCTAATTTTAATCTCAACAGAACAGGGATGAGAATAGAAACTATTGAGGCAAATAGAAAATTTGCCTTCTGAAATCCCAACTATGTTTTTGTTTATTTATACTTAATATGTCTACCATTTGGCTTCTCTGACTCTTGTGGTTGATAGGAATATGAGAAAACTCTTGTTTGGACCTTTTTTGAACCTTTTGTAACAGCATGCGTCAGTGAGTAAGTGAGAAATTGCTTTTCCTTTGAAATCAATATTTTCAGGATATACCTTTCAATGCCCCTGCTGAGGTTGTATTGAGCTTTAAGAATTTGTGCTTTATCACTGAGTCAAACAAATATGAACATGTTTGTATGTTGTTATCATAGAATGAGGAGTTCAAAATATGGTGCTTCCCTGCATAAAGAGTGTACATTCAGGAGTCAGTTTCAGAATACAGAGTGTCAGCATGTATGATTGTGATGAGGAGAAATCTCTTTATGCAGAAGATTAGGAAACTTCGGAATTCACGTTCAGGACTCAGTCCTTGAATTATTTCAAAGTGAAGGTCAGTAGATTCCGACATAAAGGAAGCCCAAGGAAAATATGGAAAGATAGCTAAAGGTCAGCCTTGAACTTGAATTCTGAACCAGGCTCAAAGGGTCAAATAGCTAGCTAAGGAACCTATTTCATGTGCTGATGATAAAATTTTGTGCCAAATGCAGACACAATCAAGGGTGCTAATTGTTTTTATTTCAATTTCCTCTGCAGGGTTAAGTACTTTTCTCTCAATAGATGACCAATAAAATCACACTTTCCAAAATGTCAGCAGGGGAATTGTAGGGACATGAGACGTGCAGATTTCAAAAATGTGATTTCTTTGAGCCGTCAATTGTAGATCATTTTTATTTAAAAATACTCTCTACATTAAAATAAACTTCATTCAGATATTGTGTGTGTTGGTAAACAGGTGTACTGCTTGTATTATTGATTTCCAGAAATAAAAAGATCATCTTTACCTTCAGTGAGTGGACTGGAAACTGTTAGAATCTTGCAATATGTTTGTTTTGTTGAGCCTGGTGCTAAAAGGAAAGCTGCTCAACAGCTGTAAATTTTAAAGGTGTTGTCTGAGAAAGATTGGTAATCATTGTAGTTCTGTTCCCTCTTCCCAATTTCGAATTTAACTTTACAGGATAGACTGAAAAGTGTTCTTTTAGTACTGATGTAAGGATACCTTAAATTAACTTGTTTAAGCATCCACACATTTCTCAGCAACACACATCAAAGTTGCTGGTGAACGCAGCAGGCCAGGCAGCATCTCTAGGAAGAGGTACAGTCGACGTTTCAGGCCAAGACCCTTCATCAGGACTAACCGACGAAGGGTCTCGGCCTGAAACGTCGACTGCACCTCTTCCTAGAGATGCTGCCTGGCCTGCTGCGTTCACCAGCAACTTTTACATGCGTTGCTTGAATTTCCAGCATCTGCAGAATTCTGGTTGTTTGTACACATTTCTCAGTACAAGTCTGCAGCACAGAACTTATTGAATGTATTTAATATCAGATACAGCCATGTGTATGGCCCATACCAGGTGGTATGTGAGGGAAGGGTAATCAAAAATATAAACACAATTTTATGCAACTCACAAAAGGATTAGTGGTATTTTAGCAGATATTCAATATAATGTCCATTTCACATGAATGAACAAATGCAAAATCCAAAGATTTAAGGCCACAACAAATATAAAGCCGTAGCGTTTAGCTTGACTAATGCTAATTTTATAGGAAGTTGTTTAAATGTTCATGTTTTGTCTCTTGTCTTTTACCAAGTTTTTTTTAAAATAATAGACTTCCAGTTTTATTGATTACTCCTGTACTTATTCTTTCCACATAGAGTGCTTTTCTCTGCATTTCTAGAATAAGCCAGAAACACTGTGAAATGTCTTTCCAATCATCATGAATATAAGTACTTAGAGGAGAAGGATGTTCTACAGATATTGCAGCTCTGTTGAAAAAAGGAAACCACCACAGCAGAAAACCATTCCACAATGATGAATTTTAGCATTAAATTCTCAGTAGGTCATTTTTCAGATTAGGGCACTGAGTTTTTTCATATATGTACCTGTATGCTTAAGGTTTCACTTTGAAAATGAGAGCATTGCAGAAGTGAAAATAATGTGTGGAAGAGATTCCTGTTCTCATGCTTGCACTCAAAAATATTCCCTGGACAAAGTAAAGCAGGAAATTGGGTGGGAAGGATCACACTCGTCCAACAGTCTACTTGACTTTCTGCCAATTTAGGTGAACAGTGGAAAGTTCAGAGACTATGTTACTGAATTGTCCCTGATCAAGTTTCCTCCATGCACAGAATCAGACTGTTTGTCCAACATCCAGGACTGGTTGAGTAGAAATTTCCTCCAACTACTTACTGGAAAAGATTTATCCATAGTCTAGATTTAACTATTTCATCACCTTGCTCACTGATCTTCTTTCAGTAAACTTGAATCACTATTTTCTGTCTGTATTTTGTAGTGCATTTATTATGGTAATCTGTCGTGTAGGTAGAAGCAAATGAGTATAGTCAAGTATTCACACTTTGTCTTAGTTAGGTGTTTAGTCTATTTTTGTTAGAGGCAACTGGGGAATGATTTTTTTTGTTGACTGTTAATTGGAACATTATTAGACTGCTTAAATACCCAAGCTTTGCTAATTCAGATATAGCTTATTTCGCTAATTGAACGATTAGTTACCTAATTATGCTGTTATACTGCTTTGTATCTCTAATATCACTATTAGACTGCAAGTTAGACTGTTATATCGCTAATTTAGTTTCATTATTTTTTATGGCTACAAGATTGTTTGTCTTTTCTGGTTTTATAATAAAGGATCAAAAGTTCCTTTTTCAATTTGGGAATTCATTATCTGGAAGCGCATTACATAGTGCCAAGTAGCCTGGCTTAATTATAACAAGTGAACTCCAGTCTACGGCAAAAGATTGCCTCGGACCCATTGACAAAATTGGAATTAATACTGACAACAACATATTGGAAACAGGAGCAACTTGCAGTAGTATTATCTGCGACTTTTTGTTGATTCAGGCTGTGTATTTGTGGCTTGAACACAGTTTTGAACGGTCAGTGTTGTCTATCCATTGAGGACCATTGCTCAATCATGTGATGTTTGCCTGGGGGTTTGTCACTCTTTTTTATTGAAGCTGAAATATTTTGTTTGCTGACATATTGCAGATGTCTTCCTCTGTAAAGACTGATGCAAAATATGCATTCAGTTCCTCTACTATCTCTGTGTCTGTATTACAATATCTCCAGCGTCATTTTTCTATTGGTCCTATATCTACCCTCAACTCTCTTTTACTCTTTATATACTTAAAAATGCTTTTTGTATCTTCTTTGATATTATTCGACATATCATCTTGTACACCCTTCCCTTGGACAACATCGGTGTTGTGGAGAGGAGAGACTTGCAGCATGGGCAACTGCTGGTCTTCCATACAACCTTGCCCTGGCCTGCCCCCTGGAGAGTGAAGACTTTCCAGGTGTAGCTCCATGGTCTCGCAAGCCTTATTTATCTTGTACACCTCTATTAAGTCATCTGTCATCCTCCTCCACTCCAGAGAGAAAAGCCCAAGGTCACTCAACTTTTCCTCGTAAGACATGCTCTGTAATCCAGGCAGCATCCTGATAAACTTCTTCTGCACCCTCTCCAAAGCTTCCACATCCTTCCTATGATGAGGTGACCAGAATGGAACCCAGTACTCCAAGGATAGTCAAACCAGGGTTTTATGGATTTGCAACATTACCTCACCACTTTTGAACTCAATCCCACAACTAATGAAAGTCAACACACCATACACCTTCTTGACTACCCTATCAACTTGTATGGGGACTTTGAGCGGGCTATGGATATGGATCCCAAGATCTCTCCATTCCTCCACACTGCTAAGAATCCTGCCATTAGCTGTGTACTCTGCTTTCAAGATCAACTTTTCAAAGTGTATCACTTCACACTTTTCCAGATTGAACACCATCCTCTACTTCGTAGCACAGTTCTGCATCCTATCAATGTCCCATTGTAACCTATGAAAACCTTCTGTACTCTTCACACCATACCTTAACCCATATTGTCTCTTGAGAGAGTTGGGGGAATCATGTTCTTGCTTAAGTTTATGTTACTGTTTATATTTCAAGACAGTGGTTCTCCACTATTCGAAACTGAAACTGTCAACAAAGAATACTGTGTAGACTGAATTAAAACTAGACAGCAAGACAATAGCAGATGTACCAAACATGTACAACATTTTCATTTTCAAATTTGTGAAGAGGAAAATTTCAGTAATACTGTTTCTAAAAAAAAACCATGGACAGAAACTTGTTGAATACTCATTGAGCAAGCAGGTGACTCTGATGAAAATAATATAGGAAAATCCACAAGACCCGATGTTTTGCACTCCTGATATTGAAAGTAGAGTACTCTAGAGAGAAAGAACTCTTCTACTCAATAACTTGATTGGGAATGCATTGAAGCTTTGAGGAAGAAATAATTGCAACATTTAAGAAAATCGAATGAACTAAACTGTTTTGCAAAAGAGACTTCATGGTTTGATTAGGAGAATGGTCATCTCTCTTGCTGCACCGTTCTTGGATTCAGGATCTATATACTTCCATTGGAAAGTTGCTGATCTCACTCTGTGTTCTGAGATTGGTGGGACTGGTAAACCAGCTGACCACAGATCAGTCATTTTAATGATGCCATGCCAGAAAGCTGCAGTACCAACCCTTAAGGAGTGAGTTATTTAGCATTTTGGCATTATTTAGCATTTTAAAGGGTATGACTACTTTAGATGAATTTGTTGAATGCCTGATTAATAGAATAGATCCTGCTTCATCTCTGAATGTTACGATTTGGAACCTTCTGGTCTTTAATGAAATGTAACCTACAGGACATTCACACATAGTCAAGTTTTTGAAAAGTTGATGGAAAAGTCGAAATCAACAAGAAAGCAGTTGTAGTGATGAAATATGGTGTTACAGGTAATTAATTTTCATTATATTAATATTCTAAATGAACAGAAATGTGTCCTGTCTGTGTTGTAAATGAACATGCTAATAGAAAATGCACATTATACTGCTGATTTCTAAACCTGAGTTCCATTAAATGATTTGGAACCACATTTAATGGTCACGATAAGGGGAAATTTCTTACTAATGACAGTTAGTTAAAAAGGTTTGTAAGTATAACTGTTGACAAGAGGAGCCTTGAATTTGATGAAAATAGATGAACTGAGGTCAAAGCGATGACAGGAGAATTTGCCGTGTGAATTGATCTATTATGGACTTAAGAAAAATAAATTGGAGTATTTACTATTTCTTAAGAAACTAAACAGCTGCAAAGAAATCTTAAGACAAAGTACATTAATCATTAAAACATTAAGGGCTACTTACATAATGACATTAATATCTGAATGTATACCAAGGATGATAGATAGTGACTTGTTGGGTAGCACAGGGGTCATATTTGGACTTAAGTTTTTCACAATCTGGATCGAAGTTTGACAGAAGGGCTCAAATACTGTGCAAGTTTGCTGACAACACTGAATTTGGTATTGATAAGGATGTAAAGATGCTACAAAGGGATATGGCTGTAACAGAGTATCTGATCAAGAGCATGATAGAATATAATGTGAAAAACAATGAGGTCATCCACTGTGGTACACAATGGAAAACAGTTCTTTTTTTAGATTATGAGGACACTCAGTCCTTGTTTATTGTCATTTAGAAATGCATGCATTAAGAAATGATACCATGTTCCTCCAGTATGATATCACAGAAAAACAGGACAGACCAAGACTAAAACTGACAAAAACCACATAATTATAACATATAGTTACAACAGTGCAAAGCAATACCGTAATTTGATAAAGAGCAGACCATGGGCACAGTAAAAAAAAAAGTCTCAAAGTCCCGATAGCCCATCATCTCACGTAGATGGTAGAAGGGAGAAACTCTCCCTGCCATGAACCTCCAGCGCCACAAACTTGCCGATGCAGCACCCTGGAAGCACCCAACCACAGCTGACTCTGAGTCCGTCCGAAAACTTCGAGCCTCCGATCAGCCCTCCGACACCGAGCACCATCTCTGCCGAGCGCCTCGACCCTGCCCCGGCCGTCGAGCAACAAGCAAAGCCGAGGACTCGGGGCCTTCTCTTCTGGAGATTTCGGATCACACAGTAGCAGTGGCAGCGAAGCAGGCATTTCAGAAGTTTCGCCAGATGTTCCTCCATGCTCTCACGTCTGTCTCCATCCATGATTGTGCACGGCACCCTACTTGACAGATAACAGATATTCATCACTGGAGTGGCCGCTGCGTGCTGTGTCGCGCTGCCATCTCCTCCTCTTCTATTTGTTCAATAGTAAGAGACTGGGTCATGTTGATATTCAACAGTAGGAATGCATTCAGACTTTACTGAAGATCAACGTGGAGATGCAACAGTCCATTCAAATGGCAAATAGAATGATAGCCTTGTACAGGAAGGGAAAGAGAAAACAATAGCTAGGAAGTTTTATTGCAATTGTGTAGGGCCTTGGTAAAGCTGCATCTGAGTGGAATGCACAGTTTGGTCTCCTGAACTAAGAAAGGACATACTTGCCAGAGAGGTAATTTGCCTACCGACTCACTGATCAACAGATGACACAATAGCCATTTCTCTACATACCGTCCTTACACATCTGGAGAAGAAGGATGCTTATGTGAGAATGCTGTTCTTGGACTACAGTTCAGCATTCAACACCATAATTCCGTTCAGGCTCGACAGGAAGCTCAGAGACCTCGGACTTGACCCTGCCTTGTGCAGCTGGATTCTGGACTTCCTGTTGGATCGCTGGCAGGTGGTGAGAGTGGGCTCCCTCACCTCCACCCCTCTGATTCTCAACACAGGAGCCCCTCAGAGCTGTGTACTAAGTCCCCTGCTTTACTCCCTGTATACCCATGACTGTGCCGCCACCGACAGCTCTAATCTGCTAAATTTGCCGACAACACTACATTGATTGGCCTAATCTCAAATAATAACGAGATGGCCTACAGGAAAGAAGTCATCTCTCTGACACAGTGGTGTCAAGAAAACAACCTCTCCCTCAATGTCGCAAAAACAAAGGAGCTGGTTGTGAATTACAGGAAGAATGGAGAAAGGCTTACCCCTATTGATATCAATGGATCTGGGGTTGAGAAGGTGAACAGCTTTAGGTACCTTGGAATCCACATCACCAAGGACCTCACGTGATCTGTACACACCAGCTGTGTGGTGAAAAAGGCACAACAGCGCCTCTTTCACCTCAGAAGGTTCAGGAAGTTTGGTATGGGCTCCCAAATGCTAAGAACTTTTTAGAGAGGCACAATTGAGAGCATCCTGACTGGCTGCGTCACTGCCTGCTATGGGAACTGTACCTCCCTTAATTGCAGAATTCTGCAGAGAGTAGTGCAGGCAGCCCAGCGCATCTGTAGTCGTGAGCTTCCCATGATTCAGGACGTTTACAAAGACAGGCATGTAAAAAGGGCCTGTAGGATCACTGGGGACCCAAGGCACCCCAACCGCAATCCATTCCAGCTGCTACCATCCGGGAAGCGGTACCGCAGCATAACAGCCAGGAACAACAGGCTCTGGGACAGCTTCTTCCACCAGGCTATCAGACTGATTAACACATCCTGATTTGAATGTACGTTTTTATTTCTATGTTACACTGACTGTTCTATTTATTATAAATTATTATAAATTACTATGATTGCACATTGCACATTTAGATGGTGACGTAACGTAAAAGTTTTTACTCCTCCTGTATGTGAAGGATGTAAGAAATAAAGCCAGTTCAATTCAAAAAATCATTAGATTGGTTCCAGGGATCGTGGGCATGCTGCATGAGGAGAGTCTGAGTGGACTAGGATTGCATCCTCCATTATTTAGATAAATGAGAGGAAATCTCATTGAAATCAACAAAATTCTGAGAGGGCTGTACAGGGTCAGTGCAGGAAAAGTATTTACCTTGACTGAGAAGTCTCCGACAAGGTGTAACTGTTCCAGAATAAGGGTTGTGCTGCTTAGGACCAAGATGAAGAGAAAAGTTTATAATATAACTGCTGTGTCAAAGAAAAATTGGATAGATTTCTGGATATAAAGGAATCAAGGGGTAAGAAGATAGTGCTTTAAAATAACTGCAAGCTAGAAGATCAATCTTGATCTTGATACATGGCCCACTCCTGTTCTTGGCCCACTGAGCAAAAGTGCTGCTGGGTGCCATTTAGATATTAGGGCCAGTGTTTGCCCATTCTACCAATAAGTCAGGTCTCCCTGAAAACTCTGAATATCTATGTGATTGTTTGCAACACTTCTAAGCTTCGTGCCACACGCAGACTTGAAATTCTAGATTATTCATCGTCATCAGGTCGCACCTGGAATTTCCAGTTGGTGGACGATTTCCCTCCATGCCACTCTGGCATATTGGGAAATCGTGTTTGTGGCTGGTTACAGCAGTAGTTTGCCTTTCCCTTTTGCCGGGTGAGTTTAAAGAGATCACCACCTCTTGCAGTGGATGACCAGGACATCTAAGTAAACAACAGGAATTCTGCAGATGCTGGAAATTCAAGCAACACACATAAAAGTTGCTGGTGAACGCAGCAGGCCAGGCAGCATCTCCAGGAAGAGGTGCTGCCTGGCCTGCTGCATTCACCAGCAACTTTTATGTGTGTTGCAGGACGTCTAAGTGCCTTGTTGTGCTCTCAGCACTCCACAAACACCTGCTGGCCTGCCTTCTTGACTGTTGGACCATTAATTGGTCTCTTCCGCTCAATCCGCCAGGGCCAGACTTCACACTCTGGGATAGGCAGGTCCCCTACCTCACCGAGGGTTGAAGACCCATCGGCTACTCTCAACTGGTTTGGCCCGTCTGCCGAGACGGTTTACCGGGGTATAGCCGCTGCGCGTGCTGCAGCTACTTGGAGCCACAGGTGAGAGCTGAGCGCCAGGTGGGGACCAAAGGTGGACGAGCTGCCCTGAAAAGGGCACGGCAGGCCTCCCCACCAGAGGTGCTACCCCTCCCTAGACACCCCATACACCCCAGTTTATTGATAGTTCATTGACCTCAGCACCAACTGATTGATACACCAGTATATATTCAGTTCTTGTCTGAAAAACTAGAGCCCCTTGCCCAGTTTCATATTCAGGAACCTTCTGTCTCTTCACTTTCTCTGGTTTTAAGTTTGTTTGGTTGTTTAATCAAACACCGTTTCAAAGTACATGAATTGCATCTTTTCTCTTTTTTCCTACCAACAGATAAGTTACAGACCAACAATACAAATCCATGTTGAGCAAAGGAAAATCTGCAGATGCCTGAAACCCAAAATAAAAAAAGTGCTGGAGGAACTCAGAAGGCCAGGCCACGTCTATGGAAAAAAGTACAGTTGACGTTTTGGGCTGAGACCCTTCAGCAGGACTGGAGGGAAAAAAAAAAGATGAGTAGATTGAAAAGGTGGGCGGGGTGAAGAGGGGGAGAAACACAAGGTGATGGGTCAAACCAGGAGGGGGAGGGGTGAAGGAAAGAGCTGGGCAGTTGATTGGTGAAAGAAATACAGGGCTGGAGAAGGAGGAATCTAACAGGAGAGAACAGAAAGCCATAGAAGAAAGAAAAGGGGAAAAGATCACCAGAGTAAGGTGATAGGTGGGCAAGGAGATAAGGTGAGAGAGGGAAGGGAGGTTGGGGAATGGTGAAGTGCGGCGGGTGGGGAATTCCCGGGAATTTCGAGAAATTGACGCTTTTGCCATCAGGTTGGAGGCAACCCAGATGGAATAGAAAGTGTTGTTCTATGTTGTTTTGTTTTATTCATTAAGCCTATATATATTTCCAAGTGCCACTTACAATTTTCCGCAGTTAATTGTTAATTCACAGCTATTTGATACCACTTAGTGAATAGGTGGACCTGTAAATTCGAGATTTATGTCACCAGAGCTCCCACTAGTCCCCACAGTTACAACTTTAGATCCCTCAAGAGGTTTTAGTGTATCCCCACATGGCAGTTGATGCTCAGTAAACTTTTGAGTAACTTGTGTTCATCAACATTTATCTCATGAAGAAGAACTTGAAAGAATGTATTGTTTCAGGAGTTGGGTGTTGAGCATGCAACAAACAAGATGGCCTGCACAATGAGCCTCAAGCTTTCTGTCAATCTTTCCATTCTCCACCCTTATCTTCTACTGACCTGACAGATTAACTGTTTCCATGCTCCCCCAAACCCACTTTCCCACCATTCGTCACCCTCAGGCCTCTATTATAGGCAATGGCCTAGATCTGTACTTACCTGTCTTTTTCCATAAGTTATAGCTCATGAGGATGGGGAACTTTTCATTTTTTAAGGCTAATGCCTCCAACACATCACATTAGCAACACATAGCTTTGTAGCATCAGCCCCTCAAAGAAAACACTCATTAGCAGACCATGACAGCCTGATTAGCATTGCATAAAATAGGTGTTGTTCAAATCCTACACGTGTGCAATGAATAGCATGGTTAACTAACATGGTTTAGTAACACTGACTGCACTTTTTTCCATAGATGCTGCCTGGCCTGCTGAGTTCCTCCAGCATTTTGTGTGTGTTGCTCAGATTTCCAGCATCTGCAGTTTTACTCTTTTGTAAATATTTAGTGCATGGGTTATGATCTGGTCACACTTACAAACCAATTACACTACTTTCTACTTCAGATTTGGTTCAAGCAAGGGGAGGAAATGCCACAAGTTGTTTGGTTCCAATGCATTCAAGAAAGATGGGTAACTGTGGGTGTGTGACATGATATGATGTCAGTTTGGAACAAAGAAACTATCTCAGGAGATGAAGATTCAAAGCCAAAATCTATTTAGAAAACATTTAAGACCAAGAGGAAATGAATTAGTCCTGTGTGCAACATTATGAGCTGAAGGGCCTATACTGTTCTATGTATTTACTAAAGGTCACAGGATAGAGGTCAAGAGAGCGGCAAATTTACACGAAAATTTCAGACAGATGAAAGAAGTTTAGAATTTAGTATTCTTTGTTGATTAGAGAAAAAAAATTCAGAGGCAAAAAAAACAAATATGAGTGTTTTAATACTTAAGGGTGAATGAAGAAAGAAACAGTGCTGGATCTAGTTTTTTTTTATTCTTATAACATAACAGAAAGTCCTTTGGGCTATTGAGTCTATGCTAGCTCTCAGAAACATCCAATTGATTTAATCTCCCTACTAATTATCTAGTAACTTGGGAAATTTCTTTCTCACATAACTATCAATTCTATTCCAATTTCCCTACCACTTGCCTGCAGAAATGATTATTTACAGTAACCAGTTAACCTAATAGCCAGTACATCGTTGAAAAATGGAAGGAAACTGGAGCTCTCAGCAAGACTCATGTGGTCACTAGGAGAAAACATGTGGTCTCCACAAACTGACTGGCCACTAAAGTTCAGAATTGAACTCCGGTCATTAAAACAGTAAAGGACCTGAGGATCCACTGTACCAGCATAACTAGTCCTGGAAAATGAAATAAAATAAGAGAATGTTTTCAGTGAGAGCTCTTCAAAAGAGCAATTCCTATTATCATTAGTTTCAATATGATTATGGAAATGATGCTGAAAATCAAGAGTTCATTAAAATTCAGCGAGTTTGGTACCCTAAAATTAAAACAAAGAGAAATGGAAGATCCTTATTGAGTGATCATGGCATAAAGATTAGAGGAGGAAAAGAAGGCCATATGAAGATAGATCTCCTTGGATGGCTTAAGCCAAATTTAGTCTTGTCACATGCACTAAAGTTTAGCAGGCAGGTATTGTACGCTGGTTCATCCTGTGTGTGTTTTATGCATGGCTTTGAAGATGCAATCGTAATATTTGCAAATTAATAACAATTTCTGGAGCCTCATACACTGGTTAAGGTTAATCCATATTTGGATTTTAAAGCTTTAAAGGGAGTGGATATCAGATGCACTGCTGAGAATCATTGTGCATCTTGGAGTCTCCTGATCAGGACAGGAGCACAGATCCAGAAACAAGCAAATTACTTCAGCATCCTGTATCCAGATGCTGGTGGAAATTGTTAAAATTGGAGATGAATCAGAATTAGGTTTAATAACACCAGCATATGTCATGAAATTTGTTCACTTTACAGCAGCAGTACAATGAAATCATCATCATCAGGTGCCATGCCCAGTTTGAGCTTTCACTGCCATGGCCCACACACTCCTGTTTCGGGTCAAGTGGATTAAATCATTGGTATTCATTTCCAGTTCTTTGGCTGCTGTCTCCATCATCATTTGTCTTTGTCTTCCTCTTGCTTTCTTCCCTTCAATCTTTCCCATAATTACCGTGCATTCTAACTCCTCTTTCCTAATCACGTCTAATGAAGTTACGTTGCCTTTTCATGACCTCATACATTATTTCTCTTTTTGTGTTTGCTCTGTTCATGACATCCTCATTAGATATTCATTTCGTCCATGATATACTTTGCATCCTTCTCAAAAACCACATCTCTGCTGCTACAATTTGTTTCCTCATGTTACTAGATATCGTCCAACATTCTGAGCCATATAATATAACTGGATAAATGTAACATTTCAGTACTCTGAGGCAGGTTGTCATGCCTAGTTTAGTATTAGTCAGTATACTTTTCATTCTTTTAGAGGTGTTTTTTGCCATCCCTATTATTCTTTTGATGTCCATGTTGCACCTGCCATCTGATGTCACCCAGCTTCCTAAGTAGCAAAAGTTCTGTACTTGTTTTATGTCTTCCCCATTTATTCTCAGCCTGCAGATAGAATTTTCCTCCTTTTTGGATATCACCATACAGTCTGTCTTTTTGCAATTGATAGATAGACCCATTTTTACACTTTCTTCAACAATTATATCAATTAAGTTTTGTAGTTCTTCCTCCATATGTGCAATTAACACAGTGTCATCTGCATATCTGAAACTATTGATGTTTTCACTGCCAACTTTGATTCCCAAGATGTGTCTTATATTTGTAATATTGTTTCACTGTACACATTAAATAAATTGTCTAATGCCTCTCTTGATTTTCATAAACTGACTCAATTCTCCATCTATTCTTACAGCAGCAGTTTGTTCCCAGTACAGATTTCTGATTAGGCGGAGGTCTTTCGAATCTAGATCTAGAGTTTCCTGTAATATTTCAAATAACTTAATGTGCTTCACTTTATCAAATGCTTTTGTGTAGTTGATAAAACAAACAAATCTTTTTGCACTTGAATAGCTCATTCTGATAGTATCCTTAACATCAATATTGCATTTCTTGTACCTTTGTCTTTCACAAAACCACATTGTTCTTTACCTGTTTCAGCTTGTATCTTACTTTTAGCTCTTGTTATAAAAATTCTTAGAAGTATCTTGGTGATATGACTCATTAAACTTATGGTCCTATGTAATTCACATTCTATTGCCCCAGGTTTCTAAGGAAGAGTGATAAATACTGATTTTTTTCATCTCTTCTGGTATTATTCCAGTCTCATAAATATCATTCGTTAAATCAGTAAGTTTTTCAATTCCATATTCTTCAAGGGCGATAATTTGTTCTATTCTAATTCATCAGAACCTGCTGCCTTTCCTTTCTTCATCTTATTTATTGCATTACGAACTTCAGATTTTAAAATACTTGGACCTTCACTGTTTTTCTTAATTTCTGGTTTTTGGCCTCGATCGTCTTCAAACAATTCCTAAATATACTCAGTCCATCTGTTCATAATCTCATCTTTTTCAATGATAATGGTACCATCCTTTGCTTTCAAACATCCACCTGAAGAATAGAAGAGCTTTTTACCAGTGATATTCTTGATTTGTTGATGTAACCTTTCTGGATCAGTAATAAGGATTCTTTCTATTTGCTCACATTCCTGGTTTAACCATTCTTATAACCACATAACCATATAACAATTAAAGCACGGAAACAGGCCATCTCGGCCCTTCTAGTCCATGCCAAACTCTTACTCTCACCTAGTCCCACCGACCTGCACTCAGCCCATAACCATCCATTCCTTTCCTGTCCATATAGCTATCCAATTTAACTTTAAATGACATCAAACCTGCCTCAACCACTTCTGCTGGAAGCTCATTCCACAAAGCTACCACTCTCTGAGTAAAGAAGTTCCCCCTCATGTTACCCCTAAACTTTTGCCCTTTAACTCTCAACTCGTCCTCTTGTTTGAATCTTCCCCCACTCTCAATGGAAAAAGCCTATCCACGTCATCTCTATCTATTCCCCTCATAAGTTTAAATACCTCTATCAAGTCCCCCCTCAACCTTCTACACTCCAAAGAATAAAGACCCAACTTGTTCTACCTTTCTCTCTAACTTAGGAGATGAAACCCAGGCAACATTTTCAGTAAATCTCCTCTGTACTCTCTCAATTTCATTGACATCTTTCCTGTAATTCAGTGACCAGAACTGCACACAATACTCCAAATTTGGCCTTAGCAATGCCTTGTACAATTTCAACATTACATCCCAACTCCTATACTCAATGCTCTAATTTATAAAGGCCAGAATACCAAAAGCTTTCTTCACCACCCTATCCACATGAGATTCCACCTTCAGGGAACTATGCACCATTATTCCTCGATCCCTCTGTTCTACTGCATTCTTCAATGCCTTACCATTTACCATGTATGTCCTATTTCGATTAGTCCTACCAAAATGTAGCACCTCACATTTATCAGCATTAATCTCCATCTGCCATCTTTCAGCCCACTCTTCTAACTGGCCTAAATCTCTCTGCAGGCTTTGAAAACCTACTTCATTATCCACAACACCACCTATCTTAGTATCATCTGCATACTTACTCATCCAATTTACCACCCTATCATCCAGATCATTAATGTATATGACAAATAACATTGGACCCAGTACAGATCCCTGAGGCACTCCACTAATCACCGGCCTCCTATCTGACAAAGTTATCCACCACCACTCTGGCGTGTCTCATCCAGCCACTGCTGAATCCACTTTACTACTTCAATATTAATACCTAACGATTGAACCTTCCTAACTAACCTTCCGTGTGGAACCTTGTCAAAGGCCTTACTGAAGTCCATATAGACAACATCCACCACTTTACCCTCGTCAACTTTCCTAGTAACCTCTTCAAAAAATTCAATAAGATTTGTCAAACATGACTTTCCACACACAAATCCATGTTGACTGTTCCTAATCAGACCCTGTCTATCCAGATAATTATATATACCATCTCTAAGAATACTTTCCATCAATTTACCCACCACTGATGTCAAACTCACAGGCCGATAATTGCTAGGTTTACTCTTAGAACCCTTTTTAAACAATAGAACAACATAAGCAATATGCCAATCCTCCGGCACCATCCCCGTTTCTAATGACAATTGAAATATTTGTGTCAGAGCCCCTGCTATTTCCACACTAACTTCCCTCAAGGTCCTAGGGAATATCTTGTCTGGACCCGGAGACTTATCCACTTTTATATTCCTTAAAAGCGCCAGTACTTCCTCTTCTTTAATCGTCATAGTTTCCATAACTACCCTACTTGTTTCCCTTACCTTACACAATTCAATATCCTTCTCCGTAGTGAATACTGAAGAAAAGAAATTGTTCAAAATCTCCCCCATCTCTTTTGGCTCCGCACATAGCCATCCACTCTGATTCTCCAAGGGACCAATTTTATTCCTCACTATCCTTTTGCTATTAATATAACTGTAGAAACCCTTTGGATTTATTTTCACCTTACTTGCCAAAGCAACCTCATATCTTCTTTTAGCTTTTCTAATTTCTTTCTTAAGATTCTTTTTGCATTCTTTATATTCCTCAAACACCTCGTTTACTCCAAGCTGCCTATATTTATTGTAGATCTCCCTCTTTTTCTAAACCAGGTTTCCAATATCCCTCGAAAACCATGGCTCTCTCAAACTTTTAACCTTTCCTTTCAACCTAACAGGAACATAAAGATTCTGTGCCCTCAAAATTTCACCTTTAAATGACCTCCACTTCTCTATTACATCCTTCCCATAAAACAAATTGTCCCAATCCACTCCTTGTAAATCCTTTCACATCTCCTCAAAGTTAGCCTTTCTCCAATCAAAAATCTCAACCCTGAGTCCAGTCCTATCCTTCTCCATAATCTTCTTTGGCTTTTTGACATAAGCTTTTGACTTTTTTATCTGAGGACTTATATTCTATTGGATTTGCTTTCTTCTGTCTCCTTTCTTCCATTAGATTTTTGATTTCATCTGTTATCCATTTGTTCTTTGTGCTTTTTTTCTTTTTCAAGAATCACTGACTTTGCTGATTCTACCAAGGCATCCTTTAGAGAGTTATATTTCATTTCTACATGATTGCTATCACCTTCAACAGATTCTATTTCTAGACTTTGAAATCTATTCCTTACTTCAATTGTAAATTCTTGTCTTAAGTTTTCTTCTTTAATTAATTGCAAGTAGTCAAGGGATTGTTCAGGTATTTGCTTCTTTAGTTTTTTTAAGTTTTACTTTTACATGACATACTACTGGGTTATGGTCACTATTACAGTCTGCACCTAGATATGTTTTGCATTGAGTCGCTAAGTTTCTAAATCTTTGGTTTATAGTAATAAAGTCAATTTGATTTCTAGTGTTATCACTTGGACTTTTCCATGTCCACAAGCATCTTGGATGGTTTTTAAAGTAGGTATTCATAATGACCTGATTATCCATCTTGCACCATTCTACCCATTTCTCACCTCTTTCATTTCTTTTCCCTAGTCCAAACTTTCCTATGGTATTTCCATCAGCACCTTGCCCTACTTTAGCATTTAGATCTCCCATGACAATAACAATATCTTGAGATTTGCATTCATTCTTTGCTTGTTCAAGCTCTTCATAGAATTTATCTATATCCTCATTTGTTTTATCTGTTGTTGGTGCATATACCTGTATAATTGTGAAATCAAATGGTTGTCTAATGAAATACATGATAAATATAGAGAAAAAAATTACCGTAAGCATATATGCAGATATGTTTGTTAAATAGTTAAGTTGAAATATGTAGTGCAAAAAAAATAATGAGGTAGTCTTTCTGGGTTAAATGTCCATTTTGAAATCAGATAGCAGAGGGAAAGAAGCTGTGCTATTTCTTTAGCAGTTTGAATGGGGCACGACTGCACAAGCACATGGAGGTCAGCCAGTGAGAACAGTGAGAAGAGTTTAAAAAGGAGACAGCTTTATAGAGCAGGCAATGGAGTAGAAGAAGACAGAGTAGGAAGGCTTTGGCTCAACGGGGCTTAGGCGATAAAAGGTCGAGGCAAGGTAGGTTGCCAGTTTAGAATACAGACGGAAAGAAGGTGTGTGCAGCCGGTTTTCTGTGCTTGGTGTCAGATGTGGGAGGTCCTGGAGACTCCAAGTCCTCCTGGACAACCACATCTGCACCAAGTGTGTTGAACTGTAGTTCCTTAGGGACCTGGAGATGCAGCTCGATGACCTTCATCTAGTCAGGGAGAGTGAGGAGGTGATAGAGAGGAGCTTTTGGCAGGTAGTCACACCGGGGCCTGGGGAGACAGATAAGTGGGTAACAGATAAGTGGATAAGTCAGGAGAGGGAAGAGCAAGAAGCAAGTGCTAGAGAGTACCCCTGTGCCTGTCCCCCTTAACAATAAGTACTCCTGTTTGGGTACTGTTGGGGAGGTGGCCTACCTGGGGGAAGCAAAAGTGGTTGCTCTCTGGCACAGAGTCTGGCCCTGTGGCTCAGAAGGATAGTGAAAGGAAGAAGGCAGCAGTGATAGGGAACTCTTTAGTTAGGGGGTCAGACAGGCAATTCTGTGGATAAAGGAAAGAAATGCGGATGGTAGTTTGCCTCCCAGGTGCCAGGGTTCGGGATGTTTCTGATTGCGTCCATGATATCTTGAAGTGGGAAAGAGAACAGCCAGAGGCTGTGGTACATGTTGGTACCAATGACATAGGTAGGAAAAGGGAGGAGGTCCTGAAAGCAGACTACAGGGAGTTAGGAAGGAAGTTGAGAAGCAGGACCTCAAAGGTAGTAATCTCAGGATTACTGCCTGTGCCACGTGGCAGTGAGTATCGGAATAGAATGAGGTGGAGGATAAATGCGTAGCTGAGGGATTGGAGCAGAGGGCAGGGATTCAGATTTCTGGATCAATGGGACCTCTTCTGGGGCAAAAAGTACAGGTTGCACTTGAATCTGAAGGGGACCAATATCCTGGTGGGGAGGTTTGCTATTGCGGAGAGTTTAAACTAGAATTGCCGGAGGATGGGAACTGAAATGAAGTGACAGAGGAAAGGGAGGTTGGCTCACAAATAGAGAAAGTGTGGAGACAGTGTGAAAGGGAGGATAGGCAGGTGATAGAGAAGAGATGCATTCAGACCGATGGTTTGAGATGTGTCTATTTTAATGCGAGGAATATTATGAATAAAGCGGATGAGCTTAGAGCGTGGATCAGCACTTGGAGCTATGATGTTGTGGCCACTTCAGAGACTTGGATGGTGCAGGGGCAGGAATGACTACTTTAAGTGCCAGGCTTTAGATGTTTCAGGAAGGACAAGGAGGGAGGCAAAAGAGGTGGGGGTGTGGCACTGCTGATCAGGGATAATGTCACGGCTGCAGAAAAGGAGGAAGCCATGGAAGGGTTGTCTGCGGAGTCTCTGTGGGTGGAAGTTCAGAATAGGAAAAGGTTAATAACTCTACTGGGTGTTTTTTATAGACCACCCAAAAGCAACAGGGACATCGAGGAGCAGACAGGGAGACAGATTCTGGAAAGGAGTTATGATAACAGGGTTGTTGTGGTGGGAGAATTTAATTTCCCAAATATTGATTGGCATCTCCCGAGAGCAAGGGGTTTAGATGGGGTGGAGTTTGTTAGGTGTGTTCAGGAAGGTTTCCTGACACAAGATGTAGATAAACCTACAAGAGGAGAGGCTGCACTTGATCTGGTATTGGGAAATGAACCTGGTCAGGTGTCAGGTCTCTCAGTGGGAGAGCATTTTGGAGATAGTGATCACAATTCCATCTCCTTTACCACAGCAATGGAGAGGGATAGGAACACGCAAGTTAGGGAAATGTTTAACTGGAGTAAGGGGAAATATGAGGGTATCAGGCAAGAACTTGGAAGCATAAATTGGAAACAGATGTTCTCGGGGAAACATACAGAAGAAAAATGGTAAATGTTCAGGGGATATTTGTGTAGGCTTCTCCGTAGATACATTCCAATGAGACAGGGAAAGGATGGTAGGGTACAGGAACCGTGTTGTACAAAGGCTGTTGTAAATCTAGTCAAGAAGAAAAGTAGTGTTTACAAAAGGTTCAAAAAACTAGGTAATGGTGGAGATCTAGACGATTATAAGGCTAGCAGGAAGGAGCTTAAGAATGAAATTAGGAGAGCCAGAAGGGGCCATGAGAAGGCCTTGGCGACAGGATTAAGGAAAACCCCAAGGCATTCTACAAGTATGTGAAGAGCAAGAGGATAAGATGTGAGAGGATAGGACCACTCAAGTGTGACAGCGGAACAGTGTGTATGGAACCGGAGGAGATGGCAGAGGTACTTAATGAATACTTTGCTTCAGTATTCACTACAGAAAAGGACCTTGGTGATTGTAGGGATGACTTGCAGCAGACTGAAAAGCTTGAGCATGTAGATATTAAGGAAGAGGATGTGCTGGAGCTTTTGGAAAACATCAAGTTGGATAAGTCACCGGGATCAGACGGGATGTACCCCAGACTACTTTGGGAAGTGAGGGATGAGATTGCTGAGCCTCTGGTGATGATCGTTGCATCATCAATGAGGATGGAAGAGATTCTGGAGGATTGGAGGGTTGTGGATGTTGTTCCCTTATTCGAGAAAAGGATTAGGGATAGCCCAGGAAATTACAGACCTGTGAGTCTTACTTCACTGGTTGGTAAGGGATCTGTTCTGGGACCCCTGCTCTTTGTGATTTTTATACATGACCTGGATGAGGAAGTGGAGGGATCGGTTAGTAAATTTGCTGATGACACAAAGGTTGGGGGTGTTGTGGATAGTGTGGAGGGCTGTCAGAGTTTACAGCAGGACATTGATAGGATGCAAAACTGGGCTGAGAAGTGGCAGGTAGAGTTTAACCCAGATAAGTGTGAGGTGGTTCATTTTGGTAGGTCAAATATGATAGCAGAACATAGCATTAATAGCAAGACTCTTGGCAGTGTGGAAATCAGAGGGATCTTGGGTCCGAGCTGCTATGCAGGTTGGCTCTGTGGTTAAGCAGTCATACGGTGCATTGGCCTTCATCAATCATGGGATTGAGTTTAGGAGCCAAGAGGTAATGTTGCAGCTATGTAAGATCCTGGTCAGACTCCACTTGGAATACTTATACTTTATACTTTATTGTCACCAAACAATTGATACTAAAGCATACAATCATCACAGCGATATTTGATTCTGCGCTTTGCGCTCCCTGGAGTACAAATCGATAGTAAATATTAAAAATTTAAATTATAAATCATAAATAGAAAATAGAAAAGGGAAAGTAAGGTAGTGCAAAAAAAAACCGAGAGGCAGGTCTGGATATTTGGAGGGTACGGCCCAGATCTGGGTCAGGATCCATTCAGCAGTCTTATCACAGTTGTAAAGAAGCTGTTCCCAAATCTGGCCGTACGAGTCTTCAAGCTACTGAGCCTTCTCCCGGAGGCAAGAGGGACGAAAAGTGTGTTGGCTGGGTGGATCGTGTCCTTGATTATCCTGGCAGCACTGCTCCCACAGCGTGTGGTGTAAAGTGAGTCCAAGGACAGAAGATTTGTTTGTGTGTTGTGCTGGGCTGTGCTCATGATCTTCTGCAGCTTCTTCCAGTCTTGGACAGGACAACTTCCATACCAGGTTGTAATGCACCCAAGAAGAATGCTTTCTATGGTACATCTATAAAAATTAGTGAGGGTTTGTACTCATTTCTGGTCACCTCACTACAGGAAGGATGTGGAAACCATAGAAAGGATACAGAGGAGATTTATAAGGATGTTGCTTGGATTGGGGAGCATGAATTTGGCCTTTTCTCCTTGGAGCGACAGAAGATGAGAGATGGCCTGATAGAGGTGTATAAGATGAGAGGCATTGATTGTGTGGATAGTCAGAGGCTTTTTCCCAGGGCTGAAATGTTTAGCACGAGAGGGCATAGTTTTAAGATGCTTTGAAGTAGGTACAGAGGAGATGTCAAGAGTAAGTTTTTTACGCAGAGAGTGATGAGTGCGTGGAACGGGCTGCCAGCAGCAGCGGTGGAGGCAGAAACGATAGGGTCTTTTAAGAGACCCCTGGATGGATACATGGAGCTTAGAAAAATAGAGGGCTATGGGTAAGCCGAGGTAGTTCTAATGTAAGGACGTGATCGGCCTAGCTTTGTGGGCCGAAGGGCCTGTATTATGCTGTAGGTTTTCTATGTTTCTAAGCTGTCCCTGAATCACTGATTCAGTGATTCTGTGACTCACCCCTGCTGCACCTCCTTCCTGTGGCAACAGTGAGAAGAGGACATGTCCTGGAAGGTGCTGAGCTGTAGTCAATAAAAAGCATCCTGGCATAGGCATTTGCATTGTCCAGATGATCCAAGGCTTCATGGAAAGCCATTAAGATCGTGTCTGCTGTAGAGCTAATGTGATGATAGGCAAATTACAGTGGCTCCAGGTCCTTCCTGAGACAGGTGTTAGTTCTAGCCATGACCAACCTCTGAACCATTTCATCACCATAGATATGAGTGCTACTGGATGATAGTTGTTGAGGCAGCTCATGCTGCTCCTCTTGGGCACTGGTATAACTGTTGCCCTTTTGAAGTCTGCATAATTTTAAGAAGTGACAGTGGTGGACAAAAATGCATTTCCAGAGTAATGCTCCAAGTACTCATCTCATGGCTGGGAAATAATCAAAAGCATTTTGTTAAGGTTCAAGGAAGCAGTATTGTGCTTGTTGCACTGTGATACACAGAGACAGGTTACCAACCCAGTACACATTCCACACTAGGGTACCCTCAGTGGCCACTGTATCAGGTACAGGAGTGGAATACAGTGTGATCTTCTGCTGCTGTAGCCTACCTACTTCAAAGTTCAATGTGTTGTGCATTCAGAAATGCTCTTCTGCACACCGCTGTTGTAATGCATGCTTATTTGAGTTACTGTTGTCTTCCTGTCAGCTTGAACCAGTTTGCCCATTCTCCTCTATCCTCTCTCATTAACAAGGCATTTTTGCCCACAGAACTGCTGCTCCCTAGAATTTTTTTTGATTTTTGAACCATTCTCTAAACTCTAGAAACTGCTGTGCATGAAAATCCCAGGAGGTTCGCAGTTTCTGAGATACTCAAACCACCCTGTTTGGCACCAACAATCATTCCATAGACAAAGTCACTTAGATCACATCTCTTCCCCATTCTGATGTTTGGCCTGAACAACAACTGAACCTCTTGGCCATGCCTGTCTGCTTTTATGCATTGAGTTGCTGCCACATGATTGGCTGATTATAGATTTGCATTAATGAGCAGATGTACCTAATGAAGTGTATGTCATGTGCAACACTGAAAGCCCAGTAATTAATGAGCTCACAAACAGAGATGGCCAGAGATACATTTGGACTAATGCTCCAAGAAATCTGTCTCATGTCTGAGAAATATCAAACACATTTCATTAAAGTTCAAGTGCACTAGAATACTCACCAACAAGTTATCAACCCAGTCCACCTCCCACATTATGAGCTCATTTTTTTATGTAAGGGATTTTGACTTAGCTTGGGAAGTCAAGTGGTGATTTTGTGAATTACATGGGCTTCTGTTAAACTAAATGGCTGATCAGTGATGGTGTAACTGCTTGGCATTTCCAGAGAACCAGATGGAAAATTTGGCTTCAGCATTAATTTTTTGAACTTTATGAAGTAAAGTTGATTTTTTTAAAGTTTCTTTTTAGATTACAAAGTAAATTGGCTATGGAACAGGTCAATAAGTCAATATCAATGGTTGTTTTTACATAAAATTTAGTTTGCCCGTGCTATTTTTCAAGCTGGTATATATTTCATTTTAATAAAAAATCAAATTTAATGTGGCAAAGTTTCCACTGTGAATACAATTGGCAATTCAAGTGCAAACTGTGCCCAAAAATGCATTGGCTTTGAAAATTACTTTTCTCCTTCTCAAATTTCTTCTCAGTTTCATTTGGCTATCAATATACTGAAAATCTGTCCTGAAGCAGCACTATGGGACCAACATTTTAAAGCATTATACTCTTGGAAATAGCCTTGGAAATATTTATTTCATTAAAGCAAAAAAGAGACTTTTAAAAGATACACACATCCAATTACCTGGAATAATGGAGTGTGCCTGCAGGTCACCCTTGGTTAAGGTGTAGCATCTCCTTAGCACCACACCCCCCCCCCATCCCCCAGATCATCATCACATGAAGCCATGGGGGCAGGCAGTGGATGGTCATATGAGCAGTTGGTGCATATCACAAGTTCTGAATATGCAATTGCTGACGCCAGGCAGACTATCTCTGAAGTGTACTGATAATGTCTGGGGTTACCCATCTTTTAAAGACGATGCCCAGAAGAAGGCAATGGCAAACCACTTCTGTGGAAAAAATTGCCAAGAGTAATCATGGTCATGTAGCCCATGATCGCCAGTGTCATACAACACAGCACATAATGATGATGATAGGTATGGTTTGTAACATAATTACACCAGATCTATAAAAAGCAAAGGTTGACTTACGTTTGATTTTCTTACATATCTTCTCAGAGATTTACAAATTTGCAGTAATCTGTAAGTTTGTTAATTGTAATCAATTTAAATATGTTTAATCACTAGATTGCCATAAAGATGAGCAGGGAAGGTGAAGGAGAGATAGGAATTCAAGATTGTTTAATGTGATTTCCTGAACACAACTTTAAAAGAGAAAGAAATAATTATTACTCCAGATCCAATGCAGCATTAAAAAAAGATAAAGAATACAATGATATTTTTTAAAAACACAATAAGTATAAATACCAAGTAAATTACATACCTAGATCGATTGTATGCCTATGAAGTGATGCCAGGCTGTACATAAGGCTTATGACAGGAAATAAAAAGGTAGTGGTGGATTGGGGTGTGGAGGGGTGGGTTAGTGAGGGGAGGAGTTGATCAACCTTACTGCTTGGGGAAAGCAGCTGTTTTTGAGTTTGGTGGTCTTGGCGTGGATGCTATGTAACCTCCTCCCTGATGGGAATGGGCTAAACAGTCCATGAGCAGGGTGGGTAGGATCCTTTATGATATTACTGGCCCGTTTCTAGCATCTTTCTGTATATATGTCCTTGATGGTGGGTAAGCTGGTGTCAGTGATGCATTAGGCAGTTTTAACTATCCACTTGGAGCTTTCCTGCCTGCTGCCATGCTGTTTCTGTACCAAACAGTGATGTGACTTGTTAGGATGCTCTTTACTGCACATCTGTAGAATGACATGAGTATGGATGTGCAAAGCCCAACTCTCTTCACCCTCCTCAGAAAGTAGAGACTTTGGTGAGCATGTGTTCTGGGATCATGTGAGGTTGTATGCAATGTGCACCGCCAGGGGTTTGAAAATGCTTGCAGGTTTCACTGCTGTGCCGTTGATGTAAGGGGGAGGGGGTGTGAGTTAGAAGCACAGAAATATAGAAAATCTACAGCACAATACAGGCCCTTTGGCCCACAATGGTCTGCTGAACATGTACTTTAGAAATTACCTAGGGTTACCCATAGCCCTCTATTTTTCTAAGCTCTATGTACCTATCCAGGGGTCTCTTAAAAGACCCTATTGTATCTGCCTCCACCACCGTTGCTGGCAGCCCATTCCACGGACTCACCACTCTCTGAGTAAAAAACTTACCCCTGACACCTCCTCTGTACCTACTTCCAAGCACCTTAAAACTGTGCCCTCTCATGTTAGCCATTTCAGCCCTGGGAAATAGCCTCTGACTATCCACACGATCAATGCCTCTCTTCATCTTGTAGACCTCTATCCGGTCACCTCTCATCCTCTGTTGTTCCACCTATTCTCATAAGGCTTGCTCACCAATCCAGGCAACATCCTTGTAAATCTCCTCTGCATCTTTGCTATAGTTTCCACATCCTTCTTGTAGAGAGGTGACCAGAACTGAGCACAGTACTCCAAGTGGGGCCTGACCAGAGTCCTATAAAGCTGTAACATTACCTCTTGGCTCTTAAACTTAATCCAACGGTTGATAAAGGCCAATACACCGTACGCCTTCTTAACCACAGAATCAACCTGTGCAACAGCTTTGAGTGTCCTATGGACTCGCACCCCAAGATCCCTCTGATCCTTCACACTGCCAAGAGTCTTACCATTAATACAATATTCTGCCATCATATTTGACCTAGCAAAATGAACCACCTCACACTTATCTGGGATGAAATCCATCTGCCACTTCTCAGCCCAGTTTTGCATCCTATCAATGTCCCACTGTAGCCTCTGACAGCCCTCCACACTATCCACAACACATCCAACCTTTGTGTCATCAGCAAATTTACTAACCCATCCCTCCACTTCCACATCCAGGTCATTTATAAAAATCGCGAAGCGTAAAGGTCCCAGAACAGATCCCTGAGGCACACCTCTGGTCACCGACCTCCATGCAGAATATGACCCGTCTACAACCACACTTTGCCTTTTGTGAGCAAGCCTATTTTGGATCCACAAAGCAATGTCCCCTTGGATCTCATGCCTCCTTACTTTCTCAATACGCCTTGCATGGGTTACCATAAGACAAAGGAGCAGAAGTAGGCCATTCGGCCCATCGAGTCTGCTCTGCCATTTTATCATGAGCTGATCCATTTTATCCTATTTAGTCCCACTGCCCCGCCTTCTCACCATAACCTTTGATGCCCTGGCTACTCAGATACCTATCAATCTCTGCCTTAAATACACCCAATGACTTGGCCTCCACTGCTGCCCGTGGCAACAAATTCCATAGATTCACCACTCTCTGACTAAAAAAATTTTTTCGCATTTCTGTTCTGAAAGGGCGCCCTTCAATCCTGAAGTCATGCCCGCTCGTACTAGACTCCCCCATCATGGGAAACAACTTTGCCACATCCACTCTGTCCATGCCTTTTAACATTTGAAATATTCCTATGAGGTCTCCCCTCATTCTTCTAAACTCCAAGGAATACAGTCCAAGAGCAGACAAACGTTCCTCATATGTTAACCCTCTCATTCCCGGAATCATTCTAGTGAATCTTCTCCGTACCCTCTCCAACGTCAGCACATCCTTTCTTAAATAAGGAGACCAAAACTGCCCACAGTACTCCAAGTGAGGTCTCACCAACGCCTTATAGAGCCTCACCATCACATTCCTGCTCCTATACTCTATTCCTCTAGAAATGAATGCCAACATTGCATTCGACTTCTTCACTACTGACTCAACCTGGAGGTTAACTTTAAGGGAATCCTGTACGAGGACTCCCAAGTCCCGTTGCATCTCAGAACTTTGAATTCTTTCCCCATTTAAATAATAGTCTGCCCGTTTATTTTTTCTGCCAAAGTGCATAACCATACACTTTCCAACATTGTACTTCATTTGCCACTTCTCTGCCCATTCTTCCAATCTATCCAAGTCTCTCTGCAGACTCTCCTTTTCCTCAGCACTACTGGCCCCTCCACCTATCTTCGTATCGTCAGCAAACTTAGCCACAAAGCCATCTATTCCATAATCCAAATCGTTGATGTACAATGTAAAAAGAAGTGGCCCCAACACTGATCCCTGTGGAACACCACTGGTAACCGGCAGCCAACCAGAATAGGATCCCTTTATTCCCACTCTCTGTTTCCTGCCAATCAGCCAACGATCTATCCACGTATGTAACTTTCCTGTAATTCCATGGGCTCTTATCTTGTTAAGTAGCCTCATGTGTGGCACCTTGTCAAAGGCCTTCTGAAAATCCAAATATACAACATCCACTGCATCTCCCTTGTCTAGCCTACTGGTAATTTCCTCAAAAAATTGTAATAGGTTTGTCAGGCAGGATTTCCCTTTAAGGAATCTATGCTGAGTTCTGCCTATCTTGTCATATGCCTCCAGGTACTCTGTAACCTCATCCTTGACAATCGACTCCAACAACTTCCCAACCACCGATGTCAAGCTAACAGGTCTATAATTTCCTTTTTGCTTCCTTGCCCCCTTCTTAAATAGCGGAGTGACATTTGCAATCTTCCAGTCCTCCGGAACCATGCCAGAATCTATCGACTTTTGAAAGATCATCGCTAATGCCTCCGCAATCTCCACAGCTACTTCCTTCAGAACACGAGGGTGCATTCCATCTGGTCCAGGAGATTTATCGACCTTTAGCCTATTCAGCTTCCTGAGTACTTTCTCTGTCGTAATTGTGACTGCGCACACTTCTCTTCCCTGCCACCGTTGAGTGTTCGGTATCCTGCTGTCTTCCTCAGTGAAGACTGATGCAAAATACTTGTTCAGTTCCTCTGCCATCTCCTCATCTCCCATTACAATTTCTCCAGTATCATTTTCTATCGGTCCTATATCTACTCTCACCTGTCTTTTACTCTTTATATACTTGAAAAAGCTTTTAGTATCCTCTTTGATATTATTTGCTAGTTTCCTTTCATAGTTAATCTTTTCTCTCTTAATGACCTTCTTGGTTTCCTTTTGTAAGGTTTTTAAAACTTCCCGATCCTCTGTCTTCCCACTAATTTTTGCTTCCTTGTATGCCCTCTCCTTTGCTTTAACTTTGGCTTTGACTTCTCTTGTCAACCACGGTTGCATCCTTTTTCCACTCGAAAATGTCTTCTTTTTTGGAATATACCTGTCTTGCACATTCCTCATTTTTTGCATAAACTCCAGCCACTGCCGCTCTGCCATCTTTCCCGCCAGTGTCTCTTTCCAGTCAACTTTGGCCAGTTCCTCTCTCATGCCACTGTAATTTCCTTTACTCCACTGAAACACCGACACATCAGATTTCGGCTTCTCTTTTTCTAATTTCACAGTGAACTCAATCATGTTATGATCACTGTCTCCTAAGGGTTCCTTCACCTCAATCTCTCCAATCACCTCCGGTTCATTACACAATACCCAATCCAGTACAGCCGATCCCCTAGTGGGCTCAACAACAAGCTGTTCTAAAAAGCCATCTAGCAGACATTCTACAAATTCTCTCTTTTGAGATCCAATGCCGACCTGATTTTTCCAATCTACTCGCATGTTAAAATCCCCCACAATTATCATAACACTGCCCTTCTGACAAGCCTTTTCTATTTCCAGTTGTAATTTGTAGTCCACATCCCTGCAGCTGTTTGGAGGCCTATAAATAACTGCCATCAGGGTCTTTTTACCCCTGCTATTCCTTAGCTCAATCCATAAAGATTCTGCACCTTCCGATCCTATATCACCTCTTTCTAATGATTTAATATCATTTCTTACCATTAAAGCCACGCCTCCCCCTCTGCCTACCTTCCTATCCTTCCGATACACCGTGTACCCTTGGACGTTCAGCTCCCAGAGACATGCATCCTTTAGCCAGGTCTCAGTGATGGCCATAATATCATACCTGCCAATCTGTAGCTGTATGACAAGATCATCTACCTTATTCCTTATGCTGCGTGCATTTAAGTACAACACCTTAAGACCAGTATTTGATACTTTTTGCTTTGATTTCACTGCAACTTTATTGCACTTCAACTCATCCCAATGGCTACACATTTGCCCCATCACCTGCCTGTCTTTCCTGACATCTTTACTGCTCACTATCTTAGATTTATTTCTGTTTTCCCCTTCCTCCGCTCTATCATTCCGGTTCCCATCCCCCTGCCAAATTAGTTTAAACCCTCCCTAACAACTCTATTAAACTTTCCCGCCAGGATATTGGTCCCCTTCGGGTTCAGGTGTAACCTGTCCTTTTTGAACAGGTCATACTTTCCCCAGAAGAGATCCCAATTATCCAAGAATCTGAAGCCCTGCCCCCTACACCAGTCTCTCAGCCAGGTATTCATCTGCCTGATCCGACGACTCTTGCCCTCGCTAGCACGTGGCACAGGTAGCAATCCCGAGATTACTACCCTGGAGGTCCTGCTTCTCAGCTTCCTTCCTAACTCCTGGAAATCTCTCTTCAGGACCTCCTCCTTTGTCCTATCTATATCATTCTCGGTACCAACATGTACCAAGACAACTGGCTGCTCACCCTCCCCCTTTAGAATATTCAGGATCCGATCCGAGACATCCCGTACCTTATCAAGTGCCTTGCTGAAATCCATATACACTACATCTACTGCTCTACCTTCATCAATGTGTTTAGTCACATCCTGAAAAAATTCAATCAGGCTTGTAAGGCACGACCTGCCTTTGACAAAGCCATGCTGACTATTCCTCATCGTATTATGCCTCTCCAAATGTTCATAAATCCTGCCTTTCAGGATCTTTTCCATCAACCTACCAACCACTGAAGTAAGACTCACTAGTCTATAATTTCCCGGGCTATCTCTACTCCCTTTCTTGAACAAAGAAACAACATCTGCAACCCTCTAATCCTCTGGAATCTCTCCTATCCCCATTACTGTAGCAAAGATCATTGCCAAAGGCTCAGCAAACTCCTCCCTCACCTCCCACAGTAGCCTGGGGTACGTTTCATCTGGTCCTGGAGACTTGATGCTTTCCAAAGGTTCCAGCCCATCCTCTTTCTTAATGTCTATATGCTCAAGCTTTTCAATCCGCTATAAGTCATCCCTACGATCTCCAAGATCCTTTTCCGTAGTGAATACTGAAGCAAAGTATTCATTAAGTACCTCTGCCATCTCCTCTGGTTCCATACACACTTTCCCACTGTGACACTTGATTGGTCCTGTTCTCTCATGTCTTATTCTCTTGCTCTTCACATATTTGTAGAATGCCTTGGGGTTTTCCTTAATCCTGCTCACCAAGTCCTTCTCATGGCCCCTTCTGGCTCTCCTAATTTCATTTCTAAGTTCCTTCCTTCTAGCCTTATAATTTTCTAGATCTCTATCATTACCTAGTTTTTTGAACCTTTTGTAGGCTTTATTTTCTTCTTGACTAGATTTTCAACAGCCTTTGTACACCATGGTTCCTGTACCCTACCATCCTTTCCCTGTCTCATTGAAACGTACCTATGCAGAATGCCACGCAAATATCCCCTGAACATTTGCCACATTTCTGCCGTCCATTTCCCTGAGAGTATCTGTTTCCAGTTTATGCTTCGAAGTTCTTGCCTGATAGCTTCATATTTCCCCTTACTCCAATTAAACGCATTGCTAACTTGTCTGTTCCTATCCCGCTCCAATAATTATGGCACAGGAGATAGAATTGTGATCGCTATCTCCAAAATGCTCTCTGACTGAGAGAGCTGACACCTGACCAGGTTCATTTCCCAATACCAGATCAAGTACAGCCTCTACTCTTGTAAGCTTACTGTATCTACATATTGTGTCAAGAAACCTTCCTGAACACACCTAACAAACTGCACCCCATCTAAATCCCTTGCACAACAACCCTGTTATTATTACACCTTTCCAGAATCTGTCTCCCTATCTGCTCCTCGATGTCCCTGTGGTCTACCAAAAACACCCAGTAGAGTTATTGACCCCTTCCTGTTTCTAACTTCCACCCACAGAGACTCAGTACACAATCTGTCATGACTTCCTCCTTTTCTGCAGGCATGACGCTATCTCTGATCAGCAGTGCCACGCCCCACCTCTTTTGCCTCCCTCCCTGTCCTTTCTGAAACATCTAAAGCCTGGTACTTGAAGTAGCCATTCCTGCCCCGAGCCATCCAAGTCTCTGTAATAGAAACATAGAAACATAGAAAATAGGTGCAGGAGTAGGCCATTCGGCCCTTCGAGCCTGCACCGCCATTTATTATGATCATGGCTGATCATCCAACTCAGAACCCAGCCTTCCCTCCATACCCCCTGACCCCCGTAGCCACAAGGGCCATATCTAACTTCCTTTTAAACATAGCTAATGAACTGGCCTCAACAGTTTGCTGTGGCAGAGAATTCCACAGATTCACCACTCTCTGTGTGAAGAAGTTTTTCTTAACCTCGGTCCTAAAAGGCTTCCCCTCTATCCTCAAACTGTGACCCCTTGTTCCAGACCTCCCCAACATCGGGAACAATCTTCCCGCATCTAGCCTGTCCAATCCCTTTAGGATCTTATACGTTTCAATCAGATCCCCCCTCAATCTTCTAAATTCCAACGAGTACAAGCCCAGTTCATCCAGTCTTTCTTCATATGAAAGACCTGCCATCCCAGGAATCAATCTGGTGAACCTTCTTTGTACTCCCTCTATGGCAAAGATGTCTTTCCTCAGATTAGGGGACCAAAACTGCACACAATACTCCAGGTGTGGTCTCACCAAGGCCTTGTACAACTGCAGTAGTACCTCCCTGCTCCTGTACTCGAATATTCTCGCTATAAATGCCAGCATACCGTTCGCCTTTTTCACCGCCTGCTGTACCTGCATGCCCACTTTCAATGACTGGTGTATAATGACACCCAGGTCTCGTTGCACCTCCCCTTTTCCTAATCGGCCACCATTCAGATAATAATCTGTTTTCCTATTTTTGCCACCAAAGTGGATAACTTCACATTTATCCACATTAAATTGCATCTGCCATGAGTTTGCCCACTCACCCAACCTACCCAAGTCACCCTGCATCCTCTTAGCATCCTCCTCACTGCTAACACTGCCACCCAGCTTCGTGTCATCCGCAAACTTGGAGATGCTGCATTTAATTCCCTCATCCAAGTCATTAATATATATTGTAAACAACTGGGGTCCCAGCACTGAGCCTTGCGGTACCCCACTAGTCACCGCCTGCCATTCTGAAAAGGTCCCGTTTATTCCCACTCTTTGCTTCCTGTCTGCTAACCAATTCTCCACCCACACCAATACCTTACCCCCAATACTGTGTGCTTTAAGTTTGCACACTAATCTCCTGTGTGGGACCTTGTCAAAAGCCTTTTGAAAATCCAAATATACCACATCCACTGGTTCTCCCCTATCCACTCTACTAGTTACATCCTCAAAAAATTCTATGAGATTCGTCAGACATGATTTTCCTTTCACAAATCCATGCTGACTTTGTCCGATCATTTCACCGCTTTCCAAATGTGCTGTTATCACATCCTTGATAACTGACTCCAGCAGTTTCCCCACCACCGACGTTAGGCTAACCGGCCTATAATTCCCCGGTTTCTCTCTCCCTCCTTTTTTAAAAAGTGGGGTTACATTAGCCACCCTCCAATCCTCAGGAACTAGTCCAGAATCTAACGAGTTTTGAAAAATTATCACTAATGCATCCACTATTTCTTGGGCCACTTCCTTAAGCACTCTGGGATGCAGACCATCTGGCCCTGGGGATTTATCTGCCTTCAATCCCTTCAATTTACCTAACACCACTTCCCTACTAACATGTATTTCGCTCAGTTCCTCCATCTCACTGGACCCTCTGTCCCTTACTATTTCTGGAAGATTATTTATGTCCTCCTTAATGGTTTGACACCATAGCTCCAAGTACTGATCCAGGCTCTAAGCTCATCCACTTTGTTCATGATGCTTCTTGCATTAAAATAGACGCATCTCAAACTGTCAGTCTGAGCACATCCCTTCTCTATCACCTGCCTTTCCTCCCTCTCGCACTGCCTACAAGCTTTCTCTATTTGTGAGCCAACTGCCCCTTCCTCTGTCTCTTCAGTTTGGTTTCCACCCCCCAGCAATCCTAGTTTAAACTCTCCCCAGTAGCCTTAGCAAACCTCCCTGCCAGGATATTGGTCTCCCTTGGATTCAAGTGCAACCCATCATTTTTGTAAAGGTCCCAATGATCCAGAAATCTGAATCCCTGCCCTCTGCTCCAATTCCTCAGCCACACATTTATCCTCCACCTCACTCTATTCCTGTCCTTGCTGTCACATGGCACAGGCAGTAATCCTGAGATTACTGCCTTTGAGGTCCTGCTTCTCAACTTCCTTCCTAACTCCCTTCAGTCTGTTTTCAGGACCTCCTCCCTTTTCCTACCTATATCATTCTTTTGAAGTCAATAACCACCCCATAATCCTCTAGGATGGGACTGTAGAAATACTTGAAAAGACAATGCTTTCAGTGTTAACACTGAATCCTGACTTCCTTATGTTGGAAAAACTTGAAATAATATTGGTTCACAAGTTAACATTCTGACTTCTACTTGTGAAAGGAAAATAGAACCAAGATGAAGAGAGCCCATTCCAAAAGATATTTTCTTAACTGTGGAATTTAGAAGCAAGGGTTACAATATCGGAAAAGAGGTAAGCCATTGAAAGATTGATATAGGGATTTTTCCCCACTCAAGCAATTATAATTTCCAGCTCCAACAAGCTGTGCATGTTCAGTCATTGTGTTCATTCTACAAAAATACTAATAGGTTTTTGGATATTGAGGGAATCATGGAATAATAGGGACTGTACAAGGATGTTTAGCTGTGGTAGAGCATCAGATATCCTGATGAATGGCAAAAACTGGATGAGTGAAATGGTCTTTTCTTGCTCATAAGCTTTATGTTCTTATGTCAGAGTGGTCACCAGTGACTCAAGTATCACTCGTGTTTTTCCTGTTCAGATATACACAGAGAGATTTTACCATTCCTCTTGTGGTACCCAAGATCCTTCCAAGAGTTGAATCTTTCTTGGAAGGATGATCAATGCCATATGCTGTTAATTTACTGTGTTTTTCAGTGGGTTTGGAAATATATAAAACAGCTTATTGGGACTTTCACCAGCTCTCAGCTGCCACGAATTATGCCCATTCCTTGTAAAGGCATATAGGATGGAATTCCTGGAGAGGAAAAGTGGAATGAAAGGTTTAGCAATAATCTCTTTGCCAGTAATTCTTTCAGAAAATTCAGCAGGAGTTAATGTGGAAACTGTGCTGAGGTAATACTACCTGGAAGGGTGAAAAATGTACTGTTATTTGTATTATGTCTACATTTCCATTGCAGTGGAAAACAAAAAGATTTAGAATTGTAGAATGAAATTGTAACTGTTTGGGCATAGGGTGTGGGCATTATTGGAAGCCTAATCTATATTGACCATCCCTGATTACTTTTGAGAAAGTGGTCGTTGTTTTCTCTTTATGACTAGAGCAGGGAATGGCAGAAAAGGCACTATTAAAAGTGTATGTAGGATTAAGACTCACACTGAACATTTGGGAACAACCCCTTCCCCTCCACCGTCAGATTACTGGATGGTCCATGAATGTTACCTCACAACTTCTATTTCGCACTATTTTTTATTTTATTTGTCTATGTATGTATTTATTTATTGTGACGTAATAGTGTGGTTTTTATTTCTTGCACTGCATAACTGCTACAAAACAACATGTCAGTGCTAATAACCCTGAGTCTGATACCTGGCTCACTTCAGGATTGCTTCATCCCCCTTCTTGCTAAATAAATTCAGCAGCTTGAAACTGAATTGAAAATTGACTGCATCCATAGAGGGATATCTTATCAGGCCCAAGATATCCCAAATACATTAAGTGATATCGGAGCACTAGCCTGGTCCTTTAGCAATGTAATTTAAGTTGATGTATTTGTCCTTTGTTGTCCTTTCAGATACAATCAGCTGTTTTATAATTTGGTAAGTACTGTTGAACAGACTATTTTGAATTGTGATCAGAATGCCCTGGCGGAGGGTGTGAATGTTTCGGATAACAAATGTGCTCAGTGTAGTGGGTCATTACCGCCGGTACTGTCTGAGACATGCATCTATGGACAGGTGGGCCAGTAAAGATAAATCCTTGCGAACAGGACCATCTGTGTAGCACCATCTTTGCTAGTCCAGCACAGGCTGTATTTGGAGGTAATCCTGAGACATTGGCTCAAATGCTAATTTTATTAACCATACCTGATAATTAATTTGACTGTAGACAGCATCAATTTAGGCACAAACCTTAAGATATTATTGTGGAGCAATTTGTCATGCTGAATTGCCTGATAATAAACAACATCTCCACCGGGCATGGGAGGCCCAGAGTTCTTTTTTTTAATTTTTATTGAAGGAATGACACAATACAGAATATATAATGGATTACATTTTCCTCCATTTTGCTTCTATATCGTACCCCCAAACAAACCTCCCCCCACGCACCCTCCCCGAACATATCATGGCAGCTAATATATTTACAACACAACAATTAACAAATACAAGTATGGACATTTCACAACCATACCCCCACACTACTTCAAGACAACGGCTCACACACATCTGTAACATGTCAGATGATCCAAAATACACTCATATTTACAATTCATCAATCACCCTGTGAGATAAATTATAAACGTGTTAAATGGGAGGCAACTTCCCAAGTACAATCAAATGCCCTCAACTAGTAGGTAATTCCTTAAGACTCCCAAAATATGATAAGGCAGGTCCCCATTTCGAATAGAACTTTTTCACAGACCCCCCTCAAAGTGAATTTAATCTTTTCTAATTTCAGAAAAAACATTACATCTTCTAACCAAGCAGCAGCAGTTGGGGGAGTGGCAGATTTCCAAACCAGCAAAATTCCCCTACGGGCCAATAGCGATGTAAATGCAATGATATCCGACTGGCTTGCATTTCAACCCAAATCATCATCTGCCACACCAAATACAGCTATAAGTGGGCAAGGTCTCAGTGTCGCCCCCAAAACCTCACTGATAATTTTAAAAACCAGTGCCCAATAGTCATCAAGCGGAGGACAAGACCAAAATGCATGTACTAATCCAGCCAGGAGAGAAGGAACACCTGTCACAGCCAGCGTCTGTCCCAGGATATATGTCAGCAAGCCTGGCTTTACTTAAATGTACCCTGTGTAAAACTTTAAATTGTATGAGCCCCAGTCTAGCACATGATGATGATAAATGAACCCTATTCAATACTTTTGGGCAATATTCCTCAGCCAGATCCATACCAAGGTCATCCTCCCACCTACTCTTAGTTTTGTTTAGATCTTGAACTCCCAAAGACATCAGCTGAGAGTATAGTTCAGAGATCAGCCCTTTATTGTTAAAGCTAAGAGTGAGTTTTTCCCATAACATAGCAGGTAGTAGATCAGGAAAAGAGGGAAATTTTTCCTTGACAAAGTGGCGAATCTGCAGGTATTAAAAAAAAATGATTATGCGGAAGGCCATACTTACCGTGCAGGTTATCAAAACTATCAAATATGTTATCAGTATACAAATCCTTAATGCGTGTAAGATCGTTCAAACCCCATTGTCTGAAAGCTGAATCGAATGTGGAGGGAGGAAATAAATGTTTTTTATGAATGGGGCCCAAAACTGAAGCTGATATGAACTTATAGTGGCAGCGAAATTGATTAAAAATTTTGAGGGTAGAGAGCACGACCGGGTTAGATGTGAATTGAGAGGATTTCAATGGTAAGGAAGAATACACCAAAGCTGGGAGAGACGAGGAGTGGCAAGACCGTGACTCAAGCAGGCACCAGATTATATCTGGCCGGTGGAGCCAAAATCATACTTTTTGAATGTTCGATGCCCAGTAAAAATGAATAAAGCTGGGAAGACCCATTCCACCTACGTCATGACCTCTTTGGAGAGTGTGCTTATTAACCCTTGGGACCTTATTTTCCCAAATAAAGGAGGTTATAGCTTGGTCGACTGATTTAAAAAATAACTTAGATAAGAAAACTGGCAAACACTAAAACAAATAAAGAAATCTAAGAAGTATAGTCATTTTCACTGATTGAATTCTCCCAGCTATAGTAAGGGGTAAACTGTGCCATCTCTCGAAATCAGCCTTCATTTGGCTAACCTGAGGCTTGTAGTTAGCTTCAAACAGAGATGTAAAAGAGCGAGTAATATGTATTCCTGGGTATACAAAACCATCTTGAGATAAAGGAAAAGGCAAAGATTCCTGTTGGATCTGTAGGGCCAAGTTATTAATGGGAAAGCATTTGCTTTTTTGAAAGTTCAGTTTATAGCCAGAGAAGGCTCCAAATTGACCTAATAATGACACAATAGCAGGACTACTACCTACAGGATCGCTAACATAAAGTAAGAGGTCATCAGCATATAGGGATACATGGTGTTCCATGTCCCCTTTTCTAACACCTTGAAATAATGTAGTTGACTTGTGCAATAGAAAGAGGCTCAATTGCAATTGCAAAAAGAAGAGGGGATAATGGGCAGCCTTCGTGAGTGCCACGTGTTAATGGGAAATAGTCAGATCGAAAATAATTTTTCTGTATACATGCTGAAGGTGAGTGGTATAATAGCTTAACCCAAGCTACAAATATTCTGCCAAATCCAAATTTCTCCAAAACACTAAACAAGTATACCCACTCCACTCTATCAAATGCCTTCTCCGCATCCAAGGAGATAACAACCTCCGGACTTGGAGAATCACTGGGTGAATAAACCACATCAGCCAGTCAACGGATATTAAAAAAAGAATGGCGATTTTTAATAAAACCTGTTTGATCATCTGAAATTATCTTGGGAAGGGGACGTTCTAAACGACATGCAAGCACTTTAGCCAAAATTTTCATCTACATTCAAAAGTGAGATGGGGCGATATGATCCATATTGAGTCGGGTCCTTGTCCTTTTTAAGAAGTAGTGAAATAGCTGCCTGTGAAAGAGATGGGGGTAAGGAGTCGTTCTCCAAAGGTTCCTGAAACACTTCTAGAAGGACCGGTATGAGCTTATCCTTAAATTTCTTATAAAATTCTATTGGATAACCATCAGGACCTGGGGACTTACCACTCTGCATAGCCATAATGGCATTATTAATCTCTTCCTGCTCAAGAGCCGGATCTAGGTTCTCCACCTCCTCTGGTTCAAGAGTTAGTATTTCCAAATTATCTAAAAAACGTTCCATATTTGTTTTATCTGAGGGGAACTCTGAGGCATGCAGAGAGGAATAAAAAGTTGCAAAGATATTATTAATCTCTTTTGGATTGCTTGTCAAGTTTTGGTGCATGTCTCTTATCTGGGGAATAAGTCGTGATGCAGCTTGACGTTTCAACTGATGAGCCATAAGCCAGCTCGCCTTGTCACCATATTCATACTAGAGACCACATGTCTTAAGAATTAATTGTTCTGATAGGTTTGTAGATAGAAGATTAAACTTCGCTTGCAAATCAACCCGGCTTTTATATAATTCAGCAGTGGGTGCCTCACAGTATTTTCTATCCAGGTCCAAAATAGATTGCAATAACACTTGCATTTCCTTCCTACGATCTTTATTGGCATGTGAAGTATAAGATATTATTTGACCCCTCAAGTAAGCTTTTTAAAGTTTCCCAAAGTGAACAGTACGATACCGACTCAGTTTTGTTAGTCTCAAAGAATGTGTCAATGTTAGCCAATATATAACTACAAAATTTCTCATTAGAAAGCAAAAGAGGGTTAAGTCTCCACAGAGGCCGTTCTCTAACGTTTAAAGGAAAACATAGGTCCAGTTTCACAGGCGAGTGGTCAGATATAACTATAACAGTGTATTTAATTTGTCTAATCATTGGTATCAAGGAGTTATCTATAAAGAAATAGTCTAGCCTGGAATAGGAGTGGTGAACATGAGAAAAGAAAGAGAATTGCCTAACTGGTGGATTTAAAAATCTCCAAAGATCCATATAACCATTTTGTTGCATAAACATCGAGAAGGCCTTTGCCATACCAGAAAATGTTCCCCTAGGGCAAGACCTATCAAGCAGTGGGTCAATAGCACAGTTCAAATCTCCGGAAAAGATTAGCTTATGTGTATTAGGTTAGGTATTAATGACAAAACCTTATTTACAAATTGGACATCGTCCCAATTAGAGGCATAAACATTTACCAAAATAACAGGTATCTGAAAGAGAGAGCCAGAGACTATAATAAAGTGACCACTGGGGTCACTGATTACATCAGATGGTGTGAACTGCATTATTTTGGTGATTAATATTGCCACCCCTCTGGACCTACTATTAAATCTGGAATGAAAAACCCACTAATCCACTAATTGAGAAATGGTATATCTGCTTTTAATTGTTTCAGATGAGAGAAAACTTTAGATCTTTTAACCGGACCATTGAGCCCCTTTACATTCCAAGAAATAAACCTCACAGGGTGGTCTCCGTCAGCAGCACTCATGTTAACCATATCAAAAGGCACACAGGGCCTACAATCCAAAACAGTGCGAGGGCATAAGTTGCACACAATAACACACAATGAAAAGAAAGTCTGATCAATCCGTAACACACAAAAGAATAAACTGCCATGGTAATCCCCAAAACACTCTCCCCACTCCTTTACACAAACAACAAAAAAACCCAATTAACCCCCGAAACCTAGACCTACCTCCCCAATTGAGGATGATAGCAGGCAGTACCCAACAAAAAACTTCCAAGGCTTTCCCCATACAGCCCAATTTTCAATCTAATCTAGGGTGGCTCCCCTCCTTAAAATTTATCCTATCACTTATACTACCTTTAATATAACATATAGGCTAAAGATGACACAGGTCAAGCTAAGCATTAAAAACAAAAAAAAACACTAGGCAACTTAAACACCCGAGATACAAATCCCAAATATTTACATTTTGCTGGTTGAAAGTTTTTGTTAATCAGTTTCGGCAGCATAGCAGTTCGACCCGATCGCGTTCCACAAATTAAACTGGAAAAAATGAACAAAGAAGTGGATTGTGAAAATTAACAGTTTGCCTCGGCATGAGGCCCCTTCAATGCTGCATGAATAACCTAAAAAAAATCATTGCTCTTCTCGTTCTTCTTCTCCCCAGCGCGAATGGTAAAACTCTTTGGCCGCCTCTGGTGTATCGAAATAATGCTTTTTACCTTCATGCATGACCTGGAGCTGGGCAGGATACAAGAGGCCAAACCTGACCCCTTTCCCGTAAAGCAGGGATTTCACCTCCTTGAAAGCTGCTCGTTTTTTACCCAGCTCCGCACTAAAATCTTCATTAAAAAAACGCGGTGTCTGTGGAAATACAGCTCCTGCTTCCGTCTATTGACAATGCGTTGCTTATCTTGAAAGGAGTGAAAGCAAACCAGGAACGTTCTTGGTCTCGTTTGCTTGGCACCGGATGGTTTACGTCCGACTCAGTGAGCACGCGAAAGTACAAGAGGCCTTGGGAAAAAATTTCTCCCCAACACTTCATCAGAAAACTCGGTCATAAATTTAACAGGGTCCGAACCTTCCAAATTTTCAGGAATGCCGACCACTCTCAAATTGGATCTCCGCGACCGATTTTCGAGGTCATCTAGTTTTCCCTTCAGAAATGTGTTTTCGATCTGCAACGCTGCAATGGCAGCTTCGGCGCTCACCAGTCGGTCACTGTAATCATTCAGGCTGTCTTCAACCTCATCAATGCGTTCGTCGTGCGACTCGTAAGAAGACATAATTTGTTCCATGGTAGCGTTCACTGGTGATAAAGCATCTTCAAGTTCTCTTTTTAGGGCAGAATGCACCGCTTGCGTCACGTCAGTAATAAGTACTAAACGAACCCTCTCCAAGTCATCGGGTAGCGCAGGTCCGGATCCAGGTCCAGCAGCATGCAACGGCGTCATTACTGTAACATCAGCCTTCTTGCTCGAGGCTTCACTATCTTTTTCCCCAGTTTTACTTCGAAGGTACATTCTACTTGCCATTTCAATGTCCAGCTATGTCCCGCGTTGTTCACAATGGTAAATATTCAGTTATCTCGAGCATACGGCAAAGATAAACAGGTAGATTTTCAATAAAAATCGGGAGCCACACTCACATGCACCGACTCACGCCATACTCAACCCTGGAAGTCCCGGCCCAGAGTTCTGACCAGAATGGTCATCGGTGAGCTGGCGATCAACCAATGAACATGACAGGAAATTAGCAGCAAGATTGTAAGACAGAGAAGCAGAATTAGGCCATTCAGCTCATCGAGTATGTCCATTCAATCATGACTGCTTTATTTTCCCCCTCAACCCTTTTCGCCTGCCTTCCTCCTGTAACCTTTTACACCCTCACTAATCCACAGATTCACCACCCTCTGGCTAAAGAAATTCCTCTTCATCTCTGTTCGAAGTGAACTCCTTCTATTCTGTGGCTGCGCCTTCTGGTCTTAAACTCTCCCGCTATTGAAAACATCCTCTCCATGCACGTTCTGTGTGTCCTGACCCTATTTGCCATTTGGGAGCCATTTTTTTAAAAACATGGATTAGTACGTCAAAGGAACAAGCTCTTCGACCCACAATGGGTGTGCAAAACTAATTAAATTAGTAATCAAATGAACATTAAACTAGCCCCTTGCCCCTTCTGCTTGCACAATGATCATACAGTCCCACTTCATGCACATTCTAAGAGCCTCCTGAACACCTCTATTGTAGTTGCATCAGCACTGTTCCTGGTAGCATGTTCCAGGCATTCATCACTCTCTGTGGCTTAAAAAAATTACTTGCCCGTACACATCTCCATTGAACTTGCTCCCTCCTATCTTAAATGTATGCCCTCTGGTATTAGCCATTTCCGCCATGGGGAAAAAAAACGCATGTCTATTCTGTCCATGACTCTCATAATTTTATAATTCTATCAGGTCTCTCTTTGACCTCTGCTGTTCCAGAGAAAACAAGCCATATTTGTCGAACCTCTCTTTATGGCACACACCGTCTAATCCAGGCAGGACCATGGTAAACCTCTACAAAGCTCCATGTCCTTCCTATAACGGGGCAATCAGAACAAGTATGCCGTACATGTGCTTGACCACCCTACCAACTTGGCCAGTACTCTCGGACAACTATGAAATTGGACCTCTAGATTCCTCTGCTCATCAACACCATTAAGGCTCTTACCATTAAGTGTCTCTATATTTGATCTCCCAAAGTGCAGCACTTCATATTTGGTAGGCTTAAACTTCACCTGACATTCCTCTGCACATAACTGCATCAGTCTTCTATGTTATCCACAATACCATCAAACTTCGTATCATGGTTTGTGCCGGTCTTGACTGGCTTGGGCCAGTCCCAAATGACTCAGACTGGTCCCAACTGATTTGAACCTGTCCTGATTGGATTGATCTAAACTTGACTAATTAGCATCCGATCTTAGTGGTTTAGACTGGATTTGACTAGACTCTACTGGCTGGAATACAACGTACCAGTTTGGGTCAAATTTGACTTGTTTGAACCAGATATGATTGGTTCTGACTAGTTTGAACTGGACCAGACCCTGCCACTTTGGACTGGATCTGGGTTTGAATTCGACACAACAGGTTCTAATAGGTTTGAATTGGACCTAAGATCCCAAAATCCTCACCTCACAGAATCCAGTCTCCAGCCGAGTTAATTCACTCCACATCATCAGGAAATGGCTGATGGCACTAGACATAAACATCATCTCTCAGCGGAAGACCTGCACTTCAGAGATAAATGCACCTGTGCTAGCTACTCCAGTGAGCTGCAGTATCGGGACCAACCTGACAATGAGGAAAATAGCCAGGGAAATCTAGTCCAGATAATTACAAATTGATCAATGTGTTCTTCATAATCGGCAAAGTGATGGAACCTGACCAGTTTGGTCCTGACTGATTATAATGGTCCCAACTGGACATTCGCCCATTTAGTTTCATCTGGTCATCATTTCAAGAAAAGACCCAAGCAATCTGGATGAGGCCTAATAGGCTTCGATTCGACCCAACTAGTTTGGACCGGTTCACACCAACTTGGACTGGACTTGACCAGTTCCAGCCAGCTTGGACTGAAACAGACTCGACCTAACTGGTTGACAGGTCCGGAGTGGTTTTAACCAGTTTCAACTGGCTTGGGCTGGTTACAGATGTTTTGGTGGTTCCAACTAGTTTAGACTGGTCCTGAGTGAGAAGGACGATCTTCATGGTTTTGACTGCATTAGATGACATTCCTCCTCCCTCAGTGCCAACCTGACTGACCCCCCCGCCCCCCAATAGCCTTAGATTCCATAGAGCTGTTGACCTTTCACACTCTGATTCCAGTATCCACTCGTGGACCTTCTATTCTCACCACCCCTCACCCTGCCCATAACAAATTAAATTCACGTTTTCTTCCAAAAGCCTCTCACCCTTGTAATGCTTGATGTTCCAGTATGCACAGAAACTTCCTGTGTTTTGACTAGAATGGTCATCAGCAGGATGCCTAACGACCAATCAACTCGTCTCGGCAGGCAGCAAGGAAATTTGAAGCAATAATATCACAGCTATCAAGTTGATGCTTGGAAATGCTGTATCACGTGAGAACTGGGTTGTAGATGATCTCAGCTCCTGTCACAACTGTAGACTTGATTCTAGATCTCTGACCATAATTGATTTCAATTTGGCAAGGACCCTGAAGGAGTAAATTCATCTTGTTAAAATTTATATGTGTTTATTTCTATTGAAAAACACAAAATATTCACTCTAAAGTGCTTCAGATATTTTAGTTAATGTTTTACATAACACGTTTTCTTAAATTCTTCATTTTATTTTTAATGTTTCTTAAATATTTTCTTAAGTTCTGACACCCAGCAGATCTAATTAGCCACATCTAATTTGATAACTCATATTTTGTGATATTAACTATCAGTCTTCTGTCATCTCACCCAAGATTATTGACATTACGTTTCCACGACTTACTGAGTGTCAGACGCTTATCTAGGTGGAAGAAAGTGTTTCTTACTTAGATTTATCCCAACCACATACAGGGAATGATATTTATGCTGTATATGTTGCATGTCTCTTCCAAAAATGATATATAGTAATTGAAAAATCTCTCTCTCTCTCTCTCTCTGGCTATCCATCCCATAGGATGATAATTGTTCCTTTCAGTCAGTTAGTGGGGTGGTACCCCACTCCTCAGAAAGGAACAGCGTGTGCATGGGTGGATTTTAGGTGAGTAGGGGGTTGCACAGGTCTAGACCCACCCTCTCAACATCCCTCCCGGATCCAGTGGCATGGTGGGGTCCAAGACGGCTGGGGAGGTTCTGTTGCAGTGAATGCCCAGACCAAGCTCCGATGCAAGGGACGCCCCTTCCGCGCTTCACAGCACGTGTTTGCTAGATGGATGTTGACCCTACGAGAGGGTTCATCGGCCCTTTGACAGGTCCTGTTTTTCATCCTGCAGGGTGTCCAGCCACCCTCCTCACCAGGCAAGCCTGGTGGGGGAGCCGGTTTAGTTGCCGACCACCTGACTATGCAACAGGTAGTACTGGTTTACATGGTACCAGTAGCACTGAGACGAGTGACCTGAATTGAAAAATACTCCTTAGTTGATATGGTGGTGCTTCTAACACTTTATTATACAAGGTGTCCCCCGCTTTTCAAATGTTTGCTTTACGAAACCTTGCAGTTATGAAGGACCTACATTAGTTACCTGTTTTTGCTAACAGAAGGTGTTTTCACTGTTACGAAAAAAGGCAGCATGTGAAAAAAGCGGCACGCGATAAAAGACAGTGCGTGCCCCGAGCAGCCAAGCTCCTCCCCCAGAACTGCATTCTAGCCGGCATTGCTTAGATACGTGCCTGCGAGCAGCTGTTAGCAAGATGAGTTCTAAGGTATCGGAAAAGCCTAAAAGAGCTCATAAGGGTGTTACACAATAGCGTCAAATGAGACATAATTAAGCATTTCGATCGTGGTGAACGAAGCAAGGACAAAGTGAGTTTGGCTTGTGGAAGTTGACGAAGATGATGTTGAAGAGGTTTTGGCATCCCATGACCAAGAACTGATAGATGAAGAGCTGATTCAATTGGAAGAGGAAAGCATAACAATCGAAACCGAATGCAGTAGCGAATGGACCGAAAGTGAAGTCGTCCAGGAACTGAACGTGAAGCAACTGCGTGAGATTTTTGCTGCAATGATTGCAGAAAAGTACTTTAATTTTGAAAGGGTACGTAGCTTTAGGGCATATTTGCGAGATGGTTTGAATGCTTACAAAGAACTGTACGATAGAAAAATGTGCGAGGCTAGGCAGTCAAGCGCACTGTCGTTTCGCAAGCCTTCCACATCAGCCTCAGCAGACGATGAACCTCGACCTTCGACATCGAGGCAGGCAGACATAGAAGAAGATAACCTGGCTGCCCTGATGGAAACAGACGGTGAAGAGATGACACCCCAGTGTTCCACCACCCCAACCCCCGGGCTGCAGACCGATACCAATCTGCGGAGAATGCAGCAGTAGCTGGGATGCATCCAACACATCTTAAAGAAAAACAGCCAAAATAAACAAGCTAATTAATTAGGTGCCGCCTGGCACATGCATTGTGGATCGGCATCGATTGGCGGCCTGGAGGTTGGGGGCCACTGCACCACCCCAACCTCCAACGACTCAGCCTAACACACCATCATCAGTGTGCTCGGTGTTGCCTTCCTGATTCCAGTAAGTGATACTATACTGTACATACATTATTTTTACTTTATATAGGCTATGTACTTTTATGTGTTATTTGGTATGATTTGGCAGCTTCATAGCTTAAAGGTTACTGGAGAGAGTGTTCTGCTGAGAATGCTTGCGTCGTGTTTCTGCCGAGACTGCTTGCGTGAGATTTTCGCTATGGAGAACAGTGTGGCAATGATTGTAGAAAGGTATTTCTACTTTATATAGGCTGTGTATTTATCATATCATTCCAGCTTTTACTATATGTTACTGTTATTTTAGGTTTTATGTGTTATTTGGCATGATTTGGTAGGTTATTTTTTGGGTTTGCGAACGCTCACAAATTTTTCCCATATAAATAAGTGGTAGTTGCTTCTTCACTTTATGACATTCCGGCTTACGAACCGTTTCATAGGAACGCTCTACCTTCGGATGGCGGGGGAAACCTGAAGTTGTCTAACAGTGACGGTTCTTGCACCTTGTGACACCTGGAGTTTAGATGTTTTTTTCCTCCATTATGTAGATACTGAATCCATTTATGTGTTTACTGTGAAGAGTCTCAGCATCATTTCTGTTTGCCTAGCATTTACATATAACCAGATTTAAAGAATAAAACTAACAACATATCAATAGGGCTTTAAGCCAAGTATCACCAAACTTTCAAGGAGACATTGTTTTTTTATTTCAAATGTCTACACAATTAACCTTTCATTTTAAGTATCTACTGTAAAACAAGGTGATTTCATAAAAGCATTTTCATTTATTTCAAGCTATCATCCAAAGTGCAGGCAGGTTCACTAAGTATAATATTTTTATCAGCTGCAGTATCTTGACCTAATTCTTGATCCAAAATGATCAGCACCAATTAGCCAAAGGTAAGAGAGACCTGCCAGGAGCTATGCGGGAACTCCAACCTGCACTGCATGGTTTGCAATATAGCTACTACTTAAAGAGGCAGAACACCAGGTAAACCGTATATGCTAAACTAACATAATCTCACAATTGTCTACATTTCATGTCAATCATTACAGCTCATATACAAAAAAGAGCAATGATGATGGATGAAGAGTTTTCAAAATTGGAGAAACTGAACATAAACAGGAAGTATTTCAGATGGTGAGACTAACTGAAGTTAAAGCAAGGTTACGTCAGCAGAGTAAGATATTGCTTACTATGTCTCCTGAGTTTGAATTTCAAAACCTAGTTCCAACAGATTGTATGCTGACCTAGGAATAGTTTGGGAAGTATTTTACAGAATCATATCTTTGGATTTAAAAGATACAGATGCAGGAGTAGAACATAGAATTGTACAATACAGTATGCACCTTTTGGCCCACGATGTTATGCAGACCTCTATAAACACACCCCACAATCAATCCAACCCTTCTTTCATATACAGATCATAACCGTCCATTTTTCTTACATCCATGTGCCCATCTAAGGATGTCTTTTTAAGGGTTCTTATAGTATCAGCCACTATTACCATCCTCCCCTCTCCCCCACCCCCAGCGGTGTGTCCTAGACATCCACCAACACTGTCTGAAAAACAACCTCTGGCATCTCCCCAGATTTTTCCTGCACTCAGCTTAAAATGATGTCCTCTGGTGTTGGCCATTACTACTGGTTGTACATTCAATCTATGCCTCTCATAATATTTTTTATCAAGTCACGTTTCTGTTGCTCCATGGAGAAAAGCCCAAGTTCCCTCAACCTTTCCTTATAGTCCATTCAGTTCCACAAATCTGCTTCACCATTCAGTAATATTATGGCCAGTGAATAATGGCAGCATCAGTTTCCCATGTGGAACCCTTATTGAAAGATCCAAAGCTAATGGTGGTTTATTTTTCTGTAAACTCTGATGGGTCACAAGTTGTGTATAACCAGCACACTGAGCAGAGAGGCTGGAAAGAGGGAGATATTTGAAATTAGCTGGGAAACAAATATAGCAATTAAATCAGTAGCCATTTCAACTGACCTCTAGGTTCCTGTGTTTGGCAATAGCATGGAAATAATATTCATACAGCTGTTTGAATGATTAGCTTTTCTGCATTTGAAGTTGAACATTTGAATGAAATATAATTGAGTTCAGGAACTGAAACCATTTGATTCATATACAGATACCAAATGTACGAAATAGATTCAAGCATTGTGTTCTGTGATGTATTGTTCACTGATTCCATATTTACATTAAGGAAAGCCATTTTAGCACTGATAATAAGTAACTTTCCAGTTGCCATGCAAGTATTTTCTTTCCAGGAGAAAGGAAAATGTGAACAAAGTTTAGAGTTTTGGAATGCAATCAGAACTTTTACTGAAACCTAAAGAATTAGTTCAGCACCTACTGGTTATGCCAAGTTGAATTTACAACCATGCTGATCAATCCATCGCTCACTTTAGTACCAATATCCATCATCATTTCAGAGCTTTATCTGGCATGAATTAGTGAAATGTATTTGCTCCTCTCAGTACATCAGCCAGCGCTTGAAAATTTTGCTGAATGTGGTGCAAAACTGTAAAAGTTCTGTGAAGGAAGTTGTTCATTTCTTCTGGAAAATATGAGAACAGTTTCAAGTGGGGGAGGTTGCTGTACATTTAAGCTGTAAAATCTATGATAATAACCCAGTGGAGGAATCAATCACAGATATGTTAGAGAATAAAATACATCTCTGATTTCACTGTGGAATTAGATAGAATTCTGTGATCACATTTATCCTCAAGAAAGTCGAAAATGGTTCAAAGAGACTGTAATAAGCAATCATAAACTGAGCTGCTTTGGAGAAACAAGGTGACAGCCATCAGTATGACAAGACATTCGGGTGTGTTACTGCCCCTGATGAAACAGGAAAACAAAATGAGGCAGGAGATGAGTAATAAAATTCTATGGTGTTTGGGATGAGCATCTGAAACTACTCTCAATCACTCTGTTTTCTCCATGTACAGAATTTAAAGTTGGAAATTGGAATGTTACATACTCATACTTGTCTGGGTATTTTGGTGTTTTTGCACAACTCCTGTGGGATGAGAATTTAATTAGAAAATTGTAAGGTTGCAAGGAAATGTCAACAGCAGCATGAAGTGCAGACTTTTATATGACAAAAACCAGTCACTGCATGAAAGAAATGGAATTTTCTGTCTTGCTGCTATTGCAGGTACTGAGTTACAGACACTCACTCCAGCTGTAACAGTAGCACTGGTGGCAGGATTTGGCTGCAGCACTGTCCTTTCCTCAGCAGATTTGAGGAACAAGGTCCTTAAATGTCTGAGAGAATTTCAATTGACTACGGCTCCTCATTTCCTCTGAGCTATTTTTCCACATACTTTGTAATCCAATTGAATGAGTTCTGCAGATATTTCCACAGTTCGCCATCCATGCTACTACGCTGAGTTGATTGACTTACATTCATTTCACTGAAAGTAGAGGCTAGGGGAATGTTTAAAACTGTTTATGAGCTGCTGATTTCCCCAATGCTCTACAGCCCTTATGCCCAGTGTTCCAGGGCAAAGCCATGCAGGATATGTAGTTGATGCTTTGTTGCCAGAATTGCTGAGATAATCATTATATTTGCAGCCAAGAGCTGACATATTCCAAATGTCTATGAAGCGAGTCCATTCAAGTTCCTTTATCCTCTACTTGTGATCAGTGTGTGAATGTTTCCTGATCTTCCTCGATATAGAGATCTACAGTTTTTGCTTATTGTGGTTCTTCCCACTTAAAGCATTTTCTGACAGAGTAAAGAAATGACCCACATGAGTAGTTTCCTGTGTAATCACAAACAAAAGAAAATCTGCAGATGCTGGAAATCCAAGCAATACACACAAAATGCTGGGGGAACTCAGCAGGCCAGGCAACATCTATGGAAAAGAGTACAGTCAATGTTGGGCTGAGACCCTTCATCAAGACTCACGAAGGGTCTCAGCCTGAAACGTTGACTACTCTTTTCCATAGGTGCTTCCTGGCCTGCTGAGTTCCTCCAGCATTTTGTGTGTGTTCCTGTGTAATCACCTACTTTACAGAAGCTGTTATCAAAGTAAATTTCAGACGTACACTTCTACCAACCTCTGTGAAGCCACAATGATTTTACCATTACCTCTTTGCCAGAGCCTAGAGCCACATGTTTTGTTGCAGAGTTGATCAGCTGATGAATGTATTCGCTCCCTGTGTTTCCCTGTGTACAGCATTCTTCTGCAATTTCAATTTACACAACTCTAGATTCATGGAATAAATGGCACTGTGTGGTATGCAGAAAGCACCCAGAAACTTCAGTCTCTGGGCATATGGCGCTAGATGCTGCTTCCTTGGAAGGGTACAATAATAGAGCTCGAAAACCTTGCGTGGAATTGGCAGTGCTTGTGGTCACATGATGTCGTGTGGAATGGTTTCACTGCTGGGCGCAGATAATGTCTCTTTTCCTTACAGTTTCATTTCACTGTCATTCATTCTGTTAAAAAGCAACCATGGAAGTGAAACTTAATAACTTTCTGATGCTACTCAATAAGAAGCATCATCTTCTTCATGATCCCAGATGATATTTTCTGATTGTTAGCATCATTTGGCATTCCACTTTTTCTAATTTGAGACACCAGAGCTTCAACAAACTTAACAGCTTATGTTTTCTCTCTTACTGCAGATGTTTATTTTATTTCCTATTATTGAAGCCCGCGTGTGCCTTTAAATTGGTGTAGTTCTTGGACCTCCTTAGAATCTTTTGTTGAATCCCTATATATTACAGAAATATAGGCCTCGTTACACAGACAACTGAAGCTGCACCATGAACATTAGTCATCTAAGGTATATTTTCTTTTGCTATTTTGTAATTTACACTTCAACAAAAATGGTAATAGCAGGTTGACAAAACTTTATTAAAAATTCATAAGCTAATAAAATGAATCGAGGCATTTTAAATAGCTGCTGCCATATAGCACAGTTCACATGGTGTTTCATATAAGTAAATCTAGTTTAGGAAATGTATCTGTTGGCTTTAGAAAAATAAATGGGCCTGACTACTTTGGACTGGACCCAACTGGTTTAGATCAGATCATGCCCACTGACTTATTCAGACCTGTTTGGACTGGATCAGACTGGATCTTACTGTCTTAAACTGGTCCCAACTGCCTCAGTCTGGTCCCAACTGGCTTGGAACATTTCAGACTATTTTGGACCAGTCCCGACTGGTTTGAATCAATCCTTACCAATTTGAACTGGTCCCGAACAGATATGTTAGTTTTCCCCCTTCACTTCCACCATTCTAAGTGTGGTACAGCATCATTCCACGAGTCTCCCACTAACATTTAAGTAAGAGCTAGAGAGTGCCAGAGAAGTTGGCTAACCCCTAATAATGATAATGGGGCTATTTTTAACCCTGGACCTGTTATTATATGGGTGGCAGCATATGAAGTTTGTGCTGTCTCGCATTTTTAAATGATTGCTTTACATATCTATTTTCCCAGCACTGTTCATTAGCTGCATATATGAGTAGAAGGCACAATATTGTAAGTGGATATTGTTACTAAAAAGCAGCCTGTTAAAGGCAGGCTTTCTTCAAGTAACTATACTAATCACAGCTTTTAAATACTTGTGAAGGAGCTCTTGATTCTCTTCAGATCAAGAAGGCAGCAGGTAAGAGGCTAAGGATTTCCAGCAAGAAGACATTTTTATTTCTCAGAGTAGGAGAGAGGCCAGACTGCACAGGCGCGTGACGTCAGCCAGTTGAACGCGAACAGTTTAAAAAGAAAACCACCATATCCAGCAGGCAGCGTCAGAGTGGGCTGCGGAGTGAGAGGGTGCAGAGTGAAAGGGCTTTGGCTCAATGGGCTTAGGCGGAAAAGGGAAGAGGCTTCCTGCGACCGTTGAGTCTCACAGTAATGGGGTAAGTTACAGGTTTTGTTTATTTAGTACTAACAGTAGCATTAGAGGTATGCATCTAGGATTAGTGTTGTGCTTGGAGTGCCAGATGTGGGGACACTGGGAGACTCCCAGCCTCCCCAAAGATTACATCTGCACCAGGTGCATTGAGATGAGGCTCCTGAAGGACCGTGTTAGGGAGCTGGAGCTGGAACTTGATGACCTTCGGCTAATTAGGGAAAGTGAGGAGGTGATAGATACTACCTGCAGAGAGGTAGTGGACAGCACCCCGTGACAGTCCCCTTCAGAAATCGATATATCATTTTGGATACTGTTGAACAGGCTGACCTCAGAGAGGAGGACCACAGCAAACGAGACTCTGGCATTCTGCCCAGTGCCGCAATCAAGAGAGCAAGGAGAAATGCAGTAGTTATAGGGGATTCCATAGTAAGGGGGACGGACAAGAGATTCTGTGAGCCGGACAAGGATACCCAGATGGTGTGTTGCCTCCCTGGTGCCAAGGTACAGGATGTCTCAGATCGGTTCCAGAGTATTCTGAGGAGAGAAGGTGAGCAGCTGGAAGTCTTAGAACATGTTGGTACCAATGACATGGACAGAAAAAGAGAGGAGGTCCTGAAGAAAGATTACTGGGAGCTGGGAAGAAAATTGAAAAGCCGGACCTCCAGAGTAATAATCTCAGGATTGCTGCCTGAGCCACGCGCTAATGAAGGTAAGAATAGCAGAATTAAGCAGATGAATATGTGGCTAAGTAACTGGTGCAGGGGGCAGGGCTTCAAATTCTTGGATCATTGGGATCTATTTTGGGGGAGGTATGACTTATACAAAAATGATGGGTTACACCTGGACTCAAAAGGTACTGATATCCTGGCAGGATTGTTTAATGTAGCTGTTAGGGAGGGTTTAAACTAAGCTGGCAGGGGGAAGGAAACCAGGGTGTTAGGGTCGAGGAAGAGGAAAATAGAAATAAGTCAAAGATACTGTGCAGCAAAGATGGCAAGAAGGACAGGCCAGCGAATATATAGGGTAATTTGCTGCGAGATAGAAATATAGAAAAATTGGTAACAGATACTGATCTAAATGTACTGTACTTAAATGCACACAGCATTAGAAATAAAGTGGATGACCTTGCTGTACAGCTACAGGTTAAAAGATATGACATTGTGGCCATCACCGAGTCATGGCTAAATGGTGGATGTGATTGGGAGCTGAATGTCCAAGGATACACAGTGTATAGGAAAGATAGGAAGGTAGGTAAAGGGGGTGGCGTGGCCCTGATGGTAGGCAACAATATCAAATCACTAGAAAGAAGGGACATAGGATCAGAATAGATAGAATCCTTATCGGTAGAGTTAAGAAATGGCAAGAGTAAAAAGACACTAATAGCAGCTATATACAGGCCTCCAAACAACAGCTGGGATGTGGACTACAAGTTACAGCTGGAAATAGAAAAAGTGTGTCAAAAGGAAAATGTCAGGATAATTATGGGGGATTTTAATATGAAAGTGGATTGGGAAAGTCAGGAAGGTACTGGATCTCAGGAGAGGGAGTTTGTAGAATGCCAACAGGATGGCTTTTTGGAGCAGCTTGTCCATAAGCCCACCAGGGGACCGGCTGTTTTGGATTGGGTGCTGTGTAACGAACCTGAGGCGATTAGGGAGCTGGAGGTAATGGAACCCCTTGGAAGTAGTGATCATAATATGATTGAGTTCGGTTTCAAATTTGAAAAAGAGAAGCTGGTATCAGGTGTATCAATATTTCAGTGGAACAGGGGAAATTACAGTGGTATGAGAGAGGAACTGGCCCAAGTCGATTGGAAAAGTAAGCTAGATGGAGGGACGGCAGAGCAGAATTGGATGAAATTCCTACAAGAAATAAGGAAAGTGCAGGAAAAATATATTCCAAGAAAAAAGAAAATCATGAATAAAAATATGGCACAAATGTGGCTAATGAGAGAGGTTAAGGCAAAAATAAAAGCAAAAGAGACGGCGTACAAGGAAGCAAAAATTAGTGGGAAAAATGAGGACTGGAAGACTTTTAAAAACTTACAGTAGGAAACTAAGAAAGTCATTAGGGAAGAAAAGATGAATTATGAAAGGAAGTTGGCGATTAACATAAAAAAGGATACTAAGAGTTCTTTTAAATATATGAAGAGTGAAAGAGTGACAAGGGTAGATACAGGACCGATTGAAAATGATGCTGGAGAAATTATAATGGGCAACAAAGAGATGGTGGAGGAACTAAATGAGTATTTTGCATCAGTCTTCACAGTGGAAGACATTAGCAACATACCTGATAGCCAGAGGTCTCAGGGAATAGAATTAGGTACAGTCAAGATTACTAGAGAGAAAGTGCTTGGGAAGCTAAGTGGACTAAGAATAGGTAAGTCTTCGGGTCCGGATGAGGTGCACCCATGGGTTCTGAAGGAGGTGGCTTTGGAGATTGTGGAAGGATTGGAAATGATCTTCCAGGAATCAATAGACTCTGGCATGGTTCCGGAGGACTGGAAGGTCCCAAATGTAGTTCTGCTGTTTAAGAAAGGAGGGAGGCAGCAAAAAGAAAATTACAGACCTATTAGTCTGACAAGGATAGTTGGAAAGATATTAGAGTCGATCCTCAAGGACGAGGTTATGAAATACCTCGAGGTGCATGACAAGATAGGCCCAAACTAGCATGGTTTCATGAAGGGAAGATCCTGCCTCACCAACCTATTGAAATTTTTTGAGGTAATCTCCAATAAGATTGACAAGGGAGAGGTTGTGGATGTTGTGTATTTGGATTTTCAAAAGGCCTTCGATAAGGTGCCGCATAAGAGGCTGCTTAATAAGATGAGAGCCCATGGAATTACAGGAAAGATATTGGAATGGGTGGAGCATTGGCTGATAGGCAGAAAGCAAAGGGTGGGAATAAGGGGATCCTATTCTGATTGGTTGCCGCTTATTAGTGGTGTTCCATAGGGCTCAGTGTTGGGGCTGCTTTTTACAATGTATATCAATGATTTAGATGATGGATTAAAAGGTTTTGTGGCTAAGTTTGTGGATGACACCCAGATAGGTGGAGGAGCAGGAAGTGTTGAAGAAATGGAAAGGCTGCAGAGAGACTTGGTCAGTTTAGGAGAGTGGGCAAAGAAATGGCAGATGAGATACAATGTTGAGAAATGTACGGTTGTACATTTTGGAAGAAGAAATAATCGGGCAAATTATTATCTAGATGGGGAGAAAATTCAAAAATCAGAAGTGCAAAGGGACGTGGGGATCCTCGTGCAGGATACCCTAAAGGTTAACCACCAAGTTGAATCGGCGGTAAGGAAAGCAAATGCTGTGTTGGCATTCATTTCAAGAGGAATAGTGTATAAGAGTAAGGGAGTGTTGATGAGGCTTTATGGGGCATTAGTGAGACCTTATTTGGAATACCGTGTGCAGTTTTGGGCCCCCTATCTTAGAAGGAATGTGCTGATGTTGGAGGGAGTTCAGAGAAGATTTCTGAGGATGATTCCTGGAATGCAGGGGCTAACATATGAGGAGTGTATGTCGGCTCTTGGACTGTATTCATTAGAGTATAGAAGAATGAGAGGGGATCTCATAGAACCATTTCAAATGTTGAAAGGGTTGGACAGAGTAGATGTGGAAAGGCTGTTTCCCTTGGTGGGTGAGTCCAGGAACAGAGGCCACAGTCTTAGAATTAGAGGGTACCCATTTAAAACAGAGAAGAGGAGAAATTTTTTTAGCCAGAAGGTCGTAGATTTATGGAATTCATTGCCATATACAGCTGTGGAGGCCCGATCATTGAGGGTGTTTGAGGAGGAGATTGATAGGTATCTAATTAGTCATAGTCATAGTCATACTTTATTTAGTCAGGGTATCAAGGAATATGGGGGAAAAGCCGGAAATTGGAACTAAATGGGAGAATAGTTTAGCTCATGGGGGAGTTGTGGAGCAGACTGGATGGGCTGAATAGCCTACTTCTCCTTTGTCTTGTGATCTTGTGAGCTCTCAAGTTCTCAACTTGAATATATTCTGCAGCCTTCTTTGCTCACTACCCATCCACCAATAATCTCTTCCAATCATCATCTCCTCACCTCAGCTTACCTTATTTCCATCTTTGTGTTATGGTCACAGTTTCCATTCCAGGTATTTTTTTTTAACTGTGATATCTGGGTCAATGTTGTTGTCACTAACACAAGTTGTAGGAATGTAATGTCAGTGATCTTGGGTGAAATGCCCTTTCCTCACAGCTCAAGGTGGCACATAACAGCAGGATAAAGCTGAAGGAGGGTAAGGTTGCTCCATGTATTTTACGTGCAGGAAGGCATAGTCAGTCAGATAAGAAGTCATTTTGCTGAGGCCATGACAGGCATCCAAAGTGATCAAGAATGAATATTGTTGAATTCCTAATTCCTCCCTCCTCCCTCATCCATTTTCCCCTCGAACTCTTAGTGTCCTCTAATGTGGAAGTTGGTGGTTCATGCTATGGCACATACTTCTTACTTTAGCCTCTCTCTTCAGCAATTTAGCCCTTGACTCAAACGCAATGGGATTGATGACTGAGTACATGGCTAAGTGCCATGTTTCAAACTTGTGCAGATGCCTTTGGTTTGGATAAGCAACATGGAATCCCATCGGCGTTACAAATGTCACTCCCTGCCTGTTTTGTATGGTGTTGACTTTTAGCCACATAGCCCTTTTAGTCATGCTGGTATGAATGCTCTTCTTAGGCAGATGCACATACACACCTTAGACTTTCTGAGCATTGGGATCATAGCATTTTGCTCAAGAAATTAGCACTCCTCTGCTCTTCTTTATCGGGAACCTTATCATCTGTAAAAGAATCCTCGACAAATCCAAGAATCCTAGGCAAAACAGTACATTGTGTACTGTCCTGGGGTTTAAAATACCCAGCTTGTGAATATCCAGTGCATATGAACATGCTCCCATAATGTTAAGTTCAAAGTTCTGTATCTCTCTTCCCTTAAAAAGTTTGTATATTTTAATGAGATCCTGCTCTTTCAAACTTAAGAATCCATTCTGAGGAGTCTGCCTTCATACAACATAAGCTCATCCCAGGAGATATCACTATAATCCCTTCTCACATGACTGTCCTTCCCTCAGTGGGAAGACAGACCTGTACACAATATGCTAGATGCAACCTGAATCACGTTCCATGTAATCAGAGAAGGTTTCTCTCCACAAATATTTAAATTCTCTAGGAGAATATTTCTTTTCTTAGTAATTGCTTGCTGTACTGGTACGTTAACGTAGGGCTGCTGTCATTGTTAGGACAGAGGTTACTCAGGCAAGACATTCTTTATGAGCTAAGGTCCATTAGGAGAATTGGGGAAGCTTCCAAGCCTTCTCAATCTTCTTCAAGCTGCAGGCTCCATTCAATGCCTATGCAGTCCCATTCAGATATCGCTTGCTGTCACTTTTACCAAGTGTATATAGAGATTCTCCAACCTTTCCTATTAGTATACCGTCCCCAAAGACAGCTGAACTTTCACTATTTGGAGCCTGTGGCATGAGTTGTCCATTTTCGGTTGACACAGAATTAATAGATGATTTGCTGGAGACCCTGTAATGTTACAACTTTATCAGCGACTCTGAGGTCAACTGAAGAAACTTATGGGTACTTGCTAAAATTAGATTGACATTTCAACCTTCTCTGATTTTTGTCAATGGAAAGTGTGAGAATTGAAAAGAAGTGATTTCACACACTTAATGTTAATCTCTGGTTTGAGTGCTATTCTAGAAAATGCAATGTTTGTCATAAATTGGCAGGACACTGATTAATGAAACAATAGTCTTGGCCCAACAGCATTCTAACACTTTTCATTGGATCCTGGCCACATAACCCCAATGGGTTTATCTGTAAGGAATCCAGTGAAATCTAGAGAATTAAGTTTTAAAATAAATTGACTATAATCTGGCTCATACAAGCATTCCTTGTCCTCAGGGAGCCACAAAGGAAAATTTAGCCTCCACTGATCCAGGCCTCCTTTGTTACTGAACTGTACAAAACTTTAGAGTGGTCATCCGTTCCTTCTTACCTTTTTCCCCCTACCTGTACCCCAACTGTTGATGCCACTTTGTCAGCTGTCCTTTGATAAAGGCAGCCTGCCTTCTTCTCCCTGACCAAATACTGGTTTCTATTTCCAGTATTGCAATTAAATCTGCCAGATCTTCAGTTCAATCACATTGAACAGATTGGCTGTTACAGGATTCTGACTCTGAGTTAAACCTGACTTTTTAATTATTTATAAGCTGTAAAACACAACTATGATTACTTTACATTCCTTAGGAATCGGGCACTGTTGAATTAATTTGCATGAGAAACATTCTCACATGTTTTCATTTTAAGGTTCCAGATCTGTGGAATTAGCAAGTGAATTGGGGTCCTGTGATTAAAAACAAAAGGTGCTGAAAATGCTCTGGCAGAGTTGATGGAGACAGATGCAAACTCAAGAGATTCTGCAAATGCTGGAAATCTTGAGTAACGTACATAAAATGCTGGAGGAACTCATCAAATCAAGCAGCATTTATGGAGGGGAATAAACAGTGGATGTTTCTTGGCCCAAAACATTGACTGTTTATGCCCCTCCATGAATGCTGCCTGACTTGCTGACTTCCAACATTTTGTGTGTAATGCAAAAATGATGTTTCACATTAATGACCTTTATGAACTTCAATCATTCCTTTCTGCACACACAAGCCAGTTGTTGATTTTCTTTGATGTTCTTGGTATCACTTGAGTCTTGGCATGGTTTTACAGTACAAACTTGAAATCTTCACCAACCAAAATTTACATAATGTTGTGATGTTTAATTTTTTTTAACCTTAACATTGTTCTTGAGATCTGGGCATTGAAGGTAAGGCTGGCAATTTTTGCCCATACTTAGTTTCTCTTGAATTGAGAAGATTTGGTCAACCTTTTTAAGAGTCTGCAGTCATGAACAGTCAGATTAAATATGGATGGCAGATTCCCTCCCAAAAACAGGCATGGTTCTTACAGCAACTTGATAGTTTTTGAACATCATTATTGATAACATTTTGTTGTATTATTAAACTTCAGTTATATAGCTGTCATGATGGAATTTGGTCTGGAAGTGTTAGTCCTGACCATTGTCCCACAAGCTTGCTGTGCCAGTCACTCGGATCATGGTTGAGCATTTATCTCTATTCTCAACATCTCTCATGTCTTGAAAATATTTGAATTTGATTTCCATAGCTATTTGTGGGAAATGATTCCACAGGTTCACTACATTCTGAGTGAAGAGAACTTTCCTCATTATGGAACACATAAATTTTTGCCTAACCTGGAAGGGATGAAAGTAGCTGTCTGGAAAATGAAGGAAATAGATGTGAGGACTCCAGGAACTATAGAAGAAGGGAAGCAAGTTTCTTGAAAAAGAAGGACGTTTCAGGAGTCCTAGAATGGAAAGGCTCATCTTGAGAACAGATGTAGGCAGGGTGGGGGGAGGAGACAGAGAAACTTTGAGGAAGGAATGGTGTCCTTACAGGAGACAAGGTTGGAAGAGGTGGGGTCAAGGTAGCTTCAGGGAAGGTTGTTTTAAAGTTGACACCAGAGAACTCTGTGAAGTCCTGCAATAGAAGATGCTGTTTTCTGAGTCAGATGAATATGCTTTGTCTTTGGAAATAGATATACTTATATCTTTCTCCTAGGGACTATAAGTGAAGTCTACTCATCAAAATTCATCAAGAAGGTCATCAATGGTCTTTTGGTCATGGTCAACCACCATAAAGCTTTCCCACTGGACAGGAGCAGTCAAACTGAATGTTCCTGGAGAGTTGCTGCAAGATATGTATCCTTTACAAAAACTACAATCATCAAAAACTACAGGACCCTGCCTGTAAAAATATATTAATAAATGATTTAATTCCATCAATATACAGCTGGCCATAAAGCTTTTTAATGGAATACTGGGGAAATCTTCCTATTCTTCAAGCATAAGAAGAGAAAATGTAGGAAGTACTTATGACACTGAGTTCTGATGGATGACCATCAAAATGAAGCATAAACTCCAATTTTTCTTCACAGATGTTTGCTGAGTAGCAACAGCATTATAAAAGTTATTTCAGTTTCCCACCATTGTTTTTTTTTGGTTTCCGTTTTTCCAGATAGCTGTCACAATTCCTTCATCCAGTACCAGTCAAGCATTCTCACACATTTCTAACTGTCAAGGAATATTCAAAGATACTAGAAGGGAGCAAAATCAATCTCTCTCAAAGAAAACTTCAAGGGTGCTTTCTAACCTCAGCTTTCTGTGCATGTCATGGTTGTGATAATTGCCAGGATTATTACACATGGAAAACACAGGAAGTATTTTTATACCTGACAAGAAAGAATTGGACAAATGGAATGAAGGAGATAACACCTCATCTTGCAGCCAGAGATGAGATAGTACGAATAGGGTAAAAGCACAACGTTATGTGGTCCAACAAGCCTCTTTGCATTAAAGACTTTATATCATGACTTCAGCCTTACAGTGAAGAACACTGAAATACTTGGAATCTGTTACTGCAAAGTTGGCATTTTGACGGTTTTGATTAATTTTCTGGTCTGCATGTGTTGGCACAGGGAAGAACAAAGGCCAAGTATCCAGGTGAGAAGAGGCTTGGAAAAAGGGAAGATCAGAAAGGCACAGTGAATGGAAGACTGTGGCTCACAAAGAGGTTTCTCCATCTTGCTCAGGAGCCTAATGTAAGCTGCCCCTGTTCTATTTCCTTGTTTTGTGAGCCATTATTTTGCTGTACAAAGGTCAAGAGATTTAATAGATGGGCATTGTTCATGCATGGGTGTTCTTCCAATAATGCTTATGTTGAGAGTGAGGAGAATTGAGTTGGAAATAAGAAAGGGAGTTGCTCAGCTGTAGGAATGTGTGTGGGATGTGAACTGAGAGACATCAGACTGTTTCGTAACTGCTGCCAGGTAAAAGAAGAATGTTGTATGTACCCACTGTCAATGTGGAGATGTAAAACAAGGACGTGAAACGTGCACGATGAAGACATGGTGAGGGGATTGAGCAGGAGTCAGACGGAAGGTGTTGTTGTTACATGTCATCTAAAACTTTGATAAATTTCTATAGATGGAGAGTACATTGGTTGGTTGCATTATGGCCTGGTATGGAAATATCCTAGAATAGTACAGCACATTACAGGCCCTTTGGCCCACAATGTTGTGCCAACCCTCAAAAGCTTCCTTCCATATAATCCCCCACCTTAAATTCCTCCATATACCTGTCTAGTGGTCTCTTAAACTTCACGACTGTATCTGCCTCCACCACTGACTCAGGCTGTGCATTCCACGCACCAACCACTCTCTGAGTAAAAAACCTTCCTCTAATATCCCCCTTGAACTTCCCACCCCTTACCTTAAAACCATGTCCTCTTGTATTGAGCAGTGGTGCCCTGGGGAAGAGGCACTGGCTGTCCACTCTATCTATTCCTGTTATTATCTTGTATACCTCTATCATGTCTCCTCTCATCCCCCTTCTCTCCAAAGAGTAAAGCCCTAGCTCCCTTAATCTCTGATCATAATGCATACTTTCTAAACCAGGCAGCATCCTGGTAAAGCTCCCCTGTACCCTTTCCAATGCTTCCACATCCTTCCTATTGTGAGGTGACCAGAACTGGACACAGTACTCCAAGTGTGGCCTAACTAGAGTTTTATAGAGCTGCATCATTACATCGCGGCTCTTAAACTCTATCCCTCGACTTATGAAAGCTAACGCCCCATAAGCTTTCTTAATTACCCTATCTACCTGTGAGGCAACTTTCAGGGATCTGTGGACATGTACCCCCAGATAATTCTGCTCCTCCACACTACCAAGTATCCTGCCATTTACTTTGTACTCTGCCTTGGAGTTTGTCCTTCCAAAGTGTACCACCTCACACTTCTCCGGGTTGAACTCTATCTGCCACTTCTCAGCCCACTTCTGCATCCTATCAATGTCTCTCTGCAATCTTCGACAATCCTCTACGCTGTCTACAACACCACCAACCTTTGTGTCGTCTGCAAACTTACCAACCCGCCCTTCTACCCCCACATCCAGGTTGTTAATAAAATTCACGAAAAGTAGAGGTCCCAGAACAGATCCTTGTGGGACACCACTAGTCACAATCCTCCAATCTGAATGTACTCCCTCCACCACGACCCTCTGCCTTCTGCAGGCAAGCCAATTCTGAATCCACCTGGCCAAACTTCCCTGGATCTCATGCCTTCTGACTTTCTGAATAAGCCTACTGTGTGGAACCTTGTCAAATGCCTTACTAAAATCCATATAGATCACATCCACTGCACTACCCTCATCTATATGCCTGGCCACCTCCTCAAAGAACTCTATCAGGCTTGTTAGACGTGATCTGCCCTTCACAAAGCCATGCTGACTGTTCCTGATCAGACCATGATTCTCTAAATGCCCATAGATCCTATCTCTAAGAATCTTTTCCAACAGCTTTCCCACCACAGACATGAGGCTCACTGGTCTATAATTACCTGGGGTATCCCTACTACCTTTTTTGAACAAGGGGACAATATTCGCCTCCCTCCAATTCTCCGGTACCATTCCCATGGACAATGAGGACATAAAGATCCTAGCCAGAGGCTCAGCAATCTCTTCCCTCGCCTCGTGGAGCAGCCTGGGGAATATTCCATTGGGCCCCGGGGACTTATCCATCCTAATGTATTTTAAGAACTCCAACACCTCCTCTCCCTTAATATCAACATGCCTCACTCATATTGTCCTCACCCTCATCAAGTTCCCTCTCATTGGTGAATACCGAAGAGTAGTATTCATTGAGGACCTCACTCACTTCCGCAGCCTCCAGACACATCTTCCCACCTTTATCTCTAATCGGTCCTACCTTCACTCCTGTCATCCTTTTTTTCTTCACATAATTGAAGAATGCCTTGGGGTTTTCCTTTACCCTACTCGCCAAGGCCTTCTCATGCCCCCTTCTTGCTCTTCTCAGCCCCTTCTTAAGCTTCTTTCTTGCTTCCCTATATTCTTCAATAGACCCATCTGATCCTTGCTTCCTAAACCTCATGTATGCTGCCTTCTTCCACCTGACTAGTTTTTCCACCTCACTTGTCACCCATGGTTCCTTCACCCTGCCATTCTTTATCTTCCTCACCGGGACAAATTTATCCCTAACATCCTGCAAGAGATCTCTAAACATCAACCACATGTCCATAGTACATTTCCCTGCAAAAACATCATCCCAATTCACACCCGCAAGTTCCAGCCTTATAGCCTCACAATTTGCCCTTCCCCAATTAAAAATTTTCCTGTCCTCTCTGATTCTGTCCTTTTCCATGATAATGCTAAAGGCCAGGGAACGGTGGTCACTGTCCCCCAGATGCTCACCCACTGAGAGATCTGTGACCTGACCTGGTTCATTACCTAGTACTAGATCTAGTATGGCATTCCCCCTAGTCGACCTGTCAACATACTGTGACAGGAATCTGTCCTGGACACACTTAACAAACTCTGCCCCATCTAAACCCTTGGAACTAATCAGGTGCCAATCAATATTAGGGAAGTTAAAGTCACCCATGTTAACAACCCTGTTATTTTTGCACCTTTCCAAAATCTGCCTCCCAATCTGCTGCTCTGTATCCCTGCTGCTACCAGGGGCCCTATAGAATACCCCCAACAGGGTAACTGCTCCCTTCCTGTTCCTGACGTCCACCCATACTGACTCAAAAGAAGATCCTGCTACATTACCCACCCTTTCTGTAGCTGTAATCGTATCCCTGACCAGTAATGCCACCCTTCCTCCCTTTTTTCCGCCCTCTCTATCCCTTTTAAAGCACTGAAATTCAGGAATATTGAGAATCCATTCCTGCCCTGGTGCCTGCCAAGTCCCTGTAATGGCCACTACATCATAATTCCATGTATGTATCCAAGCTCTCAGTTTATCACCTTTGTTCCTGATGCTTCTTGCATTGAGGTACACACATTTCAGCCCTTCTACCTTATTGTCTTTACACCCTTTATTCTGCTTCTCTTTCCTCAAAGCCTCTCTATATGTTAGATCTAGCTTTACGCCATGCACTTCTTTCACTGCTCTATCGCTCTGGGTCCCATCCCCCTTGCAAATTAGTTTAAACCCTCCCGAACCATGCTAGCAAACCTACCTGTAAGGATATTGCTCCCCCTTGAGTTCAGGTGCAACCCATCCAATCTGTACAGGTCCCACCTTCCCCAGAAGAGATCCTAATGATCCAAAAATCTAAAACCCTGCTGCCTGCAGCAACTCCTCAGCCACGCATTCAACTGCCTTCTCCTATAATTCTTATCAATGCCTTTGAACAGAAAAGCCTATAAAACATAATGGATAGAGACTAGTCTATCACAGATAAAGTCTCCCCTGCCATTGGGCACATCTACATGGAGTGCTGTTACAGGAAAGCTGAATCCATTGTTAAGGACCCCGCTGTCCAAGCCATGCACTCTTGTCACTGCTGCCACTTCTCCTTGTGTCTCAGAGTCAATGATTGATAAATCATCTAGCACAGAAACAGGCCCTTCAGCCCAAATACAGCTCTCCAACTGACAGCTCAGACCAATGCTATACCAACCCCACACAGCTTGTCCTGGACTTGTACATCTGTAAGAACTAGAGAAGCCCCAGTTTCAGTTTGATTAGAAGTTTCAGCTGTTTCAAAGTTCAAATTCAAAATAAAATTATTATCAAAATACATATATGTCACCATATACAACCGTGAGATTCATTTTCTTCCAGGCATTCATGATAAATATAAAGAAATGCAATAGGATCAATGTAAACCACATGTAAACAAAGACAGGCAAACAACCAATGTGCAAATGTCAACACACTGTGCAAATACAAAAAAAACCAAATTAATAATAAGTGATAAATAACTAATAAATACTATTGAGAACAGGAGCTGTAGCATCCTTGAAAATGAGTCCATAGGTTGTGGAATCAGTTGTGACCTCAGTGTTAGGGTGAGTGAAGTTGTCCACTCTGGTTCAGAAGCCTAATGGTTGAATGGTAATAACTATTCCTGATCCTGGTGGTGTGGGACCTAAGGTACCTATGCCTCCTTGTTGGCAGCAGTGAGAAGGGAGTATGGCACAGATGGTGGGGGTCCTTGATGATGGATGCTGCTTTTCTGTTTCAGTATTCCAAGATGTGCTCAGTGGTGGGAAGGGGTTTACCTGTGATGGAGTGGGCTGTGTCCGCTAACTTTTATTAGGCTTTTCTGTTAAAGGGCATTGGTGTTTCACATACCAGGTGCAACCAGTCATCTGTGCATCTATATGTAGTGTTCTCAGTAATATTAACTGTAATGTTAACTGTTAACAGCTAATTATAAAATGGCTTCTTTGCAATGTTAACTATGAGGTAATGTTCTCTGTAGCTGAAACGTTTGGGTTATAGTTATAGATAACAGAGGAACTAACCGATGGAAGCTATGTTATTCTATCTGTATGTGTGGGAACCTGGGTGAGTGCGCAGATTTTTCAGGAGGAGAACCGAAGAGGAAGGACGTGCTGGACGCGCTCTGGTCGACCACCGTGGTTGGTCCCAGGCGACGGGTCGAGGAGTTCGGAGGACATCGAATGGTGGAACGAAGACCCCGTTAATTGAGCTCCAACAGTTGTGCATGAAGTGGTTGAACTCTGATAAGTCTGGCACCTTTTACTTTCCTTTTATACTGTATCTCTATTAATTACATAGTTCCAGTAAGATTTATAAAGTGTTATCTGTAAATTGTACATTGTGTGCTGTCTGATATTCGATGTGTGAGTTTGTACCAGGTGGCATTACACAGCAACGACGCAACCGTGAGACACAGTTTGGCGGGCAGACGGGGTTTCCCCTAGATAAACACAAGCCGATAGCCCTGAGCATTACATATAGAAGTTTGTCAAAGTTTTAGATCACATGCTGAATCTTTGCATTTGTCTAACAATGTAGAAAGGTCAAAGTAAATTTATCAAAGTACATACAGGTCACCTTATTTCTCTGGATTCTTTCAAGAAAGAGTTAGATAGAGCTCTTAAAGATAGCGGAGTCAAGGGATAGGGGGGAAGGCAGGAGCAGGGTACTGATTGTGGATGATCAGCCATGATCATAGTGAATAGTGGTGCTGGTTCGAAGGGCCGAATGGCCTACTCCTGCACTTATTGTCTATACAACCCTGATATTCATTTTCTCATGGGCAATAAATCCATACTCAATAAATCCAAAGAATAACAACCATAATAGAATCAATGAAAGACAGCACCAACTTGGTCGTTCAACCAGTGTACAAAGGACAGCAAATTGTGGAAATTCAAAAAGGAGGAAATAATAATAATAAATAAGCAAGCAATAAATATCAAGAACATGAGATGGAGAATCCTTGAAAGTGAGTCCACAGATTGTGGGAACATTTCAATGATGGGCAACTGAAGTTGAGTGAAGTTGTCCCCTTTAGTTTAAGAGCCTGATGGTTGAGAATTAGTCATTGTTGCTAATCCAGGTGGTGTGAGTACTGAGGCTCCAGTACCTTCTTCCTACCGGCAGCAATGAAAAGAGAGCATGTTCTGGGTCATGGGGGTCCCTGATGATAGATGCTGCCTTCCTGCGATAGCGTTTCACATTGATGTGTTCAATGATGGACTAAACCATATCCACAATTTTTCATAGATTTTTCCACTCAAGAGCATTAGTGTTTCCATACCAGGCTGTGATGCAGCTAGTCAGTATACTCTCCACTACACATCCACAGAAAGCTGCTGTGCTTTCTTTGTAACCCACTTATGTGCTGGATCCAGGACACATCCTTTGAAATGATAATGCCAAGGAGTTTAAAATTACTCACCCCCTCCCACTCTAATCTCCTGCTGAGCACTGGCTCACAGACCTCTGGTTTTCTCCTTCCAAAGTCAAGAATCAGCTGTTTGATTTTGCTGACATTGAGTGAGAGATTGTTGTGACACCATTCATCTAGATTTGTAATATCCTTCCTACATGCTGATTCATCAGCACTTTTGATTTGGCCAGCAGTGGTGTTGTCGCAAACTTAAGTATGGTATTGGAGCTGTGTTTAGCATCACAGTCATAACTATAAAATGAGTAGAGCAGTGGGCTAAGCACAAAATCTTGTGGTGTACCTGTACTGATGGTGATTGTGGAGCAGACATGGTTGACAATCCAAATTGACTGAGATCTGTAAGTGAGGAAATCAAGAATCCAACAGCACAAGGAGGTATTAAGGTCAAAGTCTTGGAGCTTATTGATTAGTTTTGAGGGTATGATGGTGTTGAATACTGGGCTGGAGTTAATGAAGAACATCCTGACGTATGCATCTTCACTGTCCAAATGTACCAGGGTTGAGTGAAGAGCCAATGAAATGTCATCTGCTGTTGACTTGTTGTTATAGTAGGCAAATTCGAGCAGATCCAAGTTGGTCCCCAGGCAGGAGTTGATCTATTTCATCACCAGCCTCTTAAAGCACTGGACGATTGTCATTGAGGAAAATTACCACGTTCTTCTTGGGCATCGGTACAATTGAAAACTTCTTGAAGTAGGTGGGTACCTCCGACTGATAGTGAGAGGTTAAAGCTATCAGTAAACACTCCAGCCAGTTAATTAGTACAGGTCTTCAGTACTTGGCCAGGTACACCATCAGTGCAAAATGCTTTCCTCGGATTCACCCTTCTGAAGAATGCTCTCATGTCTGCTTCAGAAACTGAAATCACAGGGTTGTTGGGGGCTTTGGAAGTTCATGAAGGTGCCTCCATGTTCTGTCAGTCAAGATGAGCATAAAAAGCATTGAGCTCATCCAGGAGCAAAACCTTGTTAACACATATTTTGCTTGGTTTGGTATCACTCAAGCCCTGTTAGACCTATCAAGCATCCTTCTATGAATCAAGTTTGGTCCAGAATGGCCACTTCACGTGAGGTGATTTGTCAGAGGTCACTTCAGGACCGCTTGTACTTTCCTTGGTCACCGGACCTGAATCCCTCCAATCTCGCCCTTGGCTCATCCAGGTCTTCTGGTTGGGGAAGATGCTGAATGTTTTTGTGGGAACACAGTCTTCGTTGAGTGTCTTTATAAAGCCTGTGACAACTGTGGTGTATTCGTTCAGATCCTCTGATGAGCCCTTGAATATGCCCCAGCCCACTGACTTGAAGCAATCGTGTAGCTGCTCCTCTGCCAACGACCAGCTCTTTGTTATCCTTTTGAAAATGTGCCAGGGTTACCTACTTGACATAATAGACATAGAATTGTACAGCATGGAAATACGCTCCTCAGCCCAATTCATCCATGCCAACCAATTTGCCTAACTGAGCTAGGCCCATTTGCTTTTCTTTGGACAGTATCTCTCTAAAGCTGTTTAAATGCACTTTGAACATTGTATTTATCTCCAACTTACAACTATCTCTGGCAGCTAATGCCATATACTTTCTGTGTGGGAAAACTTGTTGCTCAAGTTCTTTTTAAATCTTTTCTTTCTCACCTTAAACTCGTATCCTCTAGTTTTAGACTCCCCTAACCTGCAAAAAGGACTGTAACCATCCGCTTTATCTATGCCCCTAATGACTTTATAAAACTCCTTGGTGTCACCCTTCAACCTTCTTCACTCTGATCTGAACCTTTCCAGTGAGTCCTTATGAATCAAGCCCTCCAGCTCTGGCAACATCCTTATGAATCGTTTCTGTCTCTGCACCCTCTGGTTTAATCACATCCTTCCAATCATGGCAATCTGAACTCCAGGTGTGATCTCAGACGTCCCACCTCTCCCGGAAGTTCCAGGAGTCTCCCGCATATTAATAGTGGCTCCCTGATGCCCGCAAATTATATACAATATCACGGAAATCAATTTTTTTGAGAGCGAGCGAGAGAAAGCAAGAGAGAGCGCGAGAGTGACCATGAGAGAGCGCGTGCGCGCGAGAGACAGCGCAAGCAAGCAAGCGAGAAAGCAAGTGAGAGCGCTCGAGCGACCACGAGAGAGAGAGAGAGAGAGCGCGAGCGAGAACGCGCCATGGCGGAGTGTTCCAAAAAAATATATAAAACGTACGTCACCCCAGACTACGCTAAAGTGTATCCCTGACTAATAGGGGTCAAAAATAATGACAGTGTTGCTCGCTGCACTGTTTGCAACAGTGACTTTTCTATTGCCCGTGGTGGGTTAAGACTGTAAAAGACATGTTGAGGTGAATTTAACAGGTGCCATTCGTTTATTAGCATAGCTAATGTTATTTAAACTAGCTGGCCAGCTGCTAAGGAGCTACTCTATTGCAGACATCCCACCTCTCCCGGAAGTCTCCCGTAAATTGATGGTGCTACCTCCCTGAAATGAGTTTTTGCAGGGTGGGATGTCTGTGATCTGACCCTTGTTTTGTACCGTTGTAGCATGATATTCCAATCCATGTCATTAAGCCCTGGACTGGTGAAGGCAAGCATGTCATATGCCTTCACCACACTGTCTAACTGTGCTGGCACATTCAGGGACACGAGTACCTGTACTTGTACCTCTAGGTCTTTGTTTTAATACACTCCTCAAGGCTTTGCCATGATTGTGATTAGCTTCTTGCTGGGGATGTGCACAGTGTCCAGTGACCAATTCAAGCTCAAGAAGAGTTTTGAATGCATTTCAATCCCATTATGAATGACTTGTGACCTTCATTCATATGCTGCCAAAAGGTTTCCCATTCATTTTAGAAATGAGTTACAACACTGCTCGAATTTAAAGTGTTGATTGCATACTCAAGGGAAAGACAGTACTGGAGAAACCCATAAAATGAGACATTGCATCATGAACATTTTATTCCAAATACATTATCACCCTCAGTTTCTGTTTCCACTTTTGAGTAGCAACTGTATGAATGCACATACTTTAAAAAGATCAAAAGCAAAAATCCCTATCTTTAATCATTGACACAAATGCTGATGCTGTGTATACACAACTGGAGCATGTTACAATGACCACAATTTAATTGTTTTACACATCTCTACCATTCCCTTGTACTTTAAGACCTGATTCTCTTAATGGCACTGAAGGATCACAGCATCCGAGATCTCCCAGTAGGCTGCAGGTGTGGAGCATGGTCAGAGAACTGGTTAGACATGACACGGCTGTGGTAAACCATGTATATATGTTGTAACTCGGTTACCTGTCTGGACACACCCCTCTGCTGACTGCGTCTTGCCCCTCCCCCTCAGTCCGGGGGCAGCCACTCACTGTGGAGGTCGTATTGTACAGCGAATAAAAGCCTTTCAGTATTTTACCAAACCTCAGTCTTTTGGAGTAATTGAAGGTGCTTCAACGGCCTCCACACCTTCTTAAAGGTTAACATTACATGAACATGAGTCTGGAATGCTTACGGTTGGTGTAATCAATTACAAGTAAACTAGTAAACAGTTTTGTGCATCATTATGCTCAGTCACATGTTTGCACTGCTTGTTTCCAAAACATGACAAAATAGATAACTCTAAACCAGTTGCTCATGGCAGTCTAGATGCTAACTTTCCAAATAACACAATGGCAGCTGTAAGCAGTTCTGCAACTTGCATCATCTTCTGTCTACTGTACTTTCAACCTTCCCATAGGGATCTCCAGATGATTAAGGCCATCTGTATTAGCTGTGCTGTCGTTTGTTGTTCGGAGACCTGCCAGTGTTTCCAGTCGATACTCCCAATTTTGATTCATCCATATTTGTAGTTGCTGGAAGCTAAACTGTAACTGTTTCTCACTGTTCTTTGACTGTTGGTGAATCTCCTCTCTGCGAGAGCACTGCCCTACTGCTCAAGGTTCTCCTGCCAGTCTAAATGATCGGCTGTAACTAGAAACGAAACATTGAATCTGGGAAAAAAGATACTTAGTGAAATCCTGCAATCTTTTTTTAAAAGCAAGGAGGCATGAATGCTGTGGTTTGTGAACACAATCTCTTGGTTTACAGTTTGAAATAAATTATTGGGTGCACCGAAGTCACAGCATTTATATTATATTTCTTATTTATTTAAGAATATTTTCACACTGTGTATATTTTTGATTTCTACTGAGGATATATTGATTTATATTAGACTGCTCTGCAATCTCCTCTAATTCAATAACTTTGTTCATGAAGGATTATTGATTTAATACACCCTGAGCCAATAGGCTGGTCCTGGACTTATTTCCATCTGGCATAGTTTGCATTTTGTTGTTTGATTGTTTGTGATTTTTGTATTGCTATATTTATGCTCTATTCTTGGTTGGTGCAGCTGTAACGAAACCCAGTTTCCCTCGGGATCAATAAAGTATATCTATCTATCTATCTGTCTATTTCTCCACTGTTAGGGTATGGAACTTAGAAATCTACAGCACATTGCAGGCCCTTAAGCCCACAATGTTGTGCCAACCATGTAACCTACTCTAGAAACTGCCTAGAATTTCCCTAGCTCATAGCCCTCTATTTTTCTAAGCTCCATGTACCTAAGAGGCTCTTAAAAGACCTTATTGTATTCGCTTCCACCACCGCCGCCAGCAGTTCACTCCACGATCTCACCATTCTCTGTGTGAAAAGTTACCCCTGACATCCCCTTGGTACCTATTTCCAAACACCTTAAAACTATGCCCCCTCGAGTTAGCTATTTCAGCCCTGGGAAAAAGCCTCTGGCTATCCACACGATCAATGCTCCTCTATCAGGTCACCTCTCATCCTCCGTCACTCCAAGGACAAAAGGCCAAGTTCTCATAAGGTATGCCCTCCAGTCCAGGCAACATCCTTCTAAATCTCCGCTTCACTCTCTCTATAGTATCCACATCCTTCCTGTAGTGAAGTAACCAGAAATGAATGCAGGACTCCAAGTGGAGTCTGACCAGGTCTTATATAGCTGTAACATTACCTCACGGCTCATGAACTCAGTCCCATGTTTGATGAATGCCAACACACCATATGCCTTAAAAACTCTGTCAACCTGCACAGCAACTTTGAGTGTCCTATGGACATGGACCCCAAGATCTGTCAGATCCTCCACACTGCCAAGAGTCTTAACATTGATATTATATTCTGTTTTCAAATTTGACCTACCAAAATGAACCACTTCACACTTATCTGGGTTGAAGTCCATCTGCCACTTCTCAGCCCAGTGCTTCATCCTATCAATGTCGGGCTGTAACCTCTAAAAACCCTCTGGACTATCCAGAACACCCCCAACCATTGTGTCATCAGCAAACTTACTAACCCACCCTTCTACTTCTTCATCCAGGACATTTATAAAAATCACAAAGAGGAGGGGTCCCAGAACAGATCCCTAAAAAACACCACTGGTCACCGACCTCCATGTAGAATGCAAACCATCTATAACCATCCTGCCTTCTGTGGGCAAGCCAATTCTGGATCCACAAAGCAATATTTCCTTGGATCCCATGTCTCCTTACTTTCTGAATGAGCCTTACAATGGAGTACCTTGTCAAATGGCTTACTGAAATCCATACACACTACATCCACTGCTCTACCTTTAATGTGTTTTGTTACATCCTTAATCAATTCAATCAGGCTCGTACGGCAAGCCCTACTCTTGATAAAGCCATGCTGATTATCCCTAATCAGATTATGTATCTCCAAATGCTTATAAATCCTGCCTCTCAATATCTTCTCCAACATCTTGCCCACCACTGAAGTCAGACTCACTGGGCTATGATTTCCTGGGTTATCTCTACTCCCTTTCTTGAACAAAGGAACAACATTTGCAACTCTCCAATCCTCTGGAACTTCTTCCGTCCCTATGGATGATGCAAAGATCATCTTAAGCGGCTCAGCGATCTCCTCCCTCACTTCCCACAGTAGCCTGGGGTATATCTCATCTGGTCCCGGTGACTGATCTAACTTAATGCTTTTCAAAAGCTCCGGCACATTCTCTTTCTCATTCTCAAGCATTTCAGTCAACTGTATGTCATCCCTACAATCGCCAAGGTCTTTTTCCCGGGTGAATACTGAAGCAAAGTATTCATTAAGTACCTCAGCTAACTCCTCGGACTCCACGCATGTTTCCACTATCGCACCTGATTGGTCCTATTCTCAATGGCTCATCCTCTTGCTCTTCATATACTTGTAGAATGCCTTGGGGTTTTCCTTAATCCTGCTCTCCAAGGCCTTCTCATGGCCCCTTCTGGCTCTCCCAATTCCATTGTTAAGCTTCTTCCTTGCAACCTTGTAATTTTTTAGAGTTCTAACGGTACCCAGTTTCTTGAACCTTTCATAAGCTTTTCTTTTCTTCTTAGCTCAATTTTCTACATTCTTTGTACACCATGGTTCTTTTACCCTTCCATCCTTTTCCTGCCTCAATGGAACATACTTGTGTAGAACGCCATGCAAATTCCCCTGAGCCTTTGCCATATTTCTGCCGTGCATTTCCCTGAGAACATTTACTCCCACTTTATGCTCCCAAGTTCCTGCCTAGTAGCATCATATTTTCCCCTACCCCAATTAAATGTTTCCCAAATTGTCTGCTCCTGTTCCTCTCCAGCACTATGCTGAAGGTGATAGTCTTGTGGTCACTACCTCCAAAATGCTGTCCCACTGAGAGGTCTGACACCTGACCAGGTTCATTTCCCAATACCAGATCAAGTACAGCTAGTTGGTTCCATCAACGCTGTCTTCGAAACATCTTAAATATAGGAAGATAGAAGAACCAACGACAGTGTGCTAAAAGAAGCAAAAACAACAAGCATTGAAGCCTGCGTCATCAAGAACCAACTAAGATGGAACGGTCATGTTGTTCGGGTGAAAGATGAACGTCTGCCGAAACATATCTTCTACTCCCAGCTTAAAGATGGCAAACGTAAAAGAGGCGGACAACAGAAGAGATTCAAAGATGTCTTAAAAGCCAACATGAAGAAATGTAACATCAACATCAACAATTGGGAAACCAATGCCAAGGACAGGAAACTCTGGCAAGCCATCATTTGAGAAGGAACAGCAACTTTCGAAGCCAACATATGTGCGGAATTAGAAGAAAAGAGAAGGAAATGGAAAGAGAGGCAGCAACAACCAAAGCCCGATCTGCCATCTGGAACTACCTGTCCTGAATGTGGAAGAACGTTCAAAGCCAAGATTGGACTCATAAGCCTCTTGAGAGCCCATAAGTAGATCAACGGAACGAAGACCGTCTTCCTTGACCTCAAGGGATAGTCACGACAACGAGTTGGTTTATCTCCACCTTGCATCAGGAAATCTTCCTGAACACACCTACCAAACTCCACCCCATCTAAACCCCTTGCACTGAGGAGATGCCAATTAATATTAGGCAAGTTAAAAATTTCCCATCACAACAACCCTATTATTTTTGCACCGTTCCAGAATCTGCCTCCCTATCTGCTCCTTGATGTCCCTGTTACTATTGGGGGGTCTATAAAAAACACCCAGTAAGGTTATTGCCCCTTTACTGTTCTGACTTCCACCCACACTGACTCAGTGGACCATCCCTCTATGACTTCCCCCTTTTCTGCAGCCATGACACTATCCCTAATTAGCAATGCCACGCCCCCACCTCTTTTGCCTCCTTCTCTGTTCTTTTTGAAACATCTAAAGCCTGGCACGTTCCTGCTCCTGAGACATCCAAATCTCTGTAATGGCCCCAATGTCATAGTATCTCTGACTTCAGCTGTAGTTCAGTACCATTTTATACTTTTTGTTAGTTTTCTTTTTTCAATGTTAAGATGACAAAGGCAGGTAAATGAAACAAAATATAAACTGGGCTAGTCTCCAGTAGTCTGTGGATCCTGATTACTGTCAAGTGTGAGATACTGAAAAATGCACACAGTTACTTGGGCAAGTTGGGGATCAGGAAACTGATGATACTTGACAACCCTTGGATCAGAATCTGAGAGAAAATTGAATAAACCAAGCAGGAATGAAGCTGTGATGAAAGACTGGCTGATTTTCAGACAAACTGATTTGATAACAATTACAGTGTGGCAATTCCTATGGAAATCATTCTCAGGCTCCACTGGGCTGAATTTTTGCCAATCATCAGACAAGCCATGTTCTTACCACAAACTGCATTGTAAATTATCATATAAATTGCTCACAACTTTCATTGGTATCCATGACGATCAGAAAATTCTTCTCTTTACCTAAGCCACAAAATAATTTCACATTTACTTTAATTGATTTTACAATTTCCAAAATTTAGCAAAAGATGTGCTTAACAGACTCTCTTCTTGCAAAGTATGTACATTGTTTAAGAACACAAGAAACAGGAGCAGGAGTAGGACAGCTGGCCCACCATTCATTAAGATTGTGGCTGATCTGTCCATGGACTCAACTCTATCTACCTGCCTTTTCCCATAACCTTTAATTCAAAGTTCAAAGTAATCTTATTATCAAAGTACATATCTGTACCATATACAAACTCGAGATTCATTTTCTTGTGGGCATACTCAGTGTCCAGTAACCATAATAGAATCAATGAAAGACTGCGCCAACTGTACGTACAACCATTGTGCAAAAGACAACAAATTGTGCAAATACATAAAGAAATAATAATAATGAATGAATAAATAAGCAATAAATATTGAGAACATGAGATGAAGAGTCCTTGAAAATGAGTCCATGGGTTATGGGAACAGTTCAATGCTGGGGCAAGTCAAGTTATCCCCTTTGTTTCAAGAGCCTGATAGATGAGGGGTATAACAGTCGCTGAACCAGATGGTGTGAGTCCTGAGGCTCCTGTACCTTATACCTGATGGCAGCAGCCAGAAGAGACCTTGACCTGGGTGTGGAGATCCCTAATGATAGATATTGCAACAGTGTTTCATGTAGGTGTGCTCAAACGGTGGAGAGTTCTTTACCCGTGATGGACTAGGCCATATCCACTACTTTTTGTGGGATTTTCCATTCAAAGGCACTGATGTTTCCATACTAGGCCGTGATGCAACCAGTCAATATACTCTCTACTACATATCTATAAAAGCTTGTCAAAGTTTTAGATTTAATGCCAAATCCTTGCAAAATTCTAAGGAAGTAGAGACACTGGTGTACTTTATTCGTAATTGCACTTACATGCCGGGCCTGGGACAGGTCCTCTGAAAGAATAATACAGAGGAATTCAAAGCTGCTGACCTTTTCCACCTCTGATTCCTCCAGTGAGGACTGACTCATGGACCTCTGGTTTCCTCCTCCTGTAGTCAATAATCAGCTCCTTGGTCTTGCTGACATTGAGTACGAGGTTTTCGTGTGGCACCACTCAGCCAGATTTTCAATCCCCCTCTTATATGCTGATTTGTCATCACTTTGATACATTCTACAACACTTAGTGTTGTCAGCACACTTGAATATGGCATTGGAGCTGTGCTTAGCCACACAGTCATACGTGTAAAGTGAGTAGAGCAGGGGGCTAAGCACACAGCCTTGTGGTGCCCTTGTGCTGATGGAGACTGTGGTGGAGATGTTGTTGCCAATCCAAACTGACTGGGTCTGCAAATGAGGAAATCCAGGACTCAAATCCACAAGGAGGTATTGAGGCCAAGGTTTTGAACTTACTGATTAGTTTTGAAGGGATGATAGTATTGAATTACCCTACTAAGCAAAAATCTATCAGACTTTTGTCTTAAATATATTCAATGAGGTAGCTTCTACTGCTTCCCTGGCAGAGGATTCCACAGATTAACTATTTTCTGGGAAAAGCAGTTTCTCCTCATCTCTGTCCTAAATCTACACGCCTCCCCCCCCCAAATCTTGAGGCTCTGTCACCTAATTTTAGTCTCATCTACCAGTGGTAACAACTTTCCTGTGTCTACCTTTCATTATTTTATAAATTTCTATGTAACCCCCCTCTCTTTCCTCTGAATTCCAGTGAGTTTAGTGTCAGGTGATTCAATCTCTCCTCATAAATGAAACACCTTTCATCTCCAGAATCAACCCAGTGAGCCTCTTCTAAGGCAGTTTGTCCTTTCTCTAGTAAGGGTATTAGAACTAAGCTGCTTGGATTCAAGGCTTTCTTTTTTTTTTAGCAATAAAATACGCATTACTGTATATTTTAGCAGTATTATTGATAGTTGGTTTTCATAGTTTCAGAATATTTTCTTGTCAGTTGTTCTGCAGGTTTTCCACACTCAAATTAACACCCATCTTCCAATGTTCGTGCAGTTAGTTAACTTTCTCTATTTGAATCTGTGGTATTTACTGACGCATCTGGCATGAACATAAGACAGTCAGAAAATCATAAGAATCAGAATGAAAAGGCCGTGGATGTGACTATTTAACCCATTGTATCTCTAATGGATTACTGAAGGTCTTCCCAGTTGGATCATCTGTATTAATCTTCTCTCATTTCATGCTTTTCACCCTTTTTTAAACTTTAGTGATCTAATGCAAGTTGTCGAGACTGTTTCTTTCCTTTATCTTCAATTGCTTATATATCCAAATACGTATATAGCTTTCCTTCAAATACACATATATCCCAAATACATATATAACTTTCCTTCAAAACCATTTCTCTTTCTAAGTTTATTTGTGTTCTTTACTCTCGAAGCCCTGCTGGAGAGCAGCTTGATGATGACTCTTGAAAAGCTGACATTTAACCCAGCGCACAGAAGCCCGAAGACACCTGAGTGGTCATTGTTTGCAGGGAGCTTTCTGAAGCTGATTGGAACTATGATTCAGGTTCACAAACACAACTGGAGTCTTGATAGAAGATTGTGTGGCAACAAAGTCCTGTCACATGATTCATAAATTTTTTTCAGGTAAGTCTCTTTTGTGCTTTGTAGCATTGTGGAATGGGTGTGGAAGGATGGACGGTTCCTAACAGCAGGTATTGACTAAACTTTCATATGGGCCATATAATTGAAACTGCACTTGATCTGAGCCAAAAGGCCAAGAAGTGAAAGCCATATTAGCTCATACCCCACCACCATGTCATGAGTTCAGCATTTCTGCCAAGCTAAACATAGCTCATCTAGACTAATAAATAGGCCACACTGGCACATTTATTATTCTGGTAATGCTCAGTTGTGTCATTTGCATATTCATATCCAGTCTAACAGCACTGAAGTGCTCTGTGTTGCTACCACATCTGCACTGTGTTCTCATCTGGAATGATGTCAGCTCGTGGTCCCTGAGTGATAGCATGAGAGATGAATATGATTGAGAAAGTATATGCTGCTAATGTTAAAGTAGAAATAATTAAAACAGCCATACTTGATAAAAATTTGAAATCACTTAAGTTGACGCTTTGAGTTGGGGTAATAATATTGTCAAATATTTCAATGTGTGAATAATTCCATTGTTTGCTGCACAAATATCAAAACCTCATCCTCTGATCTTTAAAATTGGCCAGTTTTAATGTGTTTGCATACAATTCTTGAAGTGTTCTGAATCTCTTTTCTTGCAGACGACCTGCATGGACATTGAAGAACTAGTTCTGTCTACGTCCATTGGATGTGGTAGACATGGTGAAAGGATAATTACGCACAATGATTAAACGTAGCATAAACATCCATTTGAGAATCCCCTTAAAACTGCCATTGATGGCCATCAGGATCCTTGAGTCAGTATCAGGTCAGGACTGGGGTGAGTATCATGGTGGAAGCAGAAAGTTGATTTGGACATGAGGGAGAATGATAATGATTCTGTGTGCATTAAATTGGCGTGATTAGTGGTGATGAAAGTAAAGGTGTGTGCAAAAGGAACTGCTTGCATTAGGGTTAGAGAGGGCATGGGGCAGATGTCTACACAAGATGTCTGTGTATCCAATTTTGTTCTTCCTTCCTGACTTTGAGATTCCTAATGCAATGTGATCTGCGGTCACACACTATTTAGTGCAATGCTGTACTGTGCCTAAGATGAAATATTAAACTGATCTCCTGTTGGCATTGTCATGTGCACATAAAATATTCCAGGATATAAGTCTTCAAATCAGACAGAAAAGTTTTTGGTATCGGAGCCAATATTTATTCTACAAATGCTTGTTCATTATGTGCCATGTCATATGACATGGGGGAATCATGGTTTTTCCATGACCATAGTTGGTCTTGATAACTTTTTCTACAGAAGTGGTTTGCCATTGCTTTCTTGTTGGGCAGTGCCATTACAAGATGGGTGACCCCAGCCATTATTAATACTCTTTAAAGATTGTCTGCCTAGCGTCAGCAGTCACATAAGCAGGATTTGTGATATTCACTAGCTGCTCATGCCACCTGCTTCTGTGGCTTTGCATGACCCTGACTGGGCGGAGGGGGTGGGTTGGCTGAGCAGGTGCTACACCTTGCCCGACGGTAACCTGCAGGCTAATGGAGGGAAGGAGTGCCTTGCAGAAATGATCTGGCAAGTGTGGATTGGGACAGGCTGTTTTCTGGCGAAAGTGGAAGGCCTTCAGTAATAACCATATAACAGTATTTGTGTATTTATTTTTGATTTTTTTTGGGATCTACTGGGAAAGTCTCAAAGATCGACGGGTTGGCGACCCCTACTGTAGATCAATGTCTTAATCTTTTGCCACACTTATAAGTCTTCCCAACAGCACTAGCAAACATCCCCAAAAGGACATTGGACTTGTTTGAGTTCAGGTATGACCCATCCAAAATAATGAAATTTTGAGAGTACAAAGCTTGTATGTGTCTGTCAGAATAAAAGGAAAAGATAACAAGTGTAGGGAACCTTGGTTTTCAAGAGATTTTGAGGCCTTGGTTAAGAGAAAAAAGGTGGTGCATAGCGGGTGTACGCAAGCAGGAACAAATGAGATGTTTATGGAGTACAAGAAATGTAAGAGAACACTTAAGAAAGAAATCAGGAAGGCATGAAGGTGTTCCAGCAGACAAGGTGAAGGAGAATCCTAAAGGATTCTACAAGTATGTGGAGAGCAGGATTGCAAAGGACAAAATTGGTCCTCTGGAAGACCAGAATGGTAATCCATTTATGGAGCCAAAGCTGATGGAAGATCTTAAATGCATTCTTTACATCTGTATTTATTCAGGAGATGGATACAGAGTTAATAGAAGTGAGGCAAAGCGGCATCAACTTCATGGATCCTGCACAGATTACAGAGGAGGAGGTGTTTGCTACCCTAAGGCAAATCAGGGTGGATAAATCCCCAGGGCCTGACAAGGAGATTTCTCAGACCCTGCAGGAGGCAAGTGCAGAAATTGCCAGGGCCCTAGAAGAGATTAAAAACATCCTTAGTGACAGGAGAGGTACCAGAGGATTGAAGGAAAACCAATGTTTTCCCACTGTTTAAGAAAGGCTCTAAACAGAAACCAGGAAATTATAGGCCGGTGAGTCTGACAACAGTTGTGGGAAAGTTATTGGAAGGTATTCCAATCTTCCTGATGAAGGGTCACGGCCTAAAACGTCAACTGTACCTCTTGCTATGGGTGCTGCCTGGCCTGCTGCGTTTACCAGCAATTTTTATGTGTGTTGAGTGGTCGTACAGGGTTGTCTCTGTGGCTGGAGGCCTGTGACGAGTGGTATGCCGCAGGGATCAGTGATGGGTCTTTTATTGTTTGTCATCTATATCAATGATCTGGATGATCTGTGGTTAACAAGACTGGAGTGTAATGAATAGTGAGGAAGGCTATCATGGCTTGCAGAGAAATCTACATCAGCTGGAAAATGGGCTGAAAAATGAAAGATGGAATTTAATGCAAACAAGTGGGAGGTTTTGCATTTTGGTAGGTCCACCAGGACAGTAAATGGTAGGGTACTGAGGACTATGGTAGAATAAAGGGATCTTGGAATATACTTTATACTTTATTGTCGCCAAACAATTGATACTAGAACGTACGATCATCATAGCGATATTTGATTCTGCACTTCCCGCTCCCTGGATTACAAATCGATAGTAAATATTAAAATTATAAATTATAAATCATAAATAGAAAATATAAAAATGGAAAGTAAGGTAGTGCAAAAAAACTGAGATGCAGGTCTGGATATTTGGAGGGTACGGCCCAGATCCGGGTCAGGATCCGTTCAGCAGTCTTATCACAGTTGGAAAGAAGCTGTTCCCAAATCTGTCCATACTAGTCTTCAAGCTCCTGAGCCTTCTCCCGGAGGGAAGAGGGACGAAAAGTGTGTTGGCTGGGTGGGTCATGTCCTTGATTATCCTGGCAGCACTGCTCCGACAGTGTGCGGTGTAAAGTGAGTCCAAGGACGGAAGATTGGTTTGTGTGATGTGCTGCACCATGTTCACGATCTTCTGCAGCTTCTTTCGGTCTTGGACAGGACAACTTCCATACCAGGTTGTGATGCACCCGAGGAGAATGCTTTCTACGGTGCATCTACAAAAACTAGTGAGGGTTTTAGGGGACAGGCCAAATTTCTTTAGTTTTCTCAGGAAGTAAAGGCGCTGGTGGGGCTTCTTGGCAGTGGACTCTGCTTGGTTGGACCAAGTCAGGTCATTTGTGATATTGACCCCGAGGAACTTAAAGCTTTTGACCTGTTCCACTTGTGCACCACAGATGTAAATTGGGTCGTGCAGTCCGCTACTCCTTCTGAAGTCAACAACCAATTCCTTCACCTTGCTGACGTTGAGGGATAGGTTATTGTCTTCACACCATGCCACCAGGTTCTTAATTTCTTCTCTGTACTCAAACTCATCATTACCCGAGATACGACCTACAATTGTTGTGTCATCAGCAAACTTATATATTGAGTTTGATGGAAACTTGGCTACACAAACATGGGTGTACAGTGAGTACATCAGGGGACTGAGTACACAGCCTTGTGGGGCACCGCTTCTCAGAGTGATTCTAGAGGAGAGCTTGTCCCCTGTTTTTACAGCCTGGGTCCTGTCTGTGAGGAAGTTGAAGATCCAGCTGCAGATCTGAGTGCTAGGGCCCAGGTTCCGGAGCTTAGGAATCAGTTTATTTGGAATGATGGTATTAAAGGCAGAGCTGTAGTCAATCAAAATGAGCCTTACGTATGCATCTTTATTCTCCAGGTGTTCAAAGGAGGAAATTAGGGCCAGAGAGATGGCATCTGCCATTGACCTGTTGCTCCGGTAGGCGAATTGCAAAGCATCGAGGTTGTCCGGTAGGCTGTGGTTGATGTGTGCCATAACCAATCGCTCGAAGCACTTCATAGCAATTGATTTCAGAGCCACAGGTCGATAGTCACTCAGACATGCCACCTTGCTCTTCTTCGGCACTGGGATTATCATTGCCTTCTTAAAACATGAGGGGATCTTAGACTGAAGCAAGGAGCAGTTGAAGATGTCAGCAAACACTCCAGTCAGCTCGCTTGCACAGGCCCGGAGAACCCATCCCGGGACACCATCTGGGCCCATTGCCTTCGTTGGATTTATCTTCAGGAAGGCCGTTCTAATGTCCTCCTCGGTGACGATGAATCTCGAAGCCACCAGGTCCAGTTCATCCGGAGGGAGCGGGATGGTCCTCTTCTGTTCGAATCTTGCATAGAATACGTTAAGTTCGTCAGGAAGAGAAGCACCACAGTTGTTAATATTCCCAGCCTTTTCTTTGCGCCCAGTGATCTCGTTTAGACTCTGCCATAGTCTACTGGCATCCCTC